>NC_137973.1:43031639-43775134 GCF_963924665.1 Micromys minutus | reverse complement strand
GAGAGATACATGTACAGATTTTTAATAAAATTTTAAAATAAAACTATATGAACATATTTTTCTCAGTACTTGATTTTTTTAAAGGTTTGATAGTATACATTCTAATCTTACTAGTTATCATAAGCATAGAGTACATGTAAAACAAAATGTAACATTGAAATAGTCAAAGTTTTCTTAGTGTGTAAAGATTAAACATAATGATTTTTAAATACCAAAAATTACCACAAATCTGTCTTCTTAGCTCTTGAGTTATTAATGATTTAAGGTCTAAGTGTAACACACACGGTGTGGGTGCTATACACATTGTTGTTGCTGTTGCTGTTTTCTACAGACTGAGGCTTCCACTTTTTGACGTTTCTTTTTTGAGCTTCATATGATCTGTGACTTGTTTCTTGGAAGTCTTAACTAAATATATCTAAAAGTATTTAAAGGAAACACTGACTTTGAACAATGAACCTTTGAAATGACTGAGTGGACACCATAAGACTAAAAAGACTTAAAGTACCAGTGTAATTTGCAGATGACATGATAGTATACTTAAGTGACACTAAAGTTCCACAAGAGAACTTTTACAGCTGATAAACAACTTCAGCAAAGTGGCTGGATATAAAATTAACTCAAACAAATCACCTGCCTTCCTCTACTCAATGGATAAACAGGTTGAGAAAGAAATTAGAGAATCAACACCCTTCACCATAGTCACAAAGTCAATAAAATACCTTGGGGTGACTCTAACCAAGTATGACAATAACTTCAAGACTCTGAAGAAGAAAAATGAGGAAGATCTCAGAAGATGAAAAGATCTCTCATGCTCATGGATTGGAAGGATAAACATTGTAAAAATGTCCATCTTGCCTAAAGCAATCTACAGCTATCAAAATTCCAATTCAATTCTTCATAGAGTTGGAAAGAACAATTTGCAAATTCATCTGGAATAACAAAAAAATCTAGAATAGCAAAATCTATTCTCAAGAATAAAAACACTTCGAGGAGAATCACCATCCCTAGTCTCAAGCTATATTACAAAGCAATTGTAATAAAAACTGCATGGTATTGGTACAGAGACAGGGAGGTAGATCAATGGAACAGAATAGAAAATCCAGAAACAAACCCACACACTTACAGTCATTTGATCTTTGACCAAGGAGTTAAAAACATTCACTGGATAAAGGACTACCTCTTCAACAAATGATGTTGGATCAATTGGCAGTCAGCATGCATAAGAATGAAAATAGACCCTTTCTTATCTCTTTGCACAAAGCACAAGTTCAAGTGGATCAAAGACTTCCACATAAAAAGTTTCCACTGAAACTACTAGAAGAGAAAGTGAGGAAGAACTTAGAACACATAGGCACAAGGAAAATTTTCCTGAACATAAGACCAATGGCTTCTAATGTAAGATCAAGGATCGACAAATAGGACCTCATAAAATTCTAAAGCTTCTGTAAGGCTAAGGACACTATCAAGAAGACAAAATGGCAGCCAACAGATTGGGAAAGAATCTTTACCAATCCCTCATCTGATAGAGGACTAGTGTCCAATATATACAAAGAACTCAGAAAGCTATACTCTAGAGAATCAAATAATCCTACTTTAAAATGGGGTACAGAGCTAAAACAAAGAATTCTCAGCCGAGGAACATAGAATGGCTGAGAAGCAGCTAAAAAAATGATACACATCCCTAGTCATCAAGAAAATGCAGATCAAAACAACCCTGAAATTTTGCCTCACATCAGTTAGAATGGATAAGACCAAAAACTCAGATGAAAGCAGATGCTGCCGAGGATGTGGAGAAAGAGGAACACTCCTCCACTGTTGGTGGGGTTGTAAGCTGATGCAGCCCCTCTAGAAATCGGTCTGGCAGTTCCTCAGAAAGTTGGTCATAGTTCTACCTGAAAACCCAGCTATTCCACTCCTTGGCATATACTCCAAAGATGCTCATATAACAAGAACATGCTTTACCATGTTTATAGCAGGTTTATTTATAATATTTAAATTTATATTTATAAATATTATAAATATTTATAATATTTATAATAACCAGAAGCTGGAAAGAACCCAGATGTCCTTCAACAGATGAATGGATACAGAAAGTGTGGTATGTTTACAAAATAGAGTAATACTCAGCTATTAGAAAGAATGACTTTATAAAATTGGTCATTTCATGGAATGGAACTAGGAACTATCATCCTGAGTGAAGTAACCCAGTCACAAAAGAGCACACATGGTATGCACTCACTGATAAGTGGATACTAGCCCCAGAAAGCTCTGAATATCCAAGAAACAATTCACAGACATTATGAAGATCATAAAAAAGGAAAGCCAAAATGGGATGCCTCAGTCCTTTGCATAAAAGAAGCCAATATTGCCAAACATCTAAAAAGAAAAAAGTGCCAATGTCTATACATTTTAATGACTTTGTTTATTTTATGTATCAATAAATTTACACCTAAATTGATTTTGTGTTTATGTGTTTATGTGTTTGTATGTTTGTGTGTGTATATGTGCATGTTGCTCAGTATATTATGATTTAATAGAGTTTTAAGCAAAATAATTCAGGTCATATAGGTGAAATCATAAAACAAAGTAAATAAATAAAAATAGAAAACTATTTTTGCAATAGAAAATTAGAAATCATTTTTTTCCAAGAAGACCAATGCAACAGATGTATCCCAAAATTAATCATGTCTATTTCCTATTGTGTGAATCAATATTATTATATTAATTTCAGTGTTCCAATTTTCTTCTCTGTTTTTCCATGTTATTTTCTTGGTAAATTTTTATGCATCTAAAACAGTAAGACAGTCTGAATCTAGCATCTTTAAGTTGTTTGCACTGTTTTTCTAATCCTTATACACCGTCTAGCAAACATGTTCTAGAAAAAAATCAGACTACTTAACAGAAACACACTAGCTGAGATTTCTGATAGTATCATTGGTGGTAAGAAGCAGGCTATGGAAGGGATCAATGTGGGTAGAGTAAAGTTAATAGCTCACATACCAACCGGAATCACACACACAAATACCTTAGAAGTTACTTGGTTCAACTCTGAGCTTGTTTTAGATAGTGTTCAAATATATTAAACCTATTGGAACACATTTTAACTATGATTCCCTCAAGCTAGACTCTTTGCTTTTCTTCCCCAAAATATTATTCTGCTTTCTATGAATAATTTATACTTTGTACTCTTGTTTTACTACCATTATATATTTTTGCCTCAAAATAAAAAATGTAGACCTCCTATTTACTTCATTCCCATATTAACTACTTCTCTCTAGACTGTGAGAGGTATATGTTAGGTCTTAGCTACACAGTTTTTAATTGAGTATCTATTTTCATCTTTAACTGAGCTTCAATATCTTTATAGTTTTCTTTAAATCTTGAATGATCAATGTAATGCAGCATTCATCCTCTTGATTCAAATTCCAGAATAATGGAAATTTGCTATGTAAGTCAAAAGCTAGATATAAATATTGAGCTAGGTGAAAAGCACACCACAGAACTATGATTGTGCGGGCATTCCATTCTCTCCTTTTGAATACAAATTATGGGTTATGTATAAAATGATTCTGGGACGAACAAGAAGATGTACACTGGGGATTAGCATGTTGTTCTGCCTCCAGTATAGTAAACAATGATTGAAAATGGAAAACACTCATTTGGGTCCCTTACAATTGCAGTTTTCTCAGACCATATCACATAAAAAACCAGCCAACCCATTGGTTTTACTCAGCTTTGCAGACACCCTAAATGAACTGGCCCCAACAAGTGATTTCTGCTAATAAAGATCACAATGACACTGGTTCTAATTTTGATGGATATTTCCTGAGGCTTCTCTATATTTTCTTGTCATACCCATCTTAGAGAATAAATAAGATGATCACCTGCCTTCTTCAGAAGGGAAAAGGCCTGTTCTTTGTCCAACACCAGCTATAACAGGAGCAACAGTTAGTGCAGCATAAACTTTGGTTGTTACATCAGTGATGAGAAACAAATGAAGCAGGAGTCGCAATGCCTGGAAGAGTTGCCCTATGGCTTTGGATCAGGGTCTTTCAAAGCAGTCACTGCAGGTCTTTCTTCAGAGTACATTACTTCTAACCATTCTGTGGCTTTAGCCTTGTGTTGACACTCCTACCTATGAACTCTGGACCAAGAGCACCTCTGCCATCATTGTGAGGAATTATAATTGTCATGTTATTGGTAGTATCTCAAGGAATCAGTTATTTCTTTTTACACAGATTCACACAAACATCATATACCACACACACACACACACACTCATAAACACACACACACACACACTGTGTGGATTGAGCCAGGCTTACCCCATGACAGGTTGTAAGGTGCCAGTTCAGGAGATTAGGTCTACATTTCTGTTTTCCAGAAGTGAGCAGGCCAGTTCTTGGAAAACCACAGCCCACAGGCAGCCAATCAGAAGTTGCCCCACCATCTGGTCTAAGCCAAGAATAGTCAGCAACAGTTCTGAAAATCCCTCAGAGCCCTAGCCAATCCCAGAAACACCTATAATAGAAATAGAGGCTGCCAATCAGGATAAAGGTCAGCTTCCCATAGGGGGAATTCCTCTAATATGCTTTAAATTGAGCCTGTGAGCTCACCCCAGGGTCAGCATTTTGATGAATGGTTGACCCCTGCATGCTGGGTTTGTACAGAATAGAACATTCTTTGCTTTTGCATACTATTTGAATCAGGGGTTTCATTCTTTGGCAGTCCATGGACTCTTAAACCACCATCTGTGCATGTGTGTGTGCGTGTGTGTGCATGTGTGTGCATGAACACACACACACACACACACACACACACACACACACACACACACAAAACACAGTGGGTTGTTTTTTTTTTCTGTTTGCCTTTATGCATTTCCAGTTTCTTTGTTGACAGACCTTACACATGAAAGACACTGATTTAAAAATAATACTTTCTGTAGAGAAAGATTTCAACTAATAATACAATGCCTAATTAATGAGCTAAGAAAAATCAAGGAAGTGTTCCAGAGAAATCTTCAGTGATTTCAAGGTAATTATACCCAAAGCATCAGATAGTTATGATGGGTCAGAAGCCGAAGAGGTGAAAAAGTGATCTTAGTTATTTTTAACTCATTTATAAGTTATGAATCCTTTAGTTCACTGACCCAACAAATATTTGCTAAATTCCTGTTATGAGACAGACGCTTAATCCATGAAAATATGAAAATGAGCAACATAGACTAAACCTCTGTGTCCAGAAAATTTCCAGTCTAACAGAGAATAAAGACATCAGCCAGATATGAAGTGTTTACTTAATCAGACATGTGATAAGTGTTATGTATACATGTAAGATTTTATTAGAGTGATCATACAATTCTCAGCAGTCAGGGAGATAGAACAAAGTGAGTTAGGTTGAACCAGACAGAAAATGCTGGCAGTTAAAATTCTTTTCTACAGAAGTAAAAGTAAATGCTAAAATTTACTAAATAGTATTATCTGAAAATGATTTTATATATCAGTTCTATTATCAAATATAGATAACAATGTATCACTTATAATTCAATAATCAAAATTGTAAAGTAAGCATAGGCTTTTAATTTGCCTTCTCCTGAACTACAAAGAAAACTTACCCTAAGCATTTAATTATATGGAAGAGAAATGGGGTATACAGTAAAACTGTACCAAACAAGGGTATACCGTGAAGCACATGTGTGGATGTCCACATAACCAAGTTCTATTTTTATATTTTTGAGGTAAAATTTATAACATAGTTTGATTTATTCTAAACTATATTTCCATAAAGAATGTATACATTGATTCTCAAAAGCCATGTTTTAATACAATTACAATACAATCAAAATGTTTTCAAAATGTTTGTAACATGATAGCAGACTGGGAGACTAGGAGGGAGACCGGGCAGACTGTCTGGAAGCCAAAATAGAGCATCATGGGAGGAGACAAGGCCATCTCAGAGAGGAGAGTGTTCCAAAGCAGGTGTTTTAAAGTATGTGGGAAGGCTAGACATGGCTTATTTTGCTAAACAGAAGTTATTGTTTATTGTAAAGAAAATCCGGTAAGCTCAGTGTGGTTTTTGAATGCCTAACTATGGGGTTTAGATTTTATTTGCTAGTTCATGCTGTTGGGTTGAGAATGGGAGCTGAGCAAGCTCAACCATGAAAGCTTTATTTTCTGAACACTCAAGGAGGTAGTCAATTTGGGGTCTGAACTATGCTCCTGAAAGGAGATGACACACTTTTATAGAATGGGAACACACAGCAAGGGGAATCAGGGTGGGCTGTCACATGATCACATTTTGACACAAAGGGTAAAACAAGGAAGTTACCACTGACCAGGTCACCTGGTGTCAGGGTCCTTCAGCCAGCCTTTTCTATCAGGTCCCCTGCTGGGCTCTGTCCTGGAATCTAGAGTGATACAGGAACGAAGGAGTGGGCAAGCTGCACAGAGTCCACTAAGTGATGACAGAGAGCACACTTTTGACTCATGAGCACTGGTTTTGATAACAGGATAATAGAATCCTCCTCTCTCTTTACATACCTGACCGGTTAACAGACAGATATGAAGCATCTAAAGTAGCAGGATGGGAGCTGAGTTCTGGGACCTGGGAACATGATCTAAGTTTTGATCCTCCCAGCAAGGTGGAAATGATTCCTGAGATGGCTGGACTCAGGAAATTGTCTCCTAACAATGCCAGTGAAGGCGTGGGTGCTAGTGGGTGCTAGATCAAAGTAGAAACCAGTCTGGCCAGACAATAGTGACAGTAAGTTTCCAAAAGTAGTTGTTGGTAATTGAGAAAATAAATACCTGAAGCCTAAAATTGTGGTCACTGTTGAGTTGTGACAATGGCATGAATACTTCCTGGTACTTCCCTTCTGTTGAACAAAGACAAATGAAAATTATTCCTTTCATTCATTGACCAAATGCAGGAGAGGGAAGAACACAAAGACGGTCTTTTGTAGTCTATTTGTTGCTATGTGTGGGTGGTCAACATTGTTTGGTTTTGTTTTCTGATGCCTAATTTTAACTATAACTGTGAATATTTATCATTAGAAATGCAGCTCTATTAAGAACTGAGGGGAGAAACTTCAAGGGTCTATGGGCAAAGGAATGAGCTTATTCTGTACCACAAAATGCTGTGGTGTTGGCCACTTGTACATGCATGGGTCACCGAGCAAAGAACATTGATGAAAGGTAGGGTGAGCCATAGACTCGATATTGTCTTTATCATGGAGGGAAATGGGAGTACACAGAGCCCCAAGGCTGTCAAACATGCTGAATTCCCATGTGCTCGTTCAGAACATGTGACTACACTGTCACAGTTCTTTAGAGAAGGACTGCACAAACAGAAATGGAGTGGAAGCTAATTACAATTCTAGGTCTGCCCCTGCTTCTCCCTTACTCCCCTCCCCTCTCCCCTTCTTTGCCTCTGCCCCTTCATTTTCTTCCTGCCTTAACATGCCTTCTAAAGCCTTAGGCTAGGCAAGCTGAAATTCTAAGGCCTGCGCTAATGTTCAGGATACATTCTGTACTCTTTCCATTTAGACATTAATCAGAAAGTTGGTCTTTTACAAGTGTGAATCATGAATAGTGAATATGAGGCATTTTAAGAATGTAACAGGAAAGATATTAGCACTTTGGGGACAGCTGCTTAGTGGAGGGAAAGAGCTAATGAATACTCTTAAGTTATCCAGCTCCTTTCATCCACAGTAATTAGCCTTAACAAGGCAAGTTTAAAAAAAATACTTTCCACGTCTTGTATGGTGTAACTTCCCACTTAGCATTTCTTGTCTCTTTACAAGCCATGTAACCTGAGGCAATCCACACTATTCCCTGTGGGAAAGGTGTATTTGAAAGCTATGCTTAAGGCACTTGCCTTTACTAATTTTATGAGAAAAAAAAAACCCCACAATTTTCACATTTATTCTTACATTTTGATATTCAAGAATGTGGCATTTGAATTTAGACTTTTTTATATTTTATTCTAGAAATATAAAGTATTATAAGATCACAAATCATGACCCAACTATATTTCTATTAACACTGATTAAATATTCTTAAATAAGGCTTTAAAACACATATCATTTATTGAAGGAACAGAAATATCACAATTCACTGTCCCGTCTAAAGGGATTATTGATACTACGCTACCTTCTAATTGATAGCTGTCAGTAGGTTAAAAAAAGATTGTCTAGACCTTTCTTAGAATTTGCTTGAACATATTTATGTTCTTGTCTTTCCTTTGTGCACACACACACACACACACACTGTTCTTTTTCACAATTTAAAAGCACTTTCTTATCCACCTCCACAGCTTTTCACCCTACTGCACATTTCTGAAGTTGGTCACCCCTTAAGGTGACAGTGAGGGAGACATTTTATTGACCCCCATATATCTCACACACAATTTGTTGGAGGTTGACACACTTCTGCCATTTTTTTTTCCCTTTGTGGAAGCTGAAGGGTCCATTCATTATAGAAATGGCTGCATTAAAGCAGCAACCCCAAACTTCTAGTGGATTAAGCCATTTAGCCACAGAGTCAAATCCTCTGCAACCCTATGACAATTGATATTCCCCATCCTTACCAATGAAGTTAAAAGCCTATATATGGATTTTCTTTGATTTTTTTAAGTGCCTCTTTAGATGCCTTTTATATAATTCTATATCTCTGAGAACAATTCTTTATATCTCCTTGTTTTTATGTCCTTATGTATTGGTAACTTAAAACAAAGAGCACACTGTTAAGATCTTGAACTGATATCAACATTTTATATATTTATACTAGGCTAAGACACCATTGCACCACTTTCTTTTCTCTTTGCTTTTCTGTTTGGACTGGATGTTGGACTCCACATGTGATTAGCAAGGATTAAGGCTGAACCCAGTTTTCTTCTTCTTCTTCTTCTTCTTCTTCTTCTTCTTTTTTTTTTTTTTTTGCAAATTCAAGAAATTCACTTTATTGGAGACATCTTCATATACTTTCTTTAAACATGTATACATTCAGCAGCTTTGCTCTTTCAGCTAAATTACAGTTCACTTTACTTGCCTAATTTATGGATGAAAGACTGCATGTTTGTTGTGCTGGTGTAGTGCCTATACTATTGGATGTTCTACTATATCTATTTATTTTTTCTTTAAAAAATAAACTTTGTATTGATTGACTGTAAGTTTCACATCATGTACCCCATTCCCACACATCTCCCCATCTCTTGATACCCACACTCTGACCTAGCAACCTCCCTAAAAAAAGAAAATAAAAAACAAAAATAAAACAATAAATAGAACAGAACAAAACATCTTGTCATAGAAGCTGTAGTACGTCACAGTGTGGTCCACAGTATACCTCTTTCTCCACACATTTTTTTTCTTTCAATATTCATTGTAATGAGTCATCAGTTTGGCTTGATGCTTCTGATTTCTCCTACTGCATCATTATCGGATCTTTATCAGGGCTCCTCAGGAATATCATGTTGTCTCCCTGTGACAGACATGTTTCTTTAGAACAGAGAGCCCCTGTATCATTTCACACAAATCAGTACCTGTGGTCTATAAGTGAAGTGATTTCATGTCCCTCCCTCATAATTATTTTAAACTAAAATAGTACAGTGAGTTCAAGAAGAAATGAAGGTAGGGTCATAATGAAACTCGTGCCAGGGTTCCATGCAGATGTTAACTTGGTTTGTGTTTGGGAGCCGTAAAAGTATGAGAATTCATATACTGTCCACTTGGTTGAAACTTTATTTTCTTCTGTACATATGCAATCATTATGTTTTCTTTGTCTTTATACAGTAACTATTATATTACCAGAACTCAATGAAATCTTGAGCTGAACACAATTATTTGTTGTATAAAATTTTCTGCTGAACAATTTAACACAGCAGTATTCTTTGCATTATCCCTTTTGATGTGAGAATAGCTTTGTTTTACAGAATGCTTCCTTGTAATGCTTTTTAACTAGACTAACACTTAAAGTCTTTATTGTGAGGGTTTTAATAACTTCCTTCCCATAAAAAAAAGAAAACAGTATCATGGATGAAATTACTTTAAGCTCCTCTATGACCCCCAAGTACTTGAAAGGAAATGATTGTATTCAAATTTGATTTTTGCCTGCTACTATTTCCTTTCTTGGCTTTGTAGTTACACAATACTCAGGACATTTATTTTATCCTTTTCCTTTTTATTTTATTTTATTTTTTAACAACTTTATTTTAAGAAACAAAGATAAATGTACAGATTTTAAGCATTTTTGCATAAAAGTATACAATACATTTTTGTCAGTACTTGTTTTTTTTTTTTTAAGTTTGATAGTGTGATCAAGATCCCACCAGCCACAATGAGCATTAAATACATGCAAAACAAGATGCAACCTGGAAATAGTCAAAGTTTTCTTGGTGTGCAAAGATTTGTTTATTTATTTATTTATTTATTTATTTATTTATTTATTTATTTATTTTACAATGAGCAAACAGTACATGTAATATAGGGTGCAACCCGGAATTTGTCAATGTGTTCTTGGTGAACCCAGTCTTCTTGATCACTTTCCCCACTGTGAGTTTTGTCAACCATTCCCGTTGCTAGGACACATACACAGAGTTCATGTCTCCAGTAAAAAGAAGTTTTTGATAAAACGCACACAGAGGATGCTTCCTTAGACTTGAGTAGAGTAAGGAATTTGGTCTGTTTTGTCCACCACATGTGATGGATGTTGACTCTCTTGTCTGTGTCTTTAGTCACTACTCTCTCTTCTAGTACTTCTTGTAGCAGACACCAAAAAGTATCTGCTGAGTAATCCAGTGTGTACATGATTGAATGTTGCTTGAAGGACTAGTGTTGGCACACTATCATTTCTCGTTTTCTTCATGGCTCCAGTATTCTAACTCAGTAGACTTCTTGAGAAATTGGATCATTGACGAATTATAGAACAGAGGAAGCAGAAAAAGTTCCTTAATAAGTGTATGTTGGAATAAGGAAGAAAATCCAGAAGCTTTGGCATATGGTTATAATAAATTCTTCAGTCCTAGAATAGAAAAGATTTCCACTTGTGAAATTCAACAGGGGTACTACTTAATCTTTGGTTCTATTAGTCAGGCAATGGGATGCAACAGTGAGAAAAGGTAGCGGTGGAAGAACTTGCCAAAAGGAAATCAAATAACAGTCAACTATGATTAATAGGATAATTACTAGGTACTGAAAAATTTCCATCCAGTATTAGAATTTGCAAGTTCACAAAGCCTAGATGAGGAGATCAATGTTACATTGAAAATTCTGAAAAGCAATGAGGGCTTTCTTTTGACTAATTTTTGAAACCATGTTTACTTACTCTAAATTACATAGTCTGCTGAATTTTAAATATTAGGACTAAGAATTATGGTTCAAATCGTATGCTAATACAATACTTGAAGTATACTTTTTGTTACAAGTATAAGAAAAGGGTTTCTTAAAAAATACATAAGGAATTAAGCGGAGCAGAGAGAGCCATGACAAAGACTAGGACAAAGCACTCTACTGGTACTCTGATTGGGTAGGTCTACTTAATTTAATATCTAGTAGTGATTGACATACTGAAGAAACAATTTAATTTTAAATATTGAAATCTCTTTAATTTCTCAGCTCTCCCCTTATTTAAAATTAATCGTTCCAACCCCAAGCTCCCCGCCATAGTCTTCTCAGTTCTAAGCACTTGCAGCTCCTATTCATGAGCATTTCCATTCCTTGCCTTCCTTCTTTTATGAGACCTGAAGCCACCTGCCTCATTCATCTTCTTTCTCTAAACCACTAATGAAACTTCCCTCACATGTCAGCAGAAGTGGGGAAGGCAAGAAGCACCCTCTTTAACAGTGATATCAGGAGACCAAGCTGGAAATCCTATTGTCCCATTACTTTAGAGTCAGTGTTCCAAGTGGATGACATTGATGAAGTCATTTAGCCCTCTGACCTAGTTTCTTATTCATAGGACAATGAAAAAATTAACAAAGAAACATCAAATGGAGATGCTGTGTAGGCTGCCTGCCATCTGTAAAGGCATGTTCCACTACGTGTATTATGTTGGTGTTTTTAACTATGGGAGGACTCTCATCTACCTCCTGTTTGCGAACATGTCTAGTGAAAACCACTAGCTTTCCTCAAATTTTAAATAATAGGTCTCATCTACAAATTTCTTTCACATTATATTAACATGAATTGTCCTTCTTTGTGTGTTTAAAGCATCAAAGAAGCTACAATGATACTGATTTTACCATTAGAAATTACAATATCACTAGATCACAGCACCTGACAGTACAATGTATGAAAAATATAGTAGAGAGTTCAGAAACTCTCCTTCAATTGTATTGCCAACAGTGCAGAGACATATAAAATGTCCACACAGAACCTGTACTTTTTCCTTTTGAAAATAAAGGTAAGACACCACTTATGGAACTATTTTGGAGATTTATAAGATGATACATTTTAAACATGTTAAACACATCACCTAGTGGTCAGAAGACTTTCAACAACTTTGATCATTACTACAGGAATGGTAATGTGTGAGCCGTGGTAAGTGTGGGCTGTGGGCTGTGAGAGGAGTAGAGGGCCAGTCAGAGAGGAAATGGACCCGATGTATGTGTTCAAATGGAGTATTCTGAGCAAGATGGATAGCCAGATTCTACCTGTATTAGACAGCTTCTGGTTTCCTTGAGACACACTACCTAAAAAAATAAGATGAATGAGCCACTGAGAAAAATCTGACACCAACCTTAGCCACCCCCCCATGGACATGCTTATACATGTGAACATGTATAACTATAGCCTAAAACTACCAACACCACCATCACCACACAAACCATACATAGATACATGTGAAAGAAGAGAATAAAGAGGAAAACTTTGCATAGAGCGCAAGAATAAAGACTACATGCTATCAGCATACAAACATCATACACACCAGAAGCTGTAGGTTGTTCCTTAGTCTCATATTTATTCACCTTCATTTCAC
The DNA here is from genome assembly GCF_963924665.1 of Micromys minutus. Taxonomy (NCBI): domain Eukaryota; kingdom Metazoa; phylum Chordata; class Mammalia; order Rodentia; family Muridae; genus Micromys; species Micromys minutus. The sequence goes on along the minus strand of NC_137973.1, from coordinate 43,762,157 downwards.
CACCCAATACTATCAATTCTGATTTCCAAATATCTTTCAAACCTACATAAATTGTTGCATTTCCCTTCCTAGCACTTTTCTCCAGCCGCAAACCCTCTAGCCACTTCCTTTCCCTACAGTCATTCACTGTCATGCCCTGAGGTGTCTGGATATATTTCACAGTTGGCATAGAGTGCTGACTGGTTCTCCTTCCCTCCCAATTGCATGTGTGTTAACCCTTAACCTCCTTTTCCCTTCTAAGGCCTTTACTGGCCTTGCATTATCTATTCCAGTATTGCATTGCCTGTTTCTCTCAATCCAAAGACCCTGTTTCCAATTCCTGCATCACCTGGAGTCTTCCTGCATGCAGCTCCCACAATTGGTTCTTCTGTCCTCTTTCTAAGATCAGCATCCTGGTTTTCTGTTTGTGTTTTGTTCATTGGCTTCTTTTATTTCCTTGAACTGAATACTATTCCTCATCAAAGTGAGCTTCATTACTGAAGATTGTATCATCTGTTCCCCTCTTAAATATATCACTTATTTGAAAAGCAAAAGATAACTAGTCATACCAGGTAAGGAAATATAAAACTTCCCTTCACACCACATCTTCTCATCAGCACCCTATTTCTTTAGTCATCATAATAAAATCCCGAAGGAATTGCCCAGACTTGCATTTTCTACTGCCTATAGTCCAAACCTCACTCTCACTATTAGTTTGTGGCTATAGCTTTCTCAGTTTGCTTTCTCCCTGGGGATGGCAGTGCCCACCACTGTCTGGGCCCTTACACTTCAATTAGTAATCAAGAAAGTGATCCACAAATTTTCTCACAGGGCAATCTCAGGGAAGCATTTTCTCAATTGGACACAATTCTCAATCCCAAATGACTGTCATTTGTATCATCTATCAAAAACTAGCCAAGAGCACATCCTGACTTTGTGTTCTTTTATTGCTATTTCCTTCTACTGCCTCTTTGCTTACTTTACAAATTTTATAACCCTCTTTTATGAGAAAGGCTTTTATTATATACCTTATGCTTTCTCTTCTAGCTAAATTTTTCCCAAGTCTAAGTGACTCGCACTAATTTTCCTCAATTCTCTGCTAATTTTCCACCATTTCAATGAAACTTTGCCTTAGCATCTAAGAAAAAGAATACCCCTACCCAACCATTGGCATTTGCAATTCTGCTTGCTCTATTTTTTCCCATTTACTTAGCCTTTAATCAAGTGGATGCCTATTAGTTTGTTTACGGGCCACCATTAGCTGCATGGCAGTAGCTCTGGGACAGCACACACCCCAGGCCTCTCCACCATTTGTCTTTACATGGAATAAGCTTAAGAAAATGTGTGCTGAGTAACCAAGAGAATAAGGGAGCCCTTCAGTTAGTTGGCTATAGATCCTTATAGCACTGTACTCAGATGTACCAGCTCAGAGGAATATGTGCTTGTGAATTTTGTGCACAGTATTATACAGTTTTAGAGGGAATTTTTCTGACTTTTTTGGACATTTTTTCATAATGAAACCTTGCCTTTAAGAATCACATATTTAATCAAACCCATGGCATCTGTAGCTCTAACAGGGTTGCATCTTGATGGTTTCACAATGGTGGCCCGAGCAATTGTTTTGTTTTTAGTATAGCTGGCTTGGGAATTCCTATTTATGCTCCAAATGCCATGGAAAAGCCACTGAATATTACACAAAGTATGCCAGTGTGAGAAATATCATCAACTGCCATTTTATCTCAAACTGGGCTTCTGCACAGCAGACCGTTCCAAATTTGGAGAAAAGCGATTCCAAGTCACCTTAAACAAAAAACAAAACAAAACAAAAAAAAAACAAACACAAAACACTGACTTCTAAAACAGAAAACAGTATTCAGCACTGGGAGCACCATATGATCCTAGAATCTTCTGGGTTTTTTCTAAGTAACTACTTGGGTTGAGCTTTGATAGCATAGTCAAATTTATGTCATAATTTCTGAATAAAAGAGAATATTGAAAGTTCATTTTAGATAGTCATGGTTGATCTAGGGAACTTCTGTTTCCCTCCTCTTCTCTCTCTTCTTCTCTCCTCTTTTCTCCTTATCCCTCATTGACTGTTGGCTGAACCCAGGGCCTTATTACAAAGCGGCATTCCTAGGCTTATTTGTTCATTTATCATGGTGATTTCAGAATTTGGAAAATAGGAATAGTAATGGTTTACGGTCATTGAAACAAGCAATTCACATTTTATATTCAATATATATTTACTACCATTCTGTAGTTATTAATGGTTCTATTATACTGTAATTAGAGCTATTCACTATTGGTCTTTAATCGGGAGATGAATTTCTGCAAGATACAAACAAGCTATTCACGTTGAAAAGGAAACCTATGATTCTGAGTCTAGGATTACCTCCCAAAACTGAAGTGTTTGCTGCTTTCTCCTAGTGGACAGCTGACAAAATTCTTTGAAATAAAATTAGATTTTTTTCCACTGGTAGCACATTATAGAAGAAAGTAATGTTAACATGATATGGTGTTAAGTATATGTTATTATTGCTGCCACTATGATTATTAGATTTACAGTATGAGGGCTGAATATAAATCCTTGGGCCTGACAGGAAACAGCTCTACCACTGAGCCTAATCCAGCTTTCAATGTTATTTGGATTTTAAGGAATAATATTCATATATCTCAAACACTACCTGTCCACAATAATATTAAATATATGCAATGTTTCTTTAGTTTCAATACTAAGGAAATTAGACTACATATAATTAGTAGAGAAGGAACTATGAAAATTTCAAATATAAACATGCTCAATTCAAAGATATGGAAATCAAGCCAAGTGCCACAAAAAGTAGCCAAAGATGTCTAGATACAAATTCTAAGGCTAAGAAAAATTATTTACAATAGCTTTGTCAAAAATATCTGTTAGAAGCTTGAACTTCCAAGTACTAAAAGTCCATCTAAAGTTGATTTTAAAATTCTAGATAATATAATCAGACCCAAATACATTTTAATTGGGGTCAATAAATCCATTCTCAACCAGTATATACTCTTCAGGCATGTATGTGTTGGTTTGTTTATGGCCTCTATGTTTTTCTCCCATGTTTTGTTCTATCTTATGAATAATGAACATTGCATACTAAGAAGCTGTATAGTAAACAACAATGGGCAGACATGATACACTTCACTAAATCCAATGAGTATATGAATGGACACCCTAAACAACTGAATGCAATACCAAAGTGATACACTGCAAGAAAGGTTCTTTTCTGTGCATTATCCTTTAAATAAAAGGAGATGATAGAGATAGGCCTTTATAAAAATGTACTGCACAGAGAAAGAAAGACTCTCAGACTTTGTTAAGTATATCCTCATCTTTAGGTCAAAACTGATGCTAATCTATGACAAGAATAAAACAAGGCACAGAGCACTGCAGATAACAGTCCTCATCCTGTTTACCTCATGAATATATATTAGAGACTCCAGTATGTAGGGCATGAGCTGTCTTTTCAATGCATTGAAAAAACTGACATTAATGAAAAGAGGGAATTTGGGTGAAGTAAGACCTTGTTCTGTCAAGTTTAGTCTCTCTTCTAAAAACAATGATTCCGAATTTTTAGCTAAAATCATCTCTTTTAGTTAAAATTTCCTTCTGACCAAACAGCGATGCAAAGAACATTTAAAAGTCACATGGAAGTCAGCTTTCCTGAGGTATCTGGGTTTTCTTGGTGACTGAAAAATACTTAATGAGTACCATCTTAAAACAGTGTCCTGCTTTCTAAACAACTCAATTACAAAAGTCCTCCGTAGTTTTGAATAATGTCATTAACAGTGTGATTAATAACGCTGTTGAAGGGATTACAAGGGGCAGTCTTGGTCCTTTTAGCTAGCATTTCTTTTCCTTTGTGTCAAAGTGTTTAAGAACAGAATAGCAAGCAGCCTTCCTCCTCTGAGTTTATCTTATAAATTAGCCATTCTTCACATGTTCAAGATGACTTTTTAACTCTGCTGAGCAGATTCAAGCATCAGAATCATTGGCAGTTAATAAATGAGCGTTTTAGGGGGAAAAAATCCACTAAGAAATTGATACTCAAATAAGACCTCCGGGGCATTTTGTTCCAGTGAGTTCCCTCAGGTATGTGAAATCTGGATGAGAAAAATGCTCCCTTGGGAATCTCCCTTGGGAAGGTTATTTATGTGCTTCAGCCTAGCTGGAGAGAATAGCTGAAAATCCTCCGAGGCAGCCATCAACCCTCAAGGAACCCATGATCCTATATGTATATATACAGAGTTGAGCAAGTATAATGTAGTATGGATCTGAGGGAAAGTTATTGAGGGTCGAAGCTTAGGTTTGATAGTATTCAGCAAGTCACTTGGGGAAAAAAAAAAACCTTTAAAATCAGGTGCAGTATATAAATTTGGCTTCCGGTGCTGATGTATTAGAAAAGCAGGCTTTGTCGTGGTGTAAACATTAAGTATAAAAGCTTAAGTAGTTTGAAGCACCAAAGCCAGAAGCACTTAGAAGTCCTCTTAAAGCTGTCTATCCTACAAGCTAATCTGAGGCATCATAAATACTTAACCATTACGTTGCATGTTCTTCCTAGCATTGTTTTCAAATACTTTTCTTTTGCATGAACAATCATTTTTGCAAACACTAACGAACGGTTTTTCTCTTTATTAGAGAAAAGCAAATGTGGATGTATTTTCCTCCTCTTTGAGGGCTATTGGTTTTGGCTACGGTATTTATTTACTGAACAGTATGAAGCCTCCTTATGGATAACTCAGAAGCTGATGTCAAGGAAATGAAAGCCTGGTAGCCATAGCAAGGTGTGGCCCAGCAGGACAGAGCAGGGGAAAACAGCAGCTGAGCCCTGTGGCAAAAACTGGATGAAAGTGCCAGTGAGAAGGAATTGGATGCCTAGGTGTTTAAATCCAGGTGGGCGAGTTTGTTGGCTTGTTAGATGAAGTGAATGTTTATACTCTTTATGAATGGTTAAGTATACAGCCTCTTGCCCTAGGGGAATAGTTGAATCGTTAAAGTGCTTGACATATAAGCCTAAGAACCATGTCTCAGTCTCTAGAACTCACATAAGAAAAAGTGCAATGTGGAGCTCTGGGCTAGGGAGAGAGACTATCTCAAAAAGCAGGGGTGATGTGTGCATAAGACCATTACCTCCATACATATAAGCATACACATGCTCCTCCACACATACATGAGGTGTGCATGTGCGCACACACACACACATACACACACACAGTTTGTTTTTGCTGCCCTGTGGATCAGGGTTAGTTTTCTGTCCTGCTCTTCACTGCTGTCTCCCAGAGCTTGCATGGAACTGCTTAACTCACTGTGAGTGCCTAAAATGTGAGGAATATATATTTGAAGAATGAATGGAAACTTTTCTCCATTCTCTAGACCTGGCACATAAATCCCATACTTGCTGATAATGGTTGTGCTATATGTGTCCATTTGGTGGCCTTCCTGGTGACCACATGTCACCTGTACTCATGAAGACAGGTATGGTCACTGATCCATGGCTGTGTGTTCAGCAAACTGAGTGTGGGCAGTAAAAGCCTCCCAAGCTTTGTAGATTTACAAAGCAGTGATATTTTATTTCCTGGTGTTTTCTTCTCTTACAAATTTTTACAGTGCTTTATCATTAGGATCTGGTGACTGGATTCCATGCTGTGAATATAAGAACTCTCTGTAAGCTCTGTCTGTGTTCTAGAGGCTTAAAACTTAACAAATATCAAACATTTAGCAACCACTTGCTCAGTGCCACATTCCTCACTAAAGACCACTCATGTCTTCATGTCTTACTTTTCCCTCCTTCCTTCCCTCCCTCCCTTCTCTCTCTCCTTCTCTCTCTCTCTCTCTCTCTCTCTCTCTCTCTCTCTCTCTCTCTCTCTCTCTCTCTCTCTCTCTCTTTCTCTCTCTCTCTCACACACACACACACACACATTCTCTCTCCTCCTTCCTCCCTCTCTTCTCCCTCCTACCTTCGTTTTTGCTTTCTTTCTTTCTTTCTTTCTTTCTTTCTTTCTTTCTTTCTTTCTTTCTTTCTTCCTTCCTTCCTTCCTTCCCTTCCTTCCTTCCTTCCTTCCTCCCTCCCTCCCTCCCTCCCTCCCTCCCTCCCTCCCTCCCTCCCTCCTTTCTTTCTTTCTTTCTTTCTTTCTTTCTTTCTTTCTTTCTTTCTTTCTTTCTTTCTTTCTTTCTACCACCAAGATTGTAAAGGAACACACAAAGATAGCTAATAGTCATCACATTTTACAGATCAGAGAGGGTTAGAATTTGAAGATCAGATTTTCCGAAGTCCAAAAGTGGGCTTTCTTCATGGGCCATTCTGGGACACCAGATAGGAAAATGGCAAGAGCGTCTGTGCTATGTGCCCACACAATGTTTCAAGTGGGAGCATCACATATAGGAACCTGAAAGATTTCTACAAGGGTTTGGAAAGGATTGACAGAGCAGGCAGAATGTGAGTATGAACTGCTACAAGCAGGGCCATGCTTACAAATTAATGTGCTGCAACCATTTGTTTATGAGAGTTTTGTATGTCTCAAAATGTACACATGAGGGAGGCGCTGATCTTCCTTTCGCTTTACAGATGAGGACTCAGAAGCTCAGTGGTTAGATAGCCTGCCCGGCCTCTCTGCTAGTGAAGGTCAGCCCAAGTGGGCACAGGATATCTAGGTACAAGAGAGATGTGTTGGGAACTCTACAAAGAACCAAGCACATTGTGCTCACTGAATGGCCTTTCATTCTAAGCACTGGGCAGGGAAATTAGGGAAACAAGTCATCTTCTATGACAGACACCATAAAGGGATCCAAGGCTCAACACTTGGCTCTGTGTGAGCATGGGAGGACTGTGAAGCCTCAACTGCTTAGCATTCTATTGGTTGGTTTACAGTCTGCTTCAGGAAGCTTCCTGACCACCCCTCTGGTGACTGCAGTCTCTAGCCAATGGCAATCCCTGCATCTAGGTATCTGAGAATTCACATTATTATGGGGCCTAAGTAACTTGAGACAGGAATGGTAATTTAAAAACCAAAACAAAACAAAATGAATACCTCTACAAAGGAGCACCTTAACATTTCTTAAACACACAAAATATACTTTAAGTGGTGTGGATAGGGCATTAAATCCACTTGAAGACACCTGGAGTTCTAGGCAAGCTGTAGCTATTAGCTAATTCTGACAGTTTTAGAAAAATACTATATCGAATAAAATTAAAATACTGCAGAAAATTCAGAGCAAGGATAACTGTCAGAAAAATAATCAAGGGTTTCTGTTTTAACATTCATTTTTTTTTTTTTTTGAGTAGAATTTGACTTGGTTCGTGTATTTTTGGATCTTAGAGGTTAAATTTAAATGAGTTCTTCAAAGGGAACACATTTCACAAGCGGTAGATGCCGTATATCTTGTGAGAAAGGGCATGGTTTTGTGGGGCAGAGCATATCTAATTTACAGAGGGTTAAATGATCAACCTTCTCTAAATTCCCGAAGTCTCTTGAAATTTGCATTCTTATAAATAAAACTGTTTCTCTTAGAAGCAATCTTAATTCTAATAAATAAATAAAAATCCAACAGTTATTTTATACAGCCATTTTCATGCCTCAGAGAAATAATTCAAGATCATACATGGTGTAACTTACAGAAGGTAGCTAGATGAGAAACTATTTAGCATGATTTTTCTGCTCAGTATCCACACAGCCTGGCAACCCTGCTGTTGACCACAGTTTACCCCTTTGGATATTTTCTCATGAGTTTCATCTTATTGACAAAAGCCTTTACATTTTTTCCCCTTCTTATGAGTCCATTATTTCCTTGAGGATCCCTTGAGTTGGTAAAAACTAGCCTTTTTCTTAAAGAACTATTTTCTAGTTTTCTCTTTGTGGTTATAGAAGGAAGAAGGGATAATACTGTCTTGGTTCTCCAGAGTCTTCCATGGGTACAGTGAGCACACAGTACTGGTCTGTGTTTACTTGCTACCTTTTCCTAGAGTTGAAGAAGGCAGATTCTGTGGGCGGGGCGATTGATTACTTCTTTTTTCCTCTACTTCATTCACATTCAGGCAGTGATTCACCAGCACAATCTTCATTTTTCTGCATGTTCTCTTACCTCTTTAGAACCCCACATAAGTGATGAAGAAAAGAAATCCCAGGGTTGAGGAATGTCTCATTTATTTATTCTCACTGCCCAGAGCCAACCCCTTAATCACTTCAGAGCTTTGGTTTTTATGATGTTTCCATAATATGCATTTCCCATGCTTTCTTCATTAGAACCTTTACATATTTGCTGGCTCTCCACTATGAAACATGAGAAGAAAAAAAGGGGGGGCAGGCTACTACTTTGACTAATTCTCCTTACCTCATTATCTGATCATCAGATAGTAAGTGTTCTACTAGTGGTTTTGGTACCATTAAAAGACATTATGTCTTATTTCTTGCTCTACCAACCTCAGTGAATGTGATTTCCTTACAGAAAAGCTTCCATGCCCGTATGCTTTCTTTTCCCTTTCCTCGCCTACTGATCAGCTTCTCAGTAATTCTTCAGTTGTCAAGACTCCCTGTTCTGCCCTTTGCTATGCACAGATCATGGGTAGTCAAACTCGTCCATGACTCGCCCATGTCGTTTTGTAATTTCTGGTGATGGACAGCAGCTCGTAGGAGGGAGCAGCTCCTGGTCATCCCCTTTAGTGACACAGATCTCTGTCAGGCCTCTGGCAGAGAGACCTTTAATTCCATCTGTGCTAACACTGAGACAGGCCTGGGATCATAGGGTTCCTTAGCCCTTGACAGAAGCTGGTATTCCAGTTTACTGGGAAGGCCTAGCTAATCAGGGTCATCAGTCCTTGGTAGTGGAGACAGTGACAGCTCTCAGGCCTGGGGTGTCTGAGCACCTTAATTCTGAATGTTTGCCTACTCTCTGAAACTCCTGGCACCAGGTCCTGTAGTTTTTCCTCTGGTAGCATTTTGTAGCCTACTGTGTGCTTCTTCTGCCTCATCTTCTCTCTCTTCCTGCCCGCCTCCCCCCTGTTCCTGCTCTAACTTCTTTATCTGTTCAGCTACCTTTTGTTGCTATGGCCTCTGTCACAGTTGCTGCCAGTGACAGGCAGCTACTGCCCTTTTTTTAAAAAATTGTTTCTGTACTTTCTTATAACCTGACCTCTTTTGCAGCTGTCTATGTAGTTAGCCACTCTGACACTTACACAGTGTGGCCTGCCATCTGTTCAACTTCACCTTTTCTTCAGCTCCCGAAGAGCCAGCCTGTCCACAGCATCCTCATTCTGGCATTCTGTCACTGCTGCCTGCTGCTCATGGTCCCACTGCCACTTTGCTGTTCTGAAGCTTCTCTCAGCCTTGGAGGCGTTGCTCGAAAGAGGCAGGGAAAGACAAGGCTGGAGAAAGCTTTCGTTGGCCCTAATGTTCCAATATTATAGGACAAGGCATAGAGAACAGTCTCCTAGCTTCCTGGCCACGTGAGGAAGCAGACTGCTTACATAGTCAGAGAAGACACATTTTATCAACCAAGGGAACTCTCAAAGGCAAATCCCCAGTCACTCCATGTTCTCTTTAGCTCAAGCCACAATGTCCCTATGCTATGTCACCAAATTCTGAGGTAGACGTAATTGCTCAGTTATCGAGACTTCACTAAGGTGTGGCAGCAAAAAGCCCAGTTGAAAAAAAAAATTAAAACAGTCCTAATTAAACACGAGCCTTCTGGAGCTAGAATCACTAGCTGAAGTTGTTGAATTAGTTTTCTGAATGTGTCTTGGGAACTACTTGTAATGGTCATGGTGGTAGTATGCTTCAATGTATGACTGAGAGTCCTAGGGCAACCAGGCAGAGACATACTACTGCCAATCAAGAAGTCAAGTTGTGCTATATCCCAGTATGTTTGCTTATTTACAAGAAGTAAACATCAGAAACACCTACAGTAAAACTTAAGGAACTACCAAAATCAATATGTAACTTGAGATTTTATGCTGTTTTGGTAACAATATTTATTACCGTCCATATGTCCCAGGAAGTGGAAACCACCCATTACCCCCATCTGTTCACTGTAACAGTGTCAGCTTTGGTGTTATGGTGGAATTGAATATTAAGGTTACGTTTTATTATCTATACTACTAATATCTTCACTCTGTAATCACTCAAATCACCAAAGTCAAATTGATTAGTCTATGAAAACCTCTAACTGGTTCAAAACATGCCATGTAAGTTCTTTGATCCATATCTACTGCACATAAAGTTTCTACTTTTTAAATAGTAGCTGTCTTTCTTTCCTTCTTTTCTTATTGATAATTCCATGTGGTTACGCCATAATCTGAAGTTTTATCTACTCACTTTTAAAATTTATTGTTGATCTTTTCTTTGTATGTTGACTTCCTTTTGGCATTCCCATTGAAGTAGTATTATAAACAACAAATAATACATCATTGCTTACCAGCCAAGGCAAAGTTCACTGACCAATCAGGAATGCCAATGAAAGTATTCCTAGGTATATGACCAACATCTCTGTTTCCTTGAGCTAAGACATAATTCTGGCATTCCTCATTCCCGTTCATCTGGGCTGATTTAATGAATTCCCAACTAACTTGTGTCCTGCTTTCTCTCTCTCTCTTTTTTTTTTTTTTTTTTTCTGGAATACCTATTCAGCTTCCTTAGAAGATAAAATGGAACTTTAATCTTATAAGAATAAAAGTCTTTATCTCCCTTCTAGTTGATAATTGGCTAGAAATTGAATTCTTCTTTTAAAACAGTATTTTAAACCATGGTTGCATTAACTTTTGATTACTAATTTCTAAAAAAGAGTTGCTTTCTGAATCCTTGTTCCTCATTAGACATGTGCTCACCTCTCTCTCTCTCTCTCTCTCTCTCTCTCTCTCTCTCTCTCTCTCTCTCTCTCTCTCTCTCGTGTGTGTGCGTGTGTGTGTGTGTGTGTGTGTGTGGTGTGTGTGTGTGTGTGTGTGTGTGTGTGTGTGTCTGATTGTGTGTGTATTAATGTATCTAGGATACATTAATTACAACTTTTTTCCTGTTTTCTGCTCCCTGAATTGTTTTTGTTTCCTTAAAGGTCATTTTTCTATTCGTTGATCTTGAATTCTCTAATTATTTTTCTCTAATGTCTCCTGATTTCTAGTTGCTCATTCTTATATAAGGACCAAGATTTGAGAAGTTGCCACAGTTTCCTTCGGCTACTTGATGAGTATAGCACCCTATACAGTTCATACAAAGTCTGATGTAGAGCTTCCTGCTATTGGTATTCCCACTGGTAGTCTTCATTTAGGCTGACTGATAAGGAATCAAGACTGACCTGCAATCTGCAATCCTCAGGATCATAAATGCCAAAGGAAGAGGGGATTTTTCACTTGAGTTTTAAAATGCAGAACACCGGGATATTCCTAGATAGTTTCTTTAATTAAAAAATAACCTTTTGATTTGTTTATTTATCACATTATTTTTAAAATATGATTATGATCCAGGCAGTAGTAGCACATACCTTTAATCTCAGTATTTGGGAGGCAGAGGCTAGTGGATCTCTGAAATCAAAGCCAGTCTGGTCTGCAGAGTGAGTTCCAGGACAGTTGGGGCTACACAGAGAAACCCTGTATTGAACAGATAGAATAAGTAAATAGTTATTAGGAACCAATGCCAGGGACCTTGGTAGTGTAAGAGAGTCCAGTAGTTCGTTATGAAGCCTTTACTTTATTTCCAATTTCAAGCCCCAGCCTGGAGCCATTGTGCTTCTAACACTCACCTCCTTAACCCCCTTGAAATTCTTCTTCTCATATCTCTTATAATCTCCTTCTATTGTTTTCTATAATAATACTACAATCCTTTACACACCCAGTGTACCCACATTGTTATCTTTGTTAATTTGTAGTTCCAGACAGCTGTACTTGCATATAATTATATTTCCTTCTCTCCTCTCCCCTCGTCTCTCTCTCTCTCTCTCTCTCTCTCTCTCTCTCTCTCTCTCTGTCTCTCTCTCTCTGTCCCCCCTTCCCTACTCCCTCTCATATTGTTTTAGAGCCCCTGGCAGAACTTAGAGATGAGTGATTATTCTCAGCAAACTATTCTGCATATATTTTATATACTAAATAACCTATACTTATACATACATGACTAAAACTTTCTCAAACAAAAGAAAAATGTGTTTATTGGCTCTTGTCTAACCTCCATAAATCTTGATGGCTTCAGTCAAAACTCTTTAAGAGTTTGAGACATTTCACAACTGTTTGGGTGCTGTACAATTTTGTGATTGTTAGTGTAGGATGGTGTGGTAATGAGTCAATCTTAAATTCAATAGCTGGTGACCCTCTTTGTCTCAGCTACATATTACATATCTTTTTTGAATTTTGTACCTGTTCAAAGGATATGTAAAACTCTGATTTGCCTAAAATGTGATCTGTACATTCTGTATTTTTTGAGCTGTTCCATGTACAAGAAAAGAAACTTGCAAATCAGAATAAGCTACTAAGCACACTCAGTTGTTGGCTGACATTTTTTTTTTTCCTGGTGAAACTCTCACAATGAAAGAAATGGTGAATTAATTAACATTTTGACAAAAGTTACATACCATCCTGTAGATAGGTAATGGTGTGGGAACCAGTACAGTGTTTAAAGCACACTTACACACTGGAGGATGTCCCTTAGCATGAAAAATGTCAGGGAAACTGCTGGATAAAAGGTTAGTTGAGTAAGACACATGTAATTCTGGAATTAAACTCAAAACAATCATTAAAAAGCACAGAATTGTTGCTGTGGGTCTCTTTTTACTAAAGTGGTAAAAGAAAGTTGACTAGTTTCCCATGATGGAATATTTATTTGTTTTTCTGTTTTTTAATGTGTTGTTTTTTTTAAAAAAAAAAAAAAAAAAAAAAAGAAAGAAAGAAAGAAAAAAGAAAAAAAGAAAGAAATCCAGAAACTCTCTTGGTTTATTCAACAGAAACAATCTCAGTTGCCAAGGAAACAACAGCCAAAACTGTTTCAAATGTCTCCTCCTTGCCAACCCTTGCCTGTCTATTCTAGCTCCAGTCCTGAGAGTCTTCATGCTCTGACTTCAAGCCAGCTGAATCCAATTAATATCCTGGAGGCTGTAAACAGGTGTATTTTTGCTAGCATGATAAGTAATAAATAAATATATCAACATTTGTTGTCCATAACAACCCTCCAAAATTTCGAAATGATGTCTTGTTTATTTGTTTGTTTGTTTTTCCAGTGAAAAACACAATGTTATGCAATGTCTCTGAGGTGTTACTTTCTAATCCACACTGTGTCCTGTGCACCATTTGCTCCATATCCTTTTGTAGATAATCTGGGATCTTTTCTTTCTTTCCTTAATATTCTGTCTCAAAATGAGATCCTAACTCTAGCTGAGTGTCTTGTCCAAGCTAGCCATTGGCTCCAGCAAGCTCTAGACTCTCCCTCTCCTGTTGCCTCCATGAAGGTGCTCCCTCCCCAACCTCCCTCTCCCACCTCAGTGCCTTGACATTTCCCTACACTGGGAAAAAGAACCTTCACTGGACCAAATTCCTCTCCTCTCACTGATGCCAGAGAATGCAATCCTCTGCTGCATATGCACCTGGACACATGCTTCTCTCCGTGTGAACTCATTGGTTGGTGTTTTAGTCCCTGGGAGCTGTGGAGGGTTTGCTTAGTTGATAATTTTGTTCTTCCCATGGGGTTGCAGACTCTTTCAGCTCCTTCAGTCCTTTTTCTAGCTCCTTCATTGGGGTCCCTGTGTTTAGTCCGATTATGTTTTTATCATATTTCTGAGGCTTCCTCCCTCATATCTCAAAGCTATCAATATCCAAAAACCATCAGATAAAAAGTTGTTTTCAGATTATAATTTTGGGAGCACAAACACTTATAAACCATAACAGAATGTGGTCCTCTTTGTTTCATACTCCAAGATCACACCCAGACCTCCTCCATAGAGATATTCTTTGCACTAGAGAGGATATTCCATTTACGGCATAGCTAAAATCTCTATGGGCTTTCAAACCCATCAAAGTTCTGTTTGCTCTTAGGAGCTTTTTGCTCTTCCTTCATTGGTGTTAAGATTTCTTAGAAGGTTGTTATAGCTCTGCTGAACTTTACCTGTAAGCATCACTTTGTCCAAGTCTTGAGATGATGCTCACTAATAACCCTGGCTCATGTTAGTAAGCTAATACATCAATCTTATTTTTCTGTATGAAATGGTACCTTGGAATGAAAATGTCAAATTTGTTATACTGCAATTTTCAATGAGTTTTCCTTGTCTGAGCTAGACCATTTTAGCAGCTCTGACCCAGATATCTCGTTACTCTCGGCCAATTCAGTTCCTAAAATTTGACAATTTGGTTCTTTCATTTTTTACATAATTTCTCATACCTGTATTGAAGGATCTATAATGATCTCTTAGAGCAAAACTAGATACCATCTGAAAACTACCTTCTGATGAATAAGCCATTTCATTATGTAAAACATTGACTTTTACCTGTCTTTCCTGTATCCAGTAATATATCTTTACTTGTTGCTTTTAATATTGTTTTAATGGTTAGATATTAATCTAAATGTTAGAAGTCTTATTGCATCTGATGTTTCTATTTTTATCTTCTAAAACTCAGACAATATGATCTTTCTTTGGACACCTTAATAATTGTGGCCAAATATGACCTACATTTTTTACTTCTATTTTATTTACTATTTTATATCAATATTCATTTCTCGTGTTCTTGATATTAGTTGCCTGAAAAAAAAAGATGATTCTTTTTCATTTGACATTTTACTATAGACATTAAAACAAAGTTTTCAAAGTTTTTATATAGCTGGTGATAAACAGCAAATAAGTTATAATTACATATCAAGAAAGGGCCAGGAAAGCATATAGTGGTTGCTTCATGAAGATAATTTATAAAAGTGTGAGAGGACTTTGGCAAAAGAATAGAAGCACTTTTGATGAATTAAACCTAATCCTCATGATACTTAAGCTTGGATAGCTCTCCAGTAATGTATCTTAGAGCATTAATTGAGTTATAGATATATGTCGAAACACTCTTTGCCATATGAAAATAACAGTATTTGGACTAGATAGGAACTTCACTGTTTTGTCCATAAAACTGTGTTAAATATGTTTAAGAAAATTGGCTTGATGGATGAGTCACTTCCTGAACAATTCTGCTTTGAGCTGGTCAGGTAGCCCAGTAGGTAAAGGCACTTATTAATAAGCTTGACAACCCAAGTCAATTCCTGAAATATACATTTGGAGAGAATAATGAGTTTCTACAAGGGAGGGATCCCAGAGAGACCTGCAATTTAGAATCTCTCTCTGCATAATGTCTGGTGTGAGTTGCTATACACACTCTCATCTGCTGCTATAGGAGACTTCTCTGACGATGACTGGGCAAGGCACCAATCTCTGTATAGTATAGAGCATAACAGAATAACATTAGGATTCATTTCTCATTTTTTTATTTGTCTGGTTAGTCATGTTTGGTTCTATTTTAAGTCATTTGACTACCCATTATTTGGTTCTTAGCCATCCTGGCAATGTAAGGACATGGACTCCTTTCATGGTGTGGGCTGTAAGTTAATCAAGATATTGCTTGACCACTCCCACAAGTTCTGTGCAACCATTGCTGAGTGCATCTTTCAGGCAGGAGAGACTGTATATAGGTCAAGGGTTTTGTGGCTGGCTTAGTGTTCATATTTCACTTCCAGTAGCCTATAGTTTTTAAAGTAATATGTGTATGATAGAAGTTGAAGGACTAATTCAATCAGCTGTCAAATGGTAGAGAATGATAGTTACTCCACTGTAACTATGGGTTCCAGATTCTAAGTAATTGCATTTTACACATCCTACATTTTATTTGATGAATAATAAAGTAAGCCTTTATGTAAAATGATGGATTAAAAACTTAATAGAAAAGTACCTACTAAAATGAAATCTAACTCATTAGTAATTCTTGATGCCATATTGGCCTTTTGGCTTGGAATAGAGAATAGGAAATGGTGTATGTACTTCTAGGAGCAGCAAAGGATCCTTCATGGACTATAATTTTAATTGGGTTAGTCATAGATACATCTCAATGTGTCATTTTTATCTTGTTGATTGCTACTTACATACATAAAATATTTTGACATATCTCACATCTTTGTAGGCTAATTAGGAAGTACTGGGTTTTCTAAAAATTTAGTTTATGTTACTTGATCCTGTAGAAAAACAGAAGCTAAATTCAAGCATGATTCTTCACAACTATTTAGTATGAGACAAGGAAGAGTAGATGATAACATAGTTTCTTCCTAATGGTTTTACTTCATAATGTGGAAGCACAAGAAAGCCTAACACCAATTCAATTGTGGGAGGTATATTTTGCTTTGTTTTATCCAGAGTTCTAAAATTCTCCTTCAAAGGTTTTAGATCCTGTAATTTCTTATTATGTATCACTCCAAAAATAAACAGCTAAGTACAGTTTCTTACAAAAGTGAAAAGTTATGCCTACTTAAAATTTTTATTTGTATTCAGTGTTAATCTTTTGTTTTTCAATGGCTCTTATTCACAAGGACTGAGAGCTAAAATGATACATGGAAGAATGATCAAATACAAAGAAGCAAGGGTGGAATTTTATGGTATGAATAAGGTATGTTTTAATATATAATGCAGCATCTCTGCATACAAACATATTTAAATTGTAGTGCTTGATTTTCAGTTAGTCTACCAACTCTCAAGCTTATTAAAAATGGCAGCACACATACTGGCAGCATAGAAGCTAGTCAGAAACTGTCAAACACAATGACAACATTATGATTAGCCTTTAAACTGTGATTGTCATATAAATCTGTTTTTGTGTGGAATCCACAGGTTTCGAATCAATAGCTGATGAATAATGTTCACGTTTGTGGGCACTTTCCAGAGATCCCAAATGAGAAAGGAGTCTTCATTGGTTGTTTTGGCCTTTGTCTTTTTGTTTTGTTTTGTTTTAATCTGGATGTGTGGCTGCTCACTGCACCCTGTGGAATTAGCAATAGATTTAAAAATAAAGAATAAATGTCAGCCTTCCTTCGCAAAGGCAAAGAAGGAAACACATCACAGAGGTTCAGAAGCAGCTGTGGGAGACTTGCAGTCTCTTTGTCATTTGTGAAGGTGTTTGCTACAAATTCCCTTAAGCAGGTGTATAAGGTTGAGAGAGCTATTTATATTTTAGTTTCCATATCTAAATTCATCTAGAAGCCTCCCTTAAACACTTAACTCCTTAATTATCCAGATGCCATGGGAAAAGGACAAACCCTCAACGGTATAGAAATGGTTGAAGGTTTAAAAGGGGGTGTCATCTAATTTGGATTGGTAATTTTCAGGTCCTCACTAAATGATTGAACCTGAGGACTTCATTCATGCTTCCGAATCACAACCCTATGCTTTGAAGCATGTCTGACAAGCAAGTCACTTCACTCTTAAGTTCAGTGGTAAGATCTCCTAATGATTCTGAAGCCTTCTGGTGACAAAACAAGAGCCATTCAAGAAAAAGTTAGTCAACTGAAGCTGATAGTATGTTGCCCCAATAGCAATCAATGGCTAGTATAAAGGAACCCAGGCTCCCCAGTCTCTGTGAAGCTGTAATGTATACCTGGTTTTCAAATTATATGGTGAATATTTGCTGTAACTACATCTTCAGGAAAACAAATAGGGTTACTAAATAGGTGAAAAAAAAGAGGGGGAAATGAATTGAAACTTGCCACTTTAGAACACTTCAACAAAGTATACACCTTTGCAAATACACGAGTTAGCATTTGTTTGCTAACAGTAGGTTTCTTTGCATTTTAAGAAAATCTGCTCTTCTTTTCTCTCTCTGCACCCTTTCTTTTTCCCCTCCCTCCTCTCCTTTCTCTCCATGGGAACATCCCTAGCCTCCTTTCTTGGGGCCAGTGAACTCACTGGAGAACAGCTTCCCAATAAACCTGCGTTTAATATAATCTAAACAAAAGTTCTTACAAGTAAATATTTTTTCCTGGTAAGTGATGCTAGTCTTAGTGAGTCCTATGATCTCTTTTATTCTGGCTCCAAAGATTTTCCTAACAGAGTGTGAATCTTCTCATGTAAATGGGAAAAATGGGTCAGTATACATCTCAGACCAACAGCAATGGGAAATATGTATTAACACTAATCTCTTCATTACATAGTACAAAGTTTTTATATATTTAAATGTTTAAAATAGTGTACAAAACTTTGCAGACATCCATTCATATTTGTATTTCTTTTTCTGAGTGATTGTGAAGACCCCGTTCCCTTGTACTTTGGTAAAGCTTCTAATGTACAGAATTCGCAAGAATCACAGAGTTATTCAGAAACATAAAACTAAGTTGTGCTAACTGGGAAGCTGAAACCCCCAACCAGGTATAAATATCAAACATATGGCTTTACATGAATTATATCAGTAAGTTATTTACAACACATTTTAAAATATTTTCTTCATCTCTCCCTGCAAATAAATTATTGATTGTTTACTTAAAATTGGCCTCAAAATGTAATCTTGAGGCTAGAAAGATGGTTCAGCAGCTAAGAGTCCTCGTTGTTCTTACTGAAGATCTAGGTTTGATTCCTAGCATTAACAAGGTAGCTCATAACCATCTACAAGTTTAGTTTAAAGTAATCTGATACCTTTCTTTGGCTTCCACAAGTACCAGGCATGGAAGAGTTACATATGCATACAGACAAAAACACCTATACATATAAACCAACTTTAAAAATTATTAAGCAATGCAGTCTGTTCTCAAGTCATCACTACTTATTTAATTAGATGCTGAAAAGACCAGAAAAGTTACACAGCCCTTGGCAAACTAAGGCCATGGGTTTTTTTGTTTGTTTGTTTGTTTTGTTTTGTTTTATGTCTTGTTTTGTTTTTGCTTTTTTGTAGTATTGGCATTTACAAAATTTTTACTGCTTATAATTGTTTTTGAAAATATAGTAAGTCTCATTTTAACTTGGAGTAGTATAGAAAAGGCATAATGGTATAAGTCTTTACTCAGGGTAAAGCCAGAGTATGACCTTGCCTGTCTTGATGGAAAGAAAATGATGAGAAGGACTCTGTTTGATTCATGGCTGTACCAGTTGTTAATGTCCAAGCCCTATAGCACTCCATTATGAAGCAGGACTTCATGAAATTCTTAGGCAAACAAATGGAACTAGAAAATATCATACTAGTTTGAGGTAATCCTCCAGTAATAGAAGAACACACATGGTATGTATTCACTGATAAGTGAATATTATCCCAAAAGCTCAGATTACCCAAGATACAATTCACAAACCACATGAAGCTCAAGAAGAAGAATGATCAAAGTGCAGATGCTAAAGTCCTTCTTAGAAGGGGGAACAAATATATTATCAGGAGGAAATATGGAGACAAAGATTGAAGCAGAGACTGAAGCAAAAGCTATCCAGAGACTGACTCATCTGGGAATCCAGCCCATATATAGCCACCAAACCCAGACAATATTGCTGATGCCAAGAAGTGCATGCTGACAGGAGCCTGATAGCGCTGTCTCCTGAGAGGCTCTGCCAGATCATGACAAATACAGAGGCGAATGCTTATAGCCAACCATCAAACTGAGAACAGGGTCCCTGGAGGAATTAGAGAAAAAATTAAAGGAGCTGAAGTTGTTTGCAACCCCATAAGAACAACAATACCAATCAACCAGAGCTACCAGGGACTAAACTACTATCCAAATAGTACACATGGGTGGACCTATGGCTCCAGATGCATATGTAGCAGAGGATGGCCTTGTTGTGCATCAATGGGAAAAGAAGCCCTTGGTCCTGCCAATGCTCAATGCACCAGTGTAGGAGAATGTCAGGTCAGGGAGACAGGAAGGGGTGAGTAGGTGGGTAGGGGAATACCCTCATAGAAGCAAGGGGAGGGAGATGGGATAGGGAGTTTATGAAGGGGAAATATCCAATCAAAAAAAGAATAAAAGAATAAAGAAAAGAAAGCAGGGACAGTGCTCCTGTCTCAGATTGCAACAATGAAAGAAGGATCCATAGGAAAAGGGTATACAATATTAGCAATCGGCCATGTACTTATGAAGAACCTAGTAAGTTCTTCATGAATAAATGTTAATTAATTTACATTTAATTTAAATATTACATTAATTTTAATTAATGTAAAGTTACATTACATTTAAATATTACATTGTTAATAAATGACAGATCTTACTCATGAAAGAATCTTGAGCATGAGAAAGGAATCATACCTGTATCTTAGGAAAATTAATCTGATAATAACATAGAGAGAGTGGAAACAAATCAAGGGAAGAAAACACCAGAAATATAAATACTACTACAGTTATTAAACCAATTGTTTTTTAAATGCTGCAGAAACAATATACCGTCAGATAGATGTGCTCTAAGAAGCTAATGATGAGATAAGGTTGGGTCATTGATATGGGGCTAAAAATAACAAAGTAAGGAATTAAAAGGAAATTGACAACATAAATTAGCAAATCATATGAAAAGAAGTGGGGTTTGAAGAATTTCTATGCACAGCCTCAGCAGACAATCTCAATAGACCATTAAAACACAAAGACCTGGGGAACTTGACAAGCTTACTTTTTGAGTTGTATGTTTGAGAAGGATCTACAATGAAATATAGAATGAATAACACAAAAACTTGAAATTGTATGGGGAAAAAGAAAAATTCCCAAATCAACAACAGTGAAATGTGTCAACACTTGCGATGGAGTAGGAAAAGAATTAAAAAGAAATAGCAGTTGTCTCAAGAGTCAATGAAAGCATTTTAGGAGAGCAGGAGGGTAGGGGCTTCAAAGATGTCAGAGAAAAGCTAAAACAAGAAGAAGCCTAAAAATTGCCAAGGAAATTTTAGTTCTCTGAAGCCTCTAGTGTTTGTTGTTGTTGGTGGTGGTTTTTTTTTTTTTTTTTTTTTTTTTTTTGGTTTTGCATTTGTTTTGGCTAGGAATGAAAGTAAGCAGATGATTGACAGGAAACTAGTATGAAACTATATGAGTACTTAAGAGAAGTCAAGAAAGCTCCTCATTCTGAGAAGGTTTAATTTGTTTCTTGAGTTGGAAGGTTACATTGTAAGGGTTCATGATTCACAGAAGAATGATACCTGGACACAAATAGTATGTAAATGGAAAGAGTGTTTTATTTTGCAGACATCCAGCACGCTGGGGTCTCCCCATTACCAAGATAGACATCCAAGTAAATTTGCAGGCTTGATTTAAAGCACATTAGGCAATTCTTGGGTAGGAGACCTCTATATTAATCGGTTGGGTTCATCTCTACAGCATTCCATTACCATCAGGGTATGGGGGTTGGAAACTGGCTGGGGAGGTCTGGGAACACTTACTGAGGGAGTAGCTGAGGAAGCCTAGAAACTGTGATGACCCATTGTCCTTGCTTTAGGCCAGGTGGCTGGAACATTCTACTACCTGGACATGAAGGCTGGAACCTGGGTTTTTCTGGACTTGTCCCAGTTTTTACGCTTCATCTCTTTAACTGCCAATGTAAAGTCTGTCATGTAATCAACCTTGCATTCACAAAATATTCAATTTTATTTGATTAATTGTATTAATTGAAGTCTTACTTGAATTGGGTTCACCAATTTTCTGTATCCTAGCTTCCCTCCTCTAATTTCTCAAGTGACTTCATGTACAAAATTCAAGATGTTTTATATAATCCAAGTTTATACATAAGAGACTTGGTTTTATTAATGAAATGTCAGCTGTTTCTTTCATTGTCCTTAAAGACAATTTCACAAACATCTCATTCTTCCAAACAACTCTCCCATGCCTTCCTTCCCTTCAATCTATTCAGTAAAAATGCAAACCACCAGATGTGATCATTCTTCTATCCTTGTAGCATGAATTTAAACCATGTGTGGTCTGCAAATACGGTGTTCTTCATGTTCTTTTACATTGGAGGAGGTCAATCTCTGCCTGGTGCTGTTGACTTTATCTCTCTTCTCTTCCCTAAGAACTCTGCACTATTGCTCCTGTTCTCAGTTTTAGCCTTCTGTTTTCATTGACTTGTTCATGTCAGTAATCAAGTTAGCTCAGTCTTCTGTCACCTTTTGGAAAGCCCTCTTTCACCATCTTTCTACCCCATCTTCTTTT
This sequence comes from Micromys minutus, assembly GCF_963924665.1. Lineage (NCBI taxonomy): Eukaryota > Metazoa > Chordata > Mammalia > Rodentia > Muridae > Micromys > Micromys minutus. The sequence continues at coordinate 43,740,074 of NC_137973.1, read as the reverse complement.
ATAATTAAAATGTTAATTCCATAGCTTCATAGATTTTGACCAATTTTTGGACACACAAACCTCTCCTTGCCTTTTGTATTTGCAAGTTCCTTTATGTTGACTGTTCTACCTCATATGCTTCTTCCCCCTTGAGCTTCCCTCATCCTTTCATTCTCAGCTCAGTGTCACTTCCTTAGGATAATATTTCTCAAGGTGATCCTTCCTGTATTTATATCTGTCAAACTTTAGATTATATTTTGTATTTCTTAACTAAAAGATAGTAAAATTCCTTGATGGAGAAATGATCTTTCTTTCTTCCTTCCTCTCTTTTCTTTTTCTTTTAAACATAATTTTTATTTTCGTTTAAAAATTTACATATATATGTATATATTCATACACAGATGTGCATGCACGTCCACACACACACATATACATACATACATACATACATATATATATATATATATATATATGGTATTATACATAATGTTTAATGTATTTAAATTTGTCTTTTCCTTCAAACATATTCTTTTCCTGATTTCATGTCTTAAAAAATTCACTAAGTTAAATTAACCTTTTTTTTACCATGTATTTATTTGGTATAATTTCTAGGTCATGAGTAACTAAGAAGTTACTATACACCGGAGAAAGAAGAATGTTTCTTCCTTCCCTAGCAGCTATTAATGCTGAATGCTCCTCAGCTAGGGGTGAGATTTTGTATCCCCCCCCACACTCATGCTAAAATATGAAATTCTTGCTCTTATGTAGGTCTTGTGCATGTTATCTAATAATACAACCGCCATGTCACATCTAAAAAGCACAATTTTGTAGCACTTTTCCCATCCTTTGGTTTCTGAATTCTTTCTTCTTCCTTCCACGATGTTCATTGAGCCCTGGTAGTGTGGAAGGCACAGGAATACAGATGCTCTCTTTTGGACCGAGCTCTCACCAGTCACTCATTCTAAGCCCTTTGATCGGTCATGAGTCTCTGCATTAACCATTGTACTGTGCAAACATAATCTTCCCTGACCAAAATTGAGAGAGCAGCACTCATCTGTAGATATAAGCAGAAGTATTTAGAAGACAATTTGACAACATACCCATTTGGCAAAACCTTTCAGCCACTGGTACTAGACTACACATACACTACCAGAAATTAATTCCCACCCATAAAGTAGGTCTTAAATAAAATCAGCAAGTGGTTGCTTAACCACATAATATTAATTTCGTTATGCCACCAGTGGGGACATCTTACCAGGAAAGTCAATATTGTAACATGCAATGTCTATTACAGAATAAGAGGGATGATGATTTTTCTCTTCCTTCTAGCACCATGGAAGTTATCAAGAAAAAGGTTTCTTTATATCCAGTAACTAAATAGTATAGTGTCTTCAGCAATGGTTGTCTTTCTTGCTAATTGTGGTGGGTAACCCACAGTCACGGCAATACCCTGCATTTTTTGAGGAAAAAGGGCTTATGCATCATTATAATTAATACTCCTAAGGGGATATTCTATGTCTGGCACTGTGACTTTTATTTAATAACCCGTCTCATCTCTGGGGAGTCACATTATCTATCCGTATTTACACTTAACTCCTTTAAATGTGTGTATAAGTTTACAAAATAGTAAGTTTCTTAAGTTTTTCAAATGTCAGTTTTGATTAACCATTTCTTCTTTCGTTGCTTCTACCTTTTTCCCTCGCTCTAGCCCTTCTTAAACATTTCCATCCTCAATATTGCTGCACTCTCTCAGATCACATGTACTCTACTACCCCTGCCTGAGACCTCTTTTCTTTTTCTTGCTCATTCTTATATGATGAGTGCTTTATACATCCTAGCAATGAGTAATTTCTTTAAAATGCTCCGTTGATGTTTATTGAACAATCTTATCAGTGGATAGGTTCTCTAGCTCATATATTATGATATAATTTGCCTAAAGAATAGATTTGTAGTCAATTGATTTTTACATTAATTTTTATGCATTGATCTAACAATAAAGCAAAGAATATTTTACATGAAATCACATTCCAATGGAAAACAATTAGAACTGCAGATATGCCTACACTAAACAAGTGTTGACCTCATCATTGGGCAAAACAATCTCTAACATTTTTGTATTTAATTTGGTGAGCGTTATCTCTTTGCCACATGTGTTGATATTTCATTTTCTGTATTCAGTTCTCCTATACCATTAGTTACTCATTCAGACAGACAATGTATAAGTAAATGTATAGGAAAGTATTTCTCAAGCTGAGTTTTTCTATTGTTTTCTAAGTTACCTAATTTTGGTTCATGAACTCTAAGGACACACCTTAGTATCAAGATGCATAGCAGAGGAGATTCAAATATGACACTATTAGAGAAAAAAAAAGTCATAGAGCCTTGAGATGATGGTAATCAATGACCAGCTTTCATGTGTATATTTTCCAGATTTCTCTACTTCTGTGTTTTTAAAAGTATGTCCGTTTGACTTTTAGTTTTCTTTTGTTTCTAAGTGGAAGAAAGACAAAGGATTTTTAAGAAGTAAATTTGGCAGGCAGGAGCCAGTGCCAACACCTAGGCTACCAGGCCAGATTCTCCGTCATTAGCACCATCTGCCACACAACAAATGATCACAGTCCAGGCCAGAGGGGGTCTGATGACCAGAGAAGAGGTTCTGTAGTTGGGATTGGTATCAGAACCAAGACCATAGATGAAGGCAGCAGGATTGCCAGCATCCTGTCTCCAGGGACTTTCATGTAATAGGACTAAAGTAGAATCCAAGAGATTTAATGTTTAATAACATCTCCACCTGTAATTGTAACTCACACCAACAATAGAAAACCCCTGGGCTACACTGTGGTCAGAATGCAGCCAAAGTCTCCTACTGCTTCCCCAAGGGACTTCCACAAGGAGCATGCTTGAGGACCTGCAGGCTAAAGGGATGTTTGCCACCATATGTCTCACTATGCCAGAGCCAGGTTAGAGCATGAATGGGAAGGCGATTATCCTCTCCATCTCCAATTCTGTCTCCACTCTACTAAGCCAATAACTCAAAATGGAGGGGCTCCTGTCAGTACCATTGTCTTTGCCAGGCAAAACAAAGACATGTTTTGAAAGCAGATAATCTGAAAAGCTAGTCAGTGTGGTGGCCAGTGTTTGAGAGGACAGAGCAGTTTTGCTTTTCCTAGAGATGCTTGCAGGTGGTGATGAGAGTCCACAGTCACTGTCTGAGCATGATCTCCCTCAGCACTTCCTTTGTGTTAGTTCCATTTGCTTGTCTGTTATGTGTAACGTCGCCATAAATACACTGAATTCAGAATTTTGAATTCTGAATCCATCTGAAGTTCAGAGTGTCCTAATGTATCAAATTAATTGACTATATTTAAGTTAAAAGTTCTTTTACCCAAAGAAACGTCAACCTAAGAGCACCCAAGATGCAATCTTTGCAACACTCAGACATCTGATTTTCACTGGCCTTTATGCAAATGCCATTCATGTTTGCTTTTGAAAATACTTTTTAATTAAAATCGTCCTCCAGATTTTACACTGTATTCAGTTTTTCAATGTCAGGAAGAAGTTGTATAATTACATTAGAGTTGTTTGGAAAGTGTAGAAAGCATTGTTAGAACTCCTGTTTTGTGAATTTGAGCTGGTGGAGTAAGTTTCTGCCCTGACTTTCCTGCAGATACTCGCTCCCACTGTGAGTTTTTGGTGTCAGCAGAAAGTGAATGGGGTGTGGCATCTTTAGGTTTTAGACTCATATCTATTTCATTATGACAGAAACACCATTTCTCCATTTAAAAGCAACAGTGATCATGCAGGTTTTACAGGTTTATAAATGGATGATTTGTGTGCACAATGTATATAAAACTCAGGGTTGTCATTTATAGTCATTGTGATACATGCAAACAAAAGAAATACACATGTATAGAGTATATAGATGATGTGAACAGGAAATGTTAGCTAGTGTAAAGCATGACAAAATCTAGATGGCCTGGAATCCCAACTATTCAGAAGGCTAGGACAGAAGGACTGCAAGTTAAAGGCCCACTTGAGCTACAGAGCTAGGATGAGGCCAACTTGAGCCACTTAGATCTGTTTCAAATTACAAAGAAGCAGGTTGAGGGTAGAACTTACCCTAACGTTTCTTCATAGTATATGGAATACCCTTGGTCAATTTCAGAACCAAACAAACACTTTCAAAACAAATATTTAGGCTCCAGGAGTGAATGATTAATTGCTGCATTCAGTAGACAGTCTTCCTAACGTCTTTGTTTTACTGTACTGATACTATTAAATGGTCCTTGTTGACCTCTAAACTATCTGTTACTGTCATCCACTCTCATTTGTCTCTCCCTTCTCTTAGACTATCCACCTCTATGCCTTTTTATCTGTACTTAACCTGTTTATAGTGGTATTATTCAGGTTCCACCTGTAGCCCTATGATCTGCCTATTTCTATAGCCTTTTTATGCTTGTCTATGCTTTTTCCCTCATCATAGCCTAGCCCATTGCTCTTGGCCCAGGATGGGTTGGTACAATGCAGGGTCTTGGTCAACAGTGAATAGATGTATAAAGAACACCTCCCACACCTGAACAGCTTCAGAGAACTGGTTCACTTTAATGGGGTTGGGGGATGGATGAGACAAAGGGCTATTGATGTTCCTGAGCAGGTGGTCAGGGTCTATGGGGTAAGTTTTATGAGGTTGTGTATAATTGGCTAGAACAGGGGTGTTGAGAGATACTTCATCTGCATACTCATGGGTTGAGGGGTGTGGGGTAAAACCTTATCATGTCTAAAAAGGAGTAAAGTCTGATACGTGACAGGGTAATAAATTCTTCTTGGTTTGATAGTTGGCTGGCCAGCTTCCTCCTTTAATCCTGGGTCATTACAGTCCCACAGTCTCTCATAAATTTGATTGTCAAATTCCCTGATGAATATAGGAGTCACATAGTGCATTACTGTCTCGCAAACCTTTCCCAATGTACTCAAAGCAAAGTCATTGAGTCCTCATAGAATTTCGGGTTCCTCAGTTGATATTGTATCAGCTTTATTCTTATACATGTGCCAAAGGTCTATATCTGCTTTTATCAGTCTTTCAGTCAATTAAGCCCTGGGATTTAGTTATTTCTCTTGATATAGATGTCTATTTATTCCTTAACTATTATGCCGCCTCTTCTGTCTTTAGTTCCTTTCATAATTTCTCTGTCAGGTTCCTCTCAGCCCTGTGTCTATGCTAAATGCTTCTCAATATCTCTGTCCCAAAGTAATGTAGCAAGAGTTAAAATGAGATGTGCCTTTGTTCAAGTACCATTTGTACCTTCCAAAGTCAAACTTCTTAATTCCTTCTAGATTACTATACAATGCAGATAACAGGTATGCATGCCACATCACTGGAAATATTTGATTCCACAATGTATGTGCTACAGAGGCACTTCAATTAGATTACCCACAAATATTTTCTGTAAAACATTGACAGCACTGCCTTCCTAATTTCCTAATGTCATCTCGTGTGTCTGGTGCAGTGTCCCTCTCATAGTGTACGCAGCTCCTTTGGTCAGAATTGTCCCTCTCATGCTCTTCATTCGGAGGAAGTCCATTTCTAAACGTTGTGTTGTGTCCATATACTCTTAAGGCTTTGACACCTCTCTGGCCTCATCGCTACCCTCTCCCTTTGAAGACATGTTCTTTCCTGACAGATGCAGCCTTTTCCTGCAGCATTTATATGACATGCATGTTAGAAAGCTATTGCTTGGCACGATCTAGCTGCCCATATATCCTAGATTGTTTGAACACCTCATACCTGTATCTTTTCATGAATATTGGTGACAATGGCTTTTATTCTCAGAGGATAAGTTGAGACATCCCTATTTTCTGTGTCTACAGTTCTCTCTTTCCCCTATCTTCTTCATACCTCAAAGTTTTTAAAATGTTCATGATTTCACAAACTCTCATTTCTCCAAGTCTCTCACTAGACCATTAGAGCTTGGAAAACATAAATTTTATCTCATCTTTCTAACACAGTGCCAAGAAGTATGAAATTATACATATCAATTATATTGTTCTATTTTTAATCTATTGTGCCCATGTAAGGTAAATAAGATATATAAGGAAAAGTTAAAAAGTTAACAATGATGATCTCTTCTGTGTTTACAACACAATCCCATCAGCTATGATCGCCAGTGAGGACATCCTGCACGGAGCGAGTTGTCCTGCCTCGCCCATCATTGCTTTTCGCTATTTGGCTCTGTTTTTTTTTTTTTTTTTTTTTTTTTGTTTTGTTTTTTTTTTTGTTTTTTTTTGCATTTCTCCTTTGTCACCTGCCCCAAAATTCTGCAGTGTATCACAAAGCATGTATAAATGCTAGGGCTCTTTTTGTTTTTCTCCTTTCAATCACTGACTATGTCTCCAAATAAGACTGTATGACTAGGTCATTACAATGTCTTGTCTTTGATGAAAGATTTTCTTCTGCCAGCTATCTTTAGGTGTTTATATACTATATATTTAACTATGTAAATTTTAAGCAGTGAGTATCCTTAGTGCTATAGTTCAAAGCTGGACTGTGGATTTGCTTGTTTCCTGGCTCATAGTTCACAGACAATCTTTGCCCAGTTCCATCCATCATTGCTATAAGGTAAAATGGTTCCAATATGTGTGGACAAAACAGCTTCATGCTGGAAAGGACCAAATCTAAAATCTAGTCTCAAACCTAGTGAACAAGTCTCTAAGATGCTCCATCGACATATGCAACAGAACTGTATACAGAGAGCAGTGTCACCATATTCAGTCACATACATAAACTTGCATGGGGCTGTGTTGACAGTTGAACTGGCAGAAGAGCTCTTGGGTTTCTAGAAGATGTTGGAAATGGAATGTTCCTGATGAGATATTGGAAATTAATTTTAAATTTACTATATGTGATAATATTAATTGTAACTGATTAAAGTAATAGGTCTTGTCAGATGGTTAAGGTTTTATAGATTAAAGATAAATGACATAGCATGTAAGACATATTTTACAATATTGAACCAAAATATTGCTTATAAATATAAAGAAGAATGTGTGCTGTGACAAAGGAAGATTGCTGATTAGCCAAACACAGATGTTGTCTGAAACAATGGTAGATGTATAGTGGATCTCTGCATCACTGTTTTAATTTTGTGTATAATTAATTTTCATATTAAACTTATAACAAGTGACGAGTCTGGATGCATGACTAGTATTGCACTGAGCTGTGAACAGGGGGCTATAGGTCCCAGAGTCTAGATTCTTAAAGACATTCTTATCTGTTCTAAAGTTTGAGCGCTACCAGTTGAGATTTAAGGTGGCAGAATCAATTCTCTAATAAATCCTTCTCTCGATTGCTACTGTTTAAGGTGCTCAAGAAAAACTTAACTCCAAGGGCAAAAATATCAAGACGTCAGTCTCAAAGATGAAAAAAAAAAACTGCAGTAATCCTGTATCACTACAGAGTTGGCTTACAAATTCTTAGAGATATATCTGTCAGTTTCATGAGATAGAAGGCATGCTTTCAGAAATTACCTCTTATGGACTCTTAATGAAATTAGAGAGGTCAGTGCCTTCATTGAGTAAAAGCAGACCTGGGGAAGAAGAGCAAGTTCTATAATACAAATGACAATAACCGAAATAAAAATCTCATTTGAAAATAGGGAAAACAGACCCAACATTGCAGCTAATCAAATCACCCAGACACAGGATATTGAGGCAATGAAATCAAGAATTAAAAAAAAAAATCATTCTGAATATAATGAGCAGAGAGGTTAGTTGTGAAGATCAAAACAATAGACTCAACATATTTTTAATTACTCAGTAAAGTTACAATAAAATAAAATTTAGATTTTGGAGACTAAAGCAACAGATAGCATTATATTTATCATGCCCAGATAGCATTAACAAATCAGTTTATAGAACAGAAGCACCTTATGATTATTTCTGAGTTATAGAATATAGTAAGAATGAGGTCTACCTTCAAGTGGAGCAAAATCTGATCTCCAATGTAGGACCATAACTTCACTGTTTATTTTTTCTTAGTTCTTGTTTGCATCATTCTAGGCTCGTAGACAGTGGAGGTTTTGGGGGACAAGATGGAGGGTTTTAAATTGTTATTGATATGAAAAGGCATCCTGGGATATTACATAGCAGAGAATATGTCATTTGAGAGTTTGTTTTGTCGAAGTCATTTGTAAACACAATTGATGCCACTGGAAGAGAAATCAAGTTCTTAAATCCGCTGGGTTCTTTTGTGATGTTGTTCTATTGCGTCAAGCTGAAAGTACAGCTCTGCCTCTCATTTCAACACTGCTAAGGCAAAATGCCCCTTCCTATCCCTAGTGCCCTATGGTCACTGCTTGACAGGTGCAGAGGTGGCTCTTTGTCATTACCTACATGTGCATGAGCCCGGCTGGAATGCTTATGACATGACTGAACAAGGACAGCTCCTTGATATTTGAAAACCAAATCATATCAGGGTGATTGGGAAAAAATAGAAATCCAGATTCTTGCTTGAAAAACTTCCTTTGAAGGTTTTGTACTGAAATAAAGAAAATGTAAGCATCAAAACTTACAAAATGATGTTAGCAGCTTGGAAGAAAAAAATCCTGCAGATGGCAAAAAAACTCTTTTATGAAGATTGCTGCCCTAGATTTTATGTATTCATGGAAAGGGTCACCTTGGGTTATGGGCATACTATATTATTCTCTATATTAATGTGTGTCTTGTAAAATTTTGAAATTATACTTCTTTTGACTGAAAGAGAGAGGAGGATGAAGAGAGAAAGAGGAAATCATCCTGATGTATTTTTGACATTCTGACTATTTGGCTCATATTGGATAAATATGTGGTGGTATTGTTAGTTCCAAGTTGCAAAGTGTTCAGCAAAGATAATATAATCAATTAAAGATTCATTGTCCTTTTTATATATGTATACAAATGGTTTCTATGAAATTGTATATAAAGGCCTAGAGACCTTTTATTTATTTATAAAATAGACTGTCTACAGAAAAGCATTATAATTTGAAATATATTTTTCTCTCCTGGGTAGGACATACAATGACACTTTTTATCATAAATGGCTTCTCAGAGCCTGAGCTTCTGAAATAGCCATTATTTCATATACTGTTGCCATGTTCTAGACAGTTTTAAAGGTTTTATGCCATGTCTTTATTAGAACCCTATAAGGCAGGTTATAGTATCTCTACTTCACTGTGATATTATATGCCCCATGCCTCTCAGAGAGCCTTCCTTGGGATTCAAACTAGTCTGACGCCACTGCTCAGTACTCTGAAGCAGCTGACCAGTTTCCTAAAATAACTAGAAACCTGAGCTGGAGAAGCGTCTCAGGAAGCAAGTGGGAAGGTACTGATAATAGGCAGGCTTTTTCTTTTCTACATTCTTTCACAAACCAGAAGCGAAAACATCAACCAAAGCACACCACCAAAATGCATAAAGCTTACCGACAAGGCCCCAACTTCACACAATCATTTTGCTTCTCATCATTGGCAACAAAAGTAAAGAAAACATTTAGTATGATTTAGAAGGGAGCCTTTTACCCATCACAATAATGTTTCAAGGCTATCGCACTGACATAGCAGCTAAAAACCTTGAGGAGGTCAAGAACTTTGTGCCAAGGTTTAGCTTTCTTTGGAGACAAAACAAGAGTCAACCCCAAAGCAGACTTGCCTGGGAGGCCTCGACTCTGATTTTTCCAACAATAATTAAATTAATCACTGAAAGGAAGCTCATTGCCACAGCACAAACTCCACTGAAAACTGTGGCTTTATGGTCACCTAAACTTTGGGCTTTCAAGCTTTCTTTTGAAAATACAATCATAGAATTTGCATAACTGGATATAAACTTTTACTGGGTACCTTTGGCTCCCTTCTCTGGAGCCTAAACTCTGGGGTTTCTTCTAGATGCCCTCGATCCATCCCATTCACACACGGAGCACCTCTGCCTGCCTGGTTCATTTAAGATTTAAGTCTATGGCTTCAGTTCTTAAGTGGCTATTATCATTAAGACAGCCACTCAAGAACACTACAGAGTGGTCATGATGGGAACCCGTGAGGATTTTCAAATTAGGGAGGAACATTTTGATCTCTTCTGTGACCAGAATTAATATGTACTGTTCGTTAGAAATAATCTATATTAAGAAACTGCCTCCTTACTTTCTAGGGTTGGGAGTCATGTTTGTGCTTCAAAACTTCACATTTTACTGTCATGTTTGTCTTTACATGTGCTCACCTATGAAGGATGAGAAGATTCAGTTGACACTGGAGGATACCACTTCACGGAGTCTCTACCTTACTTTTGAGACATAGTTTTTCAATGAGCCTATGGCTCATGGTTGTAGATCAGGTTGTAGACAGGCCCAAGGATGCTCTGTCTCTGTCAACCCAGCACTGGGATCATAGATACAAGATAGCGTGTCTGGCTTTGACCTCAGTCCTGGGGTAGGAACTCAGCTCCTGATGCTTGTGTGAAGGCATTTTATTAACCCTGCTCTCTCCTAGCCTTTCTGATGTTATTAAATCCTGCACTCTTAAAATCATAAGACTCATAAGTCCAGGCAAGATTGGATATTTTAAGGTTAATAATATTTTGGCAAATCCAGATTGTATTTTTAAAATTCACATCAGCAAACTTATTTAGAAAGAATTTTAAGGGCCTTGTGGAAAAGGATTTTATAAATCCCAATAACTACAGTGACTGAAAGGATTTTCTCCTCTTTTCTTTCTTCATTTTTTTTTTCTACCTAAAACCTGAGAGCTTTTTGAGGAACGTTCTTTGGAATGGTAGCTGGAGGGGGAGGGTGGCTTATAAAAATCCTCTATTTGAAACCAAGTAGATATCAATTTTAGAAAGAAAATAATTGTTGATTTACATATCAAAGACCTACCTATATGTGGATTATTGTATTCTTTTAAAAACTATTTTGATAGCAATAAAAATATCACATAATGACTAGATTTGTTTTCCCTTTTTACTCTCAAGTAGAAAGCTCTTGAATTACCTTTGAAATTCCTCATATACCATTGTTCCAACTGTTGCTGGTGCTTACAAGGAACAGTTCTCAATGGGTAGTAACCTGATACTACAGGAGTTAAAATTAATCTTGGAAAAACATCAAAAGGAAGTAAAATAAAGAACCATGAAACAGCTTCCAGGTTTGTAAAGAGTAGGGCTGCATACTGGCTGGGAATACATATCTTGCTAAGTGGTCATCTTTCTGCCCTGATAATTGCCACGTGTTAGCATCAGTTCAGCAGAATATGCACATCTACTTAGAGAAAAAATGGTATTGTTCACTGGTACATACTGAAATATTGAATTTTAAAGAGTGAGATAACAAAAGCAAAAGTGGTGTTTTGATATTTTCTTCACTCCCACACCCCCACACACACACACCCCAAGTAGGTTTCTTTGTGTTCCTTTTACATTGTTTCTTTCCCAGCTGTTCCCAGCATTTATTCTGGGCAATGACTGTCAGATCAATGCCATTGAAATACCCATTGCAAGACAAGGGGTTTAATTTGTCAAGAGAGTTTGAGAAATACTAGGCTATAATGAGGCAAGTGTCTAAGCCATGTGACTTCTCATTTTAAATTCAGAATCCTGTTGTGAATCCCTTTGAGGGAGAGGACCCTTGTAACAAATATTTCTGTAAGATTAAGTTGGCAAATCCTGCTCCACTCTGCTTCTCTGAAGGTCGTCTTTTCTCGCTTATCACTTCTTATCAGGGGTGTCCATGTTATCCCAGGGAAGACCTGGCCCCACACGCTTCAGTCTGGCTGCATTGTAGCTTCCAGCTTGATTTTGCTTTCTTCCTTAGGGCCTGTGTCCACTTTTCTGCACCCAGAACCAATGATCTTTATGGATAAGTTCTAAGTCTTGGTTTCCTCCTAGCACATGGAACTAGAGAATCTTTATATTGCCCCATTGCTTTTGCTACTGCATTTAGAATAAATACCGGTTTTGCATCCAATGGACTCCGGTAATGTGGAACTCAGCCATAACTCTTCTGTTTCATTTTGGTCATATTTTAAAATCCTAATTCCAACAGTCTTCCCATTCCGAGGGAAGAGTCTCCAGTTGAGAGGGATCAGGTTATTACTCATCTATCTGACACCATGCTACAAACACCTTATGCTTTTGCTCTTCAGAGAATATGTGTATTAAGGCATCAGCTCAGTTCTGTGCTGGTTGACTTTGGTGAAGCAGTCCAGTTTGATCCATGAAAGAAGTCACCTTGGAAACTCTTGCAGATTATAAACCTTGAGACCTTGACCATCATTTCAGTCCAGCTTCCTCAAATGTTCTTTACCAAGAGAACATTTTTCTGGGAAAAAGGATGATATTGCCCTCACTGTGGGTTTTGTTCATTTTGAGATTTTAAATTATCAATACAGGAAGAAGTTCTTTTGGTAAATTAATATTACTGCTTTAACTAAATACACTAGATCTCTTTCTTTAAAAAATTTGAACCTGTTTTATAAATCTCTGAAATTAAATGTATGAGTTTTTTCTTTTACTACTAATTAACTAATTATTAGCTCTCTGAATCCATTTAATGCTGGTCATATGCACAAGGTTGTGGTGTCATTTACTGAGGAGTAGGAAATATACTGGTGGCCATACCAATAAAAAATTACTTTCTCCCAGTACCATTAACTCCCAATATCTCAGCTTGGGGCAGGGTCTTGGGAAAGCCTCTTCTATCCACTTTGAAATTTTTGACTGGCCTGATATTTTTCTTATCGTGTCTTCATAACCACAATTGCTATGGGTTCAAGTATACAACAGCCATATCTTATCCACTGGACAGCATCTCACAAGACTCTTCCTCATCCTCCAGCTCTTTCATACTTTCAGTCTCCTCTTTCACAGGTTCTATGAGCCTTCAGTGTGCTGGTAGTGATGGTGGTAGATATTTGGTAGACAATTTCAAAAAAAAAAAAGACCTTTTATAGAAAACATCAATAGATTATCTCTTACCTAGGGGCTATGATTTTCTAGCCAGGGATTCTGACTAGGTTTACAATGCCAGGGAGGAATTTCCTTCCTTCAAATGCAATCAATAGCACAGTTGGCTATCTCTATAACCAATCTTGCCACAATAGGTCCAGTGGGCTCATCTCACCTGACAAGTGAGTCAATGGGTTTGAGTCCCCATCATCTTCTTTCTGTGTTCTTTTGTTTCACACAGCCTTTTTGTGATGTCAGTGCAACCAACTGCACAGAGGAGGAGTCTTCCTTGGAAGACTGTTTCTTTTGAAGGCAGGATTGCAGATGACACACAAACAGATTATTTTATTTCATTGTAGATGAGCTTAATATTTCTCTTCATTATTGTAGTAGGTATGGTCTAGCTTTGAAAAGGATCACTGATAAATTTTCCTCTCCCAGTATCCTCTGCAGTATCTTCCAACACCAGGAAAACTAGTCATCAGAGAGATAGTTAGTCCAAGATTAAATTCTGTGTCAGCAATAAATGTGTGTGGTGTCTTCAGCAAGAGGATTTTACACTGTAGTTATAATGGAAAGTCAAGAGCAATGGCAACAGCCAATGATACTTTGTGGGACTTCAGGGTCCTCTTTGTCTAATAACTTACTGCTGTTATACCTGTCCCCAGTAGTAAGATAGTCATTTTACATCCATGTCTTCTGGGAGTAACATTGTTCACACTAATGTGCAGTACATCTGTTTATACTTTTCAAAACAAACTCTTTTCAATTAGTTTATGAACTAGTGGATTTTCATAAGGAATTTGCTTATAACATACATCCTTAGCTTTGGCTAACCCTTTGTCTGATTCCCTTTACCCTACCCCATCTAATACACTGATACAAACAGTATCTTGAACAAATGGTGCTGGGAGAGTTGGGTTTCAACAAACAGGAAAGTGAAACTAGATTTACCTTTTATCTTACACAAATTCAAATGTAACCTAAATTGATATCCTGAAACTATAGAAAAAGTAAGATTATATTTCCATACAGAGACACCTGTAAAATATTTCTAAATATGACACTGGAATTTCAGGGAGTAAGCAAAACAATGAAAAAGTTGGATCTCAGGAAAATAAAAGCACCTGTACAGAAGAAAGCTTTGTTAATAAAACAAAGAAGTAGCCCACACAATAACAGAAAAATCTTTGCTAGTTATATATCTGTTCTAGTTAGGTTCACATCAAGTTGATGAGTTCTTGAGTTATCAGAGACGGGGAGCCTCAATTGAGAAAATACCTCTGTAAGACTGGGTTATAGGCAAGCTTGTACACATTTTTTTTTAATTAGTAATTGGTGTGGGAGTACTCAGCCAATTTGGGATGGGGTTTCTCTTGGGCTGTTGGTTCTAGCTTCCATAACTGTGGGGAGAAAGCCAGTGAGCAATACCCCTCACTGGCATCTACATCAGCTCCTACCTGGAGATTCCTCCTGTATTTGAGTTCCTGTCCCATCTTCCTTGAGTGATAAACTTTGATGTAGAAATATAAACTAAATAAGCTCTTTTCTTCTCAACTTGCTTTCGGTCATGGTATTTCAGCATAGCAGTAGTAACCCTCACCTGACAGCATCAAACATTGGGTAAGAGTCTAGAATATACATAGAACTCAGAAAACTGAGTTGACAAAAAAAAAATGAGTGGACTGAAGAACTGAACAGAAAGTTCTCAGAAGACACATAACTAACTAGTAAACACTTTAAAGTTTCCACTATTCTTGGCCTTCAGAAAAATGCATACTAAAGCTAAGTAAAACACCATATCATATCTGCTGGAGTGGCCATCACCAGGAAGGCAAAAAAGCACATCTGAATAAATGCTGGTGTGGACATCTGGAGAGGGAAACCGTTCTATACTGTTGATGAGAATGTAGATTGTAGAAATCAGCCTGAAGTTTTCACCAAAACCTAGAAATAGGCCTAACCTATGACATTGCTATCCCACTCCTAAACATATACCCAAATAACACCATGTCGTACTACAGAGATACTTACACACCCATTCACTGCTGCTTTACTTACAATAGCTAGTAAATGGAATCAACGTATATCAATTAAGCATTTTCTCAACTGAGGCTTCCTCTGCGCTGATTATAATGGAAATGCAGTATACATAAACATTGGAATATCACTCAGTTGTTGAGACAAATAAAAATCATGATAGTCTCTGGTAAATGGATGAAACTGTAAACCAGTTTACTTAGCAAGGTTACACAGGTTCTCCCCAACGAATGCTACATGCTCTCTGTCATATGAGATTTAAATCTTATGTTTTGTGTTTATCATGGAGTACAGATGGACACTAGAAGCAGGCCATCAGTGGGCAGGATGCATTTGAGGGGAATAGAGGAGTCTAGGAGTAGTAAAAGTAGAGAAGGGAGCGTACTGGTCACAGAAGGCTTCAAACAGGTAGTGGAATGACAGGGATAAGGAAATGAGGGGTCAGGTAAAAGCTTCAACAAAGGGAAGAACGCATAGAGGAGCTTCTTAGGAATGAATCATCTTGCAATTCAAGCTTCAAAAAAAAAGAATGGATGGAAGAACATATGTGATATAAAATAACAAGACAGATGCTACTGGGGGCAAATGTGTGTTTTATCAAAGGGCTCAATTGCATATATGTTGTTTTTGATTTTAAAGAGTTTTCAAGGTGTTACTCAAACAATAACTAGTGTAACATATGTAAAAATAGTATAGTATAGTGATGAGCCAAAGGGTGAGTCTCATGATCTTCCTGCCTGTTTGCTGTGTTTCATGTTGGCTTTGTTGTGGTGTCAGCTCACCCAGCTGTACACAGAGCATCCTCCCAGGAAGTCTGTTTTCTTTTGAAGGCAGCATTGCAGACAACTCACAAACAGAATTCTGTTCTTTCTTGTAGATGAGCTTAGTATTTCGCTTCATTTTGTTTTGCTTTAGGTTTCTTTTGCTGCCATAGGAAACTATGTGTTTGCCATTACATGTTAATAAATTACAGCATTTAAACTTGGGCAACATTTGTTTTAAAGCTCGGGCTGTCCACCGTTCAATAAGTAGTGAAAATATTTCCCCTTGTACTGGAGGCTCATGAGCCATCAAATACTGTACTAAAACAATACTGATCCTTCAGCAAGATAAAGAAGAAGGCTAGCAATAAGGGCAATGTGATTTTACACTTTAATATCTAATATTAGATCCAAAGTCCAATATAAAATAATCTAATATTTAAAATTCAATATCTTCTGATTTCCCATTTTTGAAATCACTTGAGTAGCCTTGTGCAATCCATTCAGGACAAGTGGATTTTCTCCTGGTATAGACCTGAACTAATATCGAGGAAGATTTAAAATTGCCTAAAATCAATCCTGATATTGGTTCCCGTTAGTGAGAGTTAACCAAAGCAGATTAATGTGATTAGAAGGTGAAAAAAACAGGGGCAATTACCCAATAATTTTAGCCAGAGAGTATCCTGGCTCCTAACTAAAATAATTTAGCCAGGAAATAAGAGAGGTTTTTATATTAGAAATGCATCCTGTGATTCCAGTTACAATGTAGATTCTACCAGTTTAGGCACACACTTAACCCTTCATGAGTACATTTCTCTTCTCCTTTCTCTTGGCATTTCTTCAAACTGTCATCAGACGGTGGTCAGTCTGAAAATTGTGTTACTTCATCTAGGGCCCAATTGCAACTACTGTTCTGTTTTCCCCTGCCTTCGTTTTTGGGCTTCTATAATGAGTGTTTGGAACCCCTGCTTCCCTTATAAAAAGAGATCATTACAGCAGTCTCTTGTAAAATGGCTTCGGTCTCAGCACCCTATTATAACAGACACTTCCAGGACTTTGACACCCACTTTCAAGACAAATAGAGAGATTTTTCTCACTTCTTATCTTTTCTCAAATATCTGGCACTATTGATCACACACAGACTTTTTTCCTTCTGACATTTCAAAAGAATTTTTCCCTCTATTCTCTAGTATTTGAATTGCCTTTATATTCCTTTTACAGGTCAGATTAAATTTTTATTTTTCTCTGTATACAGACTTTCAACTATCTAGAGTGCCCTAAATTATATAAAGGAGCTCAAATATTGGCTGTTAGCTGCCAATAAAGTCAGCTGTAACCAAGTTTAGCATTTTCATATTTATGACCAGATGCAGAAACTCCTTCTACTAGACAAACTGACCATAACCAACTATCTGTACAGTGGATCTAAGAAAGGCACTTCTAGAGCAGTCCTCTTCTATTCCAGTTCATTAAGATCTCCATTGAAAATTTTCTACATTAAGTTTTTAAAGACAGATAAAATTCCTCCTCATAGCAGCTTGAGTGTTGTCCATTCTGTTGATGTTGTGTCAAATCTTGGTCCTTGAGTTTTATTGATACACACACACACACACAGAGAGAGAGAGAGAGAGAGAGAGAGAGAGAGAGAGAGGGAGAGAGTCAAAGAGGTTGAGGTATAGATGGATAGACGGATGATAGATAAATAGATAGATAGATAGATAGATAGATAGATAGATAGATAGATAGATAGATAGATAGATAGACAGACAGGTAGACAGACAGTTAGACAGATAGAGATAGAGATGATAGAGATATAGATGACATAGATATAGAATTTTTTTTTCTATTAAGGAGGCTTAATAAACTCATCTCTTTCTGTTTCTCAGACTCATCTTTATTTTCATCAAATGCTGTTGTCACATATTCATTTCACTTCTTCAATTAGGAACACTAACGGTGACCCTAATGGAAGTACTCACAGCATTTTTTTTTTTTGAGATTTTTAACGTTTCAGATATTGCATTCAACTCTTTTTGCTGATTTATTCATTCAGTTCCCTCAGACGTTTTATGAAACATGAGCCTTTACTGGTTCTATTATATGGATAAGAAAACTGAGGCACAAGCAGTCGAGCACGATGGGAAAGTAAACCTTGACCTAGGCTTTGTCTGTGTTCAGTAAAGGAGAGAATTATAATCCCCAGGAGTTCATCATTTGTTCCGGCTGAGCAGGCTTCCACAGCTCCATCCGTGCCCAGGGCTGGTGTCCATACACCAGCCCTACTACTTCCATTCTGATGCGGATCCTGCTTAGATTCCTCCTGATGGACCTCTGTCTTGTAAGGTTCTGATTTGCTTTACCTCTTAGCCCTGCCCCAACCTAAGCTTGGCTCACTTGTTATTTCCTCTTGGCCTTCAACCTTCTTGTGCACACTTTAGGGAAGGACACACACCTTGTCCTTTCATTAGATTTTAATATCTAACTACAGCCTCGCCTTCAAAATATCACGGTACCTACTTATCTCCTTAAAAATATTTACAGCTGCTTGCACCAATTTCTGGAGGTTTTGCTTTGCCTTTTCGGCTCCTGAGCCACATCTTAATAAACGAGTAATGTGTAATGAGACGGTATAAAGAAACAGAAGGGACCATTTGGATTTGTAATAAAATGGTGAACAGACTAAGAAGAGATTTAAAAAAGAGGAAAAAGAAGAAAGCAGGAGACAGAAATGAGTCTGTGCAAGCTGATCCTGAGACCGAGCTAATGGGAGCTTTGAGTGAGGAAGGGAAGATTTACTGGTCAGTAATTATGCATGTGGGATATTTAGAGAGAAAAAGAGGATGGAGAATTTTAAACTGCTTTGTTGTGCATTATAAATTGAATCTCCATGGCATTTTCTTCATTTTCAATTACACTGGATGTCAAACTAATGTTTCCCAAATAGAACTGCTGGGATGGAGCAATGACTCCCAGTTTTATACTAGGTTCAAATAGAAGCTTCATCACCACCATTTTTGATGATTCTCAGGCATTACATCTACTAAACACCATGGATTCTTGCCTTCCCTTTGTTCTCTACTTCCAGTCAATCTAATTCTTGCTGAATGTATATCATCTTGTTTTAATCGACATATCTCAGCCACATATTCTAATACCTATTTAGTTAAAACTAGTTCCCAGTTAACCTATCTACTTTCACTCTACCCCCTGTTGTATGAAGCAGTAACCATTGCACTGTCAAAAGACTCCCTAGTTCCTTGAGTTCTAGACTGATTTTCCACATTCTTAGCCTACATCAATATTTCTCCATGTGTAATTAATATATACATGATTTTAATTTGATAAAGTAATATTTAAAGACTAACAAAGAAGAGCTAGTAAGATTCATGATTTATATTTATGTGGAGGGATCGTTTGTATTTGTAATAAAATGGGTGCATATTTATAATTAATTTATAATCAATTTATAAAGCAAATAGATAATTCAATATCAAAGACATTTAGTATTCCTCCAATATTGTAGAATATTCATATTTTATTAAATAGAAAAATTAATCACCAAATTGCTTGCATTTATTCATTTGTTCATCATTTGTTGTATGTCTATATGGTAGAAATTAGGATAGATACAAACATGATATCTTGAATTATGTACATGTCCATAACTAGAATTTAGTTGTAATCCCACTTCCAATTATTCTCCGTATCTTAGGTGACTCCTAAAATTCAACTCAACTTGAATGATTTTTTTTTCTCTGTCTCTAGAAGAACATCTGGGAAACTTATTTTTTAAAAAGGCTAACCATGTATGGTTAAAAAAGGCTCGTGGAAAACAGTGATGATTATATTTTCTCTAGTTCATTAAACTCAAAGAATTTTTTATTTTTTCTCATTTATTCAGAACTTTTACAGTATACCAAGAAATTTTAGTATGTACTATTACATGAAGTAGAACACAGAATTCAGTAACTATCAATGTTATTAAGAATGAGAAAAAGACAGAATGAAATAAAGTAGAATATTGACATCAATTGTCTCTGCTCCTGTGACTTTCTTTGCTTCTATGATGAGCTCCTTAGTCCAAAAAATGACAGTATTTTTGGTGATTAAATCCAACAAATATTTTCAAGACTCATTTATAGTTAGTTACTGAGCAAACAAAAACCTCAAGTGTGAATAATAAAGCCAATATTTTTATATGTGTTTTTTTTTGTTTTGTTTTCTTTATTTCTTGGACTTCATACAGTCTGTGAGGTGTTTCTGGGGAAGTGCAAGCCTCTGGGGTAAGCATCCCACTATCAGTGACTGCATATTATGTCTGTTCTTTTGTGACTGGGTTATCTCACTCAGGATGATATTCTCTAGATGCATCCATTTTATTAAGAATTTCATTAAGTCATTGTTTCTTATAGCTGGGTAGTACTCCATTGCGTAAATGTACAAAATTTTTGTATCCATTCACCTTCTGAAGGATAAATGGGTTCTTTCCAACTTCTGGCTATTATAAATAGAGCTGCTATGAACATTGAGGTGTATATATCTTTGTTATGTACTAAAGTGTCTCTGGGGTATATGCCCAGAAGTGGAATAGCTGGGTCTTCAGTTAGTACTATGTTCAATTTTCTGAGGTATCGCCAGACTGATTTCCAGAGTGGTTGTATCAGTTTGCAACCCCACCAACAGTGGAGAAGTGTTCCTCTTTCTCCCCAACCTCGCCAGCATCTGTTGTCATCTGAGTTTTGGGATCTTGGCCAATCTGACTGGTGTGAGGTGGAATCTCAGGGTTGTTTTGATTTGCATTTCCCTGATGGCTAAGGATGTTGAGCACTTCCTCAGATATTTCTCAGCCATTCGATATTCCTCAGCTGAGAACGTTTTGTTTAGCTCTGTACCCCATTTTTTAATAGGGTTATTTGATTCTCTGGTGTCTAGCTTTTTGAGTTCTTTGTATACCTTGGATATTAGGCCTAAATCTGATGTGGAGTTGGAAAGATCTTTTCCAATTCTGTTGGCTGCCGTTTTCTTTTCTTGACAATGTCCTTAGCCTTACAGAAACTTTGCAATCTCATTAAGTCCCATTTGATAATCTTTGACCTTAGAGCTTGAGCCAGTGGTGTTTTGTTCAGAAAATTTTCTCCTGTGCCTATGTGTTCTAAGGTTTTCCCTACTTTCTCATCTAATAGTTTTAGTGTATCTGGTTTAACGTGGAGATCTTTGATCCACTTACACTTGAGCTTTGTACAAGGAGATAAGAAAAAGTGTATTTTCATTCTTTTGCATGTTGAGAGCCAGTTGGACCAGGACCATTTGTTGAATACGCTGTCCTTTTTCCATTGAATGTTTACGGCTCCTTTGTCAAAAATCAGGTGACCATATACATGAGGCCTCATTTCTGGATCTTCTATTTTATTCCATTGATCCACATGCCTATTTCTGTACCAGTACCATGCAGTTTTCAGCACAATTGCCTTGTAATATAGCTTGAGGTCAGGAATAGTGATTCCCGCAGATGTTTTCTTGTTATTGAGGATGGATTTTGCTATTCTAGGTCTTTGTTATTCCATATGAAATTGCACATTGATCTTTCCAATTCCATGAAGAACTGGGTTGGAATTTTGATGGGGATTGCATTGAATCTGTAGATTGCTTTTGGTAGGATGGCCATTTTTAAAATGTTGATCCTTCCAATTTATGAGAATGGGAGATCTTTCCATTTTCTGAGATCATCCTCAATTTCCTTCTTTAGAGGTTTGAAGTTCTTGTCATACAGGTCCTTCACTTGCTTAGTTAGAGTCACACCAAAGTATTTCATAGCTTTTGTGGCGATTGTGAAGGGTACATTTTCCCTAATTTCTTTCTCCACATGTTTGTCCTTTGAGTATAGGAAGGCTACTGATTTGTTTGAGTTAAATTTGTATCCAGCCACTTTGCTGAACTTGTTTATCAGCTGTAGGAGTTCTCTGGTGGAATTTTTGGGGTCACTTAAGTACACTATCATGTCACTGGCAAGTAGTGATGTTTTAATTTCTTCCTTTCCAATTTGTATCCCCTTGATCTCCTTTTGCTGTCTAATTGCTCCAGCAAGGACTTCCAGTACTATGTTGAATAGGTAGAGGGAGAGTGGGCAGCCTTGTCAGGTCCCTGATTTTAGCGGGATTGCTTCAAGTTTCTCACCATTAAGTTTGATGTTGGCTGTTGGTTTGCTGTATATTGCTTTTATTATATTTAAGTATGGACCTTGGATTCCTGTTCTTTCCAGGACTTTTAACATGAAGGGGTGTTGAATTTTGTCAAATGCTTTCTCAGCATCTAGTGAGATGACCATGTGATTTTATTCTTTGAGTTTGTTTATATGGTGGATTACATTGATGGATATCCTTATATTAAACCATCCCTGCATCCCAGGGATGAAGCCTACTTGGTCATGATGAATGATCGTTTTGATGTGTTCTTGGATTCGGTTTGCAAGGATTTTGTTGAGTATTTTTGCATCAATGTTCATAAGTGAGATTGGTCTGAAATTCTCTTTCCTTGTACGGTCTTTGTGTGCTTTAGGTACGAGGGTAATTGTAGCCTCAAAAAATGAGTTGGATAATATTCCATCTGATTCTATATTTTGTAATAGTTTGGAGATTATTGGTGTTATATCCGCAATAAATGTCTGATAAAATTCTGCACTGAACCCGTCTGGACCTGGGCTTTTGTTGGTTGGGAGGTTTTTGATGACATCTTCTATTTCTTTAGGTGTTATAGGGTTATTTAGATGGTTTACTTGGTCCTGCTTTAACTTTAGGATCTTGTATCTGTCTAGGAATTTGTCCATTTTCTCCAGATTTTCCAATTTTGTGGAGTATAAGTTTTTTTAGTAGGATCTGAAGATTTCTTGAATTTCCTCAGTTTCAGTTGTTATGTCTCCACTTTCCTTTCTGATTTTGTTAATTTGTATACTCTCTCTTTGCCCTCTAGTTAGTCTGGCTTGGGGTTTATCAATCTTGTTGATTTTCTCAAAGAACCAACTCTTGGTTTTGTTGATTTTTTCAATGGTTCTTTTTGATTCTACTTGGTCTATTTCTGGCCTAATTTTGATTATTTCTTTCCGTCTACTCTTCTTGGGTATATCTGCTTCCTTTTGTTCTAGGGCTTTTAGCTGTGCTGTCAGGTTGCTGATGTAAGCTCTCTCCAGTTTCTTTTTGGAAGCACTTAGGGCTATGAATTTTCCTCTCAGTACTGCTTTCATTGCATCCCATAGGTTTGGGTATGTTGTTTTTTTGTTTTCATTGAATTCTAGAAAATCCTTAATTTCTTTCTTTATTTCTTCTTTGACCCCGCTATGGTTTAACAGAGCATTGTTTAGTTTCCATGTGTATGTGGGCTTTTTGTTGTCTTTGTTGTTGTTAAAGACCAGCCGTAGACCATGGTGATCTGAGAGGATGCATGGGAGTATTTCAATCTTCTTATATGGATTGAGGCTCATTCTGTGTCCAATTATGTGGTCAATTTTCGAGAAGGTGCCATGGGGTGCTGAGAAGAAGGTGTATTCTTTTACTTTAGGATAATATGTTCTGTATATATCTATTAATTCT
The DNA here is from genome assembly GCF_963924665.1 of Micromys minutus. NCBI lineage: Eukaryota > Metazoa > Chordata > Mammalia > Rodentia > Muridae > Micromys > Micromys minutus. Next base: position 43,716,748 of record NC_137973.1, on the reverse strand, counting down.
AGTTGGTTCAAAGTCTCTGCTAGTTTTGCAGTGTCCTTGTTCTGTTTCTGCTTCCCTGATCTGTCCATTGGTGAGAGTGGGGTATTAAAGTCTCCCACTATTATTGTGTGGGGTGAAATGTATTTTTTGAGCTTTAGTAGGGTTTCTTTTATGAATGTGGGTGCTTTTTTATTTGGAGCATATATGTTAAGGATTGAGAGTTCCTCCTGACAGATTTCCCCGGTAATGAATAAAAAGTGTCCTTCTTTATCTTTTTTGATAACTTTTGGTTGTAAATTTACTTATTTGATATTAGAATAGCCACTCCAGCTTGCTTCTTGGGGCTGTTTGCTTGAAAGTTATTTTCCCACCCTTTTACTCTGAGATAGTGTCTGTCTTTGTCTCTGAGATGAGTTTCCTGTATGAAGAAAAAGGCTGGATTTTGTTTATGTATCCAGTCTGATAGCCTATGTCTCTTTATTGGGGAATTGAGTCCATTTATGTTAATAGATATCAAGGAATAGTTGTTTCTGTTTCCTGCTATTATTGCTTTTATGGGTTGAGTTCTGTCTGTGTCTTTTTCTTCTTTTGGTATTCTTGTTTAGTTTTCTTTTTTTTTCACTAGGCTGTATTTTCCCTCATTGTATTGGGTTTTCCACCTAAAATTCGTTGTAGTGCTGGGTTTGTGGTCAGATACTGTGTAAATTTTGATTTGTCTTGAAATATCTTCATCTCTCCATCTATGGTGATTGATAGTTTTGCTGGGTATAGCAGCTTGGGCTGCCACTTGTGCTCTCTTAGGGTGTGCATGATGTCTGTCCAGGCTCTTCTAGCTTTCATTGTCTCTGTTGAGAAATCGGGTGTGGGTCTGATTGGTCTGCCTTTATATGTTACCTGACCTTTTTCCCTTACTGCTTTTAGTATTCTTTCTTTGTTTTGGGCACTTGGTGTTTTGACTATTATGTGTCGGGAGGTATTTCTTTTCTGGTCCAATCTATTTGGAGTTCTGAAGGCTACTTTTATGCTCGTGGTCATCTCATTCTTGAGGGTAGGGAAGTTTTCTTCTACGATTTTGTTGAAGATATTTGCTGTGCCTCTTAGTTGATACTCTTCTCCCTCTTCTATTCCTTTTATCCTTAGGTTTGGTCTTCTCATTGTGTCTTGGATTTCCTGGACATTTTGGTTTAGGAGATTTTTGTTTTTTGCATCTTCTCTGGCTGTTTTGTCTATGTTTACAATGTTGTCTTCTGCCCCCGAGATTCTCTCTTTGATCTCTTGTAATCTATTGGAAATGCTTGCTTCTGGAATTCCTGATTTCTTTTTTTGGTGTTCTGCCTCTAGGGTTATCTCTTTTAGTGTTTTTTTTATTGTGTCAATTTCCGTTTTAATTTCCCTCTTCCATTCCTTCATTTCTTTGGTTCTGTTTTCCTCTAGTTCTTTGAGTTCTTTGAGTGTTTTTCTTGTTTCCTCTTTAAAAGCTTCTGAATCTTTTTGCTTTTCCTCCCATTCTTGTTTAAGTATCTCTATCAGCATCTTGAGGTATGATTTCAGGTCTGCGTCTTCTTTTTCTGGAGTGTTTGGCATTCTGATGTTTGCTGTTATGGGAGAGCTGGGTTCTGGTGTTGCCAGGTTGTCTTGGTTTCCTTGGGATATACTCTTATGCTTTCCTCTTGCCATTTTGTTGTCAGTGATATGTTCTCGCCTTTCCCTTGCATATATCTGGTCTGTGTCCGTGGACCTCCACTGGTCCAGATGGCAGATGGGCCAATCCCTGTTCTGCGCCTCAGAGTTGCCTGGTGTAAACAGAAGTTCCAAAGTTGTGTTCCTGTTCCCTGGATCGGGCAGGGCGGGGGGGGGGGGGTCCGCTTTCTGTTCGCACTCCGCAGAGATGTCTCTGCTCCCTGACTGCCTCGATCTCCTACTCACCAGTTTTTAAGCCTTTATGCCTGCCGGACTGGGTGGCAGATCACTCAAAGAATTTCTATCTAGCTTTCTGTGCTATCTAAAACCAGCTTCCACTGAATATTTAAATGGATTCCCTATTTCATCATGACTGAGTGTGATTCTATAACTTTCCTTGACTACACCTCATGACACTGTGAACATCAGTCTCTTCTCAGTCAAATGAAGCCATGGGTTTTAAGAAACTGTATTAAACTGACAAACATAACAGCCCTCCTCTTTACCTAGATAATGTGTATTTTCTAAAACCTAGGCTTTACCTCATTTAAATACTTCACAATGACTGTCTAATAAAATGTCTCTTTAACAGTAGACATTTAAACATATGGTCTTCTAACAGAAATTGACAATTATTTGATTGCCATAAAACTCAATGCCCTCTTACACCCATTTTCCTGACTTCTGGATGATAGATTCACTCCTTGTCATGCTACTTCACCACAACTGCTCAGGATGAATTAACCTTATCTTAGTTAATCTGCAATGTTGAGCATGTCTGGCACGTGTCAGTTGCTTAATACTGTTTGTCATTTGATTTATTCTATTTCATGATAGTGGCCCTGATAAAATAACAACCACCTTTACAAATATGTGAATGTGGTATTTGCTGCTGTTGATGCAGCAGGATATGTCCATTAATTCATATAAAATATGCTCCTATTTTAAGGACATATTAGTATACTATGAATTATGAATGAAGTTTGGAACGTAAAATTCTGAAAAGTGGAAAAATAGTAGATTTAAAGAAAATTTATTTCACTATTAGAAATGTTAACAATGGAGTACTTGAAGGAAGAGAGTTTCTTAGGGCTTTACTGCTGTGAAGAGATACCTTGACCACAGCAACTCGTACAAAGGACAGAGCTAATTAGAACTGGCTTATAGTTTCAGAGGTTTAGTCCATTATCATCATGGCTGATAATGTTGATAATTCCATGGCATCATGCAGGCAGACATGGTTGCTGGGAGAATACGTTTAGAGTTCTACATCTTAATCCCAAGGCAACATGAGACTATATGCCACACTGGGCATACATAAGCTTGAGCATATATAAGACCTCAAATGACACCACCACAGTGACACACTTTCTCTAACAAAGCTGCAATTTTCCAACAAGGTCACACTTTAAGTAGTGCCATTCTCATAGGACAACCATTCAAACACATGAGCCTATTCAATCCTCCACAGGGAATAATAATTGCATTAGAAAAGAAAGAATATGGTTGTAACTGTTATCTTTTATTTACCAGATGTAATTATCTCTTAGGCTTACTGCTGAAAAATTCACCCTTTCTGGTTCTTCATGAACTCTGGATGGTTAGTTAAAATCCAATGTTCTGGCTCAAATGTCTCTTCAAGCTCACTGATTCAATCTGGTTTCTCTCAGCTTCTCAATGAATTGCTCTGCTTGGCCTCAAAATAACTTTGGCCATTTGTCTTGATCTTCCAGATCCTTCTTATTCTCTGCCTTCCTCTGCCCCTGCTGACCTGCACTGAACTGCATGAACTCAGAAAGAAACTCAGTTCTGCAGCACTGCACTCACATTAATGACTCCTAACTAAACTGACCAAATTTTTTCACTCTCCCTGCAATGCTCTTTCTTAAATAGGTTTTCTCCTTAGAGTTGGACACATCCTATCTGTGATTCATTCTGCCAAATCTGTCTCTGATTTGTCATGTTTTTGCCCTTCAAATATATGCCACTGTTTGTAACTAAGAGTGTACACTAAGGGATTCCAGCCAGAGGGATTAGAGGTATGTACTAAGGGCATGTCTGTATTTCAGCTGTCATCACACAGACCTGAAATTTCATCACTAAGAAGCTAAGGCACAAAGACTGCTGTGAGTTTGAAGCAAGATGGGATTGCACATTGCACCTTTCCCTTCAAAACTGAACAAGCAAAAAAGAATTTAAAAGAAGAGGGGGAAAGAGGGTATATGATAAAGAGTTTGTAAACTCACATTCCCTGAAATATGCTATGTATCAGGTAGTGATGAGACCAAGATTTCTATGTCTTAACCTATACAGTTAGAAGAAGCATCTTAAAAAAGAAAAAGAAAAAAGAAAATATAAGAAAGAAAAATCCTGCCTATGAGCCTGTGAAGCAGCTTTTGAAATTTAGTGACCTTGCGAGTTAAATTTAACTCATCAAGAACCAAACCTTGACCTTATGTAGAACTTTGAAGATCCCTTTAATTAGTCATAGAAAACAAAGTTCACCTTCCTCTTATGCAGCAGATCATGCCTGGCCTTTTTCTCTATACCCGTTCATTCACTCCAGGCTTTACATCAAATTATTCCTACTGAGTCACTTCATAACTGGGCTCTAGAAAGTTATAACCACCCCATTCATTCATGCTTCATCACAGTTTGCAACCACTCAAGAACAAAAAAAAAAGTTCTTGGTGTTCTGTTTCTTGTATAAAATGGGATTAGGAAAAGAGATGTTTCACTCTAAGACCAATGGACAAAACACTGCTTTGACTGATGGAGGAAATGAAGATAAAGTGAATACCAAGAAAGGACTGGGATATAGCTACAGCTATGTAATTTGTCATTGTCCTCTAACCTCACCAGAAACCTGAGTGACTACATCAATCACACAGAGACACAGCGCTTGGAGAAAGACTTGCTTTTCCTATTTGCATTGTATATACCTTCATATAAATTCTATATACAACTAAGGGAGGTCAATTAATTCTTTAAACTTGGTTATCTCTTTAATTCTTAATTACCATCAATTTTATCCCATAGTGTCAAATTTACATGTCTTTATCCTATTTTCATTCCCCCTTTCCTTGTGTGTCTCTCTTACTCTTTTAAATAAGTAAATATTTTTCTATGAATATATGTGCCATTTATTCTTCTATATAGAAGAAAACATAATTGCAATTTAATATAAGCTGCCTTTTCATGCGTATGGTTCATTCTTTGGTCCAAAGTACTTATCCACAGATTAGGATGACTCATACATGGAACATGAACAAGTATCAGTAAGATGAGAGATGCTTTCAGAGCCCACACCTGGGATGAGCTTCCATGTATCTAAGAAATTTGAACTGTCCCTACTAAATGGCTTTAGAAGGGACAGGCAGACTTGTATTTTTTTAAAGATTTGTTTAGCCGCTCTGCAGATAACAGATTATAAAATGCCAAAGCTCTACAGCGGGAGATAATTTTATGGCAATTATCAGGTTAAAAACTGAAGGAGGTAGTAGAGGTAGGAACACTCCTCATTCAGTAACATTGGTCTATATCTTGTGAACCTGTTTGGTAAACAGGTACTATTCTGTTAGCCAAGGGAAACAGGTAGAACATATTCATGCTAACTATGATTTATTGATCATAACTGCATTTGAAGGAGACATTAAGCATTTAACATGCATTGTGTACTTTTCTGTGAAATTGAGATCATAAAGGAAGACTGTCATTGACTTTTAAAAAAAAGAAAATTTCAGGCTTTGAAAAACTTGCTTGTGAAGCATTACATAGTGAAAAAGTGGTAGAGCTGAATTTAGACAAAAAGCAATCAGACAGGAGCCTCAGTTATTGAGAAGCATCATATCAGTCCTAATGGAAGTGCACTCAGAGAGCCCTGAGTGAGTGTCATGTAAGGACTTAACAAATACATGGCACTGAACCCAGCTCAGGACACAAGGATATAATCCCTGGAAAGGAGGGACTGAACGCATCAACTATTTCTTATACATTTTGAAATATAGGCTATTGGTTTTGGGGGGATCATTTTAATACTGATACTTTATTTTGAATTTGCTTTCCTGGCTTGATACATAAAAACCACCATTGAGTTTGTCTACATCTCAAACATACGGAAGTTGTACGTGTGATATAAACAGCTATTTTTTCACAGAATCACTTGAGCACAAGTTGTCATCCTAATGCCCTGTAATCTCTCACAAGAGGTGACATGCTCCTACATAATTATAATTATACCACCTCGAGTGGAAAATTAATATGGGCTTTCTGCTGTCATATAATACTCAACCAGTATTCTAGTTCTAGCACATAGCTCCTTAAAGGCTTAAGAAGCAGAATGGTTTTGGGAAGAGGGGTGGCATTAGCAGTGAGACCTCTTTAATCTCTGTAAATCTGGCATCTGACCCTGCTCCTCTATTTTTCATGAAGACTTACTTTTCATAAGAAAAGTTCATTGGTAGAAAACCTCCTCAGTTTTAGTTTGTGGGATAATTTCTCATTGCTGGATTCAGATTAAATATCTTTAGTGGGAATATTACCTAAGTCAAACCATCCTTGCTTAGAGCAACTGTGATTAAATACCTGACAAGGTGCAACTTAAGAAAGAAAGGGTTTGTCTTGGCTTCTAATTTAAGGTAAAGATTCCACAATGCTAGAGACCATGAGATAGCTGGTGACATTGCATATATAGTCTAGAACCAAGAGTAGACAAAAAGAAGGACCAGATTTAAAAAAAAAAAAAGCCTCCTGTTAATTGTTCCACAACCTACAAAAATAGCATCCTGTTCACCTTCTGGAATATTTTACATTCAATCCAACACATCCATCTAATTTCCAGGAAGGAGAAGACAAAAAAAAAAAGGAAAGGTTAATTTTTCAATGTGTTGTGTTTGGTATTCCTATGAATGAGTCAGGATTTTGATGATATTCAGATAGGTATTGAATGGATGTATCTGAAATGTATCTGGGAAATAAGAACTAGGGACAGAATCATAGGCTCATCAAAGTGTGAGTGGCAGTTGAAGCTGCAGCATGAATTATCTAAGAAATAAATGAGAAACGGAAGCAAAAATACCAAAGGACTGGGCCATGGGGAAATCTTAATTTTAAGGACCTGAAGAAGGAAGCACATGTAAAGGAAGAAGAGGAAAGGATGCTATGATCAAGCCTGCTCAGTCAGTCAACAGGTTCTCCAGTGGTGAGGATTGAAAAGAAAGAGACAATTAGACAATGCTGCACCATGACCATGACACCGGCCAGGTTGGAGGCTGAGGTTGAAAGGCGAGTTTAATTTTTCCTAGTCTGTTTTTATGCCATCTTAATTACATGCACGTAATAATAAGATCATTTCTAGGTTAAGGGAACAAACAAGACAATAAACACAAATAGTCAAGGAACAAGCCAGGCCATAAACAAAGCCCCTCTATCTCTGTTTCTAAGGGTTTGTAAGGATGTCCAGGATTATCTGAGCCTATTTCCCTGGCCTAGGCCAAAATCTTGTTCTTCCCTGAAGCCTACTTCTTTGTTCTAACCTAAAATCAGATTTCTGCCGTAGCTTACTTCCCTGTCTTAGCCCAATGTCAAATTCCTGCCAGGAGTAGCACTACTTCCTTGTCCTGGCCCAATGTCAAATTCTTGCCAAGTGACCCAAAAGCTCTCCACAATGCAGGGAGTCTAAGAACATTAACTATGATTAGGAGAACAAATCAGTATGAAAGTTTTATCTCCAGCAGAATTTCATAATAGAGTTAGTTTGAGGCCAAACAGAGCAAAACGTCAGAGGAGACAGAAGCCAGATTGAATCAGTCAGCTTGGAGAGGAGTTTGAACCAGAACAGCTGAGTTGAATCAGCCAGCCAGAGATCAAAAACAAGAAAGGGAGAGCTTATTCAGCAGCGGATCTCAGAGGCTGAAAATAATCTAGGCCTGGGTAAGACTGCATAGAGTCCAGAAGCTTCCAGGACTAGGCCTAAGTTGGCAGACCGAGGCGGTGAACCTCTGAGAGATCAATCACATCAGGTGAATAAAAGTCACCACCTTTCCACTTTAATTAACCCCCTTGCTGTAATTACACTTTAAATGATAGTATGTTTTTTTTTATATAATTTTTATGAGGGAGGGTTGCTTATTTTCTCGTAGCTTTAAATAAACTAATACAAGAAAGTTATGTTTACAGGCAGTTTAAAGGCATTTTCTTTCCATCTAGCAAGCACTGTATTATGATTTTGCTCACCAATCATTCATGCTTTGCTAGAGAGTATCTTCTCCTAATACCAAAGAGAACCCAACTGTTTTAAAATTAGCCTTTGCGTATATTAACATTTCATTTATTCTAGAATTGCTCCACTCAAACCTACTTAAAAAGTATAGAATAAGGGGCTGGAGAGATGGCTCAGCAGCTGAGAGTACTGGCTGCTTTTGCAGAGGACCTGGGTTCAATTTCCAGCAACAACACAGCAGCTCACAACTGTCTGTAACTCCAGTTCCAGGATGTCCATGGCAGCAGCCATGCATGTGGCGAACATGCCTGTGAAAGCATGCAAAATATCCACACATGTAAAATAAAATTTAAAAGTCTTTTTTTTAAAGTGAAGAATGAGCCATATGCATTTGTTGAAGAGATGGTTTTCCAGGAAGAGGTATATAGTTCCCTTGAAGCTAACAAATAAGCACTGGCCACTGATCTGACTGGGACACAGTCCACATCCCGATTCTTCCACCTCCAGCATCCACATCCATCCCCAGTTTCAAATATCTTCTTAAGCCAATGTCTCAGACATTGACTGTATCTTCCCTGGGGGTCCAGACTTATATTGGCTCATGATCATGAAGATGGAGGGAGACAGAGACAGGGACAGCAGCATACCGCAAGGCAGCTTCATGTTTGACTCTATTGACGAATTGGGTTATAAAATCACTGAGAGGGTTAGTCGCTCTGTGATTCTGAGCAAGCAATTTAAATGATTTGTGCTTCCGTTTCAGTATCTACAAAGCAATAGAAACAAAGTATTGACCTCTATTACTGTTATGAAGATCCCAACTTGTTAATGTAAGCATTTAGAGTAGTGTTGAACACATACTGAGCAATATGTAAGCTTAACTCTACCATTTGTCCAATGAGAATATCAAGTCCAGCACTTCTGAATTTAGACATCCTGATCACCTTACAGTTTCAAATCTAGTATTTCACAGCTCAGTAAAAAGCGACTACCAAATATCTAGTTACAAACATCACTTCTCGGTGGTTGCTGCAGATCCCCATGTTCGATCCAAGCTCAGGCCTGACGTTTGCTATCTCTCTCTCTCTCTCTCTCTCTCTCTCTCTCTCTCTCTCTCTCTCTCTCTCTCTCTCTCTCTCTCTCTCTCTCTCTCTCTCTAGGTTTTCCTTTTGAGTTAAGTATAATCCTCTAAAACAGTGGTTCTCAACTTGTGACCCGTGGGTCGAAACTGTTTGGAGATTCTCCTATCACATATCTGGTACAGCAAATATTTACATTACAACTCATGATAGTAGCAACATTGTAGTTAAGAAGTAGAAGTAGCAAGAGAATGATTTTCTGGGCGGAGTCACCACAACATGAGGAACTGGAATGACCGGCAGCAGCAAAAGAACTCTTCCTCTCTGACCTTCTTCAAGTGACCTTGGCCTTATTTTCTTCTACAAAACCAAGTTAGCCCTTGAAGTGATTCATTTCATTTCTTATAATTATTTGTTTTTTAGAGTCTGTCTTTCCAACTAAACTTCAAGCCTCGATGATAAAGGGACTGTTTCTTTATTGGTATACAACACAGTGACACATACAAACATAATTCTCAAATGAATGAGTGAGTGAGTGAAAGACAAATAAATGTACAGATGAAAAACTGCTTTAGACTCTACCGAATTTTTAGAATATGAAGATTAAAAAGAAATATTCTCTTTTTTTCAGAGAGTCACTGAATATGTAAGCTTAACTCTACCATTGTTCCACTGAGAATATCAAGTCCAGCATTCCTGAATTTAGACATCCTGATCACCTTACAGTTTAGTAAAGATGTTTCTCTGATGTCTGCCATAAAAATGCCCATACTTATCCCCAGAGACAAATTATCAGAGGTTCTGGGGGTAGAGTGGAGAGATCAATATTATGAAGAGGACATCAAGTCCCATTACCAAGAGGATGAACACCAGTGAGGGAAGCGGGGAGTCAAGGGGTGGCTGGGCTCCAGGTCCCAGGACATATTCTGTGGAGAACTACTAAGATTGTTAAAGGGTCAAAGGCAACTGGTTTTGGGATTTTGTTTGTTTGTTTGGGTTTGTTTTTGCTGACTATTGATTCAGTGTTGGGATATATAAAGCCATAATTCTGAAGATAAATTGTATGAAAGCAGGCAGAAGCAGGCTTTTGTGGAGCCTCAGAGCCCCCCTCCTCCATCATCTCCATCATGTGGATTTTAGCACATTCCCCTCCCCAGAACTGCCCCAAGCTTGAAATATCTTTATAAATTTTTTTCTGAGAATACTTGAAAGGGATTTCTGTGTGTTATTGAATAAAATACCCACTGTTATATAAAATTATACCTAATTGCCTACTAGGAGGTGAGACAGACACGAGTTGCACGGTGGTGTCCATACTTCTGTTGACTTGCTAGGGACAGAGTGCTGATTCTGGGAGTATGAATAGTACTTGCTCGTGGTGTTTTCTGCACCCTGTGTTCTTGCCATGCTGTGATTCCCATGTTCTTCACAGTCCCCCTTAAAAGTGACTATCCTTTATTTAGTATCCCATATGCACAAAAAGACCATGGAAGAGATAGAAATCAATGAGCAGTATGGGGGATTCAGACTATAAGTCGATGCTTTTGGAAGTCCACACATTAGGAGTTCCTTCCCTCTTCTTAGGATCAGCAAAGGATAGTATTGGTCCTCTCAAATTCTCTCATACCTGGTGGCCTTCAGAAAATGGGCTTCAGGTGGCCTGGCATTTTTTTTTTCATCTCATGTATGAAAAGAAGGAACATAAGGTTTTGAGCATCACAGTAGAACTTTCAGCTCCAGCCAGCCATCTATCTCTTCCTGTGCCTCAAGGATGGTACCTCTCATTGCCTGGTGTCTTTCTGCCCCTTGTTTCCCTTTCACTGCTCTAACTGGTGTCCTCTGCCGTCTTGAGCTTATTACTATTTCCTACCTCTGTTCTGGTTATATATAAAGCAAAATAGCTCACCCAGTATTTGCACATTTTTAAGGCAGTAATTTTTAGAAAGCCACTTTCTATCCACATACACCATATTGCCTAATTGCAATGTTTATCTATAGACATCCCTTTTCCTTTCAGCTTTGTTCTGTTAATATTTTGCTCCTTCCCAGGACACGAGGAACATTGGTTTAGGTTGCCATGCAGGAACTCATTTGTGTGGCTTGTGACGGAAGAGCACATTTGGCTCCTTTTTAGAAACGTGTCTGCTTGACCCCCTGTGGCCTTTGCCAGTCTGAAAGTCCTGAACATAATCTTCTGTGGGGATTTGTGCAGGTGCCTATTATGGCCCACAATCTGTGATGTGGCTTCCAGTATTCTCACTATGGTAAGGTTAAGCTATCCTGACTTTATTTTTGCAGTGAAAATGTCCACAAGGTGTTAGTACTGTCAGAGAACAGATTGAAACAAGCTGTAACTTCAATCAGACATTAAGCCTGTGCCTGCCCTGGAGAGGAGACTCCACCGTGAACAAAGGGTTTCCTTAGAAAATGGAGCAATCACTTTTAAACTCCAAAGTTATAAAACCAACAATTTTGAAGGCTGAGGCAGAAGGCTCATGAGTTTGAGTCCAGCCTAAGCTACATAGATATTTCCAAATTGGCCTGTGCTCCCTAGGAAGGCCCTTTTCTCAACAACAATAAAAAGTCATGTAAAAACAAACCCTTTTGTCTCCCACTATTCTGGAGTGCTATATTTTCCCAACTAAAATCTGAGATTCATGCACTTATGAATACACAGATGATTTGTTCTGAAGGTTTTGCATATCTAATGTCTGGAAGACTCAGAGTATAGCAGCCTGTACTGTCACAAACACACCCTATCTTAAGACCCAGGGTGCTAACTCTGATGGTTTACTAGTTGGGATTCTACTGCTGCTCATAGTGGTCATAACACTTTATTTCTTAATGACCTTGGGGCAAAGAGATCATGCTACCTTATGGGTCTTTCCTCTATGTCTGTGCTCACCAGGGCTTGAAAGACTGTTTATGTTGGTGGTACTGATAAATGTCCTTCTGACTTCTGGTAAAGATGTCCTCTCTCTTGGATCTTACAACTCTGCTTTTAACTTCTTTCTGTTTCTTCCCGGGGCCGGAAGAAGAGCTGCTAGACCAAAAGAGGGAAGCTCAGAACAGCCTGAGTCCTATGTTCCATTTCATGGGCATCTTAATATCTTCAGAAAAGTCATAAAACCTGTGTTCCCCCATGTGTGAGTCATGAAATCATCTGAGGTAGAAGAAGGTTGAGACAGAGAAATTCCAAGAAGGAGCTGGGAAAAGATGTCAATCACCAGCCTCTGTGAATCTGAGGGACTCCCAGGAAGACAAGTGAAAGTAAAACTGGAGGTGTCTGTCCTAGATGGTACATTAGCCTAGCAGTTAGAGCGTGCTCTGGGATCATGGCTCCTCTGTGAATCTGCCGGTTCTGGGATCTTTTGTAAAGGTCTTAGATTGGCAAATGGCTAGTGATGTCTGTTTCTGAAACACAGCTGCTATAGGGAGGTGGGCCATCCCACAGCACTGCTTTTCTATGTTTGACTTTCACTGGTCAATAGGAGTAAAGATTAGCTAGACACAAATGTCAGTATATCCCTCTGTTTTCCAAGATAGTTTTGAGTGTAAACCCAAACGTTTCTCACAGCCTCCTGCAAGCACGTGCTGTTCAGCATGTAACTTGCAGTAACATCAACCAACAAATCAGCCTGAGTCCCATTTCCATTTCCAACTGTAATTCCCAGTTGCTTGATGATAGGTAAATCCTTGAGAGAAAAAGTCAAGCTGATAATGCTGCAAGTATTACAGCAATACTAGACACATGAGATTTCTTTTTAACTCTGAAAGGCCACACAGAGCTTGGGTGAAAGGATGGTCTTTCAAAATACCAATGGGCAGAAGAAAAGGACTCCATGGACTGTAACAGGGAGCACACGGCAGGGACTGTACTTGTCCTTCGAGCTCTGAAAGCACATTAAGAAAAAAAATAACAACATTATATTGTGCCAACACACTGCTAAGTAATAAGTAATTTCAATTCTCCCAGAGGTAAAATATTAATATTTTTAAATGAAAGTATCACATGTGATGTTCTAATTGTTATAATAATATTTAATAGTGAAATCAATTTAATTATTTAAATGCATCATAGTAATGTAAATACTATCTACAGAATCATACATTTTTCTACTTTCCCATAGACAAAGGATCTTAAATTAAGAACTACTTAAGGCTGTCTGCTGGGCCACAGAGTAACTACTTAAAATGTAGATGCCTGCATCTGTGAGATTTAATAGCAAGAAATGGGGTTTGGTTTCATAAGCAGGAGAAAGTTGCATTTTCTTACATAAATTTCATTCTTGGTGTTATTAGAAGGGATTAGGGTGGTGCTGGAGTAGTCTAAAATTTAATTAACCTAATCCTTTTAACAAGAATTGTTTTCATACTGGTAATTCTCTGTAACAACAGTATTATAGATCACATCCACGTGAAATATTTACACTAAATATTTTAGCATATAATCTTGTCCTTCAGCTCTATCGGGGCTGGTAAGTTATTTGCTTCCTTTTAGCTGTCTTTGTTTTCTTTCTCTCTTACCTACCTTCCCTTTATTTCATCCTCTGCTATTTTTTTTCCTGGCGTCACTGTCTCTGGATAAATTATGTTAATAGCTACCAAACCATCAATCCCCTCACAGGGTGTGAGTGCTATGAAATACAGGTTTATTTTATTTTTATTCATTTATTTATTTATTTTGGTATCAGCAGTCATTTGGTGTAGATTCCCATTTCAGATGATTTGTTTACCCATCGATTGCAATAAATTGCTGTGCTGCTGAAAATACCCCTAAGAGTAGAGTCAGATGAAGGACAAACCTGTCATTCTGGTCACCTCCTCCTCTGATGATCCCCTGTGTAAATTACAAATTGTTCTTAATCTGCTCAAATGTCATGTTATCAGCGAGAGCTTCTCTGACCTCGCAGGATAAAATTACAACCAACATCCCTCCCCCAAGCCCGCTCTCCTTCAGTTGGCTTCACTTTCCCATAGTCCCTATCACCTCGTAGTGTGATACAGCACTGTGTATTCATTTGCTTACTCCACCCCCTCCACCTGGGATGGAAACAACACAGAAAAAAACAAGAACCAGAATTTATTCACTGCTGTATCTTGGGAATCCAGACAAGCCCCTTCAAGACGGTCATATAGTTGGCGATTGATACGAATCGTTGAATGTATGAAACTTTTCTCTCATCTTTCACGTCCCTGAAGCACCAGGTCTATGTGAAGCTCTGAGGAACTATGTTTCGTCAGCCTTCACACAGAGCTGGCTGAGCTGCTGATGGCTACGAGAAGGGCACTACTTCCCAAAACACAAATCACAGACCCAGGCTTCCCATGATCAGGTCTTTATGAAGGGACTGGGGTAGAGGATGCTTCCCCATGGCACTAGCTCTTTAGGATACAAAGGGGTTACTTAGCTTAAGATGGGCCGGAGTAAGTGAAAGTAGATGTATCTTGTGAAGCTAGGCAAGGTTTCTGTTGTTCTTTGTCTCTCGAACCCTCAGCTTTTTTTCTAAATTATTTATTCATTCACTCACTTTACATCCTGCTCACTGACCGCTTCCCTGTTTCCCTCTCCCCCATAATTCTTCTCTTATCCCCCCCAACCTCCTCTTCTCCTCTGAGCAAGTGGGGACCTCCCTGGGTATTCCACCATCCTGGCATTCCAAGTCTCTGTTAGGCTAAGTGCTTCCTCTCCCACTGAGGCCAGACAAGGCAGCCTAGGTAGAAGAACATATTACACGTGCAGACAACAAACAGCTTTTGGGATAGCTCCTGCTCCAGTGGTTCAGGACCCACATGGAGACCAGGTTGCACAGCTGCTACCTATTTTCGGAAAGGCCTGGGTTCAGCATGTGTATGTTCTTTACTTGGTGGTTCAGTCTCTTGAGAGCACCAAGGGTCCAGGCTAATTGATGCTCTTAGTCTTTCTGTGAAATTCTCATCCCCTTAGAGGCTACAATCCTTTCTCCTATTCTTCCATAAAAGTCCCCAAGCTCCATTCACTGTTTGGCTGTGAGTGTATGCTTCTGTCTGAGTCATTTGGTAGGTGGAGCCTCTTAGAGGACAGCCTGTCTGCAAGCATAACAGAGTAGTGTCAGGACTTGGGGTTTGAACATGGGATGGGTCTCAAATTGTGCTACTTATTGGTTGGCCATTTCTTCAGTCTCTGCTCCATCCCAAATCCCTGCATTTTTGGTAGACAGGATAAATTTTGGGTGAAAAGTTAATGTCCCTATCAATCCACCAGTGTCCCCACCTAGCCACAGGAGGCAGTCTGCTCAGGCTCCATATCCCCAATTCTGTGAGTCACAGGTTAGGACACCTGCATTGATTCTTGGGTGCCTTCCCTATCTCAAGTCTCTCTCTCTTCCTGGAGATAAATCCTACCCCTCACCTCAGTTGTAGATTTCCATTCATTCTCGTGGCCATCTGGCCACCCCTCCCTCCATTCCCCTCCTAATCCCCTCTCCCATTCAGTTCTCTCTGTCCATCTTCCTTCCACTACCATTCCATTTTCTCCAAGTGAGGCTCAAGCATTCTTAGACAAGGTTTCTCAATTTACGGTATGTCAGATGCTGGTGATTTTCATCCAAGCTAAAACAAAATCTTAAGCCGCCTTTCAATTAAAAAATTAAAAACAAATTGTAGGGCATTTTCTCGTGACGGGTCAGCACTACTTCTAAGGCAAGGCTGTAAGACAGAAACCTTGGGTTTAGATATCAGGGGGTTCTTGATGGCTCTGCTTCTTAAACCCTTCCAGTGATTTTGGCACTTTTCCACTTCTGTATGCTTGATTCCCTCCAGTCTGAGGGAGGAACAACAGGATATACAAAGTGCCTTAGCAAACTGAATGGGGGAAGGGGGTTGACATGACCTTTATTTCCATGAATGGGTGAATGCCTTTTAGACAGATGTCTTCAACAACTTTTTTTTTTTTTCTTTTAGGATGAGGTTTGTTAGTATTTATGCATCCCCAGAAACAGACTGATGTGCCTCTACTTCCTTTGGTCCTAATTCCTTTTTTCCCATCTGAGAATCTTTTCACATGGAGGCTGAAGGTGAACAGATACTGTCCTCCAATAACAGTTAATACTAATGTATGATTATTCTATCCAGTGTAGTGAACAAAACCAAATCCCATTATTCCCACACTTCTGGCCATAAGTGAAGGTGCTCCAGTCAGGAGGAAGGTGGTAGCATCCACATTTGAGGTTATGCAGATGGCTGCATGCTCACAGGTATGGAAGTCCCCATATTTTAAAAGTAAATTTCAAATAGAGGTATGATCTTTGTAAATCTGACCCCTTCCAGTAAAATGTGCATTTACATCTATTTGGAATTTATAAATCCTGACAGATTCCACAATATTTATAGCCCTCCATAAAAAGCTTTTGCCAGTTTGCAGAGCTTTGCATTTGGTGCTCCGGTATGCTTAAGAGAGTTTAAATAATAATAAATTTGGTGAGTTATTCCACCTGGAACAGAAAGTTACCCACCCCCCACTCCCACCCTTACCCCGCCCCAGCTCATCTTGAAGGAGAGGCCTATAAATAGTGACACAGACACTGAGATCAGGAATAGGGAATTGAAATTTGAGAAAGAAGCACAGCAACATTTCCATTATCACTGATTTCTTGAGTATATTTTTAAAACACTTCTGTTCCTCACATAATATCCCTTCTCACCTTTCTCCTGCCTCATCTCAATTATACCTGAGTCCCCCACACCTGTTGACCAATGTTCGGATTCAATTGCCTTAATGGGGAAGGGGGAGAAAGTATTGGCTGACTAGGTAGGGGCAGGCTGCCTCTAGGGAAGACAGCAATTCTTCAATGTCCATCTTGTATTTCACAAGAGTCAGCAGGTAACTGAGCGTCTATATCTACAGTGTAAATTAATTGCTTGAGATCCATCTCACACATCCAACAGATGATAGGATCAAAAGCTCACAGTTCATGAAAAGAATAAGAGAAGAGTTCTACGCGTAATTCCAAAAGAAAGGCTGAGGGACCATATGGGAAGGTTGATTCTTCCAGCCAACGATGCTCACAAATGCCCATAACAGATTGAGGGAACCTAGTAATCCATCTTATCCATAGTTTCTTTTTGCATAGTGTCAGCAACGTGTGGTCATCTGGGGTCCAAACGTGGAGTGGGAAAACTTAGGAATAAACGACTTTTTTAAGGATCACATTGTGCACTGTTGTAAGTACCATGATAAAATTTCTTACTGTCTGAGTCCATCCCACCCTTTGTGGATAAGAATAGCATTGTCTTTGTGTGCACACTGCACATACTGCTCACTGATTAGTCACTGAGTAGCAGGCTCAGTTCTCAAAGCAGCATTTCCCAGCCTCACAGGATTCATATCCTGCTAGCCTAGTGCTATATCAAGAACATCCACCCATATCCCCCATTTATAGCATTTCATCACATGGACACTGTACAGTCCATATCTGCCTCAGAAAGAAGAAGATAAAAAAATATTTCAAGAGTGACCTCATTCGCATAGTTTTTATTACAACGTGTTGTTTTGTTTAATTATGAGTTATCAGTGTTACATTTCTATTGTACAAAATTATAAATAATTTTTTCGTAGGTTAAATAGGGGTAGGGGAAAAACATATATACTGGGCTTAGTGTGGCCAGAAGTTTTTCAGTATTCCCTAAGGCTCTTGTGATGCATCCCCTGAAAAGAAGGGAAAACTATTGTACCAGAATAGTAGACCTTCTATGTTATAATTTGCTTTACTTTGTAAAGAAGAATTAAGAAATACTGTGTCACTGTCAATAGATTCTACTGTTGGAAGCTGAGAAGAAGCATTTAGTGTAGGAGAAACAGCATTACAACTTAGAAGAGGCATTCAGGGTAGCAGAAACAGCATTACAACTTGTGACATGACAAGGAGCTCTATTTCCAGCTTCTTGTTTGAGTGGGTTGTAAAGGAAGTAGCATTTGTAAGGAGAATAATAATCAACATCCACTGGGAGCTGCCTATGGGCTGATGCAAGGAAACAAACACACAAGTGTCTGGTTTGGTACATCACCTTCTTCATCGCCTAGAGCAGGTGCCCTACAACCTGAAGGGTCCACAGCTACAGTCAACATCTGCACTCAACCATGCATGGAAAGAAGACATGTGGGAGGGGGCAGTGTACAGAAAGTTACCAATGGCAAAGCCTGACTCTGCCCCTGTAGAGAACTGTATTGATTCATTAGAATAAGCAACAGGAAGACACCCTGTGTTGCAGCCTCCTGCCATTTACAGATTCCTCTTTTGCAAATGTTCCTTGTTTCATGGTTTCATATGCTGTATAGTCAAGCCCAGGACAGTTGACTCTGCACAGCAAACATACAGATCATTCCTTGTCAATGTTCCCAAAAAATGTGATGTAGTAACTATTTACATAACATTTACATTTAAATCATCTCCAGATGATTTAAAGTATGTGGAGGGTATATGCAAATGCTTTGGATTTTAGATTAGCAGATTTGGGTATCCATGGAGGACCTGGAACCAATCCCTCTAGGATACTGCAGCAGAACTATAGTGGGCTTCCATGCCCCATTACATGGAACACATTCTCAGTCCAAGACATTCCTGAGCACTCCCCTCATCTCTAGCTATTAGGATGCCAGATGTTTGGACCAAGCCCCAGAGCCTGCAGTGTACCACATTTTAATGATTTGTGGTGAATAAAGTAAATGCTTTAAAACCAGATTTTATGAAGCAGGGACCAAGTTAAGTATGATAGACTGGGGGCAAAGCCAAGAGGAAGCTGAATGTTAATGAGGGTATCCATGGCTGTAGAGGACATGGGTTAGGCATCTATCATTCGTGGATAATTCAAAACCCCTGCTTGAAAAGTGAGCTGCTAAAGAACCATGACTTACTAAGACCTGAATAAGGATGACATCAGTAGACATGCCACACAGAAGGGGACCTCTCAGATGCCCTTATCCTCAGACAAAGAACTGCAGGCAACAGACAAATCCTGAGAGTGGAAGAAATAATCTTCCTTGGGGAAAAGCACACTAATTGATCATCCAGTACCAAATGGTCAGCCCTAAAAACTTACATACAAGAAACATTATATGTACTGAACAAACTGTATTTAGAAATACACACACACACACACACACACACACACACACACACACACATAATTATTTAAGAGAGGAGGGGGGATACATAGGAGGAGTTGGAGGAAGGAAAAGAAAAGAGAGAAATGATATAATTATATGTTAATCACAAAAAGAAACCATATTCTATGCAGTGTTAAATCAAAAAGGGATTTCCTACCTTCCAAGAGGATGTGGAAGGCATGGGGGCCTTAGGCAATGATGAGTCTCTGTGTCTCTGTAATCATACTCTAGGTCTAATATACATGGAATAAAGAAACTGTTTTCACACTTTGAAGTCAAGGGAAAGACAAAGCATTATTATATTAATTTGATTTATTTTTATATGTTATAGTTATATGTGTTTTGTTTGTGCACCTGTCACATGCCTAGTGCCTGTGGAGGCCAGAATAGTCCATAGGATGCTGTGGAACTAGAGTTACAGTCAGTTGTGAGCTGCCGCATAGGTGCTAAAAATTGAATGTGGGTCTTCCAAAAGAACACGGCAATATCTTTAACTAGTTAGTCATCTTACCAATGTCCCGAAGTACATTTTCTAAAGGCTATTATAGAGGAGAATGCAGTTAGAAAAAGTGAAATGTTTAATGATTTTGTTATTGCTATTTTCTCTCCTAGCCTGCTAGCAATGAGTACTTAATGCACTCTTCGTTTTTGTGTCTTCCACAGGGCAACCCTTACATGTGCAATAATGAGTGTGATGCGAGTACTCCTGAGCTGGCACACCCTCCTGAGCTGATGTTCGATTTTGAAGGAAGACATCCCTCCACATTTTGGCAGTCTGCTACTTGGAAGGAGTACCCCAAACCTCTCCAGGTTAACATCACTCTGTCTTGGAGCAAAACCATTGAACTCACAGACAACATAGTTATTACCTTTGAATCGGGGCGTCCAGACCAAATGATTCTAGAGAAATCTCTTGATTACGGACGAACATGGCAGCCCTATCAGTATTACGCCACAGACTGCCTACATGCATTCCACATGGACCCGAAATCCGTGAAGGATTTATCCCAGCACACAGTCTTAGAAATCATTTGCACAGAAGAGTATTCCACTGGGTACTCCACGAATAGCAAAATAATCCACTTCGAGATCAAAGACAGGTTTGCGTTTTTTGCTGGACCTCGGCTTCGAAACATGGCTTCCCTCTATGGACAGCTGGATACAACCAAGAAACTCAGAGATTTCTTCACAGTCACGGACCTGAGGATCAGGCTGTTGAGACCCGCCGTTGGTGAAATATTTGTAGATGAACTACATTTGGCTCGTTACTTTTATGCGATCTCAGACATAAAGGTGCGAGGAAGGTAAGAGAACACCTCTCCATCTTGAATGAGAAAAAAATAAAAAGACCATGTCCAAAAATTATGCCCACAGTTATAAAATGACTTAGGTCAGTTTTTATTGCCTTATTTCTGAGGAGCATCATTATGCAAGTAGGTTCTAAAGGCATTTGAGACCCTTTGGCTCAACAACGATTTGCAAACCCACACTGGCTATCACTCTTCTGGCAGTCTTTGGAATTTCAACCAATGAAAACTTAAGTATCTTATCTGAAGCAAATAAACTCCCTAGGAAAGGCAATGCTAAATCCATCAACATAGTGAAGCTGCTTGCCCTGATAGAAGGCTAAAGGAAACAAGGTTATAACTTGTATTTCCCAATGCAAGCAAGAATCACCATGCAGTGTTAGACTCAAAAACATCTGAGAAATAAAATCCATTTTTTTAAGAGTGGTAAGGTTCCCTTTCTTAAGATCTTGAACTCTATTGTATTAAATGATATTTCACTTATAAAACACAGACATGAGACTCTCATTGGTCAAGTACAGATGGTCAAGAGTTGTAACATCAGTGGTTACATTCAGGGATACCTGGTTTTAGTAATATGAAAAAAACTACAATTAAGTTACAAAGCATTAGAAGATGTTTGAATGAAAAACTCCAACAATGAGAACAAAAACCTACCAATGTAGAGATTTTCATTCAGCAAG
Organism: Micromys minutus; assembly: GCF_963924665.1. NCBI lineage: Eukaryota > Metazoa > Chordata > Mammalia > Rodentia > Muridae > Micromys > Micromys minutus. The sequence continues at coordinate 43,695,656 of NC_137973.1, read as the reverse complement.
GCATGATGGGAATGGAAGCAGGAGATCATGGGTGGGAAATAAAAAAATGTAAGCCACAAAAGAATCATTTCAAAAGTGTAAAAATGTATGTGGAAAAGTGTGTAAATGGTACACCTGGCTTATAGATCTAAATAAACAAAGGTACAAACTCAGATAAGTCAGGCCTCCTTCAATTGGCCAACTTTCAGATTCCCTTAGGTCTGCCTAGTCCTCAGAGACTGGAGGTGCTAAGGCTCTGGTCCTTCGGAGAGTTGTCCGCCATATGTTAATGAATAGGCATTTGTTGCTGTTGAGGGTCAAAGTGAGACAAGAAGATGCAGTGGTGAGCTTCACCGCTTAGAGGGGCTTGTAGGGTTTCAGGATGTTAATTTTGGGAAAAATAGCATGAATTTGTGGATGTCTCCTCTGTTTAGTGCTGTGTTCCTCATGGCCAGTGAAGAGTCTTTAGCTTTGGACCTTACTGTCAACTTTTAACCAAGGTCACAATGATGGATGATGAGAATATCTTAAAAGCAAGTTAATATTTTTGAGAGATTTATGCCATGGTATATTGATACCCACACTGAGATTGGGTCCCTCAGTGTTCAGAGAAGAGTGCATGGATTTGCGGGAGATTAGGACAGGGCAGTGGGATGATGCTTGCTGTCTTCTCTGACTTGAGTATGTGAGGTACCAAAATGCTCTGTCACATTCAGGAACAACTTAGCCAAAGACTATCAACTTAAAATGTGGTCTTATTTATTCTTGTTAGTATATACTTTATGAAAATATTTGATATTTTAACGGTAGCACACCAACATCAAATGACAAATACGTTGACTAAAAGAATAAAGCTTAAAATTAATAGCCTGAGATTTATAGGATTTTGTTATATTAAATTTAGGTAGGTCGGTTTCTGGCAGTTTGAAGACTTCTTTATGTGTACTTGAGTTTCTAGAGATCACTCTACCCCAAAGCTTTGATTTGCCCTTGTCAGAAAGGCAATCATTTCAGAGGTTTTCAGCTATGAAACAGCCAGTGTTAGAGCTTATATTTTTGCATTGAAAATTCATTGTTCTATTCTCTGATTCTTTTGAAACAGAGTTTAAAACAGGCTTTCGAGCTAAGGACAGCTTTATGCATGCTCCACTGGAGTTAGACAGGCCATCTCCTAAAGGTGGCAAGCCAAGAACACAGAGTCCCTCCAGACTTCTCACCTTTCTCTTAAGCCTCGCCTTAGCAACGACCTCCAGCTGCTTTTCCCTGGCTGTGAGGGTTGAGCTGGACCCAGGTTGTATCAAGCTGCCTTCCCTGATCTCACCTCCGCTGTCATTGCTGTTCACCAGATAGCCATGAGCTGCTGAGAAACAGCTGGGCAGAAAAGAAAGGTCCAGTAGAGGTGAGACTCCTCCAGAAGGTGCTGCTCCATCACCTCCACCCTCTGTCCAAATTCCTCAGGGCAAACTGATGCTGGCATGTACCGCACTAGGCACCAGATGGCTGGAATATTTTTAGTCCTGGGGGAGGGACAAAGAAGCAAGGCCTGATGGCTCCGGCGTGTCTCCAGCTTTCAAGTTATATAAGGAATATCTGCCTATGATGGAACCACTAAACAGAAAGATGAGCAATGGTGGTTCATGAGGCCTTCTAGCCTAGAAACCATCATGATTATTTTCCCTTGAAAATTTCAAGATTAATGTCCTCGGTTATCTCGCCCTTAAACATGAGGTCATCTATTCAAAGCTTGTCTGATAGTTGATGATGTCTATGAGAAAGTTCTAAATTTTCCAAAATCTAAGCAAGGGCATTGTTTCCCACACCCCACCTTTACCATTATTCTATGACAACACAATTATAAAATCATATATATATATATATATATTTATATATTCAGGGATAATAATGATATTTTTCAATCTGTCACTTTCAATACCATCCAAGCAAAATGTGGGAACGTATTATTATGAATTATTATATAAAATTTGGATGCAGACCAGATATAAATGTTTGCAAAACAGGCAAGTTTTTTCATCTTGACATATTAAACTATGAAATAGAAATATTTAAAAAATATACTGTACATATGCATATGTAGAGTTTATATTGACTACTGTTTTTTCACCTAAAAGCAATGTTTTGACTATGGTCAGATTAATGGGTCATTTACACACTTCTAAGCGTGTGATATATCCAGTATCTATTGAGCTGATGACAAAAACTATGATATTATCATAAAATGTATTTCTCTCTTACTACATGCTTTCTCTGCTTTCATTTGCCTCTCCTCATTGAGTATTTATTAAGATAATAGAAGAAAAAGAGGAAGCAGTGCTCCTGGCAATCTCAGCAACTACATAGCACTTACATTGTTCAATAAACCTAATAATCTTCACGGACTAATTCTGACTTATGGCTGTCCTGCTTCAGTAAATCAGGGTGATTTTCTCTAGTGAATAATAGAGGAGTTCGGTGCGCCAGGACCTTAATTAAAGAGCCACTCTCTTAGTCTTGATCTCATTTTAATTTACAGGGTAATACTACAATAATATCACTAATGGAAGGTACATTAAAGGGCATCAAGTAGCATTAACTGTATTAAATTATGGTACTTGTGTTAATTAACTGCTGAAGCAAGATGTTCTAATGGCCAAGAGTTCGTCCAGTGCATAAATAAAACGTACCCGACTGAGAGGTGAGAGGAGATATGAAGAAGTTTTTCCCATCCAGACAGGGGGTTAAATTCAAAAGTCATTCAATATATAATGTCCAAAATGTTTCTGAGTTATACAGTGGGAGGTATAGGTTTTCAAATACCTCGTTTCCTTCTGAGCATTCTTTCCACAATTAAGTTAATTAAACTTGAATACTTGTCAGATGCATGGGTTTTTATCAGACTATAAACTCCGTATTCTCCTTTACTTCCTTGAAGTAAGATTGAGGATGTAGCGTGATTTATTATAATATTTTTTTATCTGAAAGATAAATGAGCATTTGGTAATAAGCTCATTTGTTTTTCAGATGTATTATCAGCAATGTATCAAACTACTACTGGCTTTGGACATTGGATAATAGAATGTCTCCATTAACAGCATAAACAGGAAGGTAGAATTGAAGGCAATATTCAAATCTGATCAGCATCTCAGTTTCATGTCTTTTAAAGTACATTCCTATCGGTTATCCATAGCCTTCAATGCAGTGAATTCTGTTCTTCCACCAACAGCGCCTACTCTCCTTCCTTCACAGGCTGGCTGTCACAATGTCACAGTAACAACTAGTCACCAGTTTAGTTTCTCCATAGCTTAGCTTTCTGAAGTTTACATTAAGTCCGGTGCAAGGATGTTAGAAAATGTCAGAAATAAGTAATTAATAAATTTCAAGTGCATTTCATTAAAGAATGTAGTCATAATTATATTTACCATGGATTATAATTGTTAGACACCTACTATGACAAATTTCTAACTTAAACATTACAAGTATGTATACATAAAGGACAAACAGTATCTTTAGAACCTTACACTCTCTTGATTTCAGATACCCCTTAAGGGTTTTGAAATGTAATCTTTCCCCAGTTACATAAATCAATTGATATTTTTATTAATAATAATAATTAATTAATATACTTACTTTGTTTTTCCTATTTCCATTTCTTTCCCCTAAGAATCACTCTGAGAATATCAGGAGAGAAGTCCCATTTTAACATATATATCCTGACTATAGTTCCTGCAACTCTTCTCCAAGCCCCCCACCCAACTGCTTTCCTCCAGACCCCATCCATTCCTGCCCCCTTTCTCTTCAGAATAGAGCAGGCCTCCATGGATTCCAACCAGCCATGCCATATCAAGTTGTAGTCACACTAGGTGATCTTCTCCTATGGAGGTTAGACAGGCAGTCCAGTGGAAGAAAAGGGCACCAAAGGCAAGCAGTGAAGTCAGAGACAGCTTCTGCTCCCATTGTTGGGAGTTTCGCTAGAAGACCAAGCCACACAACTGTAAAATATCTATGGGCTTAGGTCAGGCTTGGCCAACATTGTCTCCTGTACCAGAAGGCAGGGTATGAAACAAGACAGTGACAAAGCTATATTACTAGGGTGTAACAGAAGGAAATGCACCATACCTTCTCATTCCCAAAGTAACACTTAGCACTCAGAACCTGTAATTATTTATATGTCACCATCCTGGGGTTTTTGTAAGTAGGGCAAGGCAAAGAAGTTAGTACCCAAACTATGTAATCTCGAGTAAGCAGGAACATTTGTGAATGGTACTGGAGAGATGGCTCAGCAGTTCAGAGCACTGACTACTCCTCCAGAGAACCTGTCTTAGTCATGGTTTCTATTCCTGCACAAAATATCATGACCAAGAAGCAAGTTGGGGAGGAATGGGTTTATTCAGCTTACACTTCCACATTGCTGTTCATCACCAGAGGAAATCAGGACTGGAACTCAGGCAGGTCAGGAAGCAGGAGCTGATGCAGAGGACATGGAGGGATGTGACTTACTGACTTGCTTCCCCTGGCTTGTTCAGCCTGCTTTCTTATATAACCCAGGTCTACCAGCCCAGGGATGGCACCACCCACAATGGGCTTAGTCCTCCTGCCTTGATCACTAGTTGAGAAAATGCCTTACAGCTGGATCTCATGGAGACATTTCCTCAAGGGAGGCTCCTTTCTCTGTGATAACTCCAGCTTGTTTCAAGTTGACACAAAACCAGCCAGTACAGGACCTGAGGTTTGATTCCTACAAGACAACTCAGACATATCTATAATTCCACTTCAAGGTGATCCATGTCCCCACTTTTTGACCTCTCTGGGCATCAGGAACATACATAAATATTTATAGACATAAATGCAGCTAAAATGTCCATCTTTTAAGTTTGTAAAACTTTTGAAGTACATAGACAATTTTTAATTTTAAAAGTATTTGGAAAACATAGTGTCATGCTAAATTGATTTTCTAGTTATAAAAGTTATGACAGCTTTTGTGTGGTTCTTTAAATGTCATTCTTAGCCAAAATTAAAATAAATTTGCCAAAATCTTCACATTTTACTTCACATGTTGGAAGCACCCTGCCATTCACGTTGGGAAGAGTGGGCACTTTTGTTTTTTTTTGTCCTTGTTTAGTAATTATTGAAGTTGGGCTTTGCACCCACTTCGCAGATTCTGCTTTTGTAGAATTTCCCTTTTCTCTGTTATCAACTCACATTTTCTTCCATCATGAGGCAGATGCAGTGAACATACAGCAATGAACAAGGCAAAGCCCCTACTTTCAATGGGCTCATAGCCTGGAAGGGCACAGGCAATATCAGCTGAATGTTCTTACTGTTTGCTTCTTGTGTTTTTCATTGTTCCAATAAATTTAAAATTGAGTAACTATTAAATAAGACAGGCTTACTTATATCTCTGTTCTGAAGGATTATGGAGCTGTATATGATGACTTTTTTCTTGTGGTCATGGTCCCAAGGTAGCTCAGGGTATCACATGGTGTGAAATTTCTGGTCCTGCTATTCTCTAAAGCCAGTGGAATTAAATTGAAGACATTCACTTTGGTCACCATATTTAATCCTAAACATTTCAAGGTCTCATTAAATTATCTCATTATCATTAAAAGCCATCATTAAGTTATTTCTATCCTCTTAATATAGTGGGTTAAAGTTCAGTACATGAAGTCCCCGGAGATACAACCAAACCATATCTAATTCATAGCACTGCATGAATTCTTTTGAGATAAAAAAAAAAAACTACTAATTTAATAAGAGAAGACTAGTAAAAAAAGGTTGACATTTGTATGGTATCTTGAAATGTGTGGTGCAGTGTGCCAGGTAGTCAAGGTAGAATGGATATTCTCGGCAGACAAATTATGCACGAAACAGCACAGCTTGTTGAAGAATTTTAGATAAGAAATGAAGTGTAGAATCCTAAGAGATTTCTTCACATCTCCTCTCAATGGATCATCATCATCTTTAAGAAGTACTAAAAAATTTCTACATCTTGATCTAGCAATTGCTCATCTTATAATACATCCAAATTTATAAATTTTCACGTGTGAGGTGAATACAGAAGAGAAACACTTTAAGGCAGTGGTAGAAAATATTCCATTGTATGAGTACTGCGAGCTGTAACATTTGTTTAACTTAGGAGCAATTATGACTCCCAGACCTGGTGCTCAAGGCGAGAGTCAAGAAAGGCTCTTCAAATCCTTGGAAGTCAGCACCGAGTGATGGTTTGAGATTCTCTTGTAGATGCAGTCGGCCTTGAGAAGCCATTATTACAATCTGAGCCAAGACTGGGGAAAGATTCTTCAATCGGCTGAAGGGATGACATTCAGAATAACTACTGAAGCTGGTGTTTAGGAGCCAGTGGTTTAGCTATGTATTTATATTATACCACTCCATGTTTGGCAGTAGGAAACCAGGTTAGGATTCCAGTTCAGACTCTTTAATGTGCTTTTTTACTTTTCCAAAGCGTTTAGATTAGAAATTCTCACACTATATAGAATGGATAAAACTTGGATAATGAATCGCCTCTATTAAAAAAAGTCATTTATAAATCAGTCACTGAACCCAACAGAGCACTGATATTTAAAGGTGCCTTCCAAAGGAAACTGAGACATAATCCTAAAAAAATCAAGTTAGAGGCAAATGTTCTACTCCTTCTCAAAATGTGAGTAATGAGCCTTAGCATGTGTGTAGGCTTCGGCTTCAGAGATTCTTGCTGATTGCTTTACTTCAGTAGGTCCTCACAAAAGACTTGCAAGACCCATGGATCTAACTTTGTTTCACTGGTGAGAAAACCAAGGGCCAGAGATGTTTCATAGCTTTGTTTTTTCTGACATCACTCACATAATAAAGTATCAGTCAAACCAGCCAAACTGCGTTGGTCTCTAGTCCAAGTTTTTATATCCACAGTAGCCTGCATGGAGCTTAATAAACACAGACGACTCAGAAAATCCCTAATGGGTATACCGGTATACAGCAAGGCAAACCATTACATCTCTGCCATTTGTGGTGTGTTCAGGGGTCATAGACTCCACCATTTCTGCTGCTTGCTCTATCACTGCAACAGGTTGTTCTCTGCTTGGTTTTTTGTTTGTTTGTTTGTTTGTTTGTTTTTCGTAGTGTTTACTTTTGTAAATTGTCATGGTGTACCTGAGCTGAATTACTTTACTATATTAGACATAGGGATTTTTACCAACAAAGTAAAATTATGACACTATCATATTTCCTTAGAGAAAAATGCTTTGAATTTATTGAATATTTTTTCTATGTTTCTCTGAAAATGTAAGTACCTGAAACTGCACTTTATTAAATTAAAAACACAAAATAATTAAATAATCAAAAATACAATAGGTCACTGATATTACTGGATAAAATTGGAAATGGTGAGTCATACCAGTCTTTTAAAAGCCATCTCATCCTTTACTTGGGCCTCCGGGTTTCCTGTTGATTTTGTATATCACTTTCAATTCTGTATTTTAGAAGTTCACTGACTAAAGGCTTTACCTGTTTTGTAACATGCAATTTTATAAGGTTATATTAAGTGATCCTATCACACGGATGTATTTTTCCATGTTAAATGGATTTTTTACCATTCTTCTATCAAAAATTTTGCTTGGTTTCATTTTAAAGGGAGAATCAACCTCCATAACTGAGAATAACTAAGATTTGAAGGCCACAAATTATAAATGAAAATCATCACCGAGAGGGCTGTCAGAGAGAACAGCTGGATGGAGCACTCGCTTTGGGAGACAGTTGTGGGGAACATTCTGATTTCAAGTATATGTTTTAAATCCTTGAAAAATTGAACTGCACAGAGAATCTATACACAAACATCTCCCTTTCCTTTGAGATTTCTGCCATTAAAAGCATACGATGTATCTAATAATGGTTTTCTTTAAACTATGAACTCATTAGGATGCAGGAACACAGCCCAGTCTAAGAAGTTGTCTTTTTATTTTTCATTCCCAAGTGCTAAAGTTTTTTTTTTTTTTTTTTTTTTTTAGATAGTAGATGATTAATTTTTTTTTTACTCTAGCACCTTCATTGGGGGTCCTCGTAATTAAGGTGCTAGAGAAAAGACTGAAGAAGATGAAAGGTCTGTAACCTCATGGGAAGAACCTTATCAACCAACCAAACCCTCCACAACTCCCATGGACTAAAATACCAACCATTGGGCATACATAGAGAGACACATCCAGCTGCATATGTAGCAGAGGATGGCATTGTCTGGCCTCAATGTGAGAAGAGGCCTTTGGTTCAGTGAGGGGAAAGGCAAGGCACTGAGGTGGAGAGGTTGATTAGGAGAGGGTGCAACTTTGTGGAGAAAAGTTGAGGGAGAAGGGAATTGGGAGGGGGAAGGGGATAACATTTGAAATGTAAACACAGAGAGTATCCAATAAAATAATTTTAAAATATTTCTTTAAAAAACAAGACGAAACATGGAAATATTTGAAGAAAGTACTACATAATGTAGTAAAAAATTTAACCTAGCATTTGTATGGGAAGATACAACCACATTGGCAAGTCTGAAAAGCAGAACCAGGTATGAATTTGGGACTCCTGTCTAATCTGTGAAACCATAATCTGTGTTCTAATTCCTAATTTAGTGGCTGTGATTATCCCCCAATAGTGTTGCAGTGAAAGAGGGAGTGTGTGTGTATTTGTGTGTGTGTGTGTGTGTGTGTGTGTGTGTGTGTGTATGTTTGAGTATACATGTACATGGTTTGTGTGAGCAGAACATTTTCAGATACAATAAGCTCTAATATTTTCTATGATAGATATTTCCTATGACATTTACTATAATAGCCTCCAACTGAAAGAATAGGCATTTATTTTTGAAATATGATACTGGGAGTTGACATACTGATTCTCTTGCAGCAGAGGTCTGTATCACCAAGTTTCCCTTAGAAATAGTATGTTAGCTTAATCAGGAGTTATCCCTGTGTATACCAAGCCATGGTTGCTGGTTATACTTTCATCTTATAGATAGAAAAATTTCATCAAAATGAAGTCAACTGTAGGTAGCAAAGGGGCAACGATTAAGGCATAATTTTTTCATTGGCTAATATATTTGTTTCTGAATTTGAAAAACAGTTGTTGACTTGAGAGACATGCTTAAAATAGATGGTATGGCAAGATCAAAAAAGTCCCATCAATTCAAAGATTCTGACCCAATGCGTTAAGGTTGAGATGGGTACTCTGATGGCTCTCTTTCACACTGGGGTTGTGCTGAAGATAATAGATACTGGTCAGGAAACACTATAGAGTAAATGACAGAAAATATTGAGGTCTTGAAATCATTGTCAGTCTTAGTGATTCACTGGTCATGAGTCAAGAGAAGTGAGTCCTGTACTCAGAACAACTGGAGAATTCAGAGTCAGTCAAAACAAACAAGCAACAGTGTCTCCCTTTTGTAAAATGGAGTTTTTCATACACTCGTCAGAATTAATTTATAAATATCCTAATGCTCAAATACTTTTGAGAAACCCTCACATGTATCTTCTATGAAAATCACAATAGTCAATGACTCAAATCATGTGTTGGAGCAGCAAAATTCCTCATTATCAAACTAGATAATTAAATTCTTATTGTGATAAAACAAAATAAATTAAAACATCTGTGGACCGTGTGAGCGTGCACGTGTGTGAATATGCATGTGTATGTTTGCATCTGTGCTCAGGTACGCACGCGTGTGTTTGAATGTGTGTTTGAATGTGTGTTTGTGCATGTGCACACACATACATGCTCATATGTACAAACAGTGCTAAGAACAGATAGATTTTTCAGAGCAAGCTAATTTTAGCTGCCATCCTCTCTACACTGTTGCTACCTTAGGTGAAAGGCTCGCTTTGATAGGGACTTTGATCAAGGTTTCCTGCATCTTGTTTTCATCTCGCAAATTGCCAGGTATCTTTTAGAAATCAAAAGCAATTAAGTACCAAGTTAGAATAGATAAGGAGGATTTATTTCTTTTCTGTTTTGGTTTAGGCTAGAGAAATTATGATGGGAGCCTTAGCATGTTAAATATGAACTATCAAGTAGTACAATCTGGTGTGTTCTGAGATAAATTGAGATGCTAACAGCTTTTGATCTCTCTGGCTGTGAGTTCTTTGCACTCTATAGCAGTAAGTTAAATCCATGCATTTTAAGGAAATGAAGATTAACTAGTAGCTAATAATATATTTCCATTTGCTTTGGTGATTGTCTTAAGAATACAGAGTATTTTTAGTTAAGTGAACAAATTTGAGCCCAGTATGACAAAGCTAATGGGTTACCTTGTCTCAGACTCATGTTGCTGTCCTGGTTGTTTTTACTCATTTGAAGCTTCCAGAATATCAGGCAAGCAACACTGTTACAACATATTGGTGACATCCATGTGTAATTATAGATCCTTCAGGGCTGCTGGGAACAGAGAACAGATGGGGGGAGGGTGGGCCAAGAAAGGACAGGAGGGGGAGTCTAAGAGGTCAGAGACTTGGCAGGTTGGGGTGACAGCACGATGAACTCCTGTACTGGGTTTTTTTATAGGCAGCGTGTGTGCCAAACAGGGAGTCATAACATTACAAAATCACTTATTTTAGAACTGAAAGAAATCACAGAAATAATTTCATCTAACTCCCTTTTCAGACTGAAACAGAATATAGTTGAGTAAATTGGCTAGGGACAATACTGTTGTATAACTAGAATCTAGACCCAGAATATATTGGTGTTTTACTGGTCGACCTGTTCCTAGAACTAGAGCTATTGCACGTTAAAAACTCAGTAAAAGACTATTAAAGACCCGAGGAAAATTTTGTTGAACACTCTTCACATATCACATAATCAGTGGGCATATTACTGTCCTTTGGGCATACTGTGCCCACCTTTGCTTATTTCCCACAGAAGAGTAAGGAAAAAGGAGAAAATTCTCTTTGTTTATCGGGGGCCATGTGTCGGTAATGCTAGATATTTCCCCTCTTCATTAAACACGCAAAGCTTCGGCTTTCAACCCACTGTCCAAACTTAAGGAATATAATTGAATTGCCTCAGGTACCAAAATACATGTCATAACAAGTGGGTAAGTGAATACCATGGCACACAGCTACAAACTATTTGCATTTCTGGTCCTTTCGAGATTATTCCGTGGGGATGGGGCAGTCTTCAACACATGGGTTTGAAAAACTGGACATTAACAAATAGATACGAGTATGAAGAAGAGGAGGATGGGGGAAAGAAAAGATGAGGGAGGGGAAGGAAGAAAGAAGAGAGGGTACCAAACCTGCCTCTTCTTTTATATTCTCTGTATTTACATTTCAGATGTTATCCCCTTCCCCCCACTCCTATTCCCCTCCCACTCCCCTTGCTTCCCTCTCCCAACCACCCTCTCCTACCTCAGTGCCTTGGCATTCCCCTACACTGGGAGAACGAGCTTTCACTGGACCAAGGGCCTCTCCTCCCACTGATGCCAGACAACGCTGTCCTCTGCAGCTGGAGACATGGGTCTCTCCATATGTGCCCATTGGTTGGTGATTTAGTTTTTAGGAGCTGTGGAGGGTATGGTTGGTTGATAATGTTGTTCTTCCCTTTGGGTTCCAAGCCCTTTCAGCTCCTTCAATCCTTTCTCTAGCTCCTTCATTGGGGTCCCTGTGCTCAGTTAGCTGCAAGCATCTTCATTAAACCTACATCTTAAACCACATAATGAATTTAAAATGGACCAAAGATCTAAACGTGAGTACTGAAATTATTAATAAGCCTTTAGAGGAAACCATGGGGTAAAATTTCATGACATTAAATCCAGAAAAAAAAAAAAAAAAAAAAAGTCTTAGATAGGATACTAAACAGTCAACAAAAGAAAAATGGGGCCTGAATTTTGTCAAGTTAAAAATCTGTGTGTTTCAAAACCATTATGAATAGGGTAGAAAATCAGCCCATAACATGAAAGTTTTGAGGCAGTGTTGGGTCTCCAGCTCCACTAGGGATTCTCAGATATGCTCTGGATCTCTGCCTGTTACTTTTGCCACTGGAGATCTGGGGAGGCATTAGGTACCAGACTTCGAGATGAGGCCTCTCTGTGCCCCGGGGAGACTCATTGAGAGAACAAGATCAAACCTGCTAAAAGCTGTGTAGTGCTGATATCAAATAATTAGAAAGCAAATCCTCTCAAAACTAAGAGGATATTAAATATATAAAATCCTGAAATGTATAACAGAATTATGAAAATAGGATAGGAAGTCTGAAATGTTCTGTAATTATAAAAAGAATGGGGTCCATTTGCCCACTTCAATACCATTTGATTAAAGTTATCATAAAACTTTTTTTTTCCTATCTTAAAAATAAATTTGGAGTAAAATGGTTCAGAGAGTAAGGCATTATGCCAAAAGCTGAACGTCCAGTTTAGATCCCCAAAACCTAAATAAAAGGCAGGTAAAATATGGTAGCCTTTGTGTAATCCATTGTTCTTGGGGAGATGGAGAGCCCCAGAAGCAAGCTAGCTACATAAAGTAGCCAAGGGAATTCAGCAAGAGGCCCCATCTCAGTGTATCACAAGGAGATGGATTGAAGAAAACACTTGAAGTCAACTTTGAGCCTTTCTCATGCATATGTACCAGCACACACATGAACTCACATACGTTCAGAAACCCTACACTACATAAACTTATGTACACACCACAATATACACAAAAGAGAATAACTTGGTTTGGGATTAAAAATCAAAAAAGTAACCTGTTACTTTTAGTTTACTTGAAATGATATTAAAATATATGTGGGAACACAGTAATTAGTGGATGACAAAGGAGTAAGATGCAACTCAGACAGACTCTTTGACATCTAGTCCCAAAACTGTTACATAGACAATAATAATATCTTCCCTATGTATTTCTAATGATTTTTATTTCTGTGTAACAATGGAAAAAGAAAGGAAAACCCAGAGATAAACACTTGCATATTTTGTGCTTGCTACTTTGTGGCAATGTGCCATTTCCTGCAGAGAAAGAAGAAGGAGCATAATTCCTTTCTTCAAGATGCTACCCTATGCCTGGATTGACAGATACTTCAAAAGGAAAATTACACAGCAACATGGCGTGGGCCATGCTAAAGGTTCTGTGGCAACAGCGGACAGGATGAAGAGTGCCAGTCCATACTTCTGGAATGAGAGAAACTAGCGAAAAGATACTCCCATCCCACCACAGCTCTCACAATTACTTATCACTAAAGTGAGGTGGAGTTATTTGAAATGATCATGATTAATAAATAAAAGAGTCAATATTTTATGGTGATTAAAACACTTTTATAGTGCCCTGTTTTAGTTCCGAGTAACTATATAAATTTAGACACATTTTTGTTCTCATTTCCCTAATGGAAGCATAGCTAAAAATTAGTTCACAGGAGAGTTGTCTCAGATATAGGGAAGTATTGAGTAAAGTGTAGGCTGGCAAGCCTGAATGCATGCTGTTTAATCACACTGAATGGCAGGCTCAATTTTCAATACAAAGTTAATCCTGTTTTCATTAAATATAAATGTTCTTTATGGAAAACAAACGTCCCTCAGAAGCAGAGGGCTCTCTCTCTCTCTCTCTCTCTCTCAGGGTGATATGTTGTGTCTTTGTTTAGAAGGAATGAGTTTAAAACAAGAAGCTTCTTGGCAATGCCATCACTTCCTCTTGTCCTTGGTATTGATTATTTTATTACATTTCCCTACTAACAACAGCAAAGATTCCGGTTGTGTTTTACTTCCCAAATAAGATGCCAAAGGAAATTACATGGCACAGGTGAACTTTTGACACACACAAAGATAGAAAATATCACACAGGGTACCATGCTTGTTAACCAGCTCCCCTTCTCGTGAAAAGGCTGCAGTGGGTGGCTTTTTGCTAGCTGAGCCCTCCATTTGCTGATAGATGGAACGTAGGAAATCATGAACTTAAATTTTATTTCTGTGCCTTAGTCCCTTCAGCTGTAAGATGGACAAAGCCTACCCGAAACAACTGGTGAAAGCTTATTAACAAAAGTGACATGGAAAAATATACTAATTACATATTTTATTCTACTGTGACATTCGTGAGTGCGGGAAGAGTGTAATCTCATCACTCTGAAAGTAGCTGTGGCTTATTCTTAGTAGTGTTTCTTCCAAGACTTACACATTGTCTTTATATCTACCAGAAGACTGTCATTTTCTTTACTGTTCCTTTACCTACCTACCCTGATGGGCTGCGTTCATAACAATACTAATATATAACAATTCACAATAATTCATATTCTGCTGAATTGTCATTAATATCATCCTGTGTGTGTCTAGGTTAAGCACTTCTGAATTCCTAGGTTACTCAATAGGTAGAAATTTCTGTGAAATTCAAACTTTCAGGGACCAAGAGAGAAAAGCAATCATTTTAGTAAGATGGCTCCTGGAGTCCTGAGTAAATGAAGTTAAGTCGTTTCCTATTTCCTCTGGGTCAGAGACCTGCATTTATCCTCATGGATGACGGATGGCCTCCTCTGACATTTTGCATGGATGGCTCTTGAGAATGAAAATCATACTTATAAAAGATTCATTGGTTCATTCTACAATTCTTACATTGTCACCTTGACTCACAGTGACAGTATCATGATATTCATTGACCCTGATGGTCATTTCAAAGGAGGAGGAAATGTCTCAGGATCCTTCTAAGAGAGAAATAGAGCTTCTTTCCCACAGGATACAATAACTAAGGCAATTTTTAGCTCTGTTTCTCCTTTGGCTTTAGGATGCTAGTAAAAGGCAGCAAACCTCCAGTGTCTATAGGAAAGTCAGAGGTTACTAGTTTGAGAAGCAAGTCAGGTTAGAGGGGAATCTATGAGGTGTGAGAGAATTGCAACATAGTTTGAGCAGGTGACAGGGTACAGTTATATGGGTCAATTAAAGTGTAGAACTAATAAGATTAAAAAGGAATTATGCTGTTAATAAACGTGACATTTAAAACCCAATTAAAATGAGCCATTCTTGTACTTTGCTTTTTCATTAACGGTCTTACTTTGTATCCACTTTGTGCAAAGGACAGCCCATTTTGCAGGTGCAGTGGACTACTTATGAACAAGTGCTTCTGAGAGGTCGGTGATAAGTTACAAGCAATCTATGCCATTGAAAAGTAACTGTGACTGACCTATCAGTGCCTGGGAAATTCTAGCATGCCAATGCTGACTTCCCAGATGAATAAAGGAACAAGGTTGACTGAGGCATTAATAGAACCATAATTGCAGAGGTATTACCATAATCATAAGAGGAATGTCACAGTTCAGATTTAACTGCTTTGCACAAATAAAATGCTAAACTATAAAAACTGTAAAACATAGTTAGAGGAGGGCTCTGCACATTGAGATATGTGTCTTTACACTCAACTAATTAGTTGCTACTGAATGTTTTTGCTTTGCTCAGTGGCATGTGGTACATAAATCATTGCAATATGTTAAATGCAAATGGCTGTTAATAGAGGAACCATCTGCTCTGTGCCGGAGAGTTTGTTCAAAAGAATGCGACGAGCCTACTTTGGATAATGTTGAAAAACTCAAATATCAAATTTCTAAAATGAGCTGCCTCTGTTAACCCCAACATTACTAATACTCTCCTGGCCTTTCAAGTTCTACAAATGCATCCCAAAACAACTCCTCACAGTCTGTGCTGTTTAAAGCAACACCACTGGCTACTTCTAAAGGCAACATACCTCACCAATGTATCACACAGCACAGACAGTTGCAATGTCTTAAAATTGTGCTCAGAAATTTAGGGCAACCAATAAATAATCGAACTGTCCTCTCCAGAGCATCTCTGCTACCATGAATAATACAGGCCCTCCATCCATGTCCCTCCTAAAAGCTACTCATTTAAAGCTGTAGATCACAGGCACACTGATGGCTTATGATGAATTACCATGGGTATCATCAGGGTTTGTAACCTCCACCTCCTATAATCTACAATACTGTATTTCTCCAAAAGATCATCAGTGCAAAAGGGAGCAATGATTTTTTTTTTGCCAACATGCTTTATTAGGTGCTGTCACAGATCATCCTAATAATGTCTATCAGACTCGCCAGTGACACTGTAAAACATGGGAACATTCATGATAGGACAGAAATCAAAGTCTTCCGGTTCCCAATGTCATGCTCCACTTTGCTGCAAAAGAAAACAAACCTTAATCCTGCCCTTTCTAATCAGCTCCATGGTCAAGGTCGTAGTCCGGATATTTAAGAGCAAGATGCCATGATGATCTATTATATTAATCCCCATTGGAAGTGTACTCAAATGATGTAATCGTGAAGCAGAATCTTGGCCATGAAAGATTGAGTTTAGAAATTAACTATATGGATGAAAATCTTCAGGCACACAACTTTTCTGAAGTCAGACACAGGTATGATTCTTGGCACACTGCTAACTTGGCTTTCTTGACCTTACTTTCTTCTCTTTCATCCCACCCCCTTTTTTCTTCTTTTGCTTTTATAGTATCTGATTTAAGACCGTGCTTTAGGGGATTCGCCTGCAGGAGAAGAGGCTGCAGGAGAGCTCATTAGCCCAGCAGATGCTCTATCCCTGGATGAATTATACAATGAAAAGCTGCTTCTGAGGGCCACCAAAAAAAGAGCCAGGGCTTTGTGGAGGTGGGCAGCCCTGCAGTGCAATACAAGCTCTGTATTTGTTAGAAAGGGATTTTGTACTAAAAACATTTCCCTTTGTTTGTTCTCATGAAAAGAAGAGCCTCCTGAAGGCTGCTCGCATTTGATGACTCCATTTCAAAAACGAACACTTGTCTATTTCCAAACGGGGCTGCTTCACTTTAAAGTTACACAAAGCCATTCGGAGATGGAGAGACTGGCAGTATAATCAGACAAGCAATACCTAAAAGGCAGAACAGGCTAGCTGTGAATTTGAGCTCGAATATTGTACTGGCTTCTCACAGTGATCCCAAGCAGGGATAGAATCTGAGTTTTAGATTGTAGCCCAGAAAAAAGAAAAAAAAAAGAAAAAAAAAAAAGAAAAAAAAACCCTTATATTGTCTAATTACATTCGTTTACTGAGCTGTATTACCACTTCGGCTCCCATAACACCACTTTAATTTAATTTAGATTTTGTTACTTCTTCCCCTCCAAAAGTATAACTTTACCACAGAGGCATATTTATTGTTTTTTTTTTTTCATGTTTATGTTTGGAAACATTCACTAATTTATTTTCCCACTTAATTACAAGGAACAGGAGGATGGATTCTTAGAACCTACAGATGATATTTACCTAAGTATTTATGGAAATATAAATGGACAATTTCTTTGATCTAAAACTATGTTGTTGTTGTTGTTTTTAAAAAAAAAAATAGGACAGACCACCTAGAGAGATACACAAAGCCAAGAAGCCAGCTGCATTCATCAACCTTGAGCCCTCTGCAAAGGGAAGTGAATTGGGGTCACTGCTGTCAAGGCAGGATCCTGTGGGGCCTCCTTGGTGCATTCTGCTGATACTTGGTGACACACACAATACCAGCAGGAAGGGGATTTAAACATATCCCATCTGTTGGTTGGTTTAATTTTTGTTTCAAATCCATTTGATGAGTTCCTTGTCACCAAAATTGTCAGTCTGCTGCATTTTTTTGAGGACTGGGCCACTGTTTATGCCCAATGTTAGCCCTGTGGTTTGAAGAATTTCAAACCATTCCTGTAATATATGTGCAAATATCAGTGCCCTAAATTCCAAAACACTTACCTTTACTCTGAAAACCCTCTGTGTGGGAAAGTTCTAGCTGTGCCATTGAACAAAGACAAGAATGTATTCATTAACTACTCTGAGAATCATTTCAGGGAGGTTCTGTTAGTCAGTTCTGTTATAGTTACCACATAAGCATTAGGACCCGAATTCAATCCCACAGAAGCCATGTTATAAAATCTAGGTGTGGTGGCATGTACCGGCAAGCCCAGGGCCAGAGGGGCAGAGACAGAAGGATCCAGGGGCTTACTTGAGAGCTGCTCTAGCTGGATTCACAGAGAGACTTCATCTCAAATCATAGGGGGGAGACCAAATAAGAAAGACACTAGGCATACTATAAACATATATCCACACATAAATACATATAAACAAACAAAAAAAACTTTTTTTAACTGCTAAGTATTGAGAAAATACTAAACCATTGAGCTACACCCCCAGCTTAAAGATATGGCTAAATCTGACTTCTTCTAGGAAACATTTTAAAGCATAAGTTTGCCCCATGGGTAAGATATCACTTTCTTTAACATGAATGAAAAAAGATGTATTTTATTTTTTTTTACTTTTGGGGGGTGGGATCCTGCTGCCTCACGTTGTCAAGCATTGCCACTGTTGGAGTAGTTTCAAAATAGCATTTAGAAATAAATATATCTGTCTTTCTAAAAAGGATAAAGCTCAATAGTTCCAAGGGAGAAATGGGGATGCCACTGTGTTAAAGGGCTGATTGGGGGAAGTTCCTCCACATGCTGGAGTTAGTCTCATGTATTTGCCTGAGAATTGAAACCTAACATTCAAAAGTTCTATGAGAAACCCAGGCAGTATCGGATATCTAATGCCTTCCCTGCTGGGTACCACAATACATTATTAAAATGGAAAGGAGCAATATTTTGAAGCAAGCTATAGGCTGGAATCACTCACTAGCATGCTCTTATGAATAAGAAGCATGCAGTCATTGTTCTTTGTGTGACACCGAAGAACCCAAAGGATGACTTTCAAAGTCTGTAGACTGTGCTGGAAGGAAGCATACTCAGGGGCCGACAGTCAGATGTGAGCTGCTGAGGCAAAGAAGTTTCAGCAACCTGGGGCAGCATGGCTGCTTGGCTTTCTTCTTGGAAAAGGCATTGCTTTCCCTGGGGCAGGAAATCAGGTGGTATTTCGTATTATTCATGAGGGCAGCCCAACAGTCCCATTCTATTGTTCTAGAAAAACCTCTGGCAGACTGATAACAGTTCTTATCCTGAATGTCAGCCTCTCTGTTTTATAACGCAACCTTCAGAGGGCCTTAGAGAGTCCTCGTGCCCAGTGAAACCCTAGAGGAAAAGTGCACTGCCCTGCTTTGGACTTCTGCTATTCTTTCTTTTGCTCTAAAAGCATTCAAGCAGCTTCTCATTCCTCACTATGTATCTGCTTTAAGACCAGGGATAGAATCTTTTCAGAGCTGGGCTGTTCACCAGTTCACTAGTCTGGCAGACTTGCTTTCTGAAAGTGGTCTTCCCGGGTCTTCGTATACACCTAGTATCTATGAACGAGCAGTTGTAGCACCAGTAGTAAGCCACAAAGCTTTGACTGGGGCTGCAGTCTGTGAGGTCTCTGTGTGACTGATGAGTCTGCCATGATTTGTCAGACTCCTGCATTTGAGTGGCTCTGGGCCTGAACAAGAGAAGGTAAGATCCTGTACTATAAAGACCTGTGGCCAATTGGAAGCAAATACAGGTTTTGTTTTGTTTTTCCCCATGGAGAATGTAGCTTTGGGGGAGGATTGCTCTCTGGACACTTCAATTCTCTTAGGAAAATTTCCTTTTATTAAAGTCGGAGTTTGGTAGGATAGGCTGGCCAGAGGCATGAAGGTGATTCTGCAAAATATTTAGGGTCCACGTAGGCTAGAGAAAGGGATCATTCATTTGAGACTAATCCTGATGCTGAGTGATACTTCTCCCAGGAAGAATGTTCCAGGCAGTGGCCCAGACATGGCCTGTGGTTCTTTCTCTGACTGGCATCCTGAGTAGACAGGCTGTGGAGTCTGCTCTGGATCTCAAACACATTTTTTAAAAGGTAGTCTCACAAATACGTTATATATATAAATTTTCCCCCTTTTGGTGAGTTAAAAAAGACTCCTCAGAGATGTCAAAACAAGTGAAATATTTATATCCAAGATAAATGTTCAGTAGCAGGTTTAAAAAGCAGCTGGTCTAACTTATTGAACCAGAATAGCATTCAGGGGACTGATTACAAAGCACCCCTTATTTTTTACACATTCCCTCAAAATTGCTTAAAGATCTCTTTAATGTTGTCCTATGATAACTAGTATTTTATAGTCTCTGTTCATTTATACAGAAGAAAAACATAGCCAGATTTTTTTTTTAATAATAGAGAGAGAAGAGCAATCCTACTTTACTTCTCAGTCTCCCCAGACAATCTCTTTCTATCCTGGAAACCTGAGTTTTGGCCAGGGGACTTGCACTGATCCTGGAAAGGCATAGCAGAAGCAGAGCGACATGGTTTGGAAGACAAAGGTCAATGAAGAAGAGCAAGGAAGGGAAAGCCGGAGAGGCAGACTTGCAGTGAGACCAAAATGGTTCCACCAGGGGCATCTCAGCCTCTGCCAGAAACCTTCCTGCTCAGACAGAGTGGCCTTAACCTGTCTCTCCATCTGTGCATCTCAGGAAGATGTCTTTATCTCTCACATGGGAGAGGTAATAGATAGCATAGAAGGTTCAGGCAGTGCCAGACCTGTGCATGGCATGCAGCTGAGATCTGTGGCTGGGTCATGCTTTTGCCTCCCATCTCCCAACACCATCTATTCCTTAACTGGGACTCTTATTAAATGCCTTATTAATATGTTTCCCCGGGTTCTGTGTAGGACTGTGACATATCAAATGATGTCCACTGTTGTGAACCTCCATTGTCAGTGGTACCCCCACTGCCTCCTGCCATCCAAGCCAGCTTCCTCCTTCCTTCCTCTATTCACGATGTCACACTACTCTCATTGCTCCTGACGACCACAGGTTCTAACCATCGAAAGACTCAATTCAAGCACATCAGTTCTTGTCATGGTGATGAAGATAAACTTTGCTTCCCGTTAAGGATTTGGGGATGTGTCATATGTCCAGTACATAAAAAGCTCACAGCAAAACCTGGCTGCTGTTGTTAAACCTGTCAGTAAGGCTTGGAGCTCATGAAAATCAGTGTTTTGCTATGCTGCCAGAGTTCTCTTTCAGAAACTTAAAGCATAATGTGTTTATACTTACCACCCTTCAGTGCCCCACCCCCAGTGTCTGAGACAAAATACACTGACCTCTGACATCCAGCATTAGGCTCCTGCCTCTCACTTCTGGCCTTTTTCAATGGTATTTGCTCTCTGATTCCTTATCATGACTCAGTCACAGAACCTTATTTCTATTCCTCAAATATCAACCTTGTTTGTCAAGATTCTTCTCAAACCTCTAACCCTCTGACATTCACAGGACCCTACCCTCAGATCAGATACCACCACAGCAGAGACACACCCCCAGCAGAGACACATCCCCAGGAGAGACACACTCCCAGCAAAGACACATCACCAGGAGAGACACACTCCCAGCAGAGACACACCACCAGAGGAGACACATTCCTAGCCCCATCCTCATGCTGCTACATATGTAGTAATGATCTCCATTATCTGTTTTTTTTATATATATATATATTCATTTGACTCCTTCCAGGTAATATCATTTAACTTAATGCATAAAACCTCATTTTATCAAAAACACCAAGTCTTACAAATAATACTGAACCATGCAGTGGTTGGTGGCTCACCCTTCAACTGCACTGGAGACAGAGGTAGGTGGGTCTCTGTGAGGTGAGGCCAACATGATCTCCAGAGTGTGTTCTGGGACAGCCAGAACCACACAGAGAAACAACCCTGTCTTAAGATCAAAAGCAGAACAAAACAAACAAAAAACCTGAAAGCCAAATTTTAGCCAACATTGATCAGCCAAATATGCAAATGTCTAATGAAACTGTGACACAATACTTCTTATTAGTCAGTGAAGAAACACACTAAGAATTCCTGTGGCTTTCGCTATCTAGTACTCATTACCTTTTTCCTACGTTAAGGTTGAGGGGATGTGGAAGTCAGGGCCTCTCACTTGTTTGACAAGTGTTTACTCTGCCACTGAACTTCTCCCCCAGCTCTCTTTCTGCCTTTTATTTGGGAATGGAGTCTCATTAAGTTGCCCAGAAAAACTTTGAACTTGAGATGCTGCCTTCTTAGCCACCCAAGTTACTACACTTACAGATGTGAACCACCCTGTCTGACTCAAATGTGATTTTGAACTATCACAGTGGCGCATGCATACTGTGTATAGAGAAAGTAGAAATCCCAATAATAGACTCACAAATGGCAGGTGAAATTGTATTCTCTTCTCTGCCCATGCTTTAGGGGACTGTCTATCTGCCCGGTGAGTCACAACCAAGTCTATTCCAGATGCTGTATGTTTATGTAACTGGAAAATACACAGACAAAGCTCAAGAACGACCACATGCAGAGAAATATGAGAAAGGCAACTGAGTTGGGGGGCGTGAAGAAGAAAGTTAGTCACTAGGGCAGCTTCCGCAGGATCTGAGAAATCAAGAACTCACAATATTATTTGCGTCCTTTGTCTCAGCCTTCCAACAGCAACAAAGAAGCTGCCAGGCCCCCGACTATTTAAAACTTCAGCACTCAATTCTGAAGCAATAGTTATCTAGAAGTATCATTTTCTCATTCTCTTCTTTTGGTCTGTAGTTTGGAACATAAATATGAATCCCAACCAATGTCTGGTTCAGTTAGTGTCTAGTGCCATAGTGAATACATACTTCTGTCGTACATTTTTACTCAGTATTTGCTCCTGGGATTTATAAACAGTGAAATAGTACTTCACACTGTGAAGCCACCACTGCTGCTCTGTCCAGTGTCTTGTCAATGGACACTGGATTGTTTTCAACTACAGCTTTTACTGATGCTCCTATTAGAAACATTCTGGTACAAGGATGGACAAAGTTATCTAGGGAGTACTTTGGAAGAGAATGATTTACCATAGGGTACATAGCCCAGAGTCAATAGAATAAGGCAATCTTTATTTTGCCCTGAATAGCTGCACCTAATTTATTTCTCTACTAGCAGGCTAAAAGTTTTACAGCCTCATAAACACCAGCTATTTTTAAACTTACTGATTTTTTTTCTGTCTCTTGACTATAAATGGTAACTCGTGCTTTTAATTAACAGTTTCTTAACTAATGAAGATAAGCCTCATCTAAAATGTTTACCACTAACATTTGGAAAAAATGACTTTTGCTGTATTTTTAATGAACAAAACTTTCTTTCATTTTTAATTGACTTCTGTGAATATATACTCCTGATTCTAATCTGCCCCCTGTTTTGCCTTTTCTGACCCAGTTTATGGTTTGAACTTTCATTCCCTTTACAGTGACTTTCAATGATCACATGTTCATAAATGTTGATGAATCAAGTATATTACCTAGTTTCTTCTATGGTTGACACACTAAAGATTTTACTTAAAAGATCCAATCTCTGTTTAACTATCATATGATCAAGCAATAACTTTTATGAGAATGTAGTCCAGATAAATGAAATCAGTATTTCAGTAAATAGCACTTTACTATTTGTTGAAGCATTACACAATTTTAAAATATTGAATCAACCATAGTGCCCAGCAGCAAATGAATATATAAAGAAAATATATACATACACAAGACATACATGTTTTTCATACTACATACAACAGAACATTATTCTGCCTTAAAACTATGGAAACTCTGCAACAACAAAGATGAGCCTGTTAAACATTATTTTAAGTGAAAATAAGTCCCAGGGAGATGTGAGCAAATGCCTACTTATTTCAGATAAAATGCCAATAATAAATCAGTAGCTCCAACCAAATCTGTCTTGGTAAACCAACAGGTTTATTAGACTTAGTGGACACTGGTGAGATGTCTATTGGTAGAGACACCTATAAGCATGTGTGTGTCTCTAGAATAGCCATATCACCAAAATCTCTGACCCGATGGGATGGCAACCTCTGAAATCTGTGGAGATGATAGTCTCCTCTCAATTACTAGCACATCTGGAGAGCGTGTGCAACAGGTAGAATTATAGGTAACTAAAAAGGGGCATCAGAGAGAGTGGGTTGCTAGACTGTCAGGTGATCATCTTGTCATTCTCCACATAACTCTTCTTCCATGAAGAAATGACATCATCAGTGTCTGAATAATCAGTGCTGCTCTGATTAATATGGCAAAAGGCTGTGTTGTGTTCAGAGGACAGCGGCACACAACCGATACTACAACCTTGTATATTACAGGAGCAGAAGGTGAAATGGCTGCCAAGAGATGGTGAAGTGAGAAGAGGGCACTCAAAGGGTATAGTCACGGGTGTGGTCTGTTATTCCAAATGAATGATGGCTGGGGATCTAGTGCACAACTGGGGGTATACAGTATTTTAAACTTAAAATTGTGGAGAGAGTACTTGTCGCTCTATACCATACAGGCCCACAAGACACTGCTTTTAAGCTGTGCTCAGGGGAATCCTGGCATCTCCCAAATCAATACAGGGCATTCTTGTTGCTCTTGGTTACCTTCCAAAATAAAGGCAGGTTCCAATTGCTAAAGACATCACACCCTTTTGAAAAGGAATTAGGGTTTTCAATTTTATCTTCTTAAGGTTTTCAGTATATGTACTTACATATTTGATTTTATTTCTTTATCGTGAGGACACATGTACATCGTGGTTAGTGTGTAAAGGCCATAGAGCAACCTGATGAAGTTGGACCTCTCCTTCTATTGTGTGAGTCCCATGGCTGGAGCTCAGAGCGTCAGGATTGGCAGCAATCACCGTACCCACCATCTCATCTACCTTTAGTGTGTATCTGATACTTGTTCTGAGTTTTTTCTGTTTCTGAAATCTTTGCAGTTCTAGTTCTTTTTTACGTTGTTATTGTTTAATTGGGAACTTATTTTCTTTCATCTACATGACTCTCTTTACCTGTTTCCTGGAATTTCAAGTGTGGTTTACTATTTAGATGGTGGTTTTTTTGTTTTGTTTTATTTTTTTTTCTATTCTTATCTAAAATGACAGAACTGTGTACCAACTTTTTAAATAATAACATGCATTTCATTTCTTTCTGGTATGTCGGGGCAACATAAATTGATTCTACATAAAATGATAATTTCTAGTCTATAGTATTAAGTAACATATAAGTAATTTTGGAGCTCATGGAGACTAAACAGTAATCACAAATAATAACAATATTTGTTTATTCTGACCACTAGAAATAAGCCAAGGTAGATAACCTTGCCAGCTGCCAAGCATCCCTGGAGCATCATAAGCATTGGGGATGTGGGAGTGGCTGGTGACATGCGTGTTAAATTAGCCTTTGTCTTTAAACCTCCCTGAAATGCTCTACTTAGTCTAGTATCCCTACTAAAATCTGTGAGTCTCAGACACCAAGTTACCAGTGTCTTCCCTATTTATCCATTTCTCTGCTTTAACAGTCTGTTCCCGACCTCAGTAAATGTTCTATGCTTTTGTAGTCTAAAAATTTTCATTAAATAATGTGCTGTAAGAAGGTTCTATGTGTTCTAGACTGCCATAAGGCAGAAACAAATGCTTACATGTTTTGGTTGTTTCTCTCACCAAATATAAGTACAATGAGATAAGGAATATGACATCTCCACGGCCTTTAAAGAGCCTTACCCTCCTGTTCATACCAGGAACACATTCAACTACTGTGCAGATGGCAAGGGGCACATCTAGGTTTATTTTAACAGCTCTTTAGGAAACGTTAATGGCTAGCTAAGATAGAAAAATATTAGCCTACAACATACTGGTTGCACAAAGTACCTTCAACAAATATTATAGAATGATTTAATATCTTTTTAAAATGATAAAACTATTTTTAGGGATGGATATGCTATTTCATGTCATATCTCTGTGTCTGTCCTGTGAGTATAGGTATAAAAAGCAATTATTAAGAAGAGGTATTTGTTGCAAAGGTTGTATTTATTGAGAAATGATCTCAACAAAAACAAATACCTAATCTTATCATGAAATTACCTGAAGAAAAATAGAAAGCATGCAAAAAGAATGAGGAAAATGGGAAATAAACTAAATAATAATTAACTCAGGGAAAAACTTTGTTTTCTGGGTACCTTGGTTCTAACACCCCTGTGTTAAAAGCATAGGCCCTGAATTTCTCACAGATATGTGAATCCCCCATTTTAATTTTAACTAGTTCATTCCTTCCAAAGGTAGTTCATAATTCCATATGAAACATCCTTCTTGACTTGAATGACCAAAAAATGAAAGATTCTCAACTTAGCACTGAAAGAAAGAAAATGGGATTGTAAAGCTAAGAAAGAAGGAGAAGTTAGGATAAAGCATATTTTAAACACAACAAAAACATCAACCCTACTTTGTCAATGGTATCTGACGATTAGTTTTTCAATGATAGTTTTAAATTATCTATACTGATTTCTATGGTGTTAGACTTTTCAATTAGAGTTGGTTACCATGGCACGTTGATAAGAAGTGAAGATTATTGACATTCTGATGGAGTGTCACTTAGTTTTACATTCAAGGATCATTTTGACAGGGTTTAGAGCAGCCAATACTATTTGCTTCCTTAAAATTTCTAAGTACTCCTAAATAATTGATTATTCTATTCAAATATATAATTATTATGTTGAAAAGCATTAAACTCCATAATATTTGTATTATACCACTGGCCTAGATGTCACCCAGTAGCTGAGGCTGGCACTGAATTCAAGATATTCCTCATACTTTAGCCTCCTAAATGCTGTGATTACAGGCAGGAATCCTCATGCTTGGCTTTATCATGTAACTTAAAGCAATATGAGAAAATGTGTGTTTATCCTATGAATGGAATGGGAAGATGTGTTTATAGAGGAATTTTAATCCAGGAACATGGCTGCTGTAGCAGGGGATCACATTTGAAGATACACATCTGCCAGAATGCAGACAGGCTCTGGATTATAGTATGAAATGGCTGGAATACAGGCATGCCCATAGTAGGTGCCTTAATTCTTAACAATGAAGGCAAGGTTAGTTTGTAGAGTAAGGAGCTGCCATGTTTAAATGTGACATCTAACTGAGAAACAGACAAAGTGATAAACCATAAAAAGATTTGACAGAATGAGTCAGAGAGTGGATATGTTCAACTCTCACAAGAACAGCAGAGGAAGAAAAGCAACTCAAAAGCAGAAAGAGAGAAAAAAGGTGTGGGTGGTTGGAGGTGCATGTGTATGACAGTTTTAGTGGGACAGTTTTCCAGAGACTGGTGGCAGAGAGAACGATCTAGACACAGGTGAAAACAGAAAGAGCCAGAGAATGAGAAGGAGCCAGAAGATGAGAACATAGTACCAAAGTTAGTATGAGGCCAGGAAAAGCAATTCAGGGAGAAGCTGAGGAAAGCCTAATGGAGTCAATCGGCTTGAAAGATTGGGTTGTACACAAACTAGAAGCAGCCAGGTCTAGGCCTAAGGACAGCTAGGACAGAAAAGGAAGCCCTCTGGGGTCATCCCAGGTCGTGTACTCTCACATTTGGACATGGCTCTCATCTCATGATTACCTCTGAGGGAATATACTTACATGCATTCTATGAAAACAATATGCCAAATCTAGAAGTAAATATCTGTCATTAGGAATGCAATAGAAAATATCCCCTTCCTCCCTGAGAGCTTTTGGACACAATTACATTCAGATCATCTCTAAGGTTGTGTTCCACTCTGAAGATGAGAGCAGGGACAGGCCTGTGTGAGGAGATGGAATGCAGGGTTTGTGCTTTGCACATTCATGATCATAGACTTAATTGACAGCAAATGACCATCAACTGTGGCCACAGTGAGGGGTTTCAGTTTTGCTTGGTTTGTTTTTCTGGAGGAGTCTCAGATAATATTTTTCATTTGGGGATTTGTTGGCTGCATTCCAGCCCCGGTCTAGCCCATTGAATATTTGGGCTATTTTTCTTAAGCTGGTATTTTATTTTTCTAAGTCCAAATTATGATATCTGTTTTGAAAGTAATCAATTCCAGGAACACCTTAAGGCACTAGTCAAATCATCCCAGCATGGGGTAGAGGGGAGGCAGAGAATTTAACAGCCTTTACAAGCTGCTGTTGCTTAAGAACATACTATTTGAACTGCAATTTGAGCATATTTCTACCCTTTAGACATTACAAACATGGCATAGCACCCTGCTGTGAGGACAGCTTTCTTGCCCCAGAAGTAAAAGAGTTTAGCTGTGATTAAAGAATTCAAGTCTCTGCCTTGAACTGACAGATTACTTT
This sequence comes from Micromys minutus, assembly GCF_963924665.1. Taxonomy (NCBI): domain Eukaryota; kingdom Metazoa; phylum Chordata; class Mammalia; order Rodentia; family Muridae; genus Micromys; species Micromys minutus. The sequence goes on along the minus strand of NC_137973.1, from coordinate 43,667,649 downwards.
TTGCTAGGTTTTCTCTGTTAATTCCAGACTTGACAGCTCGACCATAAATTAATCTAAATTATGGCAAGCTTCCTCAAGGATGATCATTGTCTCATAAAGTTCCACTGAAAATGCTGACATCTCTATCACAAAATGTTCCTGCAATTTAGCAGAAATCTCAATAAGGTAACTAAGAAAAAAAAAAAATCGCTAGCTTAAGAGGTTGAAACACACACAGTGAGCAGCTAGAGAGAATGTTCCTGAGTTCTGTGGTCACTGATGTGTGAGGCTCTGTGTTTGTTTCCTAGTAACTCATGACAATGTAATTACACCCTGCCTGCCCAATTTTTCTCCTAACTGAAATTGATAAATATAAACTACAATTTATGACTGTGAACCACAGCCCAAGGCAACGTGACAGGGACACTGATTGCAGAAACATACAAATAGTGGGTGGTAATATATTGACTGAATCTGCACCCTGTCACAGACCAGTTAGGATGCTGGGATCAGAGAATTGAATAGGTTTGTCCACAGAATCCCAGGAAGAAAGAGCAGAGTTTATAGGTACAAGGGTGTTGTTACCTTATTCACCCCATCTAGTCATAGGAATTCACCCCTCTGCAGACTTCAGTGAGCATCGGGTGTGGAGGATAAAATTTTCTGTTTTCCCCCTGTCCTTAGCAATTCTCTCTACTACCAGTGATCACTACTATTCTAGCTTAGCTCCTTAAGCTCTCCGTTTCTTGAGTCTGAGCTGAGATGGGATTTTACATTCACTGTTCCCATCATTAGGGAGCTAAAGGGTCAGGACTGAACACGGTCTGGCTAATTTACCTTTGGATCTTAGAGAGAAATGTTGAGAATGTAAGAACAAATGGAAGGGATGGAAAGAAATAGAAATAAATAATGATTGGAAGTACTTTATGAAAAATTTGCTATTGAAATCATGTAGATCAGAAGTACTCGGCCATGCTGTGATTCTTAGACGCACTGTAATTGGTCAGCATGATGTTTTTGTTGGTGGTAATGGTGGTGATTTCTTTTTCATTCATTTATTTATTCATTTTACATTCTGACTGATACACTTCTCCTGATCTCCTTTCACACAGTTCATCACTATACCCCCCTCCTCTTTCTCCTCTGAGAGGGTAGGAGTGCTCCGTGGGTATCCCTCCTGATGATGGTAGATAAAGCCTCTGTAAGGTTAGGCACATCCTCTCCCAGTGAAGCCCGCCAAGGCAGCCCACTTAGGGGAATTGATCCTACAGACAGGCAACAGTTTTAGGGACACACCCTTTTCCAGTTGTTCACAGACCCACGTGAAGGCTGAGTAGCACATGTGTGGAGGGCCTAAGTCCAGCCCTTTGATGCTCTTTGGTGGTTCAATCTGAGAGCCCCCCAAAAGTCCAGGTTAGTTGATTCTGTTGATCTTCCTGTCTCAAGAGGCCATCACTTATAGCTAAGCAGGAAACCCCAGTGGAGACATAAGGATACCAACCCGCCCGCAAAATTTTTGATCCAAAATTTGTCCTATCTGCAAAAATTGCAGGGACAAAGATGGAGCAGAGACGGGGAAAATGGCCAAACAATAGCCAGCCTAACTTGAGACCCATCGTGTGAGCAAGCACCAATCCCTGACAGTATTAATAATACTCTGTTATGGTTGTTGACAGGAGCCCAGCATAAGTGTCCTCTGAGAGGCTTCATCCAGTAGCTGACGGAAACAGATGCAGAGACACATAGCCAAACATTGAATGGAAACTGGGAACTCTCATGACAGAGTTGGGGGAAGGATTGAGGGCTTATCAGGAAAAGGAAGATGTTGTTTTAGTTGTTGTTTCCTTTAAATACATCCTTATGGAGCATGAAATCTACCCCACCCTATTTGTCTTGGCACTGAGAGTGTCTGAGTCTTACCTCTTGGCCTGCCCTACTCAGAAGACTGATAATTAAACACTGATTTTTTCTGTGGGATTCTCAGATGCTCTGCTGGACATAAGACTCATCAGAAATTGACACAATCATGGCAGCAAATAGCCAGTGTGGAAAGGGCAGCAAGGGTGAGGTATCAGAGCAAAGAGCAAATGATGTGAATCAGTGAAGTGTGCAAATATCTACAGGGAACTGTCCCCAAGGGAGAAATAGCAAGGGCCATGATCCTCAAGAAAAAGAATGGGTGAGTTGAAATTGGGGTGAGGAGTTGGATCAATGCAATATTATTACATATTATAGGCTCATTTGAGGGATTGAAAATCTACTGGAAGATTTTGGGCAGAGAAATCAAGCAATTTAATTTATATGATAATAGATGGGTAATTTCTAATTCATAAGCAATGCATAAATATTTTAATTTTTAAAGTATTTTCAATATTAAATAATGCTCCTGAAGTTTAGTTTTCATTTCTAATATACTCAAATTACCAGTATAGACCAGATAACATTTATTGTGCATGTACTATATATAAAGTCTTGTATTAATTTGTTTAGTGTCTAAGGATCAATTAATATTTTTTGAGTTTTTGCTCAAGGAATTTAGACATTTCTCCAAGTAAATGCTATATTTAGACATTTCACCAGTAAATGTTACATTTATGGCCAGTTAATTTAGACATTTCACCAGTAAATGTTATATTTCTGGCCATGATTGTCAAAAGCGGCCTAAGAACATTAGCTTTGTAAGCAATTAATATACATTGTGCACATGTCTAATTTTAGTGGAAGTTCTGGTTCAATTCTTTAATTCTTTTATTCATTGCATCATTTTTAAAGATAATTAAATTCTCATGCTGCATTATGGGAATTCATAGCTCCAGGAAAGAAAGGATAAAAGGTTCAGTTCGGGAAATGGATATGAAGAAATATTTTAGTCCCTCCCAACAACACCTCCTCTGTTGAAATCTGAGATCACTTTTGACACTCAGAAAACAATGTTTGTATGGGAGGAGAAAAACAGTTTAACTATAACAACCCCATGAAAGATTGGTTACCATTTTAATTATTGTGGAGCCATATCAAGTTAGCATCTTAGCTTCTGTGAAAGCTGTTTGGTAGAAGCTGTGTGACTGGAGGGTGTGTGGTGCATTCAACAAGAACGGGCTGGTTTGAATGAGCCAGCAACTATGGCAGGGAAAGGGCTCTGAGCCCTGAGCACAGCTCCAGGAAGTTGCAAGCTCCTGTCTCAGCTCTACCCCTCACCCAGGCCTCTCAGATCCACTGCTTCCCTGAACAGGACTTACAGTGGCTCCTTTCAGTTTCCCTAGGAGCATTCTCCTTACTCCTCTTACTAGAATGTCAGAGAGTCTAGAGGTGTTGACAGGCAGATTTGGAGAGAAATCCCATGTTTCTCGGGAATACCGGCACTCCATGCCTGAGCCGAGGCTAACTAGACACAGTGTGGGGCACACATAATTGCCTAAAACCCTGGGTGCCTGTAGAATTGTCGTACTGGCTTCATGACAAGAAGGCTAGATGCTTACCAGTTACTTCTCATTTGCCACCACCGCCATCAAATATCCATGTATGTTATCTTGGGGCACATGAAGCCAGGCACCTGACCCTGTGCACTAAAAGGAACAGAAACAGTGTTGGTTGGGTTTTTGTCAGCTTCACCCAAGTTGAAGTCATCTGGGAAGAGGAGCCCTCAACTGAGAAAATGCTTTCATCAGATTGGCCTGTACACAAATATGTGGGATATTTTCTTGAACAGTACTTGGTGTGGGAGAACCCAACTGTGAGCACTACCACCCCTAAGAACGTGGATGGTCCTGGGTTTAATAACCAAACAGGCTGAGCTATAAGGAGAGAGCTAGAAAGCAGTTTTGTTTCAAGATTTTTGTCTATGCTACTGCATAAGTTCCAGACTACCCCCTTTCCTTTGCCATGGTGGTCTGTGAACAGGATATGTGAACTGAAGCACTTTTGCAGTGGCATTTGGTCATGGTATTTTCCCCAGAAACAAGGTATAAATACAAGAAATTTGACTCTGGAAACCTAAGTCATCCTCTCTACCACTTGAGGTGAGTATAAGTGGGTCTTTCTGCCTCTGAGATTCTGACATCATTTATAAAATCTCACACAATCAAAATGTACTGTATTAAATGATCAAAACAATTACAAAAATATATTTTTTAACAATCTCAGACTTGTCGTGAAACTTAAACATAGGGTATATGTTGAAAACGCTTTGTAAACTGTAAATCACAAGGCAAATGATGCTGTTTTCCTTTTGGGCAAAAATAGAATAAGGGCAGATGAAATCACAAGGCCTTTTAGATTTGTTTGTTTCTGTACATCCTTTTGCAATCTGCTTTGACTTGGATCGGTCTCCTGAGGATGCGCTCAGAACTTTTTAGGTGAATGTCTGGTTCTGGTCTTAGGGACTCTTCTCTGTCCATTCTGACACTGAGTTTTTGAGTTTTTCTGATTTTTTTTTTTTTTTTTTTTTTTTTTTTTTTTTGCCCCACAGGGAAGTTTGGCTTCCAGGAGTCCTGAGGGACATTTGTCAAACCCATTGTGAGAATTACAAACTGCACTTTCAAAGAATTAGAACAATACTTTCTTTGTAAACAAAAATTAATACAATAAAACTTTCCAAAAATAACATTTAATTAATTTTAATTTCAACAAAATAAGGGTAAACAAAAGGTTTATTTTTTTGTGTTATTTTCTGAAGAAAAAGAAAGTCCCCACTGTGAGTACAGATACACAGAATTGCACATCAGTGTGTCAAGGGAGTAGAGCTTCTTTTAGTGTAAGGATAAAAACGCTGTGAGAGGCAGACTTTCAGAAGAGCCAGCATCTAGCCCACTGCAGTCGTCATTCAGAATAAAGGAGATTTGATTTGCAACAGAAACTCTTTATTACCATGCTGAATTTCATCTCCTTACTGAACTACAGTTAGCACTTAATACACAGTAATTAAGTAGAATGAAGAATTATCCCGCTATCTTTTCCCTCCAAAAAGGAAAGTTGCTAATGATCCGTCTTTCATGATTAATTCCATCCCCCAACACTTTCATCCACTCTCCCACTTTCTGCAATATGGAGCCTCTCTTGCCATTTATACAAAATTGCCTGTCCGTCAAAGTGAAAAGCTAATCTCCACTACGAGGCCCCATTTCATAGAAATCATTCTTTCTCCTCTTGCCTCTTACCTGAGCCCAATTCCACACAGTATTCAATCATCTCATAAACTTATGCACACATACATATTTCCTGGGACATCACACAGCTTTATTAAGCAAGATAAGATAATAATTACTAATACTTTTGCTCACCAGTGTTTTGTGATGTTGGCAAAATCTTAGGGGAAAAAAAAGTGTAGTCATTCCCTTAGTCTTGCCTCCTGGCAGAGTCCAATAAAAAAAGACAAGAGAAAATAGACCATAAGCAAACATCTAATTGATGAAACCAAAGGAATCTATACCTGTTTCTGGATATATACTGCTTCCCCTTATTTTGTTTCAAAGATGATGTAGCAACATTAAAGCATGATTTAACTTAATTTACCCTAATACAGTTAGTTTTATTTTTTGCAAATTATCTTCCATGACATCATCAATCACATATACGCATGTGTGATCCATTTTTTATAGCACACATTATTTTGTACTCTGAGTAGTAATTTCTACTTACTGTGCTTCAGCACTCCGTCCGTGCGTTATGAAACCTTTGATCTGTTTCCATTTCCTTCACAGGTAGCACTGCACAAAAACCTTCAACAATGCCTATTGTTTCACTTGAAAGATCTCGTTCAAATGTGTTGAAGAGATAAGTTAATATATGGAAGCCACATCTCATTTTCCCACTAACATGTACCTATACTTTTGTTAAGGGAAGTCAGCAGCAGGTTGCAGTGTCTCCAGCAGGGCGAAGATCAGCTCTCAACTGAGTGGACCAAGCTAGGCGAACCTTTCCTCAGCTTTCATCCCAGAGAATCTTCTCCATCCTTTCTTCCTCCTCACCTTTACTGGGCCATTGTACCACGCCAGGGAATGTGCTGATTGTCTTGAATGTTTACAGAATCTGACACTATTATTTTTCCCTTAAAGAATAAAGTGGCTTCTAGTGGTAAGCCTTCTGTCCATTGCAGAGAGATAATTGCACAAATATAGCACTTGGAGCATCAATGAGATACACTCTGTCTTCATACCATGTACAGCAGCATGTGCTTACTGAGAAACGTTAGAGCACATATAAAAACATTTGCTTGATGTTTATTAGCATAAACACATTGTCAACATTAGTTTTACCTACTGATTTTCAATGCAGATAGGTAGAATATTTAAACTTATCAATGGTGTGGGTTGGATCTGTGGCATGAACTATATTTCTACTAGAAAGAGTTGAGATAACAGGCCACTGTGACCTTTGTACTGTCTGCACTCCTGGAGAGGAGTTCTTCCATAAAAGTTATTTACAGAGGTATAAGCCAACCCCAGAATCTTGTCTTCACTCACCCTATGACGAAGTAGAAACTATGCTTCCCCCAACAAAGAAAATTATGGTCATTGACAATGAGACCTAGTCAAAGGGTTACTAGTCTGGGAGCGGGGTACTGGTAATTCACCTGAATTAATTTCTGCAGGACAGGGCCCATGAGAAACAGCTGGATTACAGAACTTTCAGGAAGTTAAGGGATAATTTAAAAAATTCACTTAAAATATGTGTATTCATTTGCATATAGGTAAAACAACATATTTTTACATATGCATCTTTTACAGCCAATTACTATTTGTGATTTAATGATGCCTATAAATATACAAATTCAAATTTACTCGTAATACAGGATAGACAGAATCTTCAATGAACTATCATATTTTTGCATATTTTTGTCTATGCCACTTGGCATGGGATATAATTTGTAACAACCACTTAACATAATCCCTTGGGATCTAAATTCATAAGAATTTAAAATCTATTTTAACTGTTTAAAATACATTCAGTTTATTTTGCTTGGGGGGAGGGTAGGCTTTTTTTTTTAAAGCACACCACCATTATGTTTAAATAGCATTTTATTTTGTGCTCTTACAAAGAATTAACCAATGGGAAATTAACCTCTCTTGTTTCTCCAGAAGCCATAAACAATTCAACAAAACCTCAATTTTCTTTCAGTTCAAAAATGTACTATGTTCCCCACTGTGTCAAAGTACCTTCTAGTTTTTCTCTCTGGAAAGCTGATGACAGTAAACATTCCACTACCCTTGTGTGTTCGATGTAACAGACACAGTTGACACAAGCTCTTTTCAGCTAACCTGGATAATTCTGATAGCGCAGGGGAAAAGAGACATCTAGCAGGGAGTTAAGTAATATTTTTGAATGGTATTGAAACCACATCTACTCAGAAGGTAATTTAATCCCCAGAATTTTAGACCTCCCACAGGACAAATCGTTCCCTTTTAGGGGCACAGTGGGGAGGAGCATGTAGGGTACCAGCTGGCAGCTGTTGCTGTGGAGCACTACCCACAGAAATGGACTTGAAGTTGCAGGTCATCATTCCTATCTCAGAAGACAGTTTTCAGGATGGCATCCAAGCAGATGTAAGGGCACTTTTAATTAAACATAGACCCAAAAAATCTGCTGCAACGTTTGCTGTGACATATTCTCTCCAGAGCCCTGGGAATCTGGAGCTAAAATTAACCTAAGAATGGAGGAGTACAGAGTCAGGGATGATGTTTCAAAGGACAAAACGTTAACATGACAGGGTCATAGGTCTGTAGACAGACTTCTCTTTGTATAAAATCTTGTGTGGGGGGGGGGCTTATATATTAAAGCACTTAAAATAAAATAAAAAGATGAATTCATACTTCAAATTCTTTCCAAAATATTGTTGACACAAAAGCTACTAAAATAAAACGAAACCCTTCCACACTTTATAGGGAACTTGAAATGATTAAAAATTAGAACATTGTCTTTCAGGAATGTGTTCTGATTTTTAAAACTTTGTTTTCCAAGAAATAATATAGCACGAGAGTAGAGTCCCCATTTTAAGACCCTACACTTCATTTTTCCCGTGAAAGTTGTGAATCTGTAATTTTCAGTCGTTTAGAATCCAATTTTAGTATTCCAAGAAGTCTGTTTGTCAGTTACTGTACGAAATCTTGATTAAATATTTATAAATTTCTTAAAATGTATGTTGTTCTCTTGATCTATTGAATACATATATTTATTCATTAGTCTTTTTTTTTTTTTTACAAAGGGCTGCTAAGCAGAAATGATGACTTTTATCTGTTTTCTCTATGTCTAGCACACTACGGGTGCTTAATAAATTTTAATGACATCAAGTCCCTGTGATAGATCAGCCCTGTCATACAGACCTAATGGGTAAAGGGTCTGTACACTGAATGGAGACTTGGCTATTCTAGACTGGTTCCTGTCCCAAGCAGGAAGCATACATACATCTTAACTGCCTTGCATTGATTTTTGTTTTTACAGAGCCTTAAGAAACGGAGGGAGGGACAGGAGAAATGGCTGACCATTTAAAACTGCTTGATGCCCTGGCAGAAGACCAGAGGCAGTTCCTAGCTCTCATGTCAATTGTCAAGTGACCCACAATTATCTGTAAACTCCAGCTCCAAGGATCAGAGGCTTTCTTCTGGTCTTCAGAGTTGTATGTACATGTGTACACATGTGCACACTCACACACACACACACACACACACACACACACTCGGGGGGGCATACACATAAATACACACACCTAAATTTATACTAGTAAAAGTAATTAACTTGCAATAAATAATAAATAAATGGAGGTAGAAATGAAATGCACAGACTGGCAACTCCTTGACTTACTGACGTAGAGTAAACCAGCTAAGTGTCTGTATTGAATGTGGGAATATTAGTATATATAGATGACTGGATATCTAAAAAGGCCCTTGAATCAATCTCACCAAAGAAGTGACTGTGTACTGGTAAAACTCACCGAGTGTTCTCCATAGGCTGATGTGGTTTTTTTTTGTTCTGCACTCTATATGATACTTGTATGGTCATCTCCTCAGCCTGATCAGTGAGGAAATCATGATCTGAAAGGTTAAGCAAATTGCCTGCTATCAGAATCCGGGGATACAAACGTGTCAGGAGCCAGTTCCAGGCAGTCTGGAAGCATCCAGAAACAGTGTATTGAGATGTAACTGACTACAGTCAACTTCAGGCTTGCACTCTACAATCTGAAGTTTCTACTTATGTACACTTTAGTGACATGATCATTTGAGTTGCTTTTATGCCTAAAGTATCTTCAAACTCCTGACCAGCTTTCTGTTTTAAGTTTCCCACAGTTTTAGATAACCTGTTTCACTTTTTCTCCTTTTATTTAAAAAGAAAGAAGCTATCTCATTGATTCTTTGAGAATGTCATGCAAGGTATTTAGGTCATATTCCCATGCCCCCCTCTTAGCTCCTCCCAGATCTTCCCCCTCCTCCCTACGCCTTCCAGTTTCATGTCCTCCATTTTTTTCCCTTTCAAAATAATGCAGAGTGTGATGTGTGCTGCTCAGGCACTTCTGCGTGTGGAGCTGACTACTGAAGCATGACTGACCTACCAGAAGTTCACGCCATTACAAAACAAAATAAAACAGCAAAACAACTGTCTCTCTCCCATCAACTAGCAGTTGCCAAGAGCTCCAGTAGCGAGTAGCAATTGCTCCTTAGCTAGGGGTTGATGAACAACTCTTCCCCCGTTCTGGTATTTCATGGGGCTTGAGCTTGTGCAACTGCCCTATTGTGTCTGAAAAATACCATTTTCTTGTGGTCATTCACATACTCTGACTCTTACAATCTTTCTACTCCATCTTGTACAATGATCCCTGAGCTTTGGTGGTGTTGGTGTGATATAGATACCCCGTTTAAGGCTGAGTATTTCATAGTCTTTTATTCTCTACACCCTAACCAGTTATGAATCTCTATGTTAATCACTATCTACTGTAAAAACATGAGATTCTCATAAGGGTTGAAAGATATATTAACTAATCAATGGATATAGTGATAAATCATTATTTTGGTTTGGTTTAATACTGTATCTATTTAATAGGTTAATGCTAGTAGATCAAGCACTAGGGCTTTGATCTATCTGGCCACATATTATTTATCCACTAACAGCGCCAGGAATGAGCTTCTTCTTGTGAAGAGAGTCATAAATCCCACCAGAAAGTGGTTGGTTACTCCCATGACCATTCATGACACTGTTGTATCAGTGGGCAGGATCCTGGCAGGCTGGTATTTGTTAAAGCCAACAGATAGGAAGATAAAAAGCCAATAACGTTGGTAATATTTATGATTTTTCCCGCTCTGGTAGCTTCCATAGCATCTACCACTATTATGAACATTGGGATGAAGCTTCTAGGTCAGTACTGGTTTGATTTCTCTTTGTTCTATGATTCAGTTACTGTGTCTTCAATTTCAGCAATAGGATCTTACCAATAAGTTCTGGAGCCTAACCAAGATTATCAGGTCAATTAACTATCATAAATCATGTTCCCATCAGCATGTGTTTTAAATTTTTCATTTATACTTTTGTGTTTGGGTTTTGTGCCTATGAGCACAGACATGGACATACATGTACATGTCACAACATGAATGTAGAGGTCAAAGGATACCTTCCCAAAGTGAGTTCTCTCCTTCTAGCATGTGGGTCTCAGGGATTGAACTCAAGTCATCAGTAAGTGGATTTTCCTACTGAGCCATTCTGGTGCCCCCACACTGTGGTTTTTATTAGCACTTTAAAAATGACTAATGGCACCGGGTAGTGGTGGAGCATGCCTTTAATCCCAGTACTCGGGAGGCAGAGGGAAAGTTCCAGGACACCCCACGCTACACAAAAAAACCCTGCCTCAAAAAAAAAAATGATTAATGATTAATGCCATTGAGACTCTTTCACTTTCCAAATTTCCATGTCATTTCTTAATTAAGACTTATTGAAAATCTTTAAAATTTTTATGAAAATTTTTTCTTTATTTTTAAATAAATTAGGACTAGGGAGATTGTCTAAATGTAAATCTAAAACTTTTGCTAGACAAGGGTGAGGACTGGAATTTAGATCTCCAGAACCCATTTAAATGTTGTGCAGAAGGGGAGACTTTCCTGTTAATTTGAGCACAATGGAAAATCTGAGAGACCCTGCCTCTTTAGAGAGAGAACAAGAGAAAAAAATTCTTGATGTCATTTTCAGGCATCCACACACATTTGCACAAATGTACTGCTCTACACGTGTGAACACACACATGTGAACATGCATATGCATGCACAACACATATTATACATGCAAAAAGTAAACATATTACATACTTAAATTGTCTTCTTGAAGTTTAGACTTGTATTTTGAATACATTTTTTTGTCTATGTATCTTACAAATACTTCTTTCCAGACTACACTTTGTCATTTTTTTTTTTTTTTTTGTTAACATGGTTCTCTTTTTTTGATTTGTGTATGTGTTTCAGTGTGTTTGGCACATGTGTGAAACATAGTCTTTTGGAGAAAAAGTCATTTCAACCTCAAAATTTATTCTTATGAATTGATTAGGTTACTGTTATGGTTTCACAGTATTTTTCAACTCAATTTTGAATTCAACTCTGTTGTCTGATTATTTTTCAGTGGTATATCTTCCAGTGTCATATAATCTTTTTTATTGCATATATTTTATTTACATTTTAAATGATATCCCCTTTCCCAGTTTCCCCTCCATATCCCCTATTCCAACTTCCCTCTTTCTACTTCTATGAGGGTGTTCACCCCCACACACAACCCCTCCCACCTCTCTACCTAACAGTCCCCTACACAGTGGCATCTAGCCTTGGCAGGACCAAGGGCTTCTTCTTCCATTGATGCCCAACAAGGCCATCCTCTGCTACACGTGCAGCTGGAGCCATGGGTCACTCCATGTGAACTCTTTAATTAGTGGTTTAGTCCCTGGGAGCTCTAGTTGGTTGATATTGTTGTTCTTATGGGGTTGAAAACCTCTTCAACTCCTTCAATTCTTTCTCTAACTCCTCCATTAAGGACCCTGTTCTCAGTTCAATGGTTGGCTGCCAGCATCTGCCTCTGTATTTGTCATGATCTGGCAGAGCCTCTCAGAAGACAGCTATATCAGGCTCCTGACAGCATGCACTTCTTGGCATCAGCAATATTGTCTGGGTTTGGTGGCTGTATATGGGCTGTATCCCCGGTTGGGCAGTCTCTGGATGGCCTTTCCTTCAGTCTCTATTTGGTTGTTCATATTTAATTGTATGATCACCTTTTATATAATTTTTCAATGGTATAGATAGAAATCCATTTTTATGTGACCAACTGTTCTAGACCCAGTTAGTGTTGGAATAAAAGTACCCTTTATCTACTGAAATGCCTCTGCATTCTTGTGAAAGATCGTTTGTCCATATGTATGTGTGTATGTGCGCACATGCGTGTATATTTCTGGACACTTCTGTTCTCTAATCTATCTTTACATCAATATCACACTGTTTTAACTAATGCAGCTTTATGAGTCATGGAGCGACAGAGTGTTAGTCTCCAATCTTTGCTCTTTTTGCAGGATTGCTTTGGCCATTTTAGGCCTCAATCATCCATGTGAATGTTAGACTTCTAGGATGATTGTCAGTTTCTAAAGAGAAAAGAAATGCGCTTTAAAAAGCATGTTGAAGCTCCATTTTTAATGGTATAAATGGTGATAACTGTTTTGTTTCCCTGATCCATCAAATCTTTTATCCTTGTTAAATTACCCACTTTCCCCTGGGTTTGGTCCAGACATCTGCTGTATCTGACTCACTGCCCCATTTCAGCTTTCTTTTTAGATTTTAACATGACCTGACTCTTTAGACCACATACAACAGTCTCTTTTAAAATAGGTGTCCTAACTAGAGTATTCACATAATTTACATCCAATATGGTTATCAATAGATTAGCTTTAAATCTAATATTTTATTCGTTTCCTATTAGTTCCACCCCTGGTCTCCACTCCCCTTTACATTCTTCAGACTAGTGGAATAGTTAGAAATCTGCTCTGTGCCATTTACCTGCTTCCATTTTGTTTTTGTATTTGTGGATTGCTTTAAAGGGAGTCGTAGAAACGTTTGTCATCCGACACTGAATTCAGATGTTGCCATTCCACTCCAGCTATAGGCTAGCAAGCTACCCGTCATATGGTTTCTGTTCTCTCACTTTCATGTTTTTACAGCGCATGTTAACCAGCATGGTTTGCATAGTCAGTTGTCCTCAGTGTGTGTGTGTGTGTGTGTGCGTGTGTGTATGCATGTGTGTCTGTATGTGTGTGCGTATGCATGTGTGTGTGCATGTTTGTGTATGTGTGTGTGTAGGCAGGTGTTTGTGTGTGTATGTATGTGTGTGTCTCACTTTCTATCTGTTTCTGAGTTCCTTCTATTTTAGATCTCTGAGAACATCCATTAACCTTGCATAGTATGCAAAGAAATAGTAAAGATGCCGAGTCTCGAACCTGTTTTTAATCTTGCCTCATTTTTGAACCTAATTTATTGAGGTAAAGAACTCTCAGTTGACACGTTTCCTTTCTTTACTTAGTTTTCTTGTGCTTTCTTCCCAGCTGGAATCTTTCCAGGGAGTCACCTGAGCAGAATGTGTCGTCTCTCCTCTTCCTGCACATAGAGAGTTCTTTGCACAGATTTGGGCAGTCTGTCTGTGAGGTCTTGGTATAACTTTCTTGGCATAATAATCTGGAGCTTATTATGTTTGCCATGTCTAATACTTGAAGTTTATCATGTTCCTAGCACTTGATAAAAATTACAGTATTTTTGGCAAGTTTCCTCAGATGTTCTGCCTCTTGTTCTCTCTTTTTTTTAATTGAACAACTTTATTTTAAAATACACAGATAAATGTACAGATTTCAAGCATTCTGCATAAAAGAATATGAATACACTTTTGTCAGTACTTGATGTTTTTAAAGGTTTGATAGTATGCATTAAAATCTTACTAGTTACAATGAGCATAAAGTACATGCAAAACAAGTTGTAACCTGGAAATAGTCAAAGTTTTCTTGGTGTGTAAAGATTAAGCATAATGGTTTTTCATTTTCTTTCTTTCTTTCTTTCTTTCTTTCTTTCTTTCTTTCTTTTATTTATTTATTTTTTTGCCTTTGTTTTTCTTGAACTTCATATAGTCAGTGAGTTGTTTCTGGGGTATTCAGAGCTTTCTGGGGTTAGTATCCAATTATCAGTGACTGCATATTATGAGTGTTCTTTTGTGACTGGGTTATCTCACTCAGGATGATATTCTCTAGATGCATCCATTAAGAATTTTATAAAGTCGTTGTTGCTAATAGCTGAGTAGTATTCCATTGTGTAAATATACCACAATTTTTGTATCCATTCATCTACTGAAGGACATCTGGGTTCCTTCCAGATTCTGGCTATTATAAATAGGGCTGCTATGAACATTGTGGTGCATGTGTCTTTGCTGTATGTTGGAGCATCTCTGGGGTAAATGCCCAGAAGTGGAATAACTGGGTCTTCAGGTAGTGCTATGTCCATTATTCTGAGGAACCACCAGACCAATTTCCAGAGTGGTTGTACCAGTTTACAATCCCACCAGCAGTGGAGAAGTGTTCCTCTTTCTCCACATCCTTGCCAGCATCTGCTGTCATCTGAATTTTTTATCTTAGCCATTCTGGTTGGTGTGAGGTGGAATCTCAGGGTTGTTTTGATTTGCATTTCTCTGATGGCTAATGATGTCCAGTACTTCCTTAGATGCTTCTCAGCCATTCGATATTCCTCAATTGAGAACTTTTTGTTTAGCTCTGTACCCCATTTTTAATAGGGTTGTTTGATTCTCTGGTGTCTAACTTCTTGAGTTCTTTGTATACCTTGGATATTAGGCCTCTATCAGATGTTGAGTTAGTAAAGACTTTTTCCCCAATCTGTTAGCAGTGGTTTTGTTTTCTTGACAGTGTCCTTAGCATTACAGAAGCTTTGCAATCTCATTAAGTCCCATTTGTCAATATTTAACCTTAGAGCATGAGCCATTGGTGTTTTGTTCAGAAAATTTTCTCCTGTGCCTATGTGTTCTAAGGTTTTCCGTACTTTCTCTTCTAATAGTTTCAGTGTGCCTGGTTTAATGTGGAGGAGATCTCTGATCCACTTGCACTTGAACTTTGTACTAGGAGATAAGAAAGGGTCTATTTTCATTCTTCTGCGTGCTGA
Source organism: Micromys minutus (assembly GCF_963924665.1). NCBI lineage: Eukaryota > Metazoa > Chordata > Mammalia > Rodentia > Muridae > Micromys > Micromys minutus. The sequence continues at coordinate 43,652,512 of NC_137973.1, read as the reverse complement.
GTGCCAGTTGGACCAACACCATTTGTTGAAGAGGCTGTCCTTTTTCCATTGAATGTTACAGCTCCTTTGTCAAAAATCAAGTGATTATATATGTGAAGGCTCATTTGTGGATCTTCTATTCTATTCCATTGATCCAGGTGCCTATCTCTGTACCAGAACCATGCAGTTTTTAGCACAATTGCCTTGTAATATAGCTTGAAGTCAGGGATGGTGATTTCTGCAGATGTTTTCTTCTTGTTGAGGATGGATTTTGCTATTCTAGGTCTTTTGTTATTCCAGATGAAATTGCACATTGCTCTTTCCAACTCTATGAAGAATTGGGTTGGAATTTTGATGGGGATTGCATTGAATCTGTAGATTGCTTTTGGTAAGATGTCCATTTTTACAATGTTGATCCTTCCAATCCATGAGCACGGGAGATCTTTGCATTTACTAAGATCGTCCTCGATTTCCTTCTTTAGAGATTTGAAGTTCTTATCGTACAGGTCCTTCACTTGCTTAGTTAGAGTCACACCAAGATATTTCATAGTTTTTGTGACTATTTTAAGGGCATCTTTTCCCTAATTTCTTTCTCTGCATGTTTGTTATTTGAGTAGAGGAAGGCAACTTATTTGTTTGAGTTAATTTTATATCTAGCCACTTTGCTGGACAGGTTTATCAGCTGTAGAAGTTCTCTGGTGGAATTTTTGGGTCACTTACGTACACTATCATGTCATCTGCAAACAGTGATGTTTTTACTTCTTCCTTTCCAATTTGTATTCATTTGATTTCATTTTGCTGTCTCACCAGGCCTGCATCCCTGGATCTTCACTGTTTCTGGTGGCAGATGGCCTGAGCGACTGTTCTGCACGCACAGGCCCTCTGGGTGGAAACTGAGTCCCTATAGCAGAGTTCCTACTCCCCTGAAACAATTGGGGGAGGGTGTGCTTTCTGGGCTCTTGGCCCAGACCTCTCTGTACTCTGGCTACTCAAAGCACAGTTTCACCAGGCCTGTGTCCCTGGATCTCTGCTGTTCCTGGTGGCCCTCTTGTTCTCTTTGACCCTACAGGACATTGGTTGTCTAACTTTCTATCCCGGGTCATGTGATGCTGGCTTACATTTTACAGTGCTTTCCCCATTTCTCTATGCATTTCATTTTAAAGAAGTCCTACGGCAGTGCCTACAGGCTCACTATTACTTGATTTTAGCTCTTTCTAGTGAATTTTTCATCTATCTTGAATTCTATTTTTTATCTTAAATCTTTATTATGCTTTTCAATGTATGTAATAGTGGGATTTTTTGTTTTAGACAGGGCCCCTCTATATCTCTCTGAATGGCCTCAAACTCTGTATGCAGACCAGTCTGTTTTTGAATCTGCCTGTCTTTGCCTCTGGAAGTAAAGCCATGTGCATCTATATCTGTTCCTGAATAGAAAATTTTAATGTGGTTATAGACTTAGTACCTAGAGTGAAATTTGCTAAACTATTTCTGGGTTTTTTTTTTTTTTTTTTTTTTTTTTTTTTTTTTTTTTTTTTGTCTTGAACAATTCGCTTTCTCTCTTGCTGTTTCCTAGATTTTATCCTGAGTGCCCATGAAAATTGTTCTCTACTCTTGCTTCATGATCACAGGTCTGTCCATCCCATTCCCTAGATTTGGTGGAAAGTGTGAGCGACATTGAAAGACAGGACAACGCAGAGGATAAATAGGGAACATTGTTATGTAATGCAAATTTCCCAGAAGGCATTGGCTGGTACCAATGTGGATGGGCTTCTCTGTGAATACCTGGGGAGCTATTCAGTCGCTGCCATTTCTCACACAGTAGCCCCCTTATTTTGTAGCTACAGAGACATCATAATACCTCTGTGATACTTCCAAAGCCTCCTAATATCCAGCATAAAAATAATTTGGAAAATTGCACTTCTGTAAGGGATATGCTCTCCCCTATCTGGAAATAAGGAGACATTCTTATGTACCCTATTCAATAGAAGGTTTCCTCAACTCTCCTCATTTCTCCATCACACCATCTTCACAGCTCTCAAATCTAGAACAGTTGGTAGGCATCGAGCTTAGCCTGACATCTCTGCTAAACATTTTCTCCAAGAAGAAATGGATGGGGGTTGGATGGGATTGGAGGAAAGGGGATAACATCTGAAATGTAAATACAGAGAATATCTAATTAAAAAAAAGAAAAAAGAAATGGAGGTGAAGAGGCCACACTTGTCCTCTCTCACAGACTCTCCTAATTTCCTGTGGGAAAGTGTTGAAGAAACTCTGTTTATTTTCCATATGTAGGTGGTAATCTTCAGGATCCTCAGAAATTTACATCTGTGAAACACAGGCTCGCAAGCGCGCGCACACGCACATACACACACATGGCCAACCAGAAAACTTATCAAAAGATTTCATCAGCTTTTGGGTTACCTTGTAACTGCCTTTGGGTTGTATTCCATAGGTGAGGCTTCCCTGAAAAGAAGGAATTATTGTTTGTTTTACCACATGGACAAGAAGTTTACAGAAGTACCATTTCTAGAACAAAGGTCATCATTTCTGTCCCACATTTTATCAGACCATTGTTGATATTTCGCACAGAGCCATCAGGTGAATTTTAGAGCATTAATTATTATAAAAATAGCTTCTAACTAAGTGAATATCCTCACTGAATGTCAATGCTTATTTTGAAGATATAAACAGAAAGCAAATGATTTTGCAGTCTTATTATGTAAGAGACAAAGGCGGGTGCAGCTGAAGGAACTGAAGACCATGACTAAAGTGTTGTGCCTTCTAATACAGTGGGGGGAAAAGCCCACAATGTTTCTGCAAGTAAAACTGCATGAACTAACAGCAGGAACACATCTATATCCAAGCCCAACACCCTGGCAGTGTTTCTGGGGAGGTTTCTGACAAAGTAAAAAGCAGAGGGCCTAACCAGGGAGGAGACATGACCAGAGGTTTAGTTGGGTAGGAGCTTTAGAATGATCAAAATGAAAAACCTAATAACCCAAATATGATTATCTACAGAGGCAGAAGCCAGGAAGAATGCACCTTAATACTGTCTGAGGGGAAAATTCAATTCTGAAGCAGAAAGAGTGGGGGACCAACCTTGGACGAGTCATAACTGGGGGGTGGGACACACATTAGACCTTTAAACTTTATTCAGCCGTTCCCAGGAGCTGAGCTGCCACTCATCTTGTGTCAGATGCACAGAAAGTATATCAGAAGAAGAGTAAAGCCAAGTGACAAGGATCATAGGTCAGACAACCCAGAGACAGGGAGACGGGGATGGAACTGCAGAGGAGGTCTTTTTAGCCTTAAACCTCTACACCACCCACAGCACCACCTGTTCCTTAGACTCTGATGGCTACAGCTAGTCTGCCTACTTCCTGGCAGGGTCCTGACACTAATCAATGACGACTACACCGACCCACACATCGAGCAGAGGGCACTCTGTCGGACAGATTCCCTGTCAGCCTCATATTTCCCTCTTTGTCATAAAGCTCTTGTGTTTACCAGGGCATTAAATATAACCCTGCAATAGAAAACTCCTCATTTTCATGCTTGAAATACATTATCTAACAGCCGTATCTATTTGACTTTTACTACATGCCTTTCATTTCTCTAAGTGAGGTAATTGACCTTTACTTTGCTACCCTGTGGATTAAAAGGCTACACCATGCTCCGCATTTGATATTTCCAGTCCTGCCGGAGAAGCAATTTCCATTTGCTTTTGTTAGAGGCTGCTCTTCTGGAGAGCCCTCAAGTGAAGGCAAACCTCAAGGCCCAGGGCTGCATTGTGACCATTCTTGCCACCATCGCATGGCTTTTATTAGGAAAATCACAGGTCACTTCTTTTCTATGGCCATCTCAGTGGACCTTTAAAGACTGTAGGTCTTTTGACCTTCTAGAACCTTCTGCCTGAGTTTCAGGAAACTTGTTTTCACATCTAAGATCGACAGCATTCTTCAGATTTTGTTCAAGTACCTGAAATTTTAATATTGCATCTGACCTACAGTGTGTGAGCACAAGAAGTTACCAGAATTGGTGGAAGATACTAAGTTCCTTTGTCAGGAAACTGTCCGTCTGAAAGCAGAGGTGCTATGCAAAACTCTGCGCACAGAGGTTTCTGAAGCTGTGATGTTTAGTTAGCTGTTCATCTCCTAAACAGGATGATGGCAAAGGGCAGTGAAGACCAAGTGAATGGCAGGAATGCTAAAGATGGCTAATGATGTTTATACTTTGTCTGCATGATAAGCCTATGAGAATTCCCAGGTTTGCAGATAAGGAAACAGAGGTCTGAATGGTAGAGCAACATTGGAAAAAATCATGATTCTGCAGGACACGTTTTATTTTTTCAAGCAAACCAAACAAAAAAAAAGAAAGAAAGAAAGAAAAAAAAGAAAGAGAAAACCTTATCTCTCTCCTCTACCACTAAATAGTTTTGATAACCCATTAAATACAGACTAGACATGTTTGGCAGCTAAAATCAGGACCAAAATAAACTCAGTTTTTGTGTTCTTAGAGGAAAGAAAAAATGTTGTCTGACTTTAGTGTAGTTAGTGAAAGGGAAGGGAGGGGAAGTGGTAAGGAGCTGAGCAAGAAGGATAGTCTGGCTTTGTATTCCACATCATGTAGACTCCTTAGGGCTGAGGTTTGGGGTTTGGGACTATTCTATTGTCCTTTTTTTTTTTATTTATTTTTTATTTATTTATTTATTTTTTTGCTTACCTATAAAAATGGAGCAACAGTTCATGTCTGTCTTTCTTTGATAAATTTGTTGTAGTTATGAAATCGATTATCATCAGGAAACTGTTCTTAAAAATGGATGTTCAAAATAGACTAGGAAAGCAGAGCTAGTTAGTTTCTTGTAATTATTTCTCTAAAGTGGTGTTTTCATATTTCCATAGTAAAGGTGTAAATTTAAATCATCTTTCCAATAAACACTGAAGAGTACTTCACACCAAGCATCACTGAAACCCCTGCTCAAGGGATGCAAGTTTAGGCCTGCACAACAGTTTTTATGCCTGAGCTCTAAGATATGATGTTTGATATGCAAAGATGTTTTTACATGTAAAACAAAGTTGAGAAACTCAGGAGTACTTGGGTTGAAACAGTAAGTCCTTCCTCCTTGTGAGCTTCATACAACCACAGTCTCATAGCTGATAAATGTTTAATGTATGTTTATAACAACTCCTGGTGATATCTCATGGATACTACAGTTTATTGAGCACCCTCTTATAAGCTTTGGTAGTGGCCTATGACACCTTACCTCATTGAGAAATTATAAGCCATGCAAACAGCTCATCTTAGTCTCTGTCTTGTAGGTAAGGGACTAGATTCTGAGAAGCATAGCAACTGACCTAAGGTTAAATGTTTTAAGAGTGGGTTAAGAGTGAACTCTATCTAACGCAGGGCTCCTTAACTCCAAAACACACCATTTCAAACTTTACATTTAAAGGGCCATTTTATTTCATGAAGCAAAGGAATAGAGAAGGTAAAAAAAAAAAAAAAAAAAAAAAAAAAAAAAAAAAAAAAAAGAGGAGAAGACAAAAGAAAGGAGATCTAACATTGGAATAACAGGTGAAGAAAAGCTTTAAATTTATCTAGCTTGTCTAATGGCTGCCTTCAACGGGTCATATTTCTCCATTCCCAAATTCTTCGCGGAATAATCTGGTCATCCAGTGAACACTTTTGCACACCTTTTCTAACCCTGTCCTCTTTGTCATCAGTGACTTGAAGTAGTGTGACCAGCCTAGCTGAATCTGCCTGATGTTGGTAGGAACATAGACAAATGGCATGATTTATTCTTACTCATGTCTGTTAGAATCTTTCGTTAGGTAGAAATATAATTTAAGATAGTTTAAATGAAACAGATAGTTAGCATTCTGTTTCACACAAGCAGAAATCCAGGCTAGATCTGGGTTCAGGCAGGCTGGAGCTCAGGAGCCAGGAAATTTACTTGCTCATGGCCCTGACTCTTGTTTTGCTCTCTCCTCTAACTTTATTTTCTGCTAGGATTTCTCAGGGACCCTGAGAACTTCCAAGTTTGCCTTCTAGAAATATAATAAGAATGAAAGAAAAAAGACACTATCTAATGGCACCAGAAAGGACCCCAAGGTCAACTTCAACACCAGCTGGGGCACATTCTCATGCTTGAACCAATATTTTGCATAGAAAAATGAAAACCATTCATTGAGTAAACCTGGCTTTGCTGATGACCTCTGGAGCTGGAAGTTGGAATTTTTCTACCTAAATTTACCATGATAATAAGAAGTCTTGGGGCAAAAGTTTTGTTACAGAGCAGGAACTGAAGACCTACATTTACTTTTATATGCATAATGGCTAAGATGTTGCCACAAGGTGAGGTCAGTGAAGCACTCAGTGTGGCACATTTGTCAAACTTGGAACAAATCCTTCGCACCTCAGAGAAATTATTCCCTGAAAGTTTGTCTAGCCTTCTATTTTAACTAACTTTCCATTTTAACAAATTTCTGTTAAAGTTATAAAGAAAAAATATTTGTTTGTTTACTTGTTTGGTTGGTTGGTTTTGGTTTCGAAGATAGAATTTCTCTGTGTAGGTCTGGTTATCCTGGAACTTCCTCTGAAGACCAAGTTGGCCTCACACTCAGAGATTGGCTTGTCTCTGCTTCCTGAGTTCTGATAAATGGCATGTGTCACCACTACCTAGTTTTATTTTCATTTATAGTTTTGGACTTTGTTGTCCTAGATCAATTTTCTCTATTGTAATGGGTCTAAGGTGAGGTAGCTCTTCATGGATGAGTATGTATAGGAACATGTGTAGCTCTCATCTGAAAGAAAGGAGGGGTTGGCTATGTCCTTCTATTCCTTTTGAAGAAATGTTGTCGATGGTCTCTTCCTAAATAATACACTCCTTTCCGATACCAATATCCTAGAAAGAATTCTTACATGAGCCTCAAGTAGACTTACCTGAACAGGATTATCCAGTGTTTGCAATTGAACCCAGGATTCTTGGTTATATTTCACCTGTGTGTAAAGTCCAACTTTGACCCATGTTAATGTTAATTAAAATATTTCTCCTGTAAGATATTTCCATGGCTCTAGTTTTGAATCTTCTTTTGATGTTTAATGGTGACAGGAAGCCGTTAACCGACTATTACAGTGGTACTGATAAACCCAGTGTCCATGGGCTACTTGTGTTTTCTTGGTGATGTCATTTCTGTTGGACTGTCATAGCTCATTGTTGTTTTAAATTCTGTCACAAGACCTTGTGTTTCTTTGCCTTATAGTCATTGATTCTAAGATGGTCACAGTTTGCATCATTGGTCATGAAGTAGGATGAGGGTCCTGTAGCTATAGTTGGGTAATCAGTCACAAAGTGGGATCAGGTTCTTATTGGCATTATTTTTCCTACTTTTGGGTATTTCTTTTGATTTTCATTCTAATCTTTTGTTTGATTACTTGGTTTTGCCTTTAAAACTCTGTCTTTTCTAGAGGTTAATAAAACTAGGCCACCAAATATAGGGAATAAAAACAGTCTGTGCCAGGTGCACACTTTTTTTTTTACTGGATATTATCTTATTTTTCAAGAAGGGAGAATTAGAAGAAACCTATTTCCCCCAATTTTCCATAGTACCCATGGGAATCTAATTCAATTTCCTCTCAAAATGTTTAGTGAAGACTAAAGTACAGAATAAGGCTGATGAAGTGGCTGCTGTTCTTGCACACAGGGCTGGCTCTTCAGGCTTCTTTTCAAAGAGCTATTTATCTAGCCTGCTCCATGTAATCTAACTCTCATACATCCGCTTAGATAAGCCTTGTTTTAGGAAAGCAGGCATATACAGTGAAGAGCTGCCTAAATCCAGGTGAAAGAAAGCATTCCCTGTGTGAGTCTATGAAAAGTTTTTTAAAAGTAATTCATTAGTATGAGCCACAAAATGGATGAGCATCCATGAACTTCCTGAATGCATCAAAAGTCCTTCTAACTGCTAAGACTATTGAATGTGGTCTTCACTGTAAACCTGTATTACAGACTGTAATACCATGAGGAAGCCAGTAGGTTCATGGCAGAACAAAAGCAGGAGTTCATACTCCCGTTTTTTCCAGACTCCAAGCACCTAGGACTACCCAGCCTCATCTCTTAATGGCTGCTTGAATGCTATGTAATCTGTAGGAATCTGTATCTCTGGGACTGGACACCCCAGTGTTGGTGCACTATCTCTTACTTGACAGTCTTCAGAACAGAGTGGCAACCTGGACCATAGGATGCATCTTGAAGAATTCTCTTTTTTCTTTGTGCTAACCATTAGTTGGAAACTCATAAGTTTAGTAACAGGTCATACCATACCATCATTTCTCTGCACTGATCTCAGACAGTGCATTATCTGAAATGTATAAGCTCCTATTTTTAATTTTACAGTCATGGCACTTTACCCTTGCTAGCTAGCTTAGAAATAGAAAAAGAAAAGGGCTATTTTTGATATCACTTAAAATAACCAGCAGCTTAGTGAATCATGTAATCAGACAATTTATTGTAAGCAAGTTTGGGGTCTCAAGGAAGGGTTAAATGAAGCTTTTAAAAGTTTCTTTAAGAGGCAAAGTATATAGCTCATTTTCCTTAATACATTCAGAACAGAATGATTCTTGTTCTGTCATTTGGCAGGCAAGAAATAACCTTACATATTTTTAAATGGTCAAAGAATCATGATGGTGGTGAAGGACTGATCTTGATCTTCATCTTTGTTTTAAATTCCCAAAGAAAACTACAGCTGCCATTACTTGTCCTTCTAAAGCAACTCTGTGAGAATCTGTTTACAGAACTTATTTTCTAAAGAGCAGAGCTCAGAAGAAGAGAGGCCCTGGTTGATACTCAAATCCCTTGCGGCAGAAGAACCTTTCACACTGGATGGCAAGTAGCCCTTTTGTCTTGCAGAGGCAATCCTTTCTCTCCTGCTGTCTGCTACTCTACAGTCATCCAAGCACAAACCAGTCTCTTTTGTTCTTCCCCTCACATGCAGGGAAAGCTGTAAAAAAAAAAAAAAAAAAAAAAAAAAAAAAAAAAAAAAAAAAAAAAGTTGATTATTTGCAACTTTCTACTTCAATTTGCACTATACATATTGTATATTTTGCCAAAAGTACATTCAGTGGTAAGCTACCCCCAAGTCTGTTATTAAAGGAAGAAATGTATAGGAAGATCCCAGAAAGACTGGAAACTTTTTCTTTCCTTGTGAGATTATGATAAGTCCAGACAAGAGATTAATCATAATAATGATGGTAGTAATAATATTTTATGTTTATTAAGTACTTACCACATGCATATGCAAAGATAGGTCAGTGTGTGCTTATGATAAACATATCCTTGAGACAAAGCAGATGCTACTTTCTTGCTCCTTTCAGTGGACAAGCAGGTGCTCCAGGTTTGACCTATTTTTCCCTAACTGTAGTTGAGCTAACCTGAGAGCCAGGGTTCCTCATCCAATGCCACCCATGTCACCTGATTCTTCGACTTTCTAGTAGCAGAAACCCAAAGAGCAAGTCTTTACCATAAGGACCCATGGAAGAGGCCACAGCAGTGTCTATCCTTCCACATTCTTTTAACAGTAGAAGTCGGTCCTCTGATGGCTGAAAGCAAGTTCAACATCAATAACTTAGAGACAATATAGACTTACCAGCCTAAGTCCTGATTTCATCATGACTAAATAGACAAACTATAAATATTTTATGAAGTATATTCTATGTAAGTCTCTTCATCCCTACATAATAGATTATATGCCCTTCCTTTTGAATACCTATATGCATTTCCAGGTTGCTTCATGCATGCTGTTAGAATACTTACAGGAAGAACTGGTAGCTCAATTGATAGTAGGCATAGTAATTATAGAAATATTAATAGCTAAAGGATACTTAGTAGGGCTTTTGTGCTAGGTAGTCGCAGCTGGAATACATCGTTTTGTTCGGCCTCCATAAGACACCTTCGAAACACATCAATTTATTGTCCATGATTTACCAATGAAACAACTGAGGCTAAAGCACACTTTAAAAAGAGAAGTCCTCTAGGCTTTAAGTTCAGGGCTCTGGAGGCAGGCTGCCCATACTTGGAATGACTGCTCCATCTTGGTCTGAGGTTTATATAACCCCGTAGTATGCAATTACATCACCTGTGGTTATTAGTGCCGAACTCTTGACATTCTTATGAAGTTTTATAGGAAGCTGTGAGATATCTACAAACAAACACAAAACTTGTCCAGTGCCTTGTGCTCAGGAGTATTCTGTCCACATTAGCTCAATATCACTGTTTAAGTTGGTCATCTGGAAATAGTTATTTTCTTCTTTACTCTGACAAAATACCAAACAAAAGCAACTAAAGGAAAGAAGGCCTATTTGGAGTCACGTCTTTGAAAGTCCATTCCATCATGGTGGGCATGGCATGGCACAGAGTGTGAAGCAATTATAACCATTACTTTACATTACAACCACAGTCAGAAAGCAAAGGGTGGGAAATGCTGGTCAGCTCGACTCTTCCTTTGTAGTCAGAAGAGGACCTCAACCCAAGGAATCCTGCCACCCACATTGAGGGTAGATTTTCTGGTCTAGAATCTCCCTCACCAAACAGATTCATAGGCTTATTTTTAATAATGATTTAAATTCTCATCAAGTTAATCATCAGGATTTACTATCAATTCATCTCTGTGTTAATAGTGAGTAAGTAGAGACATCAGCATTAGATTCACATTTTTAATGCTAATACCAGAACATGGAATCTCGAAGTTGCCTTATTACAAACTCCATTTCAAATAACCTATTGGGGTAAGGGCCAGAAATGCATGTGTCAATGGGAAGCAAGCTAAGGAGCTTCAAAGGCAGAAAAGCATGGCAGACCCACTGTATATGATTGTCCTTCTACTTTAAAAGATATTTATAATGCCCAACATTAATGCCAACACATTTTCTAAAACCATTTATAGAATCATGGGTAACAGAGAGTGGAAACTGTAACAAAAGGCAGATTCAGGTCAGTTCTGGTAATGGCTAAAACATACCTTGTGTAGCTCAGTTCATTAAGTAAAGGATCACTTACACATAAAGTCTTATATGTGGAGATTTTACAAAAATATAAAAACATGTGACTTCATTGCTAGGGTCCTACTCTGTGTCTGAAATGTCTGTGAAGCATGACCAATCTTTCCAGGGGAAACAGTAGATAAACCCAGAACCTACAAGACAGAACCTGGCTCTGCTTTCTGTTTTACTTTTTAGATAGCAAGTTTCCCCTTGTCCTGTGTCCTTATTGGAAACATTTCTAATAGACTACACAGACCTCTGGCTGGCAGGAAATTCTGGCCCAGAATAGACATATTAAGTTATAAAGAAAAACCGGGCAGACTGCATGGGTTTTTCATACCTACTGGCAGGTGGCATAGAACTAAATATTGGAGCGATTTTATAAGCAAGATTAAATTGACTCATGACAGCTGGTCACTAAAACACAGGAAGTACAGACCTGGTTGAAAGCAAGAACACGCTGGTGTTCATTAAGTTTGGAGCACAGAAAAGAGCTTATTTTTGTTTAAAAGTCTGAAAGAGAAGCTCTTATTTGACAGCACCTGATATTTGTCCTTGTATACAAATAGATCTTCAAGGTACATGCAAGTCAATTAGTTCTATCTGCAGTGTCTTTATATGAGTTCTCTGTATGAAAACAACATGAGTGAATAGGCCCAGCTTTTCAGAGCACCAGATATTTGACTATCTGCAGCAACTTAAATCTCTGCCTGTACTGCAGGTGACAGTAGACTTGGGAACTGGATGACCATGGAAATGAATAATGAATCTGTCAGAAACAAGTGGAATGGATCAGAAATCTGCCCTCCACCCATCACAAGGGCAGAGGTCATGACCATCAAGAATTGAGAGCAATCTCCCAACCCTGAAATCCATTTTCTTTTCTTTCCTATTTTTTTTCTTTTTTACCTTCAAAGAAAAAGTCACTCTGGTTGGCAGGGGCTCTAAATAAAAGAGTTTAGCTTCTGATTGAAATGGGAGTGATGAGAATAAAGTGAGCTGTGAAAAGGGAAAGGGAGTTATTTCCAAATACAGACCAGAGCTGTGGTATCATTGTATCTACTTTCAACACTTGGCTTTTACACATCACTGTCACAAGGACTAGGAGGGACAGCTGCAAATCCACCCAGGATCATCAGATTTACTTCTGGGGACATGTTAAGCATTATCCACTGCCAAAGCAAGGCTTCCCCAAGCACCAGCTGAACCAGGGTTGCCTTCCCAGCATGAGGACCTAAAGATAAAAGGCACAGGCTCCATTCTATGTTACATCACACCCTGTTATTCTCCCTTGGGCTATGTCCTTTTCCTAGATCTTTCAGGATCATTATGAGACAGCTCTTAGGTCCAATTTCAATCATCTGGAAAATCCTCGAGAGTTTAAATTAAAATTAAATTAGGTTTATAAGATCCTACAAATTTGATGGAATTCTCTCTGCCAAATACGGAGTAATTTTTGTAAAAACTAGTAACAAGACATGTGACAGTTTTTAGCATACATTGTAGAGTGTTTGATCTGCCCCAGTGTTTAGGACTCTATCAACCCATTGCTATGCTAGATGCAGGATAACATCACATGAAGTTTCTACCTTCATAAGCTTTCCTTATTTTCTAGTCTCTTGCCTAAACATCCAACACCATTTGGACACCTCTATTGTGTCAAACACCTTGCAGCATGCTGAGTTTGTTGTAATGAATGGATATGACTGTGGCCTCTCAGTGAGGGCAACATCAGTAAAACAACTGAAATACAGCCTGAATCTATCGCAGAGACATGGGCTTCATGTATGGAAGATCAGTATCCTACATGGTGGGAAATGCATTTAATTGACTGACTAATCGTGTTTGAATATCAGCTAAGAACCAGGCACTGAGCTTTCAAAATTCACATGTAAACAGAAGAATTAACAAGGCGAAAGAAAATGGGAGAGAAAAGAAAATGTTGAAGTAAGAATACTTGGTAATAGTGCCTGACATGTAGAGTTCAAAGAAACAAGAATAGAGATAGGAGTTTTAACAGTAAAGCTAGAAGAAGAAGAAGAAGAAAAAGACAAAAAGTGCACAGGGATTTGAAAGCATTTATAGGGCTTAGGCCCCATCCTGATAATACAAAATCTTATCATAGTTCTAAGTTGGGAATAAGCCAAAGGTATTTGAGTAAAAGACTGATTGAAACTAAGAATTGGTGTTGTGCAGAGAAAAGTGTAACTACAGCATTCAATTCTGTTTAGAACTTGTTGTAAAAGACTAAGTCAGTACACTGATAGCTATTATCATAGACATAATCTGTGTTAAAGCTACGGATGAAGAGATGCTAAAGAAGCAGGCATCTGAGGATTGGGCATGGTAGGCGAGGATGAGAAGTTAGGTGGCTCATGAAAGTGACAGGGATGAACCATTCTAAGTAAACTGAAATAAAGAAGGTCCAATTGACGAAGATAATATTTCCTGAGACAAAATAAAATAAAATAAAATAAAGCTCAGAAATAGGTGTGAGTAGCAGAAGAAAGCCCAGAATTTTAGTTTGGGTCCTTTCAAACTTATGTCCACAAGATTTTTTTAATAAATATACCTGAGACCAGTTGGAGAGACCTGTGATGAGGCTACAGTTGCAGAGATTGTCAAAACATTACTCACATACTGTTACCTGCTGATAACAGGAGAGGCTTCTGTGGACCATTGTAGCATAGAGAATCTGAGTCTCCTTTAAATTTTCTTCATATTTTCAGGAGAATTTTTGCATTTGAGGGTTGATGAAAGAGATAAATTGGTTAAAAATGTCTGTAACCAATAGACATATATAATAATGAAGAAACTTTAGGACGACAGAAGAAAATAAAGGAAAAAAAAAGACTGTCCGTGGCTGATAATGTTAAGATAGAAGCTAAAAGAACAGCTTGTGCAGAGACTCCACAGTAAACAGGGTCCTGGAACTGAGCTCAAGCATCCAGTAGGCAAAGTTAGCAGGTGAAAGGAATCCACGGTCAACACATCCGCGGAAGCCTAGGCAAGTGAGAACATCTATTGGATTTCCCACAGAGAAGATACAGATGATTCTAACAGGAGATATTTGCTCCTTGGAAGGAGTGAGAAAGAGGAGAGTTATTAAAGATACAAGTACATGAAGGTCAAAAGGAAGAGTGAAGCAGTGTCCTGCTTAGGATTTTGTCCTTGTTGTGTGTTGCTATCATCAACTTGACACAAGATAGAGTCATCTGGAAAGAAGGAATCCCAACTGAGAAAATGCCACCATAAAATTGGATTGTAGGCAAGTGTGGGGGCCATTTTCTTGGGTAACGATTGTTGTGGGAGGGCCTAGATTACTGTCAGTGGTGCCAGTCCTGAGCAGGTAGCCCAAGAGTGCATAAAAAAGTAAGCTGAAGAAGGGTATACTACTAGTAATCAATGACCTTCCATGGCTTCTACCTCAATTCTGCCCACTAGGTTTCTTCCCTGCTTAGGTTTCTGCCTTAAGATCCCTGAACAACGTACTTATATGCTGTAAGGTAAAATAAACCCTTTCCGCCAAAGTTGTCTTTGGTCAGGGTATTTTATCATAGCAATAGAAACCCCTAACTAAGACAAGAAAGTAGATGGAGGAGGTTAGGTACACATTGGATACTGTTCTTTCCAGAGGATAAAAGGAATCATACACTGAGTTAATTTTTAAAATATGCAAAGAACCTTAAGTAACAATTACACAAACTAACACATGTAAATAATTAATAACAAATTAATGCTAGAGATGTGTATGAGTTTTGATTAAAGGTTATTTACTGAGTTGAACCTTCAATAACAAGCTTGTAGACAAGTAAGAATGAATCTTTTACTGCAAGAAATCTGAGGAAAAAAAAATAGTGGCAGCTATCTATCCTCCTCTCGCCTCCTTTTGTTATTCAAAGAATATCTTTCCAGCTAATACAATGCCTTTAGAATGGAAATTACCTGGACCTCAGAGAACAGTTATGAGTATGCACATATTAAAAGTTTCAAGACATATAATCCAGTTCATACTGACAGTTTGCATTCTCAGTCTTCAAACATAAAACAAGTGTATTCTTTGGGGTCGCATTGTTCATTTCCTCATTTGAAATTTTTTAGCACCAGATAGGATGTTAAACCAATGGGAGCTGGTGCTTCTCTCACTTGGGTTTCAAACATCCTCCATATGTACAAACACATCCATAAATAAAGGTGCTAATGTCAGGAAAGAACAAGGTCTTTTAATAAAATACACTCGCACATGTAACTGCCTGCCTATAAGAGATTGTTTTAGGGCCTGGTTCACAATTAAACACTGTTTAAATGAATTACTTCCTTCTTTCCTTTTAGGCAGATGGTGAACACATGAATTTTCAAAATAGGCTATTTATATATTTAAGTTGGATTTCTATTATTTTAATGTGACCATTCTTTCACCTTATCATAAATAAGTACACAGAGGATTATGTAGCTAGAAATATTATTCATTACGGAAGAGCCACTAGGAAACTGAGGCTTGGTCTTTCAAGAGAGATTTGACCCTGTGGCCATTACATCCAGAGCTACACATTCTTAGAAGAAAACCAAGGATCTCCAGGTCACAGCCATAGCCATTAATTTTCTTCTTTGTAGTGAACAGCCGCCCATTTGCATCAAGAGAGAATTGCTAGTATATATAGTAGAAATAGCATCAGTAGCTAAACAATCCAATTTTCTACCTATAAAAGTGTATTCTGTTATTTTTTTCTAGTTTATGACATATTCCTCTAAAGAAAATACAAAAAAAAAAAAAAAAAAAAAAAACAGCACAGTATTTGTCTTTATGAATCTTGGCCTGGCTATTCTTACCTAGTTCACAGAAGATTCTCATTTTAACACACCTACACACAGGTGACATTTCAGTTTCTGAGTCTGACGTATGTTGGTATTTTATCCCTGGTCTTCTCTGTGTGGGCACAGATCTCTCTATTCATGGTCATTCTGCTCTGTGTGGGCACATTCCTATTCATGGTCATTCTGTCAAGGTAAGGTTTCCCCCTGAGGATATGACCTAAAAAGAATGTGAGACAATTTTCTACTTGCTGCCCTGACAAATCGCAAGTTGGTCTTCACAATTTTAGGCAAAGACTTTGAATGTAGGAGTGGGTTAGGAAATCATGTTTTCCATTGTTTCTTCTAATATGTCACTGCTCTTTGTAAGTCACAGGTAGTGGCCTCCAATTACTGTCACTGACATGTTTGTTTCTTTATTTCATATTTTCTAGGATTTCTGGCCACTTTACCTGTTTCTGAGAGACCTTGTGATAGCCATAGGGTTTAATGCATGTTGTGAATGGGCAGTGTGAAGATTTCAGTCTTACCCCCGACCTTGGGACGGGGGCGGGGAGGAACTTGATGAGAAAGTTCCTGTGATTATTTAGTGCCAGAATGAGAAAACCTAATTATAAGCTTTCTTTCTTTCTTTTCTTTTTTTTTTAGCTTCAATCACTGGTTTTTCTTTCTTTTTTTAAACAACTTTATTTTACAAAACAAAGATAAATGTACAGATTTTAAGCATATTTTGCATAAAATTATACAATACAATTTTTGTCAGTACTTATTTTTTTTTAAAGGTTTGATAGTGTGATGAAGATCCCACCAGTAACAATGAGCATAAAGTACATATAAAACAAGATGCAACCTGGAAATAGTCAAAGTTTTCTTGGTGTGTAAAGATTCTTTTTTTTTTTTTTTTTTTTTTTTACAATGAGCAGACAGTACATGTAATACAGGGTACAACTCGGAATTTGTCAATGTGTTCTTGGTGGGTAAGGATTGAACATGACTATTTTTTGTTTTTTTCTTGGACTTCATACAGTCTGTGAGTTGTTTCTGGGGCAGTGCGAGCCTCTGGGGCTAGCATCCCACTATCAGTGACTGCATATTATGTCTGTTCTTTTGTGACTGGGTTAGCTCACTCAGGATGATATTCTCTAGATGCAACCATTTTCTTAAGAATTTGGTTAAGTCATTGTTTCTGGTGGCTGAGTAGTATTCCATTGTGTAAATGTACCACAATTTTTGTATCCATTCATCTTCTGAAGGACATCTGGGTTCTTTCCAGCTTCTGGCTATTATAAATAGAGCCGCTATGAACATTGTGGTGCATATATCTTTGTTGTGTATTAAAGTGTCTCTGGGGTGTATGCCCAGAAGTGGAATAGCTGGGTCTTCAGGTAGTACTATGTCCAATTTTCTGAGGTATCGCCAGACTGATTTCCAGAGTGGTTGTATTAGTTTGCAACCCCACCAACAATGGAGAAGTGTTCCTCTTTCTCTGCAACCTCGCCAGCATCTGTTGTCATCTGAGTTTTGGATCTTGGCCAATCTGACTGGTGTGAGGTGGAATCTCAGGGTTGTTTTGATTTGCATTTCCCTGATGGCTAAGGATGTTGAGCACTTCCTCAGATGTTTCTCAGCCATTCGATATTCCTCAACTGAGAACGTTTTGTTTAGCTCTCTACCCCATTTTTTAATAGGGTTATTTGATTCTCTGGTGTCTAGCTTTTTGAGTTCTTTGTATACCTTGAATATTAGGCCTCTATCTGATGTGTAGCCTTACAGAAACTTTGCAATCTCATTAAGTCCCATTTGTTAATCTTTGACCTTAGAGCTTGAGCCATTGGTGTTTTGTTCAGAAAATTTTCTCCTGTGCCTATGTGTTTTAAGGTTTTCCCTACTTTCTCATCTAATACTTTCAGTGTATCTGGTTTAATGTGGAGATCTTTGATCCACTTACACTTGAGCTTTGTACAAGGAGATAAGAAAGGGTCTATTTTCATTCTTTTGCATGCTGAGTGCCAGTTGGACCAGCACCATTTGTTGAATAGGCTGTCCTTTTTCCATTGAATGTTTACTGCTCCTTTGTCATAAATCAGGTGACCATATACATGAGGGCTCATTTCTGGATCTTCTATTCTATTCCATTGATCCACATGCCTATTTCTGTACCAGTATCATGCAGTTTTCAGCACAATTGCCTTGTAATATAGCTTGAGGTCAGGGAGCTTTCAAGTCCTTAGAAAAATACTGAGTAGCAAGTTCTTTCAATGGTTGTCATGATTTTTTTTCAATCAGCAAATGAGATTTGTCTCAATGATATGAAAAGACAACATCTTTCTTTAAAGCCAAAGAAACTGATAATGTTTCCAAACTTTCAATGTCACAGACATACCATCCACTGGAGACTATATGTTGGATGGCTTTGGAGGAAAGTCTTTAGGAGCACAGCTGTCCAAGCAGAGCTTCAGACCCATGTAGACTGGACTAGTATTAGGCTTCCTCAGAATGTAGCTCACAGATGAGTACATTTCAATGGTCCCTACTCCAAAAGGCCCTTGTTTCAAAGCTTTTTATGGCTAAGCCTGCAGGACTCCCATGTTTCGCCACTTATTTCTGTATAGCACAAAAATGGTACCTGGTTTGAGGGCTCCAGGCATCCCTTCTGTGGCTAGACCAACTCGACTAACACTGAACTCTTTGTCTCTCCTCTGCCCAGGTGCAAGTGCAACCTGCATGCCACAATGTGTGTGTATGACAACAGCAAACTGACTTGTGAATGTGAGCACAACACTACAGGTCCAGACTGTGGGAAATGCAAGAAGAACTACCAGGGCCGACCTTGGAGTCCAGGCTCATACCTCCCCATCCCCAAAGGCACTGCAAACACCTGTGAGTAGCATTGCTCTATCAGGACATGTTGTTCTGTGATTGCTGGGTTGATTCTTTCTGGGTCCCACTTACAATTGTGACTTTGCCTTTTTCCCTCTTCAAAATGCAGAAAAAGATTTATCCCTGATTTTACCATTTGGAAGCATGTGTTAGCTCTCTAATCACCTGTTAGATTCAGTCCTCTAACCTTCCCATTAAATGTGTTGCAAAATAGTTCTTTAAAATTACAGAAGCAATTTTGTTCTAAGTAGGGGAGACAGGAGGTGACTTTTTTTTAACTCCCACGTTAATATTCTATTACAATAGCCCAGGCCTTGAAAAGTCTTAATACTGGCTACCCATAAACAAGTTCCAGAAACCTTTGGGTATTGACAGTTCTGTTTCTCCCAAAAGATGCTTCATCCAGAGAAGGTTGTCCCCTCCAGTTTTAGGTGGCCCACAGTGTTGGCTAGTGAGAGAGCTGGCTTTTCCCAAATGGTAGTCATTGAGCTGTAACTGCTCTAGATTCTCTGAGCAGTGGATGCCTTTGGATCGAAAGCATAACTGTAAGCCTCAGGGTGCCACATGAAGGAAATAGGCTTTTGTCTGTTTGTGAAGGAGCACAGACAATATCTTCGTTCACAGGACCCACTAACACTTATGTGTATAGCCCAGTGACATCCCTGCACATGTAAAGGCCAAACTTTACATGCTTAAGAAGTAAAAGAACTATTTCCTGAATAACCTACACAATTCTGAGGATGGAATGATTAGCCACCTAGAAATGCCTAAGGTTTGGCCTCTTTAAAAAGCAGAGAAAGGGCAAGATTATCATAGAACCATACAGCAAAAAGTCAGAAAGAGCCACATGACAATGAGACGTTGAACAGCAAGCCACAGGCTTCATGCAAGGCTAAGAATGTTATCTGGTACTTCAAAGCAGCAGCTGGGAGAAGCCAGCTCTGAAAACCGATATCACAAGAACCTGAGCTTTATCAAGTTACATGTCAGAGTAATGGACCAGGTAACAAGCTACGAAGTGTGGGGGCATGAAATTAGGATACATTTCTATGAAGCAGAAAAGAGTCCTTCCTGAGGTTCAAAATGAATCCTGCTGTAAGAATATTCAGTTTCTCTCTGTGTTAAAGGAGACACTGACTGCTTGCTACCATAATTAACATATTAAAGCTCTTTCAGCAAAAATGTTGATTCTTTTTTGGGGGGTGGGGTTCTTTTATTAATGAGGGACTGTGAGCTTTCTGTGGTCACTGGAAGCCATGAACTCACAACTTTGGAAAGGATTTCCTGAGGTTATCTGTTGCTGTCTCAGATATCTGGCTACCTGAGAACTCAGGTCATCACAGTTGTCAAGCTTAGTTTAAAGCTTTCCCTAAGTGACAATGGCCCACATAATCACCTTCAGGTCCTGATGATCTTTTAATAGGAGAGTATGAAAGACAGACAGACAGACAGACAGACAGACAGACACACACACACACACACACACACACACACACACACACAATTTCAAGCATCTGATATATATTTAAGGCCAAGACTTGCCAAGGTCACTAGAAAGGCAACGGTTAAGCTACTATTAAAGACATTGGCTTCAGCCTCACAGCCTTGTTCTATCTGTTCTACTCACTGTCCCTCAAATAATTGGTTTTTCAGAATATTTTCTCCAGAAAGACTTTTTTTTTTCTGAGAAATAAGTATTTTACTCCCTTAACTCTTTACATATTATTCACCACCAAGTTAGTCCTTGCCAAGTGACCATAACCTCCTTTCGTTTTCCCTGACTGTTTAGATATTCCCTCTCCTGATTTGACTAGCTTTCTATGGACTACTATAATTCTTCACAACTGTATATAAGCCAGAAAATGACATATGGATCCAATGGCTAAGGAATCAATTCAATGTTCTAGTCATCAATACAAAAAAAAAAAAAAAACCTTGATGGAGGGCTTTAAAACTGATACAGAAAAATCTTGAAATCAACACTTTCCATAAAAGATCAGGCTGTGATTAAAACACCTCAAGACAGCAATAAACACTCTCACAATTTGGCAGTGTGTTACAAGAACAAATCTGTATTCCTGTATTTGCTAATAATCTGTCTTCACTGTTATCCTCATCCTGTTTTCAATTCTTAGTGTGAGGAGAGGATAACAGTTCTTTCCTCACAGGAATTTTGAGAAGATTAAGACACTAATTTACAAATCTCCACCTGGGAGAGTCTCCCGGTTGAGAGAGAAACATTTTTGCTCCAATAACTGGCCAAAGAGAGACCTGCAGGAGACCACAGGGGTCAGGAACTAAGGAATAACTGGAGACAAGATCTACCCAGTCTCTATCGGTGCCCCCAAAAGTTAACATTTTGGTACAGATCTCCAAACCCAAATACTGCCTTGAGAGAGCTGGTTTTTCAGGAGCTGATACTCCTAAATTAGCAAGATCACAAGTTCACAGGTTTGCAGAAAGGACAGGATCCAGTCAGAGACAGTAAAACCAACTAACACAAGAGATAAACAGATAGTGAGAGGCAAGCTGAAGAACCTAATCATCAGAAACCAAGCATTATCAGAACCCATTGTTCCCACTCTAGTAAGTCCTAGATACACCAACACACCAGAAAAGCAAGATTTGGATTTTAAATTCCATCTCAAGATAATGATAGAGGACTTTAAGATAGACACAAATAATTGCCTTAAAGAAATACAGGATATTACAGGTAAGTAGGTAGAAGCCCTTAAAGAGAAAACACAAAAATCCTAATAAAGATTTACAAGAAAACAACCAAAATGTTGAAGGAATTGAACAAAATTATTCAAAATCTAAAATAGAAACAGTGAAGAAAACACAGAAGGAGACAACCTCAGAGACAGAAAACCTAGGAGAGATCAGGAGTCATGGATATTAGTATCACCAACAGAATACAAAAGATAGAAGAGAGAATCTCAGGTACAGAAGATACCATAGAAAACATTGACACAATAGTCAAAGATAATACAATTTAAAAAAAGCTCCTAACCCAAAACATCCAGGAAATTCAGGACACAATGAGAATATGAAACTTAAGGATAACAGAAATAGAATTGAGAAAAGATTCACAACTTAAAGGGCTAGTAAATATCTTCAACAAAATTATAGAGAAAAAAACTTCCCTAACCTAAAGAAAGAGATGCCCATGACCATACAAGAAGCCTACAGAGTTCCAAATAGACTGGATCAGTCAAGAAATTCCTCCTATAACACCAAATGCACAAAACAAAGAAAGAATATTAAAAGAAGTAAGAGGAAAAGGTCAAAAATATATAAAGGCAGACCTGTCATAATTACACCAGACTTCTCACCAGAGATTCTAAAAGCCAAAAGATTCTGGGCAGATGTCATATACAGATGCTAAGAAAACACAATGTCTACCCAGACTACTATACCCAGCAAAACTCTTGTTTAACATAGATGGAAAATAAAAGATATTCCATGACAAAACCAAATTTACAAAATTCCTGTCCTAAAAATGATAATAGATGGAAAATTCCAATACTAGCTGGGAAACTACAGACTAGAAAAAGCAAGAAAGTGATTTTCTTGCAGCAAACCCAAAAGAAGATACCCACACAAATGTAATTCCACTTCTAACAACAAAAATTACAGGAAGTCACAATCATCTTTCCTATGTTTTTTCTGTTAGATGTCAATTCTTTTTCTCCCAAAGTCTTCTTTTTATTTATTTATTTATTTTCATTAGATATTTTCTGTATTTAGATTTCCAATGCTATCCCCATTTTCCACACACTTTTCCTTAATATCTGTTAACATCAATGGACTCAATTCCCCAATAAAAAGACATAGACGAACAGACTGGATCCATAAACAGGACCCTGCATTTTGGTGAATAAAGGAAACGCACCTCAGTGACAATGACAGACACTACCTAAGAGTAAAAGTCTAGAACTTTTTTTTCAAATAAATGGTCCTAAAAACAAATAAGTGAAGCCATTATAATATTGAATAAAATCAACTTTCAACCAAAAGTTATCAAAAGTTAAGGAAGAACACTTTTTACTCATCAAAGGTAAAATCTATCAAGAAAAACTCTCAATCCCAAATATCTATGCTCCAAATGCAAGGGCACCCACATTCATAAAAGAAACTTTACTAAAGCTCAAAGCATAAATTGCCCCACACACAAAAATAGTGGGAGACTTCATACCCCATTCTCATAAGTGGACAGAACATGAAAGCAGAAACTAACAGAGACACAGTGAAACTAACAAGTAATGAACCAAATGGATTTAAAAGACATCTATAGAACATTTTATTCTAAAACAAAAAAAATGTATATATACCTTCGTCTCAGCACCTCATTATATATTTTCCATAATTGACCATATAATCAGCCACAAAACAGATCTCAACATATAAAAGAAGATCGATATAATCCCATGAATTCTGTCAGGTCAGCATGGATTAAAACTGGTTTTCAATAATAAAACAAACAAACAAACAAACAAAAAACAGAGAGCCCACATACAGATGGAAGGAGAACAATGCTCTACTCAATGATAATTGGTCAAGAAATAAGGAAAGTACCAAATTAAAGAATTTTTAGAATTTAATGAAAATGAAGATATAACATACCCAAAATTATGGAATACAATGAAAACAATGCTAAGAAGAAAACTCATAGCTCTGAGTGCCTACAAAAAGAAACTGGACAGAGCATATAATAGCAGCTTGATAGCACACCTGTAAGCTCTAGAAAATAAAGAAACAAATATACCAAAAAGGAGTAGATGGTAGGAAATAATCAAACTCAGGGCTGAAATCAAAGAAGTAGAAAGAAAAAGAACTATAAAAAAAAAGTAGGAGCTGATGCTTTAAGAGAATCACCAAGACAGATAAACACTTAGCCAGACTAACCAGAAGGTACAGTGTGCAAATGAACAAAATCAGAAATGAAAATGGAGGCATAACAACAGAAACCTACTAAATCCAAAAAATAGGTCATCAGATTCTATAACAAAAGCCTATAGTCAAAAAAACTGGAAAATCTCAATAAAATAAACAATTTTCTAGACAGATACCAGATACAGAAGTTAAGTCAGAATCAGATAAACCATCTAAACAGTCCCATAACACATAAAGAAATAAAAGTAGTCATTAAAAGTCCCCCAACCAATAAAAGACTAGGACCAGATATGGTTTAGTAGAGAATTCTCTCAGAACATCAAAGAAGACCAATACTCACCAAACTATTCCACAAAATAGAAACAGAAGGAACACTACCCAATTTGTTCTATGAAGCCACAATTATATTTATACCTAAACCACACAACAACCCAACAAAGAATGAGACTTCAGACCAATTTCACTTATGAATATTGATGCAAAAATACTGAAAAAATATTTTCACAAAACAAATCTAAGAATACATCAAAACAATCATCCATTATGATTAAATAGGTTTCATCCAAGAAATGCAGAGATGGTTCAATATAAAGAAATCCATCAATGTAATCCACTATATAAGCAAAATCGAAGAAAAAAAACACATAATCATCTCACTAGATACTGAGCATTTGACAAAAGTCAATACCCCTTCATGTTAAAAGTCTGGAAAGATCAGGAATTCAGTTCCCATACCTAAACATAGTAAAAGCAATATACAGAAAACCATTAGCCAACATCAAACTCAATGAAGAGAAACTTAAAATAATCCTAATAAAATCAGGGACTAGACAAGGGTGCCAACTCTCTCCCTACCTATTCCACATAGTACTAGAAGTTCTTGCCAGAGCAATTAGACAGCAAAAGGAAGTCTAAGTAATAAAAATTGGAAAGGAAGAAATCAAAATATTGTTATTTGCAGATGATATAATAGTATACTTAAGTGACCCCAAAAATTCCACTGTAAACTCCTAAATCTGATAAACAACTTCATCAAAGTGGTTGGATATAAAGTTAACTCAAAAAAATCAGTAGCCTTCTTCTACTCAAATGATAAACATGCTGAGAAAGAAATTAGGGAAAAGGCAAGAACTTCAAATCTCTGAAGAAAGAAATTAAAGAAGATCGCAAAAGAAAGAAAGAAAGAAAGAAGATCTCTCATGCTCATGAATTAGCAGGACTAATATTGTAAAATGGGTCATCTTGTAATCTGCAGATTCAATGCAATTCCCATCAAAATTCCAACTCAATTATTCAAAGAGTTAGAAAGAGCTATTTAGCTATTTGTAAATTCATTTGGAATGACAAAAAAAAAAAAAAACAAAAAACAAAAACAAAAACAAAAACAAAAAACCAGGATAGTTAAAACTGTTCTCAACAATAAAAGAAATTCTGGGGGGAATTGCCATTTCTGACTTCAAACTGTATTACCTAGCAATCATGATAAAAACTTCATGGTACCGGTGCAGATATAGGCAGGTCGATCAATGGAATAGAATCCAAAGCTCAGAAAGAAACCCACACATCTATGATCACTTGATCTTTGACAAAGTAGCCAAAGCCATCCACTGGAAAAAAGACAGCATTTTCAATAAAATGCACTGGCTCAACTGTAGGTCAGCATGTTAAAAAATTACATACAGATCCATTGTTATCTCCTTGTACAAAGCTCAAGTCCAAGTGGATTAAGGACCTCCACATAAAACCAAATACACTGAATCTAATAGAAGAGAAAGTGGAGAAGAACCTTCAACACATTTGCACAGGGAACAAATTCCTGAACAGAACACCAATGGCTTATGCTCTAAGATCAAGAATTGACAAATGGGACCTCTTAAAATTGAAAAACTTTTGTAAGGCACAAGATACTGTTGATAGGATAAAATGGCAGCCAACAGATTGGGAAAGGAACTTTACCAATTCTACAACTTATAGAGGGCTAATATCCAATATATACAAAGAACTCAAGAAGTTTTAGACTTCAGAGAACCAAAAAACCCTATTAATAATGAGAAACAGAGATACGCAATGAATTCTCAACTGAGGAATACTGAATAACTGAGAAGCATCTAAAAAAACATTCAACATCCTTAGTCATCAGGAAAATGCAAATGATCAGGAAAATGAAAATGCAACCCTGAGATTCTGTCTCACACAAGTCAGAATGGCTAAGATCAAAAACTCAGGTGACAACAGATGCTGGATTGGATGTGGACAAAGAACAACACTCCTCTATTGTTAGTAGTTTTACAAGCTGGTACAAGCATTGTGGAAATCATTCTGGTAGTTCTTCAGAAAACTGGATCTAATACTACCTGATGACCCATCTATACCACTCCTGGGAATATACCCAAAAGATGCTCCAACACAAAACAGGGATACACATGGTCTACTATGTTCATAACAGCCTTACTTATAATAGCCAGAAGCTGAAAAGAACCCAGATTTCCTTCCACAAAGGAATGGATAGAGAAATTGTGGTACATTTATATAAGAGAATACTACTCAGCTATTAAAAACAATGACTTCATGATATTCTTAAGCAAATGAATGGAACTAGAAATTATCATCCTGAGTGAGGTAACCCAGTCACAAAAAGAACACATATGGTATGTACTCATTAATAAATGGAAATTAACCCAAAAGCTTGAAATATCCAAGATGCAGTTCACAAACCACATAAAGGTCAAGAAGAAGAAAGACCAAAGTGTTGATGCTTCAGTCCTTAGAAGCAGGAGCAAAATACTCAAGAGAGAAAATAGGGAGACAAAGTCTAGAGCAGAGACTGAAGGAAAGGCCATTTAGAGACTTCTCTTCCTAGGAATCCATCTCATATACAGACATTAAAACCAGACACTATTACTGATGCCAAGATGTGCTTGTTCATGGGAGCTGATGTAGCTGTCTCCTGAGAGGCTCTGACAGAATCTGACAAATACAGAGGAGGGTGCTCACAACCAACCATTGGACTGAGCACTGGGTCCCCAGTGGAGGAGTTAGAGAAAGAAATGAAGGTACTGAAAAAGTTTGCATCCCATTAAAAGAACAACAATATCAACCAAATAGACCCTCTTCTCCCAGAACTCCTAGGGACTAAACCACTAACCTTGGCTCCAGCCACATACGTAGCAGAGGATGGCCTTGTGGGACATCAATGGGAGGAGAGGCCCTTGGTACTGGAATGGCTTGATGCCCTTGTGTCGGGAAATTCTAGGGCTAGGAGACAAGAATATGTGGGTTCTCATTGAAGCCAGGGGAGGAAGTATGGAATAGGGGTTTTCCAGAGAGAAAACCAGGAAAGAGGTTGAAACATTTGAAATGCAAATAAATAAAATATTCAATAAAAAAGGAATTTATTCATGAGATACATTTCGCATAACACCTGTCACAAAGTTTACAAAATTACTTTAGAAAATTTTAATATAAGTTAGCCTTGTCCTCTGTTGGGTAGCTTTTTAAATGTAGTTTCTTTCTTCAGTGGTGAAAGTCTTTTTATCTTGACACTTTCTTTCTTTCTTTCTTCCTTCCTTCCTTCCTTCCTTCCTTCCTTCCTTCCTTCCTTTCTTTCTTTCTTTTCTTTTCTTTCTTTCTTTCTTTCTCTCTTTCTTTCTTTGTTTCTAAGTAGTATAAGAACTCTATTTGTCCTGGTTTTATTTATTCTAGATTAACAATTTCTCAACACATAACCCATCCTTTTGTGAAAGTGTTTCCAGAACTCACACTTGGTTGCCTGTCTTAGAAGTCCATGACTATGATTCTTCAACTCAAATACCAAGCTCTTCTCTTCTACAATGCTTACAGAAAAGACATCTTTTTTTGTTTCCCTAGTTATCACTATTTTTAATGTTATTTTTTAAATGGTCTTTTGAATTTCATTTTGCTTTTTCCAGAACCTATTGCAATTTCATTGATTTAGGGATGTGATATCTCCATTAAAAAACTTGAAGCCATTAAAATGGAAAGGAAGAGACTGCAACCTTTAGCACCTACCTTCCTGGCCTAGAGATGCCACTATAGCAATCTCTATAGTTAGAATCACAAGGAGGCAGGACTCTGTCAGATTCTGTATCCCTTCACTGCTCTGAGCTAGAAAGACAGAAGGTCTTTGTTTTAAGTTCCTCTTCAAGGACACTCACACTTAGAAATTCAATTTAGTAACAACACAAACTGGGACCTTGCTGGGCATCCCTGAGCTCTGAAGTTATCCCATTTTAGAGCGACTCAAAGCCTTTTGCCCATGACATGTACAGCAAGCACCAGGAAAGAAGAGGATGGAGTACCAACACTTGAAGATAAAATCACCCTGGTCTGCTAGATATATCTCACTACTCTGTGCTTTTTACTGTCATAAACTTGGCCAATGCCAATTAAGAACTCAGATGATGCAGGTTTTGTGTGTATGTGTGTGTGTGTGTGTGTGTGTGTGTGTGTGTGTGTGTTTAAAGACTTGGTGCCTTTAATGACATATGCATGTTCATCAAAATCTTTCTCTTTTCTCCTAAAATAGCATATGTTTCGTAGAAAAGGCATCGTTTTGGGGGGTCTCCCTAATGATCTTTATTTCTTTCTTTTTTAAAAATGTATTTTTATATATTCTTTGAATTTTATTTTTTTCAAGTAGCAAGAAGCCTTGTGAAACACAATGCTTAATCATTATTTTTGTTACTCCTTTTGTTCAGATCACGAAAAAAGGTATTAAGTAGCAGTTCTCAACTTTTTACTCATGATACTTTTCTAAATGTAATTTTATAATCTCCTTGTAAAAGCTCTATCTCCAACAGTATAATGTCTATACATCTCCTTCTCAAATGGTGTCCTTCTACCCTTAGTAAGATTCTATGACAGGCTTGGGAAGATGGGTCAGTGGATAAAGCACTGTATCTGTAAGTTCAAGGACCACAGTTTAGATACGCAAAATCAACTTAAAGCCAAATATGTTAATGAACATCTGTGATTCTACCACTCCTACACTGAGCTGACAGATGAAGAAAAGAGGGTTCTCAACCCGTGGGTAATGCCCACTCTAAAGTCAAAAGAGCCCTTTCATGGGGTTTGAGATAAAACCATTAAACGCAGAGATATTTACACTGAAATTCATAACTATAGAAACATTAGAGTTATGAAGTTGCAAAGAAAATAATTTTATGGTTGTGGGTAATCACAGTATAAGAAAATGTACTAAAGGCTCACAGCATTAGGACCACTGAAAAATTCTGCTGTAGAATCTCATACGCCAGCTAGACAAGGTTGTGCAGCAAAAAACAACAAACTATCAAACAGGATACAAAGCAATTTCTGACACCGACTCCGAAGGCTGCCTTCGACCTCTACACATGCAACATCGATGGTACACATGAACTCCTGCCTATGCACACCATATGCAAAGACACATGCCATCTTTTTAGATTCTATGGCAAAATAAGATTTAGAAATTTTTGTTTTACTAATTTTTACATATTCACATCATATTATTAGAAATGTCCTGGACACTCTGTCATAAAATAACCTGTTTGACTCGGTATTTATCCAACTTATTTATTTCCTTGAACACTTGATAGCTTTCTACAAAACGTTCAAGTGGGCGTGATGGTCTAAAGAATTTCTTGCAGTCTAGTCTTAACAGAATGCCATGGGAACAGACAAAGTCAGTTCGGTTATAGTTTATACCTCATCTTTCTCTAATATCCTTCAAATAAGGAAAATTAAACTGATCTGACGTTGACATTATTTGTCTTTTCAGATACCCAGCTTGAATTGTTACATGATATTTCCTACTCCTCTGAGTAATGGGAAGTAATCTGATGATTATTATATTATTATCTCTGATATTAAATTTGCACTGACCAGTTTCTATAGTCCCTAATGTACACATTGGTGTGTCGTTAGCCAGTCTCTTTCCTAAGCACTTCAAATGCATTAGTTCCTTCTAGGCTCACACCGGTCTTACCAGATCAATGCAGTAGTTTTACATTTTCAAATATGGAAACATATGATTATGATTCATGTGATTGAGATTTGCACAGGTAATAGGGGTGAGGTAAAGACATAAACCAGGGTTTTTCTTCCCCCTTAATGACTATTCATTTCACATTTACTTCTCGGGATCTTTGAGTGGCCATCTCTGTGGCCACTGAGAACCGAGCTCCACTTTGACATCTATTCAAACAAGAGGCTCTTTTCTAAGTCTCCTGGCTCCACAGAACTAGCTCTGACTGCTCTTTTTTGCCCCTGAAACCCTCCTTCCCTCCTGCACTTGTCCATCATTTTCCTGTCCTGTCCATGAGCACTCTGCCTGATCCTTTTGGTTTTGGTTTTGGATTTTGGGAGCCCCCCCCCCCCCGCCTTTAGCATCTCAGTCTGTTCTCTTGTTTTAGTTCCCACCTTAGCAGTCAAGAGCCACTCCTAGTTCCAGACCTTTAGTGAGTACACACCAACTTGACTGGCTGTCTGTACAGATCACAACATCACAGAGAGTTCATTTCTTTCTCCAAGAGTACAATCTCTTCTCTCTTTGCTGAAATTCTGCTTATGCCTTGAAGACTCTGCCTTGGTGCTAACTCAACAGTGAAACCTACTTAAAATCCCCTATGCAGAATTAGCTAGTCCTCTCTCTTTCACTTTAACTTGCTATAGTGTGTCTAGGCTTAATGGAACTGCTTGGCTATTTCTAGCAAAAATGTCAAAACAACAGCTATTGATGCTTACTTAGGCTTTGGAACTTCATTAAAAACTTGATAGGCATTACAAGCTTAAATTCCCCACAATATCTCCATTAGCTTTGAACTACTATTATCCCTTTCAAATATGAAGGAACACAGATGCAGAAAAAGAGTGAGATTTCCTAAGATATTATGGCTAATGCATATTTGTTTGTTTGCTTTTTTTTAAGCCAGATTTAAACTCAGCTCTGTCTATCTCCAGTTTCTGAAACATTAGCTATTTATTAGCATGGCTGTGTTTTATTCTTGGTCCTTTTAAGTGTTTATAGAACTGTTATTTTGGCAAATGATTGAGTAATCCTAAATAATCCTATAATGCATGCATGGCTAGATTGGCTTTACCTCCATCTTCTTAGGTCTTCTGGAATATGTGGACTTCACAGTCCACCGGCTCTAACAACAGAGTCTTCAGTCTCCAACAGTGAAAGACCATCTGAGATCTTGGAGAAAATTCAATAGTAAAATAGGCTTTTTGGTACTCGCTCTTCATGCAACCATCTAGAACCAGCATGCTGGCAGGCTGTTTTTCACAGGCCTCCATGGACACCATTCCACACCTGGGATACTGGACTACTTCCAGCTTCTGACCTCAGCGCTGGAAGCTGAGATTTTCTACTGAATCACCATGGTGTGAAGTGTTCAGGGCCAACTGCGCATGCAACAACATCGTAAACCCAAATACACAAACTGAATTCCAAGCTGTTCACATGTAAATCCCAGTCCTTATCTGAAGCTTATGGGGGAGAGTTATGGTTTTGAATGCAACACTTTCAAGAATTTTGAATGGTAAAAAAGTATATATAATTATATTGTGATAGCACCCAAGGTAAAATATCAACAGCCTTACTCAATCAAGTATTTTGCATAATTATTCTCACTAGGGGAAGAAGAGACAATACATAATAATTCAGGAGTACTTTGGAAAAAACTTTTTGTTTTCACATTTTCTGTTTAAATTAAAAAATGGTAAATAGATTTTGGTCTATAATGAATAGAACGACTGTATATTATGGTGGTTATGGTCTAGAATTAGGAAGATAGTTCTAAGTTCAAAGTTCAGTTTTCTTCTCATTTGACTGGGTTGATCTTGGGCAGGTGGCACATTCTCTGCTGTTTACATTGTCCCCGTTGGTACAATTAGTCTGACTATTCATAGAGTTGACATAAAGATTAAATTAACTAATAAACGGAACGATAGTGCTGGATCATACCACACTGAATTTAGTTGCTATAATTATTTTGCTCACACCTGGGGCTAGCACAAGATCAGTAAAGTTTCCCATGGAGACAGCTATATGGAAAGATAAACTGTGCTCAAACACCGTGTTGTTATCCACAATCCACAGTAAGTGCCATGACATTAATAACACTCAAAACCTTATGACCAGTGTACCCTCTTTCCTGCAATTAGACCTGCTTGTGGCGTCAGATAATCTTCGCAAGTCTGCCTTGTAAGTGCAGAGCAGGAAATTTAAATGGCTTTCACGTTAATGTCAGGCTGAAACATCCTGACATCCACATCTTACCAGATGTACACTTCCTCTAAAGAAGAGGGGAGAGTTTGAGGGCATCCAGGTTGCCAATCCCCTTCCTCAGGCAGCAATGACACCACAATGCCACCCTGTTCTTCAGGAGATCCATTTTCCTAGGCTTCCCATCACTGATGACTTTATTTTCCCATTTGTCACCTACATTAATACAGGGAGTCAGGTTAATGTCATCTCTGTCATGTCTGCCATGTATACGTCATTCCCTGAGCACTTCTATGACAGGAAGGGTGACGTTGACTCTCTCAATTTGGATAACTTACTTGAGGATTCTATAGTGTTGTTTTGTGAAGGCAACCTCATTCCCCTCACTTTCAAGTCCCTGGGAGATAAAACAGCACAACTGTTAAAAACAACAGCTTGGACTAGCATCGCAGACTGGAAGACCCTGAAGCAATTCCTGTGGAATATGAAAGAGTCTGCAGAATATTTTCTTACCATTCCTGACCTCTTATTTATGGCGTTTTAAGACAAAGTGTTCCCAATGGCTAGACTCTGACTGGGAGCCAATCTACTCACCTACTTGATGGGTTTTCAAACCATCCATCCCACCAGTGGTTATTTTTTCTTACATTCTAAGGTACACTGAATACTTATCATGTTGCCTTTTTCATGACAGAAAGCTGCAACCCTGCCTGCCATTGATTCTCAAAGGACTTACAGCTTAAGTACTACCTTAATCTGCTTCTGCAGATTGGGTATTTTTTTGGACTTCTGCCATGTTGACTTCTGTAAGCTTAGCATGCAAATGCCCTTAGCTATTTGCCTGATAGAGGAAGAGCTAGCCAAAACAAAAGAAAACATGCTATAACATTCTATTATTTTCTTGTCTCTGTCCTTAGCAGAATTCCATCATAATAAATATTAAAATATACATGGCAACTGAAAGGGATGAACCATTGCCGACATCTTCTTGCCTTCTTTCTCTTGCTGCACATGGTTACATAATGCCTCTTTGGTTTAGTTGTGTGCATTTCTTTAGTGAAGTGACATTTTAATGCTAGAAGCATCCGTGCTGAAATCATCTTCTCTACTGCAGAGCCTCTCACTAGAGATCACCTACACCTGTGTTTGTCTCTCCCAGGATGAGTTTACACTGTTTAGACAGGGTCTGCGAGTCACAAGATCCAGCACTGCATATAAAAAGATCAGCTAGGTTTCCTGTGGCTCCTTATGCCAATCTGTGAAAAGAAAGGCAGAATAAATGATCTCTTAAATCCCTTTAAGATCTCAAACTTCGTTCCAGCCCAGAGAGAGAGCCATGAGGACTCAGGGCCTGCCCATAGATGCCTGAGCATCCAGAAGAGCCTCAAAGTGCTCTCCAACCTGAGCCCACCATGGCCCACCACACACAGTCCCACCAGCTATCCAGGCAGGGACCACTAGGAATTCTGGGGGCACAGGTATCGTGGTACTCTCTAGGAACAGGTCTGTTCTGGCTCAGAGAGAGAGCTGGGTTACTCCTATCAGGATTCAGGCCTGTGCACAGATTGCTAAGCACGCAGAAGAGCCTCAAAAGCTCCCACCCAAACCCACAGTGACAGAACTTCGTCACCACCATCAGAACTTTGCCTACCCACAAAGAGCAGCAACCAGGAGCAATCTCCCTCCTAAGCCCATGGGCTCTCAGATGCACAGGAGAGACAAGCTCCAGTCAGAGACAACAAGATCACCTAATATCACAGATAACAAGATGGCAAGCACAAACACCTAAGCAATAAAAACCAAGACAACCTCACAACATCAGAACCCAGTTCTCCCACCAAAGTAAGTAGCAGATTTCTCAACACACCAGAAAAACAAGATATGTGCTTAAATTTATACTTCATGGCAATGATGGAGGTCCTCAAGAAGCTCATGAATAACTCCATTAAAAATTTACAGGAGAACACATGTAAACAAGCAGAACCTTTTAAAGAGAAAACACAAAAACCACTCAAAGAGTGACAGGAAAACACAACTAAACAGGTGAAAAAATTGAAAATGGAAATAGAAACGATAAATAAATCATAAAAGGAGACAACCCTGGAGATAAAAAACCTAAGAAAATAATCAGGAGTCATAGGTGCAAGTATCACCATCAGACTACAAGAGATGGAAGAGAGGATCTCAGAGGCAGAAGATAACATAAAAAAACATTTAAACAAAAGTCAGAAAAAATGCAAAAATCTAAAATCTTCTCACCCCAAGCATCCAGGATATTCAGGACACAATAAGAAGATGAAACCTAAGGATAATATGTGTAGAAGAGAGCAAAGACTACCAACTAAAAGGGTCATTAAAATTTTCAACAAAATCATAGAATAAAGCATCCCTAACCTAAGGAAAGAGATCACCACGAACATACAAGAAGCCTATAGAACTCAAATAGATTGGACCAGAAAAGAACCTCCTCCCAACACATAACAGTCAAAACACCAAGTGTTCAAAACAAAGAAAAAATACTCAAAGCAGTAGGGGAAAAAAAGAACAAGTAACATACAAAGGCAGATCAATCAGAATTACACCAGACTTCTCAAAAGAGACTATGAAAGCTAGAAGATCCTGGACAGACATCATGCAGACTCTAAGAGAACACAAATGCCAGCCCAGGTTACTATATCCAGCAAAACTGGAGAAACCAAGATATTCCAGAACAAAACAAAATTTACACAAAAATCTGTCCACAAATCCAGCCCTACAATGAATAATAGATGGAAAACCACAACACAGGAAGGAAAACTACACCCTAGAAAAAGCAAGAAAATAATCATGCAAGAAAACTAAAAGAAGAAAAGCACACAAACATAATTCTATTTCTAACAACAAAAATAGCAGGAAACAACAATCACTATTCTTTAATATCTCTTAACAACAATGGACCCAATTACCCAATAAAGAAACATAGACTATCAGGCTGGATATAGAAACTGGAGCTGGCATTTTGCTGCATAGAGGAAATTCATCTCAGACAAAGACAGACACTACCTCAGAGGAAATGGCTGGGAAAAAGCCTTTCAAGCAAATGGTTCCAAGAAATAAGCTGGATTCTAATATCAAATAAAGTAGATTTTCAACCAAAAGTTATCAAAAAAGATAAGGAAGAACACTTTTTGCTCATCAAAGGTAAAATCTATCAAGACAAACTCTCAGTTGTGAACATCTATGCTCCAAATACAAGAGTACCTACATTCATAAAAGAAATTTTACTAAAGCTCAAAGAATATATTGAATCATACACAATAATAGTGGGAGACTTCAACACCCCACTCTCATCAATTGTCAGATCATGGAAGCAGAAACTAAACAGAGACACAAAAAAAACTAACAGATGTTATAAACCAATTGGATTTAACAGACATCTATAAAACATTTTATCCTAAAACAAAAGAATATATCTTCTTCTCAGCAACTCATGGCACCTTCTCCAAAATTGACCATATAGTTGGTCATAAAAGAGGCCTCAACAGGTACAAGAACATCAAAATAATCCCACACATACTATCAGATCACCATGGACTATGGCTGGTCTATAATTAACAACAAAAACAACAAAAAGCTGACATATACATGGAAGCTGAACAATGCTCTATTCAATGATAACATGGTCAAGAAAGAGATAAAGAAAAAATTAAATATTTTTTTAGAATTTAACAAAAATTGAAGCATAACATATCCAAACTTATGGGATGCAATGAAAGCAGTACTAAAGGGAAAACTCATAGCTCTGAGTGTCTCCAAAAAGAAACTAGACAGATCTTACAATAGCAGCTTGACAGCACACCTGAAAGCTCTAGAACAACAACAGCGAAATCAAACAAACAAACAAAACCAGATACACCCAAGAGGAGTATATGACAGAAAATAATCAAACTCAGAGCTGAAAACAACCA
The DNA here is from genome assembly GCF_963924665.1 of Micromys minutus. Classification (NCBI taxonomy): domain Eukaryota; kingdom Metazoa; phylum Chordata; class Mammalia; order Rodentia; family Muridae; genus Micromys; species Micromys minutus. The sequence goes on along the minus strand of NC_137973.1, from coordinate 43,616,734 downwards.
AATAGAAACAAAAAGAACTTTACATAGAATCAACAGAACCAGGAGCTGGTTCTTTAAGAAAATAAACAAAATTGATAAACCCTTAGCCAGAATAACTAGAGGGCACAGAGAGTATATCCAAATTAACAAAATCAGAAATGAAAGAAGAGACATATCAACAGAAGCTGAAGCAATTCAAGAAGTCATCAGATTCTGCTACAAAACCCTAATCTCAACAAAACTGGAAAATCTAAAGGAAATGGACAAATTTCAAGATAGATGCTGCTAGGTACCAAGGTTAAATCAGGATCAGATAAACCATCTAAACTCTTTCAAAATACCTAAAGAAATAGAAGCACTCATCAAAAGCCTCCCAACCAAGAAAAAAAGAAAAAAGATAAAAGCCCAGGACCATATGGGTTCAGTGCACAATTCTCTCAGACTTTCATAGAAGACATAATATCAATACCCTCCAAACTATTCCCCAAAATAAAAACAGAAGGAATACTACTCAACTCATTGTTCACATCCAAAATTACACTCATATCTACCACACAAAGACCCTACAAAGAAAGAGAACTTCAGACAAATTTCCCTCATAAACATCGATGCAAAAACACCCAATAAAATTCTTACAAACCAAATCCAATAACTCATCAAAACAATCATTCACCATGATCTAGTAGGCTTCCTCCCAGGAATGCAGAATTGGTTCAATATATAGACATCCATCAATGTAATTCACCATATGAACAAACTCAAAGAAAAAAGAAAAAACACATGATCATTTCACTAGATGCTGAGAAAGCATTTGACAAAAGTCAATACCCTTTCATGTAAAAGTCTTGGAAAGATCAGGAATTCAAGACCCATACATAAACATAGTAAAAGCAATATACAGAAAAACAGTAGCCAACATCAAACTAAATGGTGAGAAACTTGAGGCAATTCCACTAAAATCAGGGACTAGACAAGGCTGCTCACTCTCCCCCTATGTATTCAATATAGTACTGGAAGTCCTGGCAAGAGCAATTAGACAACAAAAGGAAGTCAAAGGGATACAAGACATCAAAATATCACTATTTGCAGGTGATATAATAGCATACTTAAGTGACCCCAAAAATTTCACCAGACAACTCCTACAGCTGACAAACTTCAGCAAAATCTCTGTGTATAAAATTACCTCAAACAAATCAGTAGCTTTCCTCTACTCAAAGAATAAACATGCTGAGAAACAAATTGGAGAAAAAGACACCCTTCACAATAGTCACAAACAATATGAAATATATTGGTGTGAACCTAACAAATCAAGTGAAAAATCTGTATGACAAGAACTTCAAATCTCTAAAGAAGAAAATTAAATACAATCTCAGAAGATAAAAAGATCTCCCATGCTCATGGATTGAAAGGATCAACACTGTAAAAATGGCCATCTTGACATAAGCAGTCTACAGATTCAATAAAATCCACATCAAAATTGCAACTCAATTCTTTATAGAATTAGAAAGATCAATTTGCAAATTTATTTGGAATAATAAGAAACCCAGGATACCAAAAAAATCATTCTCAACAATAAAAAAATTCCAGGGGAATCACCATCCCTGACCTCAAGCTGTATTACAGATCAATTGTGATAAAAACTGCATGATATTGATACAGAGACAGGCAGGTTGATCAACAGAATAGAATTGAAGACTCAGGAATGAACACACACACCTATAGTCACTTGATCTTTGACAAAGGAGCTAAAAACATTCAATGGAAAAAGGACAGCCTCTTTAACGAATGGTGCTGGTTCAACTGGTAGTCAGCATGCAGAAGAGTGCAAATTGATCCTTTCTTATCTTATTGTAAAATGCTCAAGTCCAAGTGGACATAAAGTCAGGTACATTGAAACTAATACCACAGAAAATGGGGAAGAGCTTAGAACATATAGGCAGAGGAGAAATTTTCCTGAACAGAAGACCAATGGCTTATGCTCTAAGATCAAGAATCAACAAATGGAACCTCATGAAATTGCAAAGCTTCTGCAAGGCAAAGGACAAAACAGCAACTAACAGATTGGGAAAAGAGCTTTACCAATTCTATATCTGATAGAGAGCTAGTATCCAATATATACAAAGAATTCAAGAAGTTGGACTTAGAGAATCAAATCTTTCTATTTCAAAATGGGGTACAGAGCTAAACAATGAATTCCAACTGAGGAATATTGAATGGCTGAATAGCACCTAAAGAAATGCTCAACATATCTAGTCATCAGGGAACTGCAAATCTAAACAACCCTGAGATTCTACCCCACACCAGTCAGAATGACTAAGATCAAAAACTCAGATGACAGCAGATGCTGGCAAGGATTTGGAAAAAGAGGTACACTCATCCATTTTTGGTGGGATCGCAAGCTGGTACAATAACTCTGGAAATTAGTCTGGCGGTTCCTCAGAAAACTGGACATAGTACTACCTGAAGACCCAGCTATTCCACTTCTGGGCATACACCAAAAGACATTCCATCGTTTAAGAAGAGCACATACTTCACCATGTTCATAGCAAGCTTATTTATAATAGCCATACGCTGGGAAGAGCCCAGATGTCCTTCAACAGAGAAATGGATAAAGAAATTGTGGTACATTTACACAATAGAGTACTACTCAGCTATTAGAAACAATGACTTTATAATATTTCTAGTCAAATGAATGGAACTAGAGACTATCATCTTAGTCACAAAAGAACACTCATGGTATACTCACTCACTGATAAGCAAATACTAGCCCCAGAAATCTCTGAATACCCAAGAAACAATTCATAGACCCTATGAAGCTCAAAAATAAGAAAGGCCTAATGTGGATACCTCAGTCCTTCTTAGAAGGAAAAACAAAACATTCACAGGAAGGAATTCAATGTCAAATAGAGGTGCAGGGATTGAAGAAAAGATCATTCATAGGCTGCCTCATCTGGGGACCTACCCCATATACAAACCAAACCCAAGCACTATTGCTGATGCCAAAAAGTGTTTACTAACAGGAAACAGATAAAGATGCCTCCCCAGGGGCTCTGCCAGAGTCATGCAAATACAGCTGAGCATGCTTGCAGTTAGCCATAAGACTGAACAACAAGACCCCAATGAAGGTCCTAAAAAAAAGAACTGAAGGAGCTAAAAGGGCTTGCAACCTCATGGGAAGAACATTATCAACCAAGCAAACCTTCCACATCGCCTAGAGACTGAAACACCAACCACTGAGCACACATGGAGAGAGACACATGGCACCAGCTGCATATGTAGCAGAGGATAGCAGTGTCTACCATCAATTTGAGAAGAGGTCTTTGGTCCAGTGAGGTTGCGTTTTCACAGTGTAGGAGATGCCAAGGCACTAAGGTGGAGAGAATAATTTGAGAGGGTAGAGACAAGTAGAGGGGAAATGGGTAAGGCAGAGGGGAAGGGATAACATTTGAAATATAAACATAGAAAGTAATAAAAATATGGAAAAAAGATTTCAAACTTTTACCATTTTTTGAGAATTAGCTTATGTTGTTTCTTCTTCCCCCCTTTTTAATTTGTGTATTTTTATTATGTACTACATTTGTATGTTTCTGAAGTAATGTTAAGGTTGTTCCAGGGATGGAATCTAAATTTCTGGTCCATCCTTGGACTCCTTGTTAAAAAAAAAAAAAAAAAAAAAAAAAAAGTTCAATTTCATCAATTTCATATCTAGCTTTAAAACTTTTAAGGTTATATTTTTATTCTTAAAGAGAATTCTTAAATTTTGTCTCCTGTAAGTTCTACAAAACCTGTATGTATCCATCTGTAATTTAGGAAAAAATATAAATAAATACATCAAAACAAGAATTAAAAGAAAAGAGATGAGCAAAAGACGAAAAAGAAAATAGGCCAGATATTAAATACCAGCCCACTTCTCTGGTTAAGTACCAAGTTTGCCTTTGACTCAGTGAGTTTCATGGGTGGCAGAGTGGTGACAGAGATCTGTCATTTAAGTCTTCTTAAGTCTACATTTAAGACTTCTTCCTATCAGAACTCTATCTCCAGCTACTTGGAAGGCTGAGGCAGGAGAATCACAGCATAAAGGTCCTCTAGGAACATGAATACGGTTGTAGGGTGGACTGAGCATCTTAATGAGACCTTATCACAAGCATAAAATACAAAGAGGACTGTGAACACATCCCTGTGGCAAGCACTTACCAAGCATGTGTGAAACCATACATTCAATCCCCAGAACCAATACAATGGTACTTAGTGAAGCTTCGCCAAGACAATACAATATGAGAGAAACCAAAAGGGAAAGGCAATGGGCTTGCTCCCTTGGTGTCTCAGAGAAACAGCACAGCTGAATCACAGAAAAGAAGAATCCATCATGGAAGCCTGTATAAAGCACTATGAAATTGTGATGAGACTAGTCAGCATCAGGGGTATGGAAAAAGAAGGGAAGAAAACACTCATAAGCTCAGCTTCAAAGGTAAACATGTTCTGTACAGGAAAGTTACCACTTTGCATAGAGCACACTAAGAAAAAGGAAACTGCCAATATGTGCCTAGACAATTTCCCCAAGCACAGTTTTTAGTCACACCATCAATCATGATTGCAGTGGCCGAGTAGAATGAGGTCAGATCCTTTGGTTCAGGACTGTGGAGCTTGAAGACAGTTGGCCCGTTCTGCATCATTTTCCTGAGCTCTTAAAGGATTTCTTGCAGCTTATATACTACCTTTTTAGTGGATATAGTGGGTTTTCTAAGTTCTTCGATTGCCTACAGACAACCCAAAGCAAGAGACTTTTGACATTAAAATAGGAACCATTAGGAGAAGATAACATTTTGAAATGAATTAATGGACATCCCTTGGTGCTCAGATATATTCAATTTCAAAACTCTTTATTCAAATGAGCAGTTTAAAAAATCTTTTCTGAGCGATTACCATTTTTACAGGCATGGAATAAAGAGTGACTCATCTGGCAGTACCTCAAAAAACCACAACACACAAGAATGAAGAAGAGCCTGAATTCTAAGCATCCCGTGTTAGGTAATAGCATCTTCATGAGGAAAATCGAATCTTAGAATAGTCGTGGTTGGCACCGTGTATGTACTTGGAATGAACTGGACGGTCCTGCACTCGAGGCCCCAGAGGGACAGAAACACTTTTGCATCTTTCTGAAGCATTCTACAGCGGCAAGCGCTGCAGTAAGCTGCCATGCAAGCTTGTTTATTATTGTGTCTGGGGGAACTCCCTGGGCAGTTCACCTTGCATTTATGCATGGCCCTCTGCCTCCGCGGAAGTTTGAAAACACATGAAGAGTCTCCCCCTGCTATCTTAACTTCCATTCTCTTTGATGAATTGCAACAGGCGAGCAGTGGATTGCACAAGAAGAGAGTTTTCAATCATGAGGAAACTCGGAGACTCTGCAATTGATACTGAAATTATGGTGCTGCCATCACACCTCATCCAGTGGGGAATTTGCAAAACTGGAGGGAAAAAAAAAAAAAGATTCAGTACCAAGACAATGTCACACTGCAGGAAAGATAGTTGACTCCAGTGTTGGGCTTGGTGTCGAGCTGCCCTTTGCAGAAATCACAGTCATCAGAGTTGAAATATGGAAATTTTGTTTTCCAATTCTGATTGAACAGAGATCAGTGATTAAGCTGAAGTACTATAAACTGCAAGCTTTTAGAGACTGAGGATATGGCTCAGAGGGGAAGGTATTTACTAAAACACAATCATAGGAATCTGAGTTCAGATCCCTAGGACCTACACAAAAGACTTGTCTGGTCTTTTACTCATGCTTGTAAAACCTAGTACTGAGTGTAGTGACAAGACAGCCAGATTACACAGGCTCACTGGCAAACCTGCCCAGAGAAACTTAGATTCAAGCTGAGTGAGAAACCATGTCTTAAAAAAATGATGCAAAGAAATAGAGGAAGACAACTAACATTGAACTCTACCTTCTACCTGTGCAGACAAAAGGGAGTTTCTATCTCTTCTCTTCCAATGTTTTTGATACATCATAATGATTCTTCCTTCCTTATTCTTCCCTTTCTCACATGGACACAGAAAAATAAAGTTTTACTTAAAAGGTTACAAAGATAGATGTCTCAAAGAAAGGTACAATAATCAGTTCAATTCATCAGAGGGCAGTTGCTAAAATAGAGGCTTAACAACTCTTGGGCTGGAGAGATGGCTCAATGGTTAAGAGCACTGACTGCTCTTCCAGAGGTTCTGAGTTTAAATCCCAGCAACCACATGATGGCTGTCTACCATGTGTGATGAGATCTGATATGTCTGAAGTGTACTTATAATAAACAAACAAACAAACAATCAATCTTAAAAATCAAAACTATTCTTACCATTCCTACCTGTGAAGAACATGTTTGACCAACTCATTAACAGCTCGGGGTTAAGTTGTTCAATTCTCACAGCAACCCACTGAAGTAGATATAATTGACCCATTTGTAGAGGGGGCTTGAAGTGGCCAAGAAATCACCTGACTAGTAAACGATAACAATGCAGAACCCTCACACAAGAATGCTGGATCCCTATCTCATTGTTACCAATATAGCAATCATAAGCTTGGTTTCAAGAGGTAAATCTTTAGTATTTAACCTGTAACATCTACCACAAAACTACTCTAGGAGTAAACCAAGACAGTATCTATCACAAGAATATTACTTATGAAATAAGTATCTTCATGATTTCCACCCATCAATTGATATAATAGTCACAATAAATAGAGACATAGAAAACTAAGTCTCTAGTTCATAAGCACTGAGTTCATAAGGAACTTGCCCAAGACCCCAAAGTCAGTAGGAGTTTAAGAGTTGGAGCCATCCTTCAACCTAGATGTTCTGGCTGTTGAGATTCTGTATTAGGTCACTATAGTGCTTGGTAAGACTCGAAATAGGGATGCAGCCTAAATGCATGTCCACATTTCTACCACATCAGGCCAAAGTCTGAAATGTGAATCAATGAGAAGCAGAATCACTGGTAAATCCATGATCAATATGAACAATGTAATGCATTCTTGAATTATTCTGCTCAATTAAGTTTCTATTACAGAGTTTAATCCACGTATCTGACAGCTAAAAGAGAAATAAGAAGAATGACTAGGTGAAATTAATCAAACACACTGTCAAATGCTTTTCAGCAGTTAATGCTTGCACCTCACCATGCATTGAAAGAGACTGCAATGGGTGGTGCATGTGGAGTTTACTCAGTAGGATGCTCAGAACAAAAGTCTGGCTCAATATCTTCTCTGAGCCACATAGAATTAATCTATTAATATTGTAAATGAGCACAAAATGTTTGATGTCACCAGGCAACCTTGCATCACCAATTGAAAATGGACATTAATTTTTTTAATTCTAAGGAGCAGAGGAGTTTAAGAATAAGTGCAAATGGTTCCAGTGCTTGAATATAAATACATATCCACATATTTCCTGTAACTATGTCTGCAGCAATTTCTTATAATCTTACCAAGCGTCACAGTTGTAAGACTTTTACAGTAAATTAAAGATGTCGCATAGTAAATAGCTAACACTTCTTTATTGTTTTGTTCTGTTTTTCTCTGCAGGTATCCCCAGCATTTCCAGTATTGGTAGTAAGTAAAACAATCACCAAACCAAATCTAGGCTACCTCTGCTTTGTTGTTCAGCTTCTTAGAGCTCTTTTCTTGTGTCCATTTCTGAAGCAATTGAACATGATCTATGGGTATTCAAGTTTCCTGTAGGCTCAGGTGTGCTGGGAACAGAGATAAAATGATGACTTGTTCTGTAGATGTTCAATGCCAGTTTTCCTGATGGCTTTGAATTCATAAAGGCCACCCAAACTGAGAATCAATTGCTTAGATAAACACTTCCTATCTCTATATACTATTCTGTTTAATTATGTTTAGTAACCAACAAAAGATATCACTCTCTCTGTAGGACCAAGTGTGGCTTTTTAATGTATCTGAGATAAGCAAAGAAGAAGTCTCCATGAATGCCTTGGGTGTGTCCATTTAAATTTAAGGAAAATACCATGATTTTTGGGAGGAAATCTTTTAATGCACCAAAATGTAGGTTTTGTGAAGGCCTGAAAGAAGTTATGATTATTAATCATCCTAAGGAATTAAATATAATCAGCTTGCGCACCACCCATTCCTTGCTCCTAAACTTCAGTGGTCCACTCATTATAGTCCTTTGTTTTCTCTTTGGTAAGAAAGGTGTATATATACAAATTATAAGAATAGGACTAAGAATTCCTAAAGAAGTCTCTTGGTAGATATCCAATCAATTGAAGAGAAACTTACCCTCCACTCTCTGGATAATCCTTTCCCACATCCCTGCTCTGAGCATCTCCAGCTACCCCAAGAGACTCAGACTGTAAATCCTCTTCCTGTCTGAATCGGTACAGCCTTACCTAAACTGAAAATGGTCATTACAAACGTGAAGACCAATGCTGTTTCGGATCATAAGTTTACACAGTTTTTACAGAATGCCCTTTATGTCCATAGCAAAAAATCTTGGCACGACACCTAAGTAACTGATTTAGAAATAAAATACTGAGGGAGCCTTAGTTATGAACTATAAATGGAAAGAAGAATATTTCCCATGATGGTCACTCATCAAAGGCTTTTTCCATAAAAGCTGTGCCAGTGATGTTTGTGGTGTAAATAACAGCATTTGAAGCATTGCCAAACCCAACACCATTCTAAAAGCATTACTCTGATGATCTGAATAAGGAAATTTGCCACTTCTTATACATGCAAGGCCAGCTCTTCTCACTTCTAAATCAGCCCGGTTTACTTAAACTTGTGAACAGGCCAAGGCACTTCTGGTTAAACATTAAACACGTTGAATACCATGAAAATCAGCTGCTCTGTAACGAGACACAGCATTTACATCTATTTTAACACAAATCTACAACCATGCCAATGAGAACATTCAGCTCTGGCCATCTAATATTTCTGCTTTAGTGCTTGCTTTTGCCTATGTATGTATTTCAAAATTCTTCTTTCAGGCCTTGACAACTGTTCTTGAGCAATTTTAGAGCAAACTATACATCTCTCATGATCTGACATACCCAGAGTTTCAGAAATGGATAAATGGAAAAGCAGTTCTTTGGTGCCCACGCGTGTTTCTGTTCTGAAAGACAGATGTGTGCTGCATGGACCTCTGACTGTATCTGCTCACTCCACATCTCATCTGGCCGCCTCCACCCCATTCCCCACCTCTGAGCATCAGCAGATGTTGACCTTTTATGCATTGAATCAAGAAATTCCAATTTTGTTTTGCACAGTTACCTTTTGAAATCACTGGTGACCTGAAAGGACGCTGTGTTGTACCCTTGGAAATTTTACTAATCTTAATTACCAGGAACCTGAAAAAAAAATTACCACTAATATCTGTGAAAAAAAAAAAAAACCTGTGACTCAAAATTATATTCTATAGTCTGAATGCCTCTGGCTCTTCATCTTAAAGTACAATGGGTATTTTAAGATTTTTTTTTTGGTTTGGTTTGGTTTCGTTTGTTTTCTAATCAACAAGGTGAAAGAGCATTCAAGGCTTAGCCAGCATCACAAAGGACTATCTTGCCTGTTGTCTAGATTTAAGGTAAAGAGATTCACAATGACACGATCAACTACAAGGGAATGTCCAGAAGTGTTTAATGGTATTAGCAAATTCCTTCTTTGTGGACTCATAGGGTACCTATTGTATGTACTGGTGAATTCCTTTCCACTCCAAAGAGCAAGAATTCACATGTGAGTGACTCATTGACAGCCTAAAAGGTGCAGAGGGCACAGGAACATGGCTTTAAGGGTACAGGATAGAGACAAGGAAGCTGTCTGCACATATCACTAAGTCTAGGTATTTCCTAGGGTTTTTTCTTCCTTGTAAAGAAGGAATCAATGAATACAATCCCACCAGCTACCTAGGAAGATCCCACTGTAACTGACGAAACACCCAAGAGGGTCTGATCATCAAAGTAGTTTTCGTAGAAAATAAATGATGTATATTATTGATGTAGAGTATTGATGTATGTAACCATAAGTTTACATGCATATGCCATTATTTTACAAAAGCTTGAGGATTCAGCTCTAATAGACTTCAGTGTGGATCTCATAATGTCAGTGTCAGCATTAAGATTCAAATACATTGATGGAGTGGCTATTCTTTCCGATCATCTACTAAGAATGTTGAAGAAAACAAATTTTCCATTAAGGGCATTTCTACCTGCTACTGTCTATGTACTAGGAAACAGGGTCCTCAAACATCCCAAAAGCACTTGATCTAAAATCAAGTCATTATGATGTGCTTTGACCTATAGCTACAAAAGAAAAAAAAAAATATGTCAGCAATTAGTGAATTCCCAAATAGATCTGTAGCCATTTGAGCTTTGTGACTATTGTTTCTATATAATTTCGTATGATGGCAATCCACTCATGTCTCCCTCTATATGAGATATACATGTAATAACTCACAATTTTATCTAAATGAACATGTGTTGATGCTGATGATCCAAATTAATAGATGCTTTATTGTGGGTGTTTTTGTTTATAGTGAGAATCTAATCATTACCTTCTAACGGGTATTTCTAATTCACTGTCCAGCAGTGCAAGGACTAATCATGTTAAACAATATAGTACAAAGAGTATAATTAGTCTGGCAAAGACCATCCTAAGGTTTAGTAGCTTTGTGAGGGTAATTATTATATCCCACAAAGGCAGATGACAAATGAGTCAGATGTGAAAGGTATATTCCCCAGAGAATGACATATGACATCAAGAAAAGCTATTTTAAAATCTTGAAATTTTAAAATAAACACCAAAGAAAATCCACAGAGCAAAATAGGGATATGCCTGGTTTGCAACCCTCACTACAGATTACTCTCCTAAATACCTTTCATCTGACGAACAAGATGGTATATGAAGCAAGCAGCAGTGGTGGAGCCGTTTGGCATTCCCCTCCCCACATGCCCCATTATTAAAATTGAAATAACAATTCATGTCAGGGAAATATCTCATTTTCCTGTTTTCTTTTATAACGAGCATTGCCTTCATCACAGAGTTAAAAATTCATCTCTAATTTGATTTAATTGGCAGGACTATTAAACAAGGGAAATGCTACCTGCAGGGATCCATCAGCCTGTTGAGAAAGCCTAGAGATGTTTTCATACTTGAGAACATTTGATGCCAGTTGGAGACCTTGTAAAAGTTGTTTTCCATTCAGCATCCAAATATTTCTGTGCAGTGCTGATTTGTTGTAGAAATTTGAATGATGAGAAGGAAAATGACAAGGTTAATCGCTTACCCACCCAAGGGTTATTAATAATCATGTTCATTCTATTCAGAGAGTGCAGTGTCTGTTTGATTCCCCCGCCTTTGTTTTAATACTTCTAAATCTTCCCCAAATAAAAGTTCCATTGAATTGCCCTTTAACTAATTAGATTTTATATAATGAAGGGGAAATGATCAGGCTAGTGTAGCAACATGGCAAATTGCATGGTGTGCTACATTAATTTTGAACTGTTTGCTGATGTTCCAGAAAGAAAGCTAAGATCTCAGGTGCAACATCTTTTGGGATTATTTTTATCATGTACCCAGTATCCTCATCACAGATCCATTCCATATTTGTGTAACTAGCATTGCATATTCATGAAATCTTTGTTGTTATCCTAAAATTGAATGAACATTAGGACATAGCTGCCTTTTTAATCCTGGATAAAATCAAATATTCCAGTGAGAGGGGAGGAATCTCCCACTAACCACATTTACTCATCTTGAGCAAATTAACATTTTAAGGTTCTAACCTTTGCCTAGTCAATTTTAGAATGCCAATCCACATTTTAAGTGTGAGCTAAAATCTCTACTTTGCTAGTTGTCTTTGTAGGATAGATTGTTTTCTAGGTAGAAAATATATCAGGATTTCTATAATGAACCCTTAAACAAAGTTCTGTGAATCCCTACTCTGAAGTATCTCCTTCCAGAACATGTCAATTGAAGTCTTCTTGAAGTACACATTTTCTTGAAGTATCAGTGGGCAGGTGACCAACTGACAATTTCATTTCTTTGGAAAAGTTATACAAAGGTTTGAATTGTGTGTGGGGCCTTGTACCCCAACTTTCTACAGAATTCTGCTTTACAAATATTAAATTTGAGGCCCAGAGTGACCAAATAATTATCCCAGTGAATTATCAGCTAGACTGTTAATCTAACTTCATAGCATTAAATGAAATAGAAGAGAGTGCATAAGGAAAAAAACTGGGTTTATTGACTCCTGCCAAAACTCTTATCTATCTAGTTATGAAACCCCTTTGATTCCACCCATTTCTGTGCAGAGAAGCATAGACTTTGGAAAAAATCGACATTATTTTGCAGGTACTTCAATGTGCTGCCATTACAATTTGTAAGCATGGCAACTGAGGAAAAAGCTCTAGAACTTTATCCCATTAAAGCATGTACTTACTTCCTCTACTACCGAGCAGCCCCCCAAGGTACTGACCAGAGAGGAAGTATATAAATGTTGTATTATTGCAGAATGAAAAGCAGTATGTGAGCTATGCAAATCATGGAAGATGCTTACACATACCGTATAAGAATGGACCAAACTTTTCATCTATTGGAAGAGTTGCTTATGGCAAAGTACAGTTAACTGGTCGTCTCAAGGACAGAGCTCCTACTATGACATCAAACTCATCTCTCCCATCAGCTTAATGATGAGGCACTTCTCAGAAATAGACTGGCATCTGTGAAGATTGCAAGATTACCTCCAAGAGAATTTCTCCTGAAGAGCTTTGGGATCTTCTATAGATCCTTGCTAAGGAAAGCAAATGCACTATTTCAAGATTTCCCAAGGATCACTAGCAATGATGATGCAAATACAAAAAGGCCTTGTCTTCTCATTTCCACTCAATTTTCACCTCATAGTCCCTTAAATGGTGGTTCACCAACATCTTTTCAGTACCAGTTTCTTTAACCATGGGCTTTTAGAACCAAAACTAGTGCCATTAATATATTTGAAAAACTTTTCCAACTTCATTTTACACATGAAGCAAAAGTGAAATTCCAGATAATATCTAGTTTCCAACTCCTGTCTTAAACCTTTCATATCTAGAAATACCCTCCTGGTTATTTAAAATACCACAGTGCAAGATAGTATGTCATAATTATTCTAAAAATCTCTAAATTTGCTCCTTTATGGGAAAGAATAATTAGTTTACTCAGTTCTTAAAGACTGTTCACAAATGAAATGAGTTTCCATTTCTGATTACTGAATGTCATGTAATAGAATATTCTCTTCAAATTTTGCCTATATAAATATAAAGTCTTTAGTCTCTGCTTCAAGATTGCTTTTTAGCTTGATTTCCATGTTGGGATTAGATGGTCAGTTTTAGTAACTCTAGCATAGTTCTTTTTAATTTACAGTGCAGAAATCTTTCTTGGAGCACAAAGGAGAAAAGAAATGTTCTTTCTGATTCTCATCTTTATAATGTGAACCTCAATTGTTCTAATTCATAAAAATGGATTTCAAGTGTTGCAAATACATTGTTTTATAATTTTTCACAAGGATTTTTTAAACAAAAAAATACAGTGAAACTAAATATTTAAATTATATGCTAAGCTACTGTATTTCCAAATAGAAACTTGGAAATTACATTACCCCCATTGTGAAAGGTCAAAATCTAATATTTAACATAGTTTGAAAGGTAATTTATTTCATTCTAAACATTGGAGTTTATTGATACAGTTTCAAATCAGATTATTCCATAGAGTAAGCTCTATCTTAATGAGCTTTATATAGGTCAGAATTTCTTTGTTTGAGGGAAAATAAACAGTGGAAAAAATACGAAAGTGCATTCCTCTCTCTACTTTGATAAATGTTCTAGAAGAATTGTTTATTATATTATTTGATCTATGTTTGCCACAATAACCTCAACAGAAAATCACTAATAGCTACTGGATGCTCACAGCAACACAGTTTTCATAGCAAGCAAAGCCACAGTCTCCATCTTACCAGTGAGAAAACTTAGGCTTAGAGAAGTTAAGAACTTTTAAAGTTAGAATTTTAGTTCTAGTCTGAGCTCTGTTTGTGGGCATCATATTTTAAATAGATTTCCATTAAATAGTTATTTTCTAGACTCTTAATAGATAGAATTTGATTTTTAAAATAATAAAAATAATTATAACCTATGGATAGTGCAGATATTAATATGTTACTTATTTTTAAGAGCATATTTGTGGCATATATATTATGTTCTCTTTATCATGTATATAGATAGCATATGAAGTCCAGTTATAAAGATAGCAACACATTAGTCTATTTTACCATATGGGCCTGTGTCACAGAAGACCATTTCTAAGTGTTTGACCACCTACATGTGGTGACCCCTCCTCAGCACAGTTGTTTCAGTTCTGATTGAAGAATAACTGTGGTAGTAAAAAGGCCCACAACTGACATGTAGTCAACAGGAATTTTCTCTCATAGAGGGTACTCTAAAGGGCGAATGTGTCATCCCAGTAGGCTTTGTGCCTCCGTAAACTTCAGTGTGATTGTGGTAAGCCAGGAGGAAAACTCTGGCATGATAGAACTTGCCAGCTGAAAGAAATCATAGAGATCACTTCTCTAGCATCTTTGTCTTAAGCATAAGGAAACTGGAGTCTGGAGAAATTGACAGCCAGACAGCTCCTAAGTGGTACAGCTGACACCAGATTACTCATTCTATGACTCTCTGAGCTATTTGCCTCAGAATGAAGCACCACTCTGTGATTCTCCTAGCTTATTGGGAAAATAAAATGAAATCACTAAATTTGCAGCAGTTTTCCCAATACAATCCAAGTTCTTTGGATGTAATATGAGATTGCTTATCTGTACTGTTTATCTAGCTGTAAAATGCAGTCCAGTGACTAAGAAGTCTTAGAGGCTTCATCACACGTGGGCACAATAAAATAGTACATGTTTCACTTACAATATCTGTATACTTTCTAATGTGCCTAATTTACTTTGAGGAGTTAAATAATCATCCCTACTTATTGATAATTCAACCTAATGACAGAATCTTAAGAGAAACAAAAGAATGAGAGGGTAATATAATTTTTATTGTTTTCTAAGTTGGCCTTGTAATTATAAAACAATTTTTTAAATTTAAGATGAGATAACAAGCTTAAAAATTCTTTATTTTTGCCCAAATATCTAAGCATATTAGATAGGCAGTAGCCAGATATGAGGGTTTGGAAGCTACGGATATTCATGCCCATTTCTCAGAATGTTTTCACTCCCTAAAAAACACATAGCATGCATTATTTGCCCCACTGGAAAATTAAGCAAGGACTT
The DNA here is from genome assembly GCF_963924665.1 of Micromys minutus. Lineage (NCBI taxonomy): Eukaryota > Metazoa > Chordata > Mammalia > Rodentia > Muridae > Micromys > Micromys minutus. Next base: position 43,601,447 of record NC_137973.1, on the reverse strand, counting down.
GTGCCTTGTTCAGGAATCTTAAGAACCCTACATAACAAAACTACCAAGAAAAAGTCTAATTCTATTCCCAAGCAAAAGCAAGGCTTTCCATTGCTCAAGCACCTAACTTAGTAGCACAATATAGAGTAAGATATTCTATGTGGGGAACACATAATGATAGTGTCCACCTAGAGAATCTCACACAGCTCAGATAAATTGTCTACAGTCTTCTGAAGTTCAAGATAGGCCAATAAACTGCAACTTCAAATTCCAAGTGGGGAAAAAATAACCTAAAATCTTGGTAAAGAACTACCCCAAAATCTTACCAGTAGACATTTAATATATTGGAAAAGGGAATAAAGTTTCATTCATAGGGTTAATTACTAAAATTCATTTATAAACTATTATAAAATGATTAAATTTCTTTCATTCTTTGAGAAAGACTTCCACTTCACAGCCTGTATCTGCCCTAGAACCAACTATGCAGCCCAGGCCAGGATTAAACTTGTGAGAATTTCCCTGTCTTCCCCTTGCAGGTGCTCTGAGAGTTGTTCGGAGTTCTTAATAAAGTTTATTGACAGAAGAATGAATTAAATAGTTGTGTTTATTTAATCAAACCAAAGTCATTAAACTCTCAATATTATGGCTTCAACCCTCCCCCTACTTATGACATTTATTTGTCTCTCACTAAGCAAATATCTTCTTAATTTGGTACTAACAATACAAGTAGCTAAAAATCAAGCTAATTAATTAAAATATTTGAAATAAGCATTTTGGCATGATTCTCTCAAACTATAAATGTACAGTTTCTTAAAGCTTATCATTAAAAACCAATTAAACTTATTCCACTAATTCAGTACCTACCCATTGTCAAAATGGTCAGGTGAGAAACAACATCCTATGAGTAACCCATGGATCTGGCATAATATGGCCAAGTATTTGTTTATTTAACAATGCCCAGATGCACATGTGGAATAACATGATGTTCTTTTTACTACTCATACATTTTAATAAATATAGACTTTTTTTTTGCTTGTGCATCTACATGTATGAAAGCAGAAGAGAACTGGGTAGTGGCACCCAGCAATGGATCTGTAAGATTAGCTTTTCAAACAAGTCGGTGTAATATGGAAGTTCCATGTCTTCCAAGAACTTTATTGGCTATAATCCATTGATGGAAGAAGCAATCTGATAATACCTGTTTCCAGTAGCTCAGTCACTTGGTATCAATTTCCAATTGTCAGATACTTATTCAAAGGTTTTGTCTGCCCTTGGAGAGATTCAATCTAATCAGGGTGACAAGAGTAGACCTATGAAACTTTAAGTAGCAGTACTGAAACTCAGGTCAGTCCACACTGACAAGAAGTCAGGAGTGCTCAGCTCACCATGGTAACACACTGAGGCAGGAAAGAGTCATAACTGCCCCGACAATTGAGTGATCACAAAGAAAGAACAATACACAAGACATGTGTTTCTGAGCTGGTTTTCATGGATGAGATTTAAACCATGAAATAGTTGCTTTACTAATCATGGTCTTTGAACTTAATAAAAACTACCAGATTCAGAATGTTAAGTCTTAAACATGAAGGGCTTCTTGCCTTCTGTAGTATTTTGGGTTTTGTAGCTGATGGACCTAAAACAGAGTTAATAGAAGTAAATAAAACCATGTCCTTGATTACTTCTGGTTTATAACACGTAACTTTAGAAATGTATTTTGAAGTGAAAACATCAAGGATATATATCCATACATACATAAGGCTGTAGATAAGATTGAAAGACCTTTGGGCTACTCCTTTAGCAAGAATTACCAGTAATCCCTTTTTCCTGGTCTGAGAAATTACATGCATAAAAATAGGAAATAGATCCACTTCCTGTCAGAGATAATGGCTCACACTTAAAACACGCCACAGAGGATTCTGATGAAAGACTATGCACCCAGTTTATATCTGTAAATATAAATTGAGTAGAATGGAAACTCCAAGTGGGAAATTATTTCTTTAGTGTTATCTTCTAGCTTCAGGCACCAGCTTTACAAATCTGTTTGGATTGTTGAAGTCCCCATTTGGTTATTTGTGTGAGAATACTCTACTTATTTCCAAAGTAAAGGCAAAGCTTCATTAAAGAAGTCGCTATACAAATAATGTCCATTCAATGTTTTGGGAGTCATCAATTGCTTGCTCTTGTTTGGTGTGGAAGTCATGTTTTGTTTCAGTGCATCACAACCAACTTAAAAAAAAAAAAAAAAACAAGGTGTGTGGTTCATGTCTTTGTCCATATATATTTTTTGTTGTTATTGTTGTTTAGACCAATGACATCATAGCTGAAAATAACACTCCCTGATTTTTCCTGATGCATGCAGCTCCTCCAAAGTTTAATAGGATATGGCCGAATATTTCTTCCCTTGAGGTTTCTAACCCAAAACAAGGTAGGAGTGTCTAAAATCCCTACTGATATAAAAATCCCATGTTTGGTGGGGGAAAATCCTATATACCATCTTAACATGAACTAAAACATTACCATGGATGCTTTGTCTTTGAATGAATCATAACCTGAATCTTTATTTTTTTTCTAAAATGAATGTAGCCCCAGAAATACTGGAGTAAAAGGGGAAAATCAGATGGAGCAGGATTTATAAGTCTTGAACAAATTTATTTTTATTGAGTCACAAGAAAAGCTGAGAATTTAGTTGTCAACATAGCACGGATGTAAATCTTAAACCTTTGTGGGTATTACAAGCTCCTTCCTTCCTTTAGCTCTTCTTAAGTAAGCTCACTGGTCATCACCATTGTTCTGAGGGTCAAGATAAATAGATGAGGACATCACTGAAACTCCAGAGGGTCTGTTTATCATTGTTCCATATTGCAACAATATGATTCTCTCTCTCACTGTGTCTCTGTCTCTGTCTATCTCTGTCTTTCTCTCTTTCTCTCTCCCTCCCTGCCCCCCTCTGTCTGTCTGTCTATCCCTCCTCTCTCCTCCCCTCATTCTCTTCCTCTTTCCTGCCCTCCCTCCCTTTCTCTCTCTGCTTCTGCCTCTCTTTCCTTTCCTTCTCATATATCTATATCGATGCATGTATGCTCATTCTAATAAATTCTTTTGTTGGGATTATCCCTTACATCACATTTACCAATGAGCATTCATTTTTGCCAGCTTAGAAAATAAAATACCAAGTCTGTTCTCTGAACTGTAATATCTTTATGGCTTCTGGTGTCAGAAGGAAGGAAGGAAGGAAGGAAGAAAGAAAGGAATGAAGGAGCTAGAAGCAGAGGGAAAGAGAAAAGCAGAAAGGTGAATGAGTAGAAACTGCCAGTAGGATTACATGGAAGAAATGGAATTTTTGAAATGGGTCGTGAACTTCTAAAGCTGAGAGGTAATGTTAGCTTCACATTGCCATCTTGCCTATATGCACATGTGTTTGTGTACAAACAGGGTCTATCGCAGTAGAAAGCAGTGTTCCTTTGCCTCCTTTCTCCAAAAATAAAACATTCATCACTGACTTCTGCCTTCGTTAGTTATAGACAGGATGTTCCTTTTGAACTCTAATGAATACAGATGGAGGAGGAAATGAGCAAAAGGAGAAACCAGGAAATAGCTACTAAGCAAAACAAAATATATTAGCAATTTGTTGAGGAGTCAAATTGGAAGGGCTGCATTTTCAGTCCACTATCGGAGTGATGAAATTGAGACTGTCCTAGATACATACATTACTAGCAAATAGAATTACCTTAATCATTTGCTCTAAATGAATTTCTCTAAGTTTCTGGGTACATACATGGAAGAAGAAATACAGTTCAAGCTTATTCCTGCTAATAACGTTCCCTGGGGAATGGGGTGGGGGGGCAGGTTTAGCAGTTTTATTCCCTGGCAAGTTCACTGAGATCATCTTTGAATGCATACAGTATTTCCCACTGAATTCAGTATCGTGACAAATATACAAGAAGAGACCTCAGGATTAACACTTCGCCACAGTGTTATAAGCTGAATAAGATTATGCTTTGTTCAAATCATAAAATGAACCCATTTGATTATTTTGATGTTTTTGGTGTTATGAGATGAAAGCTTTCAGAAACGTCATCAGAGAAGGCCAATTATACATTTTTTTAATGATGTGGATGAGGAGCTCAAATTAAGCTACTTAAAAATGTAACACAGCTGGATTAAGTGCTTAAGCTCGAAAGACTAGTGTCAGGTAAGCTGTCTCGCAGAGGACAGTTCCACGGAAGCATAATTTATCTTGCCAACATCAGCAAAGAGCCCCACCCCCCACCAGATCCTATTCTGTTTTTGCTATTTGCACAAGCAACTCATCGTGAATCAATAGAAAAGAAAGCACAGACTAGTTAAGAAAGACAACCCTGTCATTAACAAAGAACAGCAGCACTGAGGCAATACACACTGAGAAAAGAAACACAATTTTCAGAGGGACCCATATTCACGGTGACTCTGAGATCCAATACTGCTGAGCTGTTGACCTTCTGACTATGCTCTGTGATGCCTACTATGTTCAGCAAGAACAAATGATCTAGCTGACTAACAGATAGACACATTTATGGTGACAAAGACAGAGTGGCATGGTAAACTGAGGTACTGATATTATTGTTACCACAACATTCTAAGTTACTTATGAGGCAGGATGATCAGAGAACCCATGTTCTCATGAAGATAAACTTTGTTCATGGGACTCTGGATATAAATGCTATTTCTTCATATCTATAAAAACAAAAGCTTTATTACTAATGACAGTGTTGAACCATTTTCAGTCAAATAGAAGCCTTTCTTTGTAACTGCAACAGATTTCCAGACAGGACAGATAAGAACAGTCTTCTCGTCTAGGGCTACACAGAGTGGGTTGGTAATAAGGTATTAATTTCAGTTTGCACGTTTCACTATTGTCTCTAATTTGCTGTTCATTTTTTTAAACCTATGCAGTTGCTCCCAAATTAGCTTTGTCAACAGTTTCTTCTGTTCAAGTTGCAAACCACAAGCGAGGTAGGAATTCTTGGATTCATACAGTGATCCCATGGTGTTATGTGTTGTGAGACATTGCACTGTATGAATCTGGAATATCTGTGAAGTGTACCCATCAGCTTATCGGTGAGGCATGTTGACTGATACCCAAGCAATGCATCAGCAAGTACCAAGAACGTTCCATATATATATATAAATAAATGGCTTAACTCAGAAATTCACCTGCAATTAAATATGCCTCAAGATTTGTTTTCTGAAAAACTAATGTTTGGGTAGGAATTAAGACAGTTTAGGATCATGAGTTCAAGAGTGCTAATACCCATGCTTCTTTTATGGAAAATAAGAAAAACCACCAGCAGTGGGTCTCAAGGATGTTTTCCATGATGCCAGGAAGGCAGACTCCTTTGATGGTTCCCCTTTTCGGGTGTGACTAAGGAAATCTATTAGAGTTTATGATTCCAAAAGTGGTTTCAAACAATTCTATGAAAAGTTCTGGATTAAGTATTGGGCACATTCTAAAATAATAGTCCTGTCACTTTCTTTAAATTGCAATGGTCAGTGGTTCATCTGTGACTCATGATGGCCTATTCCAGATAGCATCTGTCATTCACAGAATGAAGATTTTTCAGGAAACATGAAGACCCTGTTTTTATTTTTTCACCAAATTTCCTAAGTGTCCTCTGTAGCAGGTGTGTCTTGTTTTCCACTCTTCACTGTTGGGCATATGTCTTCCTCTTTGTTTCTTATTTCATTTTCCATGAAATACATTTTTGATAACATTTGAACTTGGTTTGTTCTTTGAGGTGAAGTATCAGGAGGGCTTCCTTCTAGCTTAATAAATTTAATTGTTTTCAATATGGCAGTCAATGCTGAATTTATATGTGAAGCATATAGAGAAAGGGAGAAAGTTGGTGACAAGATGGGAAAATGGAAAATAACCACATATAAAGTATGGCCTGATGCCTCATAGTGTGTTTTGGATTTAAGAATATTAAGAATGCCCTTTGGAGGCAATATCATCTGGGCTGGGAATTTGAGAGAATAAATAGAAATAAACTTGCGGTGGGTTCTGAGGGTTAGAAGGTGATCTAGACTCATAATCTATATCATTGCAGTCATTATGCTTATAGTAAGAAGCTTCCCCATCCTTAATAAGCAATGCTGTTGCACTGAACAAACAAGACGGAGTAGAACGGAGACAAGAGAACTTTTGCCCTTTCATTCACTCTTATTCCCAATGTACAAAAGGCTTCTTGACATGTATCCAACCTTGTGACTTCTAGTTTCTTTAGTCATAGCACTAATTAGTTGCAGACACATTTCAGAAGCGGGAAGAAGCCAGCTAATGGAGAAAACTTATCATTAAAAATGTGCAGAAGATGCTCAGAACCTGCAGGATACAGAACAGGATGAGTGAAGAAAAGAATGAGAGAATTCTATAGGTTCTTCTTTTCTGCCTTAGGAAAGATCTCAGGAGAAGCATCATACTGTTAAGTCAATGAAGGAAAAAGAATTCTCACAATTTTTATTCTTTTCCCTTCTATCTAAAGTGGCTTTTCCAAACCTTTTCTGTGTAAATGAATTTTCAACAGCTTTGGATTTGAGTAGGCTTCTCCTGTTTGAGAAAATGATCTATGATAACTAGAGTGTATGTTGTTTTCATTGCTATAGTCACATGGGTGATGTAATAATATAATTTCAAACAAAAGAAGTAAATTAAGAAAAAAAAGGCATAGAAGGAAAAAGAAATGTTCTCTTCTTCCTGATATTGCTTTTCTTCAACGGTCTTTGTCTCCAGCCTTTGGCTTTTCTGTGATTCTCATCTGCTAAGGTCTTCCACAGAGAGTTTCAGTCAGAAGTTCTTGTGAAAAACCTAAGAGGGCCATGAATCTCAGTTACCATAGAAAGCCAATTAATGAGTCAATTAAAGAACCAACTATGAGCACTTTTCCTCTCATAAACATCTCTAGCCTGCCTTAGTCTTAACTGGTCACTAATAAATTCATCATTATCATAAGCACCTTGCATGACAGGACATGTGCCATATATACATAATATACCATATAATATATATATACCATATAATATACCATATAATATACCATATAATATATATATGGTATATTTTGGATCTAGGCATAGTTGTAAAGGTAAATGTCTTGTGAGTAGACCACTAGATCATGGCTGAAGACATCTGAAGACATATTTGATTGTTGCACATTGGGTTCTCTACTGTTTCTAAGGCTGATAACACTTCTGCGCTTCCTACAGTGTACAGGAAAGCCCAAGCCAACAAAGTATCCGGCTCTCAGTGTCAATCACAATCACTCTCACTTTAGCTCCTCACATCAGGTGCCTGGTACATGAGAATCTTGATAAATGTGTTGCCTGTGCTCGCCCTGTCAAACTATGTACTTGTGAGTGTGTGCTTTAGAGACTCCAGCTGTGTTTGCTGATGCAATAACGCACGCCTGTTATGCTATATATTAGAATGTAACTTAAAATTTAAAAATATAAAGGCACGGCAATGTGCGGAAAACTACTTTTTTCTTCCTAAACCGGCCTGTACAGAGATGAATTTGCTCAACTGATATAATCACTAACTCCGTTTTAACTTATTGTATGGTGCTGTTTTTCTAAACTGTATAATGTGTAGGACATAGTTGGACTCTCTTGGGATTCGAGTGGTAGAAGAATGAATTTAAACCTCTCTCTCCTCCTTGTTTTCCTCTGTCTCCTGTGGGAGAGTACTTTGGGATTATTATTCCTTCATTTATTTTCTTGTTCAATAGAATTTCTGAGTGATTAGCATATGTCAGGCAATGCTTTAATTTCTATGGTCATAGCTTCAAGCAAAGCAGATATGGTCCACATGCATGTGTTTATACTGAATCGATAGCAAGAGCTTATAAAATGCAATTTTCAGATATTAAAAATGCTAATAAAAACATAATAAAGGATTAAGATACTGGAAGATTAGTGTTTTTAAGTGGCAGGGTTATTATTTCAGATGAAGTACTCAGAGATATTTCTATGGCCAGGAATAGTCTCAGAGTGCTGGGGGAGGGAAGTGCTGAGTAGTACTTGAGGAGATGTCAGGAGAGGAATACATCTGGCCTACCTAAGAGACAAGTAGTCATGGAAATGTGCCTGGTGTGTTTCAAGAGCAATAAGGAGAGGTCCTGCCACAGTGATGAAAAGAGTGGAAAGAGTGAGGAAGAAGCCAAGTGTTGGTAAAATAAAGAAGCAGTGAACCTTTTAATATGACAGAGATGGGAAGCCATTAGGATGGTGAGGAGTGAGGCACCCTGATCCATTGGGTCATTCTCACTGCCAGGAAGTGCCGCTTAGCAGTGATGAAAATAATGTCCATGAAAGGATGAGATGGTGGAGGTGGTGAAAAGTCAGCATTGCCACAGATAAAAGCATAGCCAAGTGGACTGGTTCATTGACTGGTTGAGGACAGAGAAAAGAAGGGATCCCAAAGACAACTCTGGCAGTGCAACATAAGCAGTGGACCAAATGGACTTGGTATTTCTTAAGATGCGCCACTGGTTGAGCAGCAGAGCTAGTAAGGGACCCCAGCATCACAGTTTCAAACATCTTAACATTAAGATGTTACTTAAATTTACTAATGGAGATGGTGAGCAGGGTGCCAATTATAAGACATGTATCTGAATGGAGTCTCACTAACTAGGAAGTTGGTTCAGGTGGGAAAATAGTACTATGGAATGTTCTAGAGAAAGATAGTTTTCAAGTTTACATATACATGATTTTTAAACTCTTAAAAATATCTAGGGGACATCGAAAAAGTGTGAAGGCCCAAGGACTAAACTCTGAAGCAAATAAAGTGTAAAGACAAAAAGCAAATATATAACAACAAAAGCAATTAGTATGGAAGGAGGAGATCTATGTCTAGGGTTATACTGTGACTCTTCTAGTAAGAGGGTAGTGGAGGATATAGAAGGAAGGGACGGTCTCAGAAGCTACCATAGATTCTAGGCATCTCAAGAAAAGAAGAAGATATGTGGGAAGTTGGGGAAAGAACTAGAGTCATCAAATTGTTAGTATCATACCTTGGGGCTTTTCATGTGCAGCACAACTCAAATTGTATCAGTAAGGATCATTCATTGCTCTGTGCTTAGATTGAAAGCTAGATAGTACAGGATGGTAAATTAATAACCTGAAAATAATAGGACAGCTTAATAATCATTGATTAAATATCCCTTTGTGTAATTTTTAGAAACTTTAGTATAAAATTACTTCCAAATAAATTAAAGCATACAAAAATTAACCACACCCAAATTCTTTATAATGTAATGAATGGATAAGTAGTTATAGTTGATATATATATATATATATATATATATATATATATATATATATATATATATAATCTACACCTCTAATGCCTTCCAAATAAGTTTCAAATACTTTTTAAATTTTATTTTCTTAAATATATTATTATCAGAGAAGACAGCTTTTCCAAGGTCTCAGAAACATTCTAGAAAAGTCTTTAAAAGTCAAGTTATCTTCATCCTACTTCCTAGAACAGTTTTGATTTTTAATACCTACTTATCTTTAGAAATACATTTATAATAGTACAAGTGTAGTAGATTATGTGTTCTTAAATAACTATCATCAATTCTCTTATCAAATTAATAATATGATTTCCAAACAAGACCCACGAATAGTTAGTGCTACCACAGAAATGAAAGTATTGTGGGTTGAGTGACTTGTTTTCCAAAGTAACTCACTTCAAGATCTGTAACTTGACTTCTGTTGGCAGTACTGTTATTGACATGACAGGTCTTACTCCATTTTATTTCGAGCTTTTCACTCTCACACTGAAGTTCCACAGCCTCTTTCTCTCAATCCTTTTCTTCCACCTGATCCTTTCTGTTTTTATACAGCCCTACTCCCTACACATCTCTATAACTAATCTCCAGTAAATGTCGCATGGCTTCCAGATTCCAGCCATGTTCTTGCTTCTCTTTTAAGCAACTAGATCCAACACATTGCTGACACTGCAATGTCTCTCTTCTACTTTTCGTCATCTCCTGTGTCCTCCCTTCTTCTCAACTAACTGGACTTCCTATCATCTGGATCCTGGCTTTAATCTGAGTGTTTATTCCAGCAACCAGATCTCTGCTTAATGAATCTATACTCTTCTGATAAGTTAAGACATAGTAAATACAGTATACATGGCATATTTATATGTGTATGTATATATGTACATATATCACCTCTCTTAATTTATATACACATTTTGACTCTGATATGAAGTTGTTATATTTCTAAAAAGGATTTGTGTAAGCTAAAAAAGAGTAAATTAATACCTATAATAGTACTGTTTCAATAAAATACTGAATGAAGGAAAGAATGAATGGGTTCAAATAGTTACTTTGTTTGGCTGTGTTTCTGGGTAATAAAAGATATTAATGGTGTGAGTATTTGTAAACAAGCATAGTATGCAGAATCATAACTTACTTTTCTTATAAGTGGCAACTAGGCAAATTCCCATATTTTGATTCCCACTGAACTATCCCTCCTAATTTTTTTGTTATTAAATAGTTATTCTAATGAAGTCATTGTTTGTTTGTTTTTTTAACCATTTCTTTTTGACGGTTGAATTAGATTCAAACAATGTCTTGTGTTGAGTGAGATGCAAGAGAGAAAGGCTAATGACTCTCTAACCACTCCCTGGCTTCCTCCCTCCTGGGATTCTCTGCCATATTAAAGAGAAAAGGGAAAGGAATTTGGGGTATAGTAGGTCACTGAACTGTACCAGACATAGTAAGAAACTCAGGAGAAAGAAATTTTAAGTGTTTATCCATAGAAATAATCTCCCTGTATTTTATGTTTTCTATAAGACATAATCATGTATATTTGACTTGAAAGAGACAAGTGTTATATTCTCCCAACATTGGAGAAAAACAAGATAAAAACCTGTGTTGTTGTCTCAGTCCTTATGAACTTGCCATGATGTCTTTAGAACTCCACCAATGTCATAAGCTACATGAAAACAATGAGACAAAAGAGCCATGGGAGTCAGCAGATCCACACACCTGCAGCTGCTCAAGGAGCCTCTTTGTAGGGCTGCAAAGACAGGAGAGAAGTGGGAGAAAGGATGCAAAGTCAGTAAAGTTTTTCATGTGCAAAATTAGACTTTTGCATCAGTTGAAACCGAGCCTTCTCCCAAATTTAAAAGGTGCACACCTGCAAATGCTTCTGTTCATCTTGTCTGCCAAGAATTAACAGTTTTCAGTGGTGTTTGTCCGACCTTTCTATCCTGCTTGAAACAGCCACCTGTTGTCACCGTGTGTTGTGTTGGTTCCCATATATGGAATGCCATGCCACCATCTTTTTCTCCATCCCCCATGTCACCCAAGCATGTAGCGTGCTATTTCTCTGCTGCTGTATACATTCGGTATACATTTCTGTTCTTCCTTGCAAGACTGTGAATGCTTCGGCCACTCCAATCGGTGCAGTTATATCGATCTGCTAAACACAGTCATTTGCGTGAGCTGTAAACACAACACTAGAGGGCAGCACTGTGAGTTATGCAGGCTGGGCTACTTCAGAAATGCTTCTGCACAGCTGGACGATGAGAATGTGTGCATAGGTCAGTTCCATTATGATTTCAGCTTTTGTTCTGTGCCTTTGGAGCTATGGGGAGCTGGTTAGGGTGAAGAAGCTGGGAACCTGCACGACAGCTGAGCCAGAATGAATATCCCCAGTGGAGTAAATGACTTTGGTAGACTGAAAATCCGCTTGCATCTGGTTAAAGCCATACTTGGTTTGGGGGGAGGGAAGGGTGGAATTTTTATCCTTAAATTGTTACATTAAAGATGATGTCATAAGAAATCATATTTCGGAAATGAAGAATATTAGAATTTTCTTTCTCTTGTCTTCTCTCTCTTTCTCTCTCTCTCTTCCTTTTGTCTTTTCATATTTTTGCATGAAATCTTAAAATCTGATTATTTTTTATCTGATTTTATTCACCTCAAATTGTTCATTCAACCTTTAAGTTAATAATTATCTATATTAGGTAAGAAACTTTATGGTAGAGACTCTGGTATAAATGATGATTATCTACAAATATTGGTATATTAAAAATGTTGCTATTAAAAATTGAAAGTTACTAGCAGGCTCTAGTGCAAAAGTTTGCCTACCTTGTCTATCTACAGTAATGAAATTCTATTTATTGGATTTTCCTATTGTTCCCAGAGAAAGGGTAATTTCTCAAAACCTCTCCAGGTTATAAATCCTGTTAGATCGTAAGGTATATGAGCCGTAGAAAATAGGGTCTTGGAAAGAGAAATCCCAGGATCAACATCTCTCCCCAATGTCCGAATATTCTCAGTTGGGAAGGACCACCAAGTGCTCCTTCCCTTTTGGAAAACTTTCTTCTGCTTTTCACATGAAGAACTGAACTCTAAGGAAGAAAGTCTGGAACCAGGCATGCTGGGTCATCAGTGCAAGTAGTGGGTGAATGAGAAGAAGCAGGAATCTGAGGCAGACTTTAGCTACACAGAGGAAGGAGACCAGCCTGTATCACATGAGCACCTATCTCAAAGCAGTGGCGTGAGAGCCTGATAGAGAAACAATAAATGGAATTTCATTGTATGATTTACTCTTAAAAATATGTGTATTTGAAGTGTGATGCTTGACTCCACACTAATAGTTATACAGGCAGACTTTTCCAGAGACAAAGTCTAGGAGAGTTGATAAGTTGGAAAATTACGTTTTCCATAGTAGATGGAAAATGAAGAGTGATTTTTGTATCAAAAAAAAAAAAAAAAGAGCCAGTTTTACAATCCAACTGTGTGCCTTGGATCCCTAATTTCTGCCTTCTGTGTGACAATCATAAACATTCTTGCTTACTATCACTGAATAGCTCCATGGTTAATTTGAATCTATTTGGACCAAGTAGGCACAATGTCATTTATGTTTGTAATATTTTCTATTTCTTTCAAAATGCTTCCTTATAATTTGTGAATTAGTGGAGAAAGTACTGAAGTTAGATGCTGGGAAGCTGGGTTCAAGGCCCAACTTGCTATTGCCTAGCTATATGCCTTAGGTAAGTCATTTAAACCTCCTGGGTTCTTTGTTAGCAAGTGGAAACACTGGTAAAGTCTGCACTGACCTGCAGTCAAAAAGACAAAACAAGTCATTTTCATTAACAAAACACTAGGGTAAGTATTATAATAATGATTTTTTTCCTCTTTCATATCTTGGGGGAAAAATACAGATTGACCCAACTGGTATACTCTTAGCAAAGAATATTCTGACTTTATAGACTGAACACTCTCTCCTAACCACTGTACACAGTGAATAGAGCTAAAGATGCCTAGATTTTACCTCAAGTATGCTTGTGCAGGACAGAAGCCATCCTTCTACAGACTTATGAAAAGGAGCCCAATCACCTTTCTAACAGTTAGATTACAAAGACGTGAGAATATTAATAGAAACAAAAAGATGCACAGCTGTCTTCATTGTGACTGTAGAATATAATTCTGCTGTATGCCATGTTTGAAAATATATAAATACAGAAAGAACAGAAAAGTTTAAGTGAATAGGACCACTAGAACAAACCCTAACCAGTTATACATATAAATATGCACATATATATATATATATATATGAAATTAAGGTATTTCACTAAATGTATTTTGTTAAGTAAAGCAAAGCAAAGAGACCTTACAGGGAAAGATTGAATATTTAATTTGTAAGTCTCTACCACAGCAATGGAGAATTAACTACTATTTAGTCCAGAAAGAACTAAGGGAATTGAATGAATATTTGCTTAACTCATTCTCACAGCACTAGCTACTAATCTCAGACACTTTGAACTCTATCTACATCATCTCTAATATATTTGAAAAAAGAAAAAGAACCTTTTTAAAAATATGCCTTGCAGTTTTGATCTTAGCAGTTTTCAATTAAATTCACCATCGAGTTTTGAGGGAATAGCTTACATCTCTGATCTATTTAGATGTTTTGAAGTTACTTTATATTATAACAAATATATAATGTATCTGGATCGTTCATGTTGCCACAGCGATTGCTGCTTTCTGGTTACTGGTGAAGTTATTCAAATTTCATACACATTCCGAGAGGACATACAGTCATGTCTTCTGAGATACATGACATTTCCCCATGATGATGCAACAGTTACATGAAAATGGCATCCTTGTATGCTTTTGCTTCCTCCAAATTCGAGCATTAAGTGGGAAGCTAGAGAGTGCATGGTTTCTGTCCTTGAGTAATCACTGTTAATAATTCCCATAACAAGCTTCGCATCAGTGAAAAACACAGGGCTCAGCTACTAAACATATCTCAAAGTTATGATGCATTCTTTTTAATTTTCCTTGAAACCCACAATCAGGTAATGAGAGATTCCTTACAAAAAATAAAAATAAAAAAACAATAAAACCCAAGACAATTTTAATGCCCATAAATAAATTCTAGTATAACATTCTAATTGAGCTGCAAAAAGTATTTTATGCTGGTTTGCAGTCTGGCAGCCCTGTATTTTCTTTATAGTTTCATGTAATAAAATATTATCCTCATGGCCATTCCTATTACTCCATCTATCACTGAATAAAGCATCATAAGTGATAGACCTTTAAAAACTATACAAGGTGTACAAGGTAAAGGAGGAAAACCATTATATCTCTTGCCCATTTATTTTTACTACTAATATTACATTGTCCACTTTTTTACAACAAAGACTAGGGGTTACTATGGATTAGATATTGGTCAGTGTATTTTTAATTTTTTTTTTAAAAACCTATCTCGTTGATCACTGTGGACTACCTGGAACAGCATGTGGGTTCATGCTACCCAGGTGTAACTCTAATTGGCTTATAAAACACCAAGAACTTTTTATCAACATGCCTACTTGATGAAGTGAGACCAATTCCAGGGTGATATAGGCACAACTCCGTGGATACAAATGTTTAAACAAACATTAAAAACCACAACAAGATAATGATTTTAAACTATTCCTATTCACACATCGACATACATTAGAACAGAAGATGTTGCTTTAAAGGCCTGCTTCTTAAACACATTCCAAGCCAGGGAAAAGTAGAAACATTTTAGAATTTTGTTTTAGTTATACACAGATGTTTTCAGTCTTAGAACTGGTTATTTCATGAGAATGCTGACCTCTAAATACTGACATAGCACACCATAAATCATAATTCTAAGGTCCTCCACATCACTTGAAGAAGTTTTCATTTGTCTCAATCACAAAATTTGAGCAAAACCACCAGGTCTGCTCCCAATGATAACTCCAAATTCTCATTGCTAATTCTCATACAACTCAGTTATAATTAAGCTGAATTCCCCACAGCTTTGGTCCTTTGGTGGGCTATATGATTTTTTTTTCAAACTTTTACTGAGAGATCCTCACAATGGTTCCATGTTAAAAAAAAAAAAAAAAAAAAAAAAAAAAAAAAAAAGATTAGGAAACAGAGAGTCATAATAAACTACCAAAGATCATACAGCCTGGTAGCAGGAAAAAGAAAGGTAGATCAGAAATCTCTTGCTCCAAACCCCTGTGCCTCTAGCTGGGGACAAGCCAGATTTCCCAC
The DNA here is from genome assembly GCF_963924665.1 of Micromys minutus. Lineage (NCBI taxonomy): Eukaryota > Metazoa > Chordata > Mammalia > Rodentia > Muridae > Micromys > Micromys minutus. Next base: position 43,585,896 of record NC_137973.1, on the reverse strand, counting down.
CTCCTCCCTGAGCTTTGAACACTTAAGCTTTGGACATTAATGTGCCCTGTCTAAGAGTGTGTGGGGATCAAGAAAACACTCCCTTGGCTTTTTATCATGCCAAACTATCACCTTACCCAGACAAGAAAGTCACAAAACAAACATATCTCAAGGTTTATCTTCCTTCTGATTAAGAGTATGAAATTTATTTTTCTTTCATGGTTGCTCACCTAAGCTACCTAAGAGCTGTGTGATCATGGCCAGCGAACACAACAGCTAAGGACTCATCTCAAAGCCCAGTATGCATAAATAAGTTAAGGCACAGTCCCAAATCATAAAGGCAAACTACCTTTAAATGAGGAAAGTGCATCCACATTGCACTCTGAGATGTTCGGCCATTTCCACATATTGAGTGTAGCATATAAACCCATTTGAATAATTTAAAACAGATTTTACACTGATGGAATATTGATTTATCCTTGATATACACACTTCTCACGGCATTCATTAAACCATCAAAAAGATGCCCTAACAAATGGAATCTCCATTATGACCTGTTTACTGGTGAAAGCATGGTGCTGTATTTCCTTAGAAGGGTTCAGCTCTTTTCCTCCCACGTCATAAAAAGGATGCCATGGAAGGCTGAGCAAGTACATAAATGGCCCTGAAATAGCCACATTTGCCAAAGCATTTCATTAATGGACATCTCGCTTTAAGTAAGTGAATCCTTATAAGTAAGAGCCGCTCCCGTGTTGATAACCGCTAAGCCACTCGAAGTGTCTCCAGCCTGTGTGTTGTCTTGTTTCTACAGAGTGTTATTGTAACCCTTTGGGCTCAATCCATGACCGTTGTAATGGCTCAGGATTTTGTGAGTGTAAGACTGGAACGACAGGGCCTAAATGTGATGAGTGTCTGCCAGGAAATTCCTGGTACTACGGCTGTCAACGTAAGTAACTCTGGGAGCTGCCCTCTGCCTGCTGCAGCATGGCTGGTTCTGCTTGTCTGGGCTGGCATGTGCAGTGCCTCAGAGCAGAAAAAGACCCATCCAGCTGTCAAGCTCCATAGGCTACTTAGTGTCCCAGCCTTGTAGGAGAGTGATCCATCAGCCATCCAGCTGGTCTCTGAAACTCACCCTCATCTCCTCTGATGGCTAACACAGCTTATAGTGAAATATCGTATGGCAGTGCATATACCTGGTCAGACTATAATTTAAGTGGCACGGTAGGGAACCCAGTGTAGAAATCCATACGACGAAATGAAGCGAGATGTGTATGTGGTTGATATATTTCCAGAACTGAAAGCTTCCCTGAAACTGCAGAGTTCATAAATTCAACAATATCTACATAACTTATAACCATCCTTGCTATCGTGTCCATCACCGAATCTTAACCCAGATCCTGTAGGTAATAAATCTGAGGCATATTGAAATGATGTGGTAAAAGAAATGAAAAATCAATACCTTTTATGAGACATTGGGGTTAGGTACCACATAGTGAACCTTAGTTGCTGTTTGGTTCATTCTCTGCAGATTATCAAGCCTTCTGAGAAGTTTGCCAGGCATGTGGCATGTTGGTATGCCCATGAAATCTAAATCACATAAATCTATGCAGAAACTTCCTGCCTGCGGTGTAACTTCTGATTTATGGTTCTGCATGCATGTCGCTTTCCATGTTTATAAACTTACTATGATGAAATACCCACAAAGATGCTCAGATAAACAGAGAGCAAGCCACAGAGGTCACAGTTGTATTGCTGTCATACCAAAAAAAAAAAAAAAAAAAAAAAAAAAAAAAAAAAAAGGGAAGAAGAAGAAAGAAATACAGAAAAGAGATTTCAGAGCTGATTTTTATTTAACTATGAAGGAAATTATAATTTGAACATATAATTAATATAAGAATTACTCAAGAACTATATTCCTATCTTTGGGATCTTTGAAAGCATCTGTGTGTTCTGTCATTATAGAACATCTCAATTCAAACTAATCATGTGACAAGCCCTAACAGCTCCATGCCTGCCCTATTGAATGGCACAGCTATAATTCTGTGTGTTTATTTCTCATTTGAATAAAATAGTAGCATGCAGGAAATGTAGAGACAGTTTCTACAAGAAATCATGTTATCTCTATAATATAATCATTTTATTTTCTACATAAAATTAAGGGAGATAAATACCATGACAACAACTAATAGCATTAGATTTCGCTAGAAACATGGACAAAAATTGATCGAATTTTCTATCTGCCACTCATGTAATTTCTAGGTATCTAATGGCTACATTTATATGTAACATAAAATGACTTGCTATGAGAAGATGGACTGTGGCAATGAACAGAGATGTTTGGCACTGGGCAGGTCAATATTAGAAGTTCCAAAAGCTAGGTACTGAGACGAACAGTGACAGGCACTTAGACAGCCCAATGAAAAGCAACTCACTTGAACAGTAGCTCAAGATAAGGCTGAAAATTAAAAGGCCTGCCTGCTGTAATTTTTCCAGAAAACACTTGTCCTTAAAAGTAGATTCCTAAAGCCACGTGAAGAGATAGGATTCGGAAAGCACTCAACAGTCCTAAAACGCAAGGACATGAGTCCCAGAACTACAATCAGGCAAAAGCAGCAAAGGAGACACGTGCCAAGATAGAAATAATTACCTGTTAATCCTGCAATTCACCAGGAGAAACACAACAAAGAAACAAACAAACAAAACAAATAAACATCACTTTGAGCCAAATTGGAAGCAAGCATTTATTAAATGTTAAATATTGACTAAGAGATTGACTTTGGTCAGGATCATTTCCCCTAGAATCTCCCAGCTTGTATGGTCTCCAGCCACTTGTTAAAGGGGCTTATGAAGCCAAACCAATAAGCCACTGTACTTTCCCATGAGGCTTTGTTAGCTCCCAGAACTACAATACCCAGCATTCCAGGAAGTTACCTAATTCATGTACAGGCAGGGCTTACAGTTTAATTTTGGGTATAGCAAGATTCATCGTACAATGAGTACAAAGACTGTAGCTGAGATAAATATCTCTGAGTGAAAGTTTTATAGAAATGCTTCTGCTTTTGTTTGAGACAAGGCCTCACTTTCTTACCCAGACTGGTCTTTCACTCATGATGTTCCTGCCTTGGCTTCCTGAATACAGATACTAAAAGCCTGTGCCACTAGGTCTGGTACCTTATATAAAGTCTGATGAGCCAGAAAAAGGAGGGGGAGTCCTGGAATGTAACAAGAGTAAAATGATTGTGAGGATACAAATTACAAGTTAATTTTATTCTATGACAATATTACCCCCTCGGTCAACTACATTACCCTAGCAATTGGAAGATCAAAAGAAATCCTGGCACCTAAGATTTCCTTCTGGAAACAGAAGGTACATTTGAGCCTCTAATACACTTAAAAAAAATAAAAAAGGCCAAAACAAAAACCTCTGTGCCTTAGCACCCATCAACCCTAATGCTTTTCTGTGGGTCATTGCCCTTGAAAATGATGGTATCAGTGCTGAGTGCCTCCTACAGTGCCGGCATTGGGTTAATGAGAAAAGCTTCAAGGTTGTAAACAGAAAGCTGCTGTAACGTAAGGTCACGGGGTCGAGTAACAATTATGACAGAGTTAAAACAGGACGAAAGGAGACATACACGTGGACACTTACTAGTGAGGCCCAATTGGGAAGAGGCTTGTGCAGGAAGACACCAGAGTTAACTACTGAGACCTTGGTAGGAGCTATCCAAGGTGGCTGGCGAGCAGAGGTGCAGGAGCCAATATATTGTTTCAGAAATATCAAACATTCTCCTATGACTTGGGAAGTGTGTGAGTGTGTGTGTGTGTGTGTGTGTGTGTTCCTCTTTTTCTCTGTTTTTTCTCCCTGTCCCCCTGTCATGTGTGTGCACATGAACATGTCTATGTAGTACAGAAAATATCTTTAAAGAAATGAAAAAAAAATAGGAAGTAGATTGTGTGATGTCTTAAATTCTAGCTAAGAAGTTTCACATCATTGTGGAAAATAACTGAAAGTACCGTGTAAGAGAGGTATGGAATCCAATATATGCTATTAAACAAATGTGTGTAAGAATGAGATTTCTTTTTGCAATCATTATTGCACTTCATTAAATAAAAGGTCGTAATAGTTTTAAATTGGATTTAACATATACATTGGACATATATCAAATTTACCTTTGAGCACACAAGATTTTTAGTGTTTTATTTTGTTTTACCTCAATCTGAAAGCCTTTTTCCTGAGCCAGGATTAGATGCAGTCTTAATGGTAGAGAAATTAACCTGCAAAAATTCAATACCAAGAAGAAAAGAATAAGAAGAGTAAAACTGGACATGGTAATGGTGAACTGAAAGTAAAGAGGTGTGTGTGCGTGTGCGTGTGCGTGTGTGTGTGTGTGTGTGTGTGTGTGTGTGTGTGACTGTGGATAGATAGATAGATAGATAGATAGATAGATAGATAGATAGATAGATATGATGTTTATCATATATATGTATGGCCAAGTATGGTGATACGTAACTGTGGTCCCCGATCTTGGGAAGTAGATGCAGGAGAATAGAGCTGCATGTCATCTAATGTTCATAGAATGCTCAAGAGTAATCTTGACTATATAAGCTCATTTCTAAATAGAAAAACACAAAGAAGAGGACGATGAAGGAAAGAAGTAGGAAAAAATTGAGCCTTTTGGGATAATGATTAGTTTAGTGTAAAGGTTGTCCAAAAAAAAAAAAAAAAAAAAAAAAAAAAAAGAAAAAGAAAGAAAGCAAAAGAAGTTTGAGAGTAAAGAAACAATTTCAATTAATAACATTCTGAAATCAGAAGTCATAGCCAAGTCTCAAAAAACAAATCTGAAATGAGCAAGCAGAAATTAATGCCTCTTATAACATGTGAAGGGTTAATTCAGTACCAACACCAGAAGACTGGATACCTTTGAAATATTTTCACTAAATATAATGTGAATATGTTAGAATAAGTGACTCTTGTGGGCGATGTGCTCTGTTCCAGAAGAACACACATTAGACAGACTAAAACCCCACGTTATTACCTTAAACTACCAATACTTATTTTTCATTGATTATGTTATGTGGAATCACATGCTGCATACAAAAATAGGTTCTGTGAGGGTTTGAGCATTTGGGGGACCTATTTTATAGGTCTTGATAGAGTAATTCCCCAAGACCATTAGCTTTCAATGCAAAAAATAATGGTGTCTTACAAACAGAATACAGCTTTTGCTTGAAAGAATAAGCCCTACTTTAAAATATTCTTACTTGATTTGAAAGAAAAGGTACAGGGCAAGACAATGTAGACTTGGAGTATAAATTAGGAAGACCAGTCAGTGAAATGTTCTTAATTAAAATGAAAAACTGCGTGGATAAGGCATCGAGAGAGAGTATGTGCATTATTAATGAAAGCTCAAAAGGGTGTACTCCCTTGTATAAAATTAAAACTCTTATATGTTCTTTTACCTTCCAATACAAATGAATTAGATTGTCATTCTATCTGATAAAACAAACAATATGTTCTGCTAAATTGTTTACATATATTGATGAAAAGTTTTCATCAAAAATGAAAGAAGTTATGTGTTTTTGTTATTGTTCCTACTGCTTTAAGTTGAATTTTTTGTTTGTTTAATTATTTTTTCTTTGAGATGAGGGTTTTATACTATATCCCAGGCTGTCCTAGAACTCACTCAGTCTGTAGCCTAGACTGTATTTAAACTCAGAATATTCTTTCTGTCTCATTTTCCACGTACTGGGATTATAAAGATTATCATGTCCCTGTTACCAGTTTCTTTGTTTTTTTTTTAATTTGATTGGTTAATTGGTTGGCTCATTTGTTTATTCATTTGTTTATCTTTCATTTATTCATTTTGTTTGTTTGGTTTGTCTTTAAGCTGAGCCCCTTGTCCAGAACTGTAGAGCCAGTGTCAAGCTGAACCTCAGTTGAACAGTAAATGCCAGGAAGGATTCTTTTTCATGTCCAAGAATAGAAAATGTGAAAGACAAACATGCACAGCAATTTCTTAACCCATTGTGGGTCTATGAGGTGTTCCAAATAGAGTAAAGTAATGAGGGAGAAACAGGCCAATAGATGAAAGAGATATGTACATTTTTTCAAAGAAGAGGCGGAAGTTTTCCAAGAATACAAGTATTGCCTCAATTTTTTCTCAATTGGTTCTTTACATTTGTCACTCTGAAAACTGTCAGCTGTCAAGACACTGTAGAGTGTGTCATTTAACATCCAAAATGAATTATAAGGAAGTAGGGGTGGTCTGGACTATGGGCAGTCATGTTGGATCCAGTACACCTGAAGAACTTCTGACCTAGAGGATCTTTGTCCCCAGAGGTAAATCAGATTACAATAGGGTAGAAGTTCGGTAAGGTCACCAAGCGAGTACTTAGAGTAGCACATACTGAGATAGCTTTCTCACACAAAGGAGTAAAGGCTTCTAAATTCCCAAGCACTGATGTCCAAGACATTGAAAAGGCTTCAGAATACTTTTGGTAAAATTGATTAGACTGTTTAAAATGTGTGTCTAAGAAAAAAAAAAGAAATCCTTTTTAAAAATCTAACTTAGTAATTAAGAACTTCACCACTCACATGCTATGTGTTGACACTCTGATCCACATTTAAGCTAAAAATAAATAAATAACTTTTTAAAACGTAGGTGGTAGGGAACTGTTGGGACGGTCATTTAAGTGGCAAAGATGCAGAGTCCCGAAATGTACGTCTTACCCTCAAGACAGAATGTATGTATGAAAAAGGAGTTAACACAGTTTTAGTTGAATAAAGGCCAAAGGTCATGATCCCAATAAAGCATAGGGGATACATCTAGATTTTATAACCCTTCCGTCTTAGCAAGGCAGGGATCCAGGGTAGCTATTCCCTTGACAGAGGTGTTTTTCATGTGAAGAGTTGAAGCATATTGGCAAACATATAATTTGGCCGATTGCAGATGTCAGCCAGTGTTCATTACTTTTCTCATTGCTATGACAAAGTACCTGACAGGAAGCAGTTTAAGGAAGGAAGGGTTTATTTTGGTTTATAGTACAAGGGAAAATATTTTATCATGGGGGAAGACATGCAGCAGGGATGGGAAACCAGTCAGTCAAATTACTTCTGCGTTCAACAATTAGAGAGGCAACAGGAAATGTCAGCAAGCTACAAAACCTCAAAGCCCACTCCAATGAGTCACATTACTCCAGGCAGGCTCTGCCTCCTAATGGTTCCATAACCTTGCCAAACACTGCCACCAGCTGTTAGTGTTCAAATACATGAGCCTGTGTGGGACATTTTACATTCAAACCAAACACAGCACATGGAGGTCTGTAGTGGACCAAGCAGATCAGTTGGCCAATGGAGACAGAACAAGAAATACGGGTGAAATGAAAGAGGTTTCTTTCAAGTTACCATTTTTCCACCACAGGTATCTCTTGCTTTCTGGGGTACACTGAGAAATGGCAGGTTCCTCAATCTGTGAGAAAGTTCAAACGGATGGTGAATGCACCCCTTCTAGTGGTGGTTCTGGATGGTCCTGTGTTAATAGAGATTCTAGTGAAGATGCCTCAATTTTTTCACCTTTGACATTAGACCAAGCCCATGAGGCAGAGGGCAAGTATGCCCAGAATGTCAGCCCAGGTGTCCTTAGGAGACCCTGGGCCACTCCACTGTCTTCCACTCTAGTTATTCTTTACTTATGTATCCCAGGAGTTTCTCTCAAGCAACTCCTGTTTTCATCTATTTTTTTAATCTATTTTTTTCCTACAGTTTATTTTGATGGTATTTTTTTCCCTCTTACAACTCCCTCCACATCTTCCACATTTCCATATGCACCCAACATTATGAAAAGTTCAAAATCAAAACAGAATCATCATCTTCCAGGTTACTAGTGTTTTTAATCATTTGGAAATCAACAACTAGGGATTTATAAAACTCCCTTTATCCTATGAAGAGCTTTTGATCATAATTCTTCTGCTACCATAATTCTAGAGTTTTTATTTCTTCCTTTTCTTTCATTCTTTCTATTTTATGGAGATTAATTTTTGCAGGCCTGACAACTTGTGATCATGGAGATATTAGGACGATGTTTTCAATTCTGTGAGATGAAGATTATACCTTCCAAGACAAATACCTTGAACCTAACTTGTAATTTTTCAATTGCCTCTGGTTGCTGCCTCTTCCTATTTGCTGTGTTACATTAAAAATGTCTAGTTCACATTTCACCAGATGACCTTACACGTTGAATCTGTTGACAGGAAGCATGTCACCTAAATGTGGATATGTCTGTCATGCTTGAGAGCATTTACAGTCCTAGACAGCAGATTCTACTTATTTAACTCTTTTATCTCTATCACCAAAAGTTCCATTTTGTCAATGAAGTGAATGACTCATTAGATCCAAGCTTCTACTTTTCTTCACACTAACTTGAATGTCAGTGTCATTTTCCTTGCTGAGTACCACACACACAGAATGATGAAAGGTAAATGCCCTGAGAGGGTTCTTGCCACTCCTGCTGCCCAGCTTCTCTGGGTGGGAAAGTAGTCCTCTTTAAACAGCCATTCTGAGCCTCTCAGAGGTAATTGAAAAGAGAAAATATTAGGAAAACAGAAGATAGAAAGAGGCAATGTATAAGCATTACAAATATGCTGGGTCTTCCTCCAGGGAAACAAGGTTCATTTTATCAGCTAGAAGAGAAAGCTCGGAGCTGTCCCCAATTGTGAAATTTCCCCTGATTCAGCAGTCATGCTAAGAGCTGTTGCTTTCCAGCTGCACTTCTTGGTTTTCCCGAATATTTAACTTTGATTTGGAGTTGTCAGACAAGGCCCACCTACCTCTACCACATCAGAGACCTGGTGCCACCCCTGAGTGATGAGGCTAGGGTGTCAGGGATTATGCTGGCTGTGAGAAGTGCTGGAACTCTTCACATACTAATGGCTCCATTCAGCAAAGCCATGAGAGGCAAATACTGACACAGCTAGCGTGGTGGGAGTGAGTGCTTCAAATGTACTCGTATAGGATTCTGTACTGAATGGATTCAAAAACCTGCAATTCCTGAATTTCTAAAGGTCCATTTGTGACAAATACAGATGCTGCACAATCAATAGAGCAATTTCAAGCATTTTCAACATCATAAAACACACCTACTAGCCAGAGCCTCTGGTACCTTGTTCTCAAATCAAAAGGAGCCCTCAGTTCTCATCTGCAAAGCAGACCTTAAAATATTGACTTGGAAATCCATCAGGTTTTTTTGGATTTGTTTTGGTTTTTTTTTTTTTTTTTTTTTTTTTTTTTTTTTTTTTTTTTTTTTATCTTTGTTGGACAGAACATTTAAAACAGCAAGTATACCCAAACTGAATCATTCCATGCCACCAAACTATCCAAGTTTAACATAAAAGGTCTATGAGCTGTCACTGCCAACGACCCTTGTCAAGTGCAGGTTCAATTGCATGGGAAGAAATGCACCAGTCAGGTCCTGTCTGATAGGTGATCAGTGCGGGATGTGAAAATGAAAACTGGAGCTCTGCCTTTACTCTGAGTAGAATAAATGTAGGGTCCCACCTTGGGCCACTCTTCATGCACTAGAGAGTGCATATTTGAACCTGTGTGAATGAGAAAGAGACAGACAGTATCACAATCTCATAAAACCGTGTGGACAGAGATAAGAGCTAAGAAGCCTGAAAACTGAGCCCTACAACAACAACATGGCCACCCAACTTGAAACCTGCAGGAGAAAACTGTACCTGGAGAGTCAGTCCTTAACACTTACACATACATGTAGAACTTGAGCTTTGTTACAAACCATAGCTGGGAGGGTTCTTGATATGCAGATTGTAAGAGTCAATACAACTCATGAAAATAAGGTTTACATTTGAAGTCAGGGTTTTTTTTTTTTTTTTAAGCTAACTCTCTGTGTGTGGGGGGGGGTGTATGATTTGGTGGAGAGAGAGGGAAAATGAGAGGGGGAAACAAGGGAAGATGGAAGAGAAGAAGAGAAAGAGACAGAGGGAGAGACAGCACACTGTTCATGAGTTCTATGTGTTCCAAGATCCAAAGTTGAGATGTCCAGTTCTTGCCTTCACCCTTGTTTGAGACAGGCATCATTTTTATTTTTTTATGATAGCAGAGGTCAGGCTCAGAGGCTGAAGAGTGTCTTGGGGTTCTCCTGTGTCTACCACTCACATAATGGCAGAACTGCATAGCAGGACTGAGGCAATTAGCCTGTGCTTCCACATCCTGCTTTAAGTAGATTCTAGGGATTTCAACTGAGGTCATTCAGCTTGCATGGCAAACACTAGCATCAAGACTGTGGCCTCTGCACATAACTGCTGCTACGTCTCCACCAATGACATCACACACCTCACACTTCTCAGGGGCTTGAATCGTCAGAGCACTTTGCATTTGTATGATTATAAAATCTCACAAAGAGGAAGAGTCTTTACTGTATGCACACATCCATTTCCAGTAAGAATAGTAATCATTTTAAGATCATAAAATTGTATGACGCCATTTCTGCGTATAGGGAACACTCATACATTATCTCATTTCCTTCATTTTGTAGATGGCAAAGCTGAGAATTAAGGGGGTCACTTTTCAATTGAAACACTTTAAGTAGCAAAGCAGTTACTAGTAGTAGTAACTTTGGTAGTCATGTTTATTTCAGCTTTTTATAAGATGTTTGCTGTTTTCACTTCACAGATTGAGAGAGAATCTGATGAGTTCTTCCTCATCAGATCAGCAAACTTTTTCTGTGATGATCTAAATAATTCTTATGCTAAGCTCTAGGGTCATACAGCTGGGTCCCAACTACTATATGTGCTTCCCCGTATACTTCTCAACAACACTCACCTGTGGAAAATGATGATGTCCCAAGGAAACTTGATTCAATGAACTGAAATTTGACTCTTATAATGACACATGTCAAAAATGTTATCCTTTTTCATTTTGCTTCATTTATTTTAAAAAGTATAAAAACAATTCTTTGTTCACCATCCAAGTAAAAGGAAGGCAGTCTGGGCTTTGCCTCACAGCCACAGCTTGATTTATCCTGAACTCAACACAACAATGGCAAACAAAGGAACAGAGGAGAGAATGTGGAGCAGGAGTCAGGAGAGAACTTAAGAAGAAAGAGTTTTCATTAAAAACTTGACATGCATAATGCAGAGGGTTGATCTAACAGGTTCATATTTACAAGGTCCTAATTGACCTTAAGAAAAAAAAAATGGTTAGGATTCCCAGAAACATGAAAGCTTTGACCATTTAATTTCCAGAACAAAATCACACACGTGGTCGATACCAACTGTTTAAAGGCCTTAAGAGCCAGCGAAGCCAATTTAGCATCAATTTAGTACAATCAGCAACTAATGAAAGAGAAGTCAAGGTGGCCATAATATAATCAGGACTCTTCATGTCAGAGGGAAGAAATTCTGCTGCGTATTGCAGGGAGAGCCCATCACCTTGAATATCAGCAGAAAGCACCACCAGGATAGAATTACACTAATAATCCAGTGCTCCAGTGCCAACGACAAAGGAAAAGGACATTTGTAACACGTAGATAATGGAGAAAAAATTTTACCATCACCTTTAATATTGCTAGTAATTATCCTTAATAATGTATATACCAGTGTTGTGAACTCAATCTTTTTCTGCTCAGATTTTGTTTAGAGTGTGACTGAGTCTATTAATCCCAAGACCTTTAGAATTTCCCAGAGGAAGGATTGCATGGCCTGTCCATATTCAAATGCACAAATGCTTTTTGACCCATCTTTTCCAAATTGTCTGTTTTTAAGAGATATGGTCTTCATTTGGGTCCTGAAGAGCTGGAGCAGGGGCCGTCCCAAAAGCTGTTGCCTACATGTGGGGTATGTCCTTCTAGTTGGGCTGCCTTGTCTGGCTTCAGTAGGAGAGGAAGCTCCTAGCCTAGCAGAGACTTGAAGTACCAGGGTAGGGGGGATACTCAGTGGTCATTCCTTGGCATGGGAAGAAAAGGGGAGAGGGGAAAGGGGAAAGGTTGTGGGGGAGGGTGGTGTCTGGGAGAAGGGCAGTAGTGGGATATAAACTAAATAAGTAAAAAAATTAATTAAAAATTCTAAAAAATAAAATAAAAGCTCCCAAACATAGTATAAGACCTATGGGGACAAGGAATAGCAGCTTGTATAAATACACAATAGATTATAAGATTTGATATTATTCAAGTTGTCAAAAGATCAGTCATGTTTTCATAGTAGACTAGAAATAATTCCTAAGGTGCATTTTAATGATATATTCTGTCTTTCCTAGTCAACTTTGTGGTGGTAAACTAAGACAGTGCACTTACATTTTCTAAAAGTAATAAGTTGTGAAACATCATGAAATGTAAAGTGTTGCTGTAACTTTTTTTAAAAAATTACAATTAAACCTTTAAAAAATATAGTGCCATTGGCTTTATGAACTTAGTTCACATGTTAGTGTTCCTCATCATGAAATCAATAACATGGACAATTACATTGCTCGTGTGAATTTAAATACAACACCACAGAGTTTTGTGGGGTATCTGTTCCACAGCCACTTGGTGATTAAGGCTAGTACTGTCACCCCATATTTCATGCTGCTGCTGACTCAATGTTTTTCAGAACATGAAAGTGCTTCTTGAAATATTACACTTACAGAAGTGCACTTTCTAACTAAAATAAAAAATAAAGATTCCTAAAGGGCCTTCAGATATGTATGTGTATAAAATAAGAATTCTATTTAATTAGATTAAGCTTTAACTTTTTAATATACTGTAAATCATTTGCGAACTTCATGTATATGTACACATTCATACACATATATGCATATAGAGACAGACAGTTCCATCATATTCATCTCCTCCAACTCCTCCCAGACACCCGTGTTCCCTTCCCATGTCTATATCATTTTCTTTTTTAAAGATTATTGTCCAATGAGTGTTTCCTATATACCCATGGTTGCCAGGCATCCACTGGAGCATCAACTCACCAGCGAGACCACACTCCAGAAGAAAACAGCCTTTCTCTTTTACTATCTGTCATCAGCTGTCAGTTCCTCCTCATCTGAGATTCAGATCTCATGAGCCTTGATTTTTTGTTTCATGCTGGACTGTTGACTCCCAAGGTACAACCACAGCTGCTGTGAGTTCAGGAGTGCAATGGTCCTGTCCCATTCAGAACACTCCTCTCCAATGCCTGTTCTTAAAATCTTCCTGCCTCTCTTCTACTCGGTTCTCTTATTAGGGGGTTAGGGTATAATATTCATGTCTCATTTGTGCCTGAGCACTTTATACATATGTACTCTCTCCACGTGGACAGTAGTGAACAAATGTCTTTGTTACTCACTGTCCACTACACACGTGTTTTCCTGGTAAGGACGGATATCTGCACAAATAGATGCTTTTAGAGATGTGGATTTAGAAGTAGGCTCAGTGCTATATTTACTTAGCAAAATGTAGTAGCAGGCTCACCTAGAAGCTTCCTAGACATTGGTTCTTAGATTAAGTATACAGGTATGAGTTGATTCAGAGGTTGTGGGTCTTAAGTCCAATCAAAATGCAGGTGGTTACAACAATCACCTTCAAGCTATTGATGCCATGTCTTGTAAATGTGACCAACAAAAGCTCTACAAAGCTTACAGGGCTCACATCTAGGTATGACTCTCCATGGTTGTTTTCCCTCAGAATGCCACAGAATACCTTACAATATTATTAAAGTTAGGTGTTGAGGTGGAGAGTTCCAGGACAGTACCAGATTTATTTCTCCCAGTCCCATGATCAAAGCATGTGAGGTCTCTGGTAATAGGGACTTCCTATCCATCCCTATCAAGACCAAGAAGAATGGTCTGTTCTGCGGGTCTCTGATAACCCCCCAAGCAACAAGACAGTATAAGGTATCACACACCTGACACAGGGATTTTTGTTTGGAAATCTATAGCTTCTGGAAAGAGCATCAAATTACTTGTAGGGTAATTCAAATTAAACATATATGGAAGTTTATAACTATTGTATGTATATGGCTTTTTCTCAAATATCTCGTATCTCTCCCCACTACCCCTTCTTTTCAAACCTCTCTCCCCCCTGCACTTATAAGCTCTTCCTTCATTATTCTCTATCCCCTCTTCATTTTGCTAGTGTGTCTCAGTTCTTAGGATGGACGAAGTTAGATTCCACCTGATAGAAGCATTCTATGAAGGCATATTAATGCATCACTTCAGATATAACAAAGGTTTGATCACGCTATATGGGAAACACATGCATTTATTTAAACAAGGCGATAAAATTTCAGTTTTTAAATTTTTCTTTTAATTTTATTTAATCTTTTCTTACCATCCAGATTTTATGCCCTTCCTGGTTCACACTCTGACTCTTCCACATTCCATACTTCCCCTTCCCCCATTTCCACAAAAATGTCCCACCTCCCACTATCCCCAACACCCTACTCTGTGGGGCCTCCAGTCTCTTGAGGGTTAAGTGCATCTTCTCTGACTGAGTCCGAATGCTCAGTCCGCTGCTGTTTATGTGTTGGGGACCTCATATCAGCTTGTGGGTGCTTCCTGGTGGGTGGCCCAATGTCTGAGAGATCTCGGGAGTCCAGAATGAGACTGCTGGTCCTCCTACAGGGTCACCCTCAACTTCTTCCAGCTTTCGCCTAATTCGATCACAGGGATCAGCAGCTTCTATCCCTTGGATGGGTGCAAATATCTGTATCTGACTCTTTCAGCTGCGTGTTGACTTTTTCAGAGGGCAGTCATGATAGGTCCCTTTAGGTGAGCACTCCATAGCTTCAGTAATAGTGTCAGGCTTTTGAGCCTCCCCTTGAGCTGGGTACCACTTTGGGCCTGTCATTGGACCTCCTTTTCTTCAGGCTTTTCCCAATTTCTCTGTTCTTTCAGACAGGAACAATTATAGGACATATATTTTGATTGTGGGATTGCAACCTTATCCCTCACTTGATGCCATGTCTTTCTGTTGGAAGTGGGCTCTATAAGTTCCCTCCTTCCACTGTAGGGCATTTTATCTAGGGTCCCTCCGTTTGAGTCCTGAGAGTCTCTCACCTCCCAGGTCTCTGGTATATTCTGGAGGGTCCCCTACCCCCTACCTCCCAATGTTGCCTGTTTCCATTCTTTCTGCCTGCTCTCAGGGCTTCAGTCCTGTTCCCCAAAAGCCAATACATGATGATGTTCCCCTCTTCCCCTGCTGTCCCCCTTTCCATCTCAGTTCCTCCCTCCCCCCATCTTGTGATTAATTGCAAACAACTTGATAGAATGTCTTACAGAATCTTGTGCAGTATTTTAATTCTCCTCTATTAAGAAAATGTATCAAGTTATTGAGTCACTCAAGTATTTAACTTCTTGACTCTTGCATTATGTAGAAAAAAATAACCACCTTGATTATCAGCAACATGCTCTTAGAGGAAATTTCAGTAAAAGTTTACAAATTTATTCACTAATTCATAAGGTCATTTGATTACCACCAATGAAGTCGTCTTGCATACCTGGAATTACAATAACTTTTGGCAACCAAAGACAAATAAAATGTGAGTCCTGCTCTCCAAAGTCTGACAAATTGAGAAGAATTTCAGTCAAGAGGCACTTCATTTTTGCCTGGCCCCGGTCAGAGAAAATGATCTTAGGGCCACTTTCCTAGCTGGTTTTCCACTTATAGACATCTCTGACATATATGTTTAGAAGATTATCTGAACTGGAACCTTACAGAGTTCGTTTTAGCCATTTCTAAGTCATAGATTAATTATCTTTATTAATATGCATCATGTTTATAATGACTATGTTTTTTTCCCTTGTTGTCTGTATGTCAGGCATTTATAACCTTGTGCAAGGGATATAAAACATATTTCATAATCACCCTCATCTTACAGACTGATAACAGCAGGCTCAGAGGAGCTGCGTACCTTTTTCAATTCAGTCAGATCCACCTTGACATTGAAAATTATGATCAGGGTCTGGAGAGATGGCTTAGTGGTTAAGAGCAATGACTGCTCTTCCAGAGGTTCTGAGTTCAAATCCCAGCAACCCAACATGGTGGCTCACAACCATCTATAATGAGATCTGATGCCCTCTTCTGGTGTGTCTGAAGACAGTATAATAAATAATAAATAAATAAATAAAACTTTTTTTACAATGATGACTAGGCTGGAGAGATGGATCAGCATTTAAGAGCATTGGCTGTTCCAGCAGAGGATACAGGTTTGGTTCCTAGCCCATAGATCCAGCTGCTCCCCACCACCTGTCACTCCAGTTTCAAGGGATCTTGCAGCTTCTTCTGGCTTTCATAGGTACATTTATACACATGGCTCATATACATATACTCATGTGTGCTCATGCATGCACAATAATTAACCAAATAAAGAAATTAAGTATATGGTCCTTTAATCAATAGCATGCACATTGCTGGGGAAATATTTAGAACATAGAATCTCAGGCTTAACCATGAGATGGCGGAGAGGAATCTATGAGTGATATCTAATCATATTAGAGATTGAGAAGTAGAAGACAAGTTGGTATTTGAACCTCAAGTATAGGTTACTATTCTTAAGACTAATATGTTTTTAGCTGTCATTGATGGTGTGTGTGTGTGTGTGTGTGTGTGTGTGTGTGTGTGTGTGTGTGCATGTCTGTGCATGTATGTACTTTTAATCACTAGTGTTCACAGAATAATGGCAGTTAGAAAACTGAGTGTGTATACATGCTTGGGAAACTTCAGCTAAAGGTCAAGAGCTCATCTGCTCCTCACCACATCAGCTTTTATCAGCATCTGTTTTACAAATCCAAACCATATTAAAATAAGGAAAATCATGAAAACTTAAACAAGTGCCTATTTGTTTTCTTTCATCCACATAATTTAAAGTGTTTAATATTTGATAGGCTAATAATAAATATTTTAATATAGTATATTGCATTTGGTTATGAATATATCAAAAAGAAATACAAAGTGGGCTACCAAAGACAAACTTTTATTGGGAACATGAAATGGAACATAAAATTTGATGGCAATTACCATTTAATCTATTCACGTTTAGAAACATATTGAAAGAGAAACACATAACTCAGTTAATTGTTATAAATTATTAATTGCTCATTTGAAAAGCAATGATAAAAACTGTACTTGTTGAAAGTCTTTTTTTTTTTCGGTGACTTTAACCTTTATGTCATTGGTTTTATGAGAACAAAGGGGGAAAGAATGACAGCGAGATCCCTGTCTTCCCAAACTAGACAATGACAAGACACTGAACATCTTGGTAGCTAGACAAAGGTTAATCAAGACTGGAATAAACCAGCTACTACTGGCTCTACTCTAATATGCTACAGTATGATTTGCTGACACAAGACCAAGTCATCTGAAGTTTGTTAACCCCCCAGTTGATTACAATATGTTGTCAGGGTGGAACACTGTATATTTAGTGTTTATGCATTCTCTGAAAGACTTACTCCAGCCACGAGTCAACTCATGACAGACAGAACCCAAAGTGAAATGCAAACTGGGTTTCAGCTCCAGAACAGTTAGAGTTGGAGATGGGATGGTCAGAGCACAGTGGGCGCCAGCGTCATCTCATGGACCATGGTCTGGAAAGTATTTTCCCTAAATACGAAGGACTGGTTAGCCAAACAGACTAAGATGCAGAATATGTTTAAATTTTAAAATATCTAACTTACATAGCCTCTACTTTCTCAAAAATTAGTGTTTCTTCTGTGGTAATAAAATATTTCAAAACTGGAAGCTTTTTCACTAACTAAATCCAGGGATTTATTGGTAGATGTCATCACCATAGCTACCATAAGAGTATAACTGATGTATAGTTGATTTTTCTGAAGGGAACTTAAAACATGAGCTACCAAAATCCCTTCATCTTAACATACATGATCAGTATTATTCTAAATATATATGTTGTCAGGCTCACAATTACCATTTTAAAAAAATTAACATCTTGGTTTTTTACTTTTTTTTGTTAAAACATTTCTATAAAAGGAGAAAACAAGAACCTATAAAGAAAAAGTATAATATAACTTCTCTATTACTACTAATGGCTACCTTTTATTTTTTAGACACTTGTTTATTTTCAATGTGTTTTATAAATAAATGGAGTTATTAAAATGCATTCACACATTTTTATAATAAAAGGGGACCTTATATAGACCACAGCAGAATTTTAACGATGATAAACAAAATATAGTATTAGCAACTTTTGTTAATAAGCCTAAATTCTTACAGAACCAAGGAATGTTGTACTTTATTATCATTACATACATGAATACTTTATGTTGAGAAAAAACTGAGCCCTCATTTAACCTCAATTTGCTCATTAAAATGAAGAGGAAACATGGAATCGGTGGACATTTGTGACAAAGACACAATGGATCCCAAAGTTTAGCCTGGGTCCTGACACAGGAAGAGGACTTAGTGAGACAATCTAATTATGACACCTACCTTGGCAGATTCATCCACAATGGTTAGAATCAACACACTTAAAGAAACAATCATGTTCCAAAAAATGAAAACAAAACTTAATATATGTTAGTCTAGTTTATTTCTGAAAAAACAAGAAAAGTCTAAAAAGCTGTGGGAGATTTAATGGCCATTACACCTTGTTGCCATTATTTTAAGCTGTCATTGTCACCTATAAATGCAGTTGTTTTTCAGTACCAAATAAGTAAATAAAACCCTTTATTATAAATTTTATCCACTGAAATACTCCCTAATCTTAGTAGCAATTCTTTATCAATTTTAGCATCATCCTGAATCCTAGAAATTATACTCTAATGCTACAATGACTGCCTGCCAGACATGTCTTGAATTATAAGGTAGCCCTATACATATCAAAACTAGTCTCAGCTCTCCTGTGGGACATAAACCAATTTCTCAGGAGTGATTGTGGGACAGTTTCAATCCTTTGAGCCGCCATCAGACCTATTGAATTCATGCTATTTTCAGCCTGGTGACTATTGACACCCTTCAGGATTTGTATGTCAGAAATGCATTCAGTCTCTTGTGTTTTTCTATTTTTTTAAGAACTCCTCAAGAGAATTTCTGCAGGGTTATTTGGCTATTCTTAGCAAGTTCATGCTATGCACTCTTTTTTAGCAGAGTTAAGGTTTCTTCTCTTACACTAGAAAGGGGCCTCAAATTGAGACTTTTACTTTGAAGAGAATAGGGTTGTTTATTCTTATAGATCTTTAAAAATAGCATGTGTAACAACTTAACCGCATGTCATGCTGTCCTTGAAGCAAAGTTGAATTTTCATAGTGAATCGAAAAGCATTAGTGATGGAGTATAAGTTTATAATTACTGTAGCCTTAACAATGGCATTCTCACCACAGAATGTGGAAGAGATGTGGAAGCCTAAATTCTAAAGAGGAGGGACAGCAACAGTGCAGCTGTACTGCTGTCACCTGCAGCAACTTATACGGGTCACACTGTCAGGGACCAGCCACCTGTGTTGACAGAAAATGTCCTCTTCCTGTACTCTTCACTAAGGTCATATCATGTCACATTTTGACACTATCTTAGTTACTTTTTTCCTTTTACTGTAACGAAATACCATGGCCAAGGCGACTCATAAAAGAAAGCAATTAATTTCAGCATCACAATTTCAGAAGGTTAGAGTTCATGACCATCAAGTGCAGCAAGCTCCTCTGAGCACCGCTGCAGGTTCCTTTACTACCCTCCACCTGGACCCCACTGGTTCCAGGAAAGCATCTCTCCTAAACAGCAGTTCCAGATTGGCTGGCATTGTCTGCACCAGAAATCTCTGGTCCTTCAAGCACTCTTCAATTAGGTCCTCCAGCAAGAGATGCTTTTGTGTCTGTTTGACCCCTGGCATTTACATCGAGATGGCTCCTGTTGCTGCTACAGTTAAGTCTTTTGAAATTTTAAAGCCCGCCTCCAGTGGCAGACCTCCTCCGACAAGGCCACATCTCCTGATCCTTCTCAGATACTTCTACCAACTGGGAAGCGAGTATTTAAACATATGAGCCTGGGGGGGATTGTCATGTGGACTAGCACAGAATAAATGTATTAATCACTGAAAATATATGTTAAGCAAAAAATCATCAAGAAGAGAGAAACAATATTAGAAGCATTATTCTGTAAGAACAAGGCTGGAGAGATATGCCAATCAAAAGACAAGTGTTTGTTAACCCTTTGTACCCTTCACAACCATAGAAACTACCTAAGAGGGGGAGCCTATTTAACACAGACCTCTTTAAAAGAAAAATTTTAAACCTGAGGAGTCTGGAGTAACATGCACAAAGCCATAGAATGAAGCATGAGTTCCCTGTTTCCAGACCACGGGACACCATAATTACCCTAACTATACCAGGCACTATTGTTGGTCTACTCCAAATGTTCAGCTTTATCACATTGTGATTGGAATCCTGCCCATTGCCCTTATTCAGTGTATACAGGAGAGAAAAGTCATGACTTATCAATCTTGAGAATTCACTTCTCAAGATTTAAAATTATACCTCATAGGGCTGTTATCCAACTTATATGAAATGCCTATACACTACTGAGCCCAATTCCAGGGATGTAATCAGCTAAATAAATAAGCATTATTAGAAATATTCTGCTATAAGCAGATGTCAGGAGGTGAGCAATTCTCAGTTATCACTGTTAATCCTGCAAGTGCAGATACCAATAATAAATGTTGGCATTTAAACTGGATTGTCAAGGCAGTTAGTTAACCGTGAGTGTCCATTGTAGGGATGTAGGAGATTGATGCTCATGGACAGTGTCCTCAGGATGGTTTCCCTATAGAAATAAAGACTTCATTGTCTTTCCTTCCCTCATGAGGTAGCAGACATCACAGATTTGCTCCTCTGCCCCCAAGAAGTCTAATGATGTTCTGAGTGTGTGAATGCTCGCCTCTTTGGACTGGTACTTCTTCCTTCTGGGTCCCTGGAGAGACAGGACGGACGTTCCACTCACCGGGATTCAGTTCCCCAAGTGTAACTGCATATCCCGAGACTACAGGTAGCACTAACCGTCTGTCTACAAAATGAAACAGAGTTCACAACTGTGTCCCATTTTAGATTCAAATTTCATTTGGCGAAACAGCAGTGAAATGAAACATCAACTGTGTTTGTTCACATAATGCAGGTAAAAGTAGCCTGTTGTTTCCCTGCGTCAGGAAGGCAGGAGCCACCTGGTCTTAGCTCCAAATTTAACACCAGTACAAAGAAGAAGAAAAAAAGAAAAATGTTTCTTTAGAGCATGGATTTCTGTCTAAAACTTCATCTAGACACCGACAGTCAAAAGAGCCACTGTAGGCATGTTTGCTTTCATGAGAAGACAGGAATTCACTGGGGATCTTTTCTGTCCCTCAGCAGGCTCCTAGTTTCCAGCCACAGAATATCATTATTCACTGAAGAGTTCATTTGAAAACATCAGCAGAGATCATGACCAAAGCTCCCCCAGGGAGAATTCAGTACAGCAAAAGCCCTGTTTTATTCCCTTCAATGTACTTAAGATTTTCCTGCTGACTATGTCTCTCCTTTCAAACTGCCATGACTCTAATAAGAAGCAAAGATGAATGCCATGCAGAAAAAAATATATATACATATATATACATACATATATATATATATATATATATATATATATATATATATATATATATATATACACTATAAGCATCTTACAAATTAAAATATTCTAGTAACAAGTGTATTATGGGCCCATGTTGGGCTTAGATACATCACATATATTCCAATTATTCTCCAAATAACCCTGCAAGGCAATCCTATCATATTTATTTTATAGATAACAAATACAAAATTTAAAGAAATTAAGTTGCTCAAACTAGTAGGTGATAGAGACGTTGTAAAGCCAAATACATATCTGACTCTTTGCCTCCTAAACCAAGAACACTCAATATATGAGTTACAAGCTTACAAATTGGATCCATTTCTAACATCTCTCCTTTGCAGCTGAGAGAGGAAGAAAAGTGTTCTGATTTCAGTCCAGGTCTACCACGCTGTCAGTGGAGTAGAAGCAATCTCAGTGGCCATTAGTCTTAGTGCCCATGAGCATGAGAAGCAACCTACAACAAAGAAAAGAGAGGAAGAACTTTCTGGCTTAAAACAAGTATCAGTGACAAGTATTAACAACAGATTGTGTGTGTGTGTGTGTGTGTGTGTGTGTGTGTGTGTGTGTGAGTGAGTGTAGGTCTGTGTGTCTTTCTTTCTCATTACTTTTACTTCTGCCAATAATCATAAATGTTTATGTGCCTTATGTGCAGTAAGCTTTTTTCTTCCTCTGACTCAATATCTAAGGCAATGCACACTTGTACACTTGGAACACTCACCTTATGCTCAGATGGCCAGCTCTAGAAGGCTTGGGTGTGTGCAGAGAAGAAATATTGCGATGCTGTATGCCACTGAGAAGCAGGCGACGGGTTGCATACAGGCCTAGCTGTTTAAATAATGGGGTGTCATTCTGAGGATATGTCAGCTCAAGCCCCACACATCTCTCCACATGAAAACATCAGCAGAATTTTCTGACCAGTTACTCATATCTGTCAAAAGTTCAAATAAATTAACCCCCAAAACTAGCCCATTTGGTAGACTCTACAATGACCTTCAGAAACCAACACCCCAAAGGAAAAAGGAAATCATGCATGTAAGTCATTACAATAGTTTATCACAGATTCCAATGTAAGGAATAAAGACACCCCTACCTACTAGCATCATATGGCAGTCCTTTTTCTGTCATCTTATTTAGTTTTCACTATGTCCCTATAACAGGATATTGTGTTCAGCCTTTTAAGATGAAAGAAAAAAGATCCTAAGGCTTGGAGGGGGATAAAATCTTGTTCAAGGGCAAGAGATGTCAAAAGCAAAGAATAAGACCCGGAAATCAGTTCTCTCCCTTTATATCCCACACCAACTGCGTTCATCCTTCAAGTTCTGTGGACAGAGGACTGTGCTGTGACAACCATGGTAAGCCTTGTGGAGGAGTTCAGAAGAGTGGTGTGATGCAGTGAGAAAGATTCCTGAGCACCAGACACTCCCATGGTGATTTCTAGAAGTAATAAATCATCAGTATCCTCGGTGATGCCCAACAGCCTATTGTAGAGATCCTCGGAAGTATGGAACTGAATGTTTAATAGTGGACAGAAAGATTCCCAAATAGTCTAAAACAATGGGCTTTGTTGATAGCTGAGTTAGTGCTTGTGGAAAGTAATGAATTCCTGATTCACTATGAGGGTCCAATATTCTCAGACAGCCAGGGCAGCCACAAAGTGACTCTAGGATGCAGCTCTGTAGTGACATGGAAATTAACTGCTGCTGCACTGCAGTCATTTCTGTGAAATGAGGTGACAGCCCTGAATAGCAAGGCAGGAACAATATGTGGAAGAGCCTTTATTGTGGTAGCAGCTTTCACAGTGCCACGTCCATCTCACATGGTCAGGCTCCCTCCGTTGCCCTGGAGACAAGGAAAGGCAAGAATTCTCTTCATCATCAAATCATTAGCTGCTGGTCACAGACACACTGTCTCACACCACATCCCGTGCTTGTCATCTGGTCTAGAAGGGTATGTGAGGAAATAGAGGTGGTTTGATAGGCTGGCCACAAATACTGAAAACAGGATCTTTATAAATATGAAGTAGTCCTCCTCAGTCAGGATTAGAAAGATTTGCCAGTTTGAGAAAGGATAGGAGTGTTTCTTCAGACTAAGATGCGATGACTCATTCTGATGGGAGACGAGCCATTTCATGTTCATGTGTGGTAGATGACTAATGAGAGACAGGGCTATGAAAAGGGACATCGGGTGGCATACTGAAACTATGTGTGACTTTACATTGAGTGAGCAGCCCTGCTTAAGATAAAAGACTGAGATAACAGGTGACCCACAGGAGTTTCTGGCACACTCCAAGACTGATTGGATAAGCTGCAGGGTTTCATGCCTGCGCACTACTTAGTTTCACAAAATTAAAACTCCTTAAATACCAAAGAGCTTTCTCTGCGTGTCCCTGGTGTGAAACTTTGAAGTGAAGAATGTAATTGGGCACATGGAGTGCCGGTCTTACTGTAGATACACATCTGATCCTGGGGATTCTGAGAATATAGGGTGACTCTTGCTCAGGCAAGTGAGTCAAACTTCTTTGTTTTCTAGAAAGGAAAGTGACAGGCAGTGTGTTCACTGTCTAAAATTGAGGACATTTTTTGAATACTATCCTCAATGAGGACTAAAGCTAGAGATACCCTTCTAATCCAGGTTTAGTGGTTCCATTATTGTTCATGTCAGTCTGCACATGACTTGGTTTGTCTGTGAAATATATGCTGTAGCTTACTTAACATCATACAAGAAACTGAACCCCAACTTGAATGGCATTCATGTTTGAATGGGCCATTGGCTCTAAGAGGTCAGTTATTTAAAAAAACCTACATGTGATTATTCTGGAATGATAGATAACAGGTGTGTGGAATTAGACACTTGGTATTGCACCATACAATCAATGCATACATGAATAAAGAATTTTTTAATAGAACTGCTACATACAACTCTATGAGTCCATGTCTGACATTCTTATATTTGATACCCCATTGAGCTCAATACATAACAGCATTTGGGAACAGTTTTAAATACCAGGATCAACTATAAGATACAAACGTATCTTGGATATTCATGTAATAATCTGATAAGAACATAGGTTTATCTTGAGTTTTTCCCTTGTTTTGAATGATCTAGAAAATGCTATTCATTTTTTTCACCTTGTAATAATTTATTTTTATTAAAATTTATATAACAAGAAAATCCTAACATCCTTTTAAAATTATTACAGCTTGAATCTTATATAAGCCTCCAGAATAAATTATTTATGTTGGAAGACTTACAACTTTATTGCATCAGGATATGTTTGCTTCCTAATGTATTAGAAAATTATGAATCTCCTACTTTGCCATAATATTTCAAGAAGCAGAACATTAATTTCCTGCCATTTGTGTGTTACAAGTACTATGAAGAAATTTCTCTCAAGACATTTCTTCTTCATTTTGTGTCAGAGAATTCTTATCTACTGAGAAGGCTGCATTCTCAGTGTGATATGTTTTATCCCATTAACAGAAGACCACAGCTTTTCAAATACCCCAAAGTTCAAATCTACACAACTGCAACATGTTCTTTCTTTAAGTTTGGGAGCCTTATTTGCTGGATGTAAGTGTCATTGAGTAAGACACACAGAACAATAAAGAGCTGTTTCAGAATCCCCCGACTTTCAATCTATTAGTCCGATTAATGGAACACATTGGTACCACTGCTAAATCTCTTCAGTGGCAATCTTCTAAAATTAGAGACTGCCAGTCTAGGGGGAGCAGAAGAACTCTATATCATTTTAAATTTAACTTCAGCCTACTAGGGAGCTGTTAGGGGTGATTAAAGGAGATTTCCAGCCATTGTATTCAGCCCAGTAGTCTTGAAGTTCAAAAGGTAAAAAGCACTTTTCACCATAAATAAACTGAGAGACAAAATTATTTTCAATGAAGTTTCAATTTCAGTGAAAATAAAGTAGGTAATTACGCTGACTATTATTGAGGTCACTGCCTTCATTGGCCATCTGGTTTAAGACTAAGAAATAGGTATCATTTGCGACATGGACAGAAATGAGCAGTGTCCGTTGCTTCCTTTTCAAAGTCCTGTACATTTAGTTAATTCATATATTAACGATCTCCATGCAGCAATTATGGGGGAGGGGAGACGACCTAATGTTCTTTAAAAAGCTGAATACGTTGGGGAGTAGGAGCAGGGGAGAAGGAAAGAAATATGTCATGTTTTACCGTTATCTTTGCCACATTTCCATAGTTACTGCTTTTCATATGATAGTCTGTGGCATAAAACTAATTCTGGCCAAAAAATAAAATGGGCCTGACTTAAGATTCCAGTCTCTATGTTCTTCATCTGTGGGATCTTAAACTTTATTTTCAAACTGGAAACATTATTGTCTAGTAAGGAATAGGATTTAATTTTTTTAACTTTTTTTCTACTATTTCTCATCTTAGAAGGGATCAAAACAATACAGGTAATTGTGTGGGCACTCTTTTAAGTCCTTTCCAATGCATAGTGGTTGTTTATGTTTCTTATTTTATATTCGAGAAATGTCATACCTGGATATTTGTTGCCACTACCTCTCCTTGCTGGAACATATCAAAGGAGAAGAAGTTCTATTTCTTTTCTTTGTCTTCCTTTGCAACTTTTCAAAGACATAGCCATAATTTTCAAAGAGAGCAAGAGGTGCTTTTAATTTTATTTGAGTCTTTTACTTTAGGGTAGCTTTTATTCACATATCCTTTGAAAAAAAATCCAGGTTTTGTTGTGTTGTATTTTGCTTTTCTACCACAGAGGCCACTTGCTTCAGGTTATGCTATTCATTCGGTCTCAAAATAGAACACACACTTTATGAAGGTCTCCTTTCCTGAGTCCACAGTTGTCTGATAGGCTTTCAAAATACCCTTGCTGTTGAACAGAGATGTCAACCTAAAAACAGGAGAGCAGGAGCTGAGGTTGGAGCAAAGCCGGGAAGAAAATAAGTTGCCAGCACGGTAACAGAAACCTGTATTTTCAAGCTTGAGGTCATTTCTATTCGGTCAAGTAGTTAGGAATTATTCACCGTCAAGTCTAATGACTCTGTACCAGTGGAGGGAGGGGCTGAGCCGCATCCTTAGCAATTGCTCCTGACAAAATCCATTATACAGTGACTCTCGCTTTCACAGGCACGTGGGTGTTAAAACATCACTGAAATGGAGACTGAAGCCACCAACATGGCACAGGAGCTCTTGCAGAGCAGGGGTCGAGGAGGTAGCATCTTAACAGAGAGCTGAACCGCTGGGTTCTACTGGCATAGCATGATTTATTTGAAGATTTTCTTCTGGGGGGGGTGGTAAAATAATATCACAAATGAGACACCTGCCCCACCCTCAACTATCCAGCTGGACACTGGAAGGTCAAATGAAGCTATTATGTGATTCCCTGATACACACCCACACCCACACACCTCTGCACTGATTTTACTCTGATCCTTTGTCTCTTTAGAACATTGAGAACAGAAAACACTTTCCTAGGCCAGAAGAGAAAACCCTTTAAAAGCAGTACTCCGTGCAAAAGAACATGTGTGCAGGAGCAGGCAAAGGCTGTTTACAGAACAAGCAGTCAAAAAGTCACAGATGGCCAGTTTGGTGCTTGTCACAAGCTTCATGACCAAGTGAGTGGTCTAGTGCCTAGTTACCGAGCTGTGCTTGCTTCTGGTCCCTCACTCCTGGTCCCCTAGCCTGCTTGTGTCATTAGTGGCTTTGTTTACCATGACACATGGTTTTTCTCCTCTCACCTCAGGAAGAGCAAGCTGATGTCACATCTGTTTTCCAAGAGATAATATTTCAGCAAGCAGGGCCAATTTTGCACTTTGGAATAAGTAAACTTGGCAATTAGACGACACAAAGAAATCCAATACTTTCCTATTTGGGATGTGAAATGATTCCCTCCATGGCTAGTGGTACAATATTGACTTCTTACAAATATTTATATACCTGCCCTCTTAGCTATGAGGCTTGAGAGAGAAGACTCAGCCCTGTGTGAAAAGAACAGCTTTGATTATTGGAGAGTCCCTCCCCATGGCACAATAACCTATGCCAAACTAGAAATTAGGAGGCAGCCCAACCATGGAAACAAATGCAGAAACCTGGTCACTCATCACCAGGGAGTGATCTCTACCCTGAGGGGGATTTCCTGCTGGATTGCCAAGTGCATAATATTCCCCTGGAGCAAGGCTGCATACAGAAACACTACAGTGACACCTTTCTTGAAAACTATTAGGTCTTAAAAGCTGAAGGTAGGAAGAGTTTAGCTAAGTGTGAGGTAGAAGCACAATTAAAGACCATCAGAAGAGCCTCCACAAAGTCTATTGTCTCTGCTATTTTAAGCCCTTAGAAGATATGTGCTGCTTTGGACAGCCTTTATTTTTAATCACTACATATGCATGCACATGAGCTGGGTCAGCCGCTGTTCTGGATACTGGGGTTAGTACCTTAGAAAAGACAGACACACTGGTACAGACCTTGAGCTTGAACTCCTAATGCAATGAGAAAAATCACTTGGTGTCCTCGGCAAGAAACCCAAAATAGTTATACAGGGATAGACTGGAAAAAGTCTGGAAAATTCCAGAAAGAGAATTCACCTTCTGCTGAAGTCAGAAGTTCAAGACTGGTCCCTCCCATAACATGGAAAGCAACAAGTATGACTGGAGAGCTCTGAGCAGGGTGGAGAGGAGACAGAGGGGGGCAGGCATTGCTTCCCTCACTATCCATGAAGCCAGGGTGAGAGGTGTGACTATTAGCCCTGTGGCCCTAGCAAGAGAGTGTCATGTTCTGTTCATTTTCATTTTAAAAGAATAACCCTGAGTGCTCCAGCAGTGTGGCCAGTAGAGTTGCATGTGTCAATGGGGATGCCAGATACAAGGGAGTTAGACCAGTTCTAGGTAAGAGGTATGAGCAGATTGTGCTGTATTTAGAGTAAAGCAGGTAATGAAAGTGGAAAAAAGCCTGGAAGTCTGTCTGCACATGTCTTTGCACTTGGTACTAAATCCAAATTTTGGGTTAGGTTAGACTAGAGATGTGCCTTTGTTCCTTTGTATTACCCCTGTTGTCCAGATACCTAGTCCTGACCATTTCTACGTGATTCTGCTTCATGGAGAGAGAAATGACAACACAAGTAAGATCATTAAAAATTGTGACTGTTTGTTGATGTCCAGAGGTTGGTCCGTCAGATAAAAGAGCCTAGTGGCTATTTCCTCAAAGCAGGTTAATCCCAAATAATACCCATTGTAATCATATCCCTTGCCTACGTGAGCTTGATGGCTCAGATGCCTTCCTTCAGTCTTAGAGTCTTCCTGGGAGACTGCCCTTATGAAGATACCTACCTTACAAGATGAACAGAATTAACCAAGTCAAAGCATGCACAGTGCTTCAGAATAAAGGTTAGTACAGACCAAGAGCTCAAAAACCAAACGGCAGCTTTCACATTCTTTTTATCATTTAACATAATTGTGGTACTTATAATGATACATCTGCATGGTTTCTTTCCATCATTGAACCCAGAGGGACTATATAAAGAAATCATTTTTAAATATCTCTTCTAAATAAAAGAACTAAAATTTGTTACTCACTAGATGTATCATATTTAATTTCATCTCACATAAACCTCTCTATAATCAAAATAGTTACCATCTGTGGGCAATCTTTTAATAGATTGCTATCTGTGTTCAGCTCCAAAGATCTCAAACTGGGTAATAACCCCCTGAAACCAATTTCATACTCTTGGGAGCCAAAACTCAAAGAGGTCAATTATCATCTTAAGATCCAAAGCTAGTGAGTTTGTGATCTAGGATGCAAGTCTTGGTTTGTATGACTCACAATCCTTCCTAATTTTCTTTAATCATGGGTAATAGACAGACTTCACCGGGCTACCTCCAACTATCAAATCCATCATTAAAGCGGCCAGGAAATTAGACTTCTCCTTTCTCCTTGTTCCATGCCCACCTCAGGTTTTCAATGTGTCTGGACAAGTTTCTAATTAAGAATGTTCTGTGCTAAATTCTTTAGCCTAGTTAGCATGTATTGATCATGCATTTTGATGTCATTAGTCAAGCCACCCACATCAATATGAATTCATTATGGGCTTCTCAAGAAATAAACTGAAAAGTGTTGGAAATCACTGGAAACTTTTTCATATGGTCATTCAATCTTTTCCCATTATTCTCACTTTATTGCTCTTGGCAATGTAGTTTAGGCTCTATTGATGTTAACATTGTAAGCTAAATCTATATTATATGGTTTATCACTTGGCCATAAAAATTCATTTATCTTGAAATTTGGGCATGATTCTTTTTTACTGACTGAATTCTTTGTCATAAAGTTTTGTTGTTGAGTTATGTAGTTCTACAAAGAACAAGATATAATTTCAATTTATGATTCCTTTGGGTTTTTTTCCCACTAGCTCCCCCAAAAAAGACAATGAATTTAGAATAGCAAGTGAATAAGCATAATATTATGCATAATATTAATTGGAGTGTTTCAGCTGCATAGGCATTCCAGCTTACAAGATCCAAGGTTTCCCAACAGAAAGATGTAAAAAAATATCTGTTTTTAAAGACTTGGTTTTTAAACACTTTACTCCCTGGTTCATGCCAGGCAAGTATGTGATGATAATGTTGGGACTCAAGGCCACATGTGTCAAGTCAGTGTCCTTCATCATTCATATCATCGGGGACCAAAATTCAATAAGACCTATAATGCAAGGGGAAATCAGATGTTTGGTGTAAGTTTGGAAGATTTGGAGTAGTTCAAAATCTGTAGACTTTCCTGTTAGACAACATTCTCAACTATCTAATGCTGTGACTATTTGATACAGTTTCTCACGTTATGGTAGCTCAACCGTAAATTATTTTATTAGTACTTCATAACTGTAAATGTTCTACTGTTATGAATCATAATGTAAATTTTTTTTTCTTAATGGCAACCCCCATGAGATGTATGATTTGAACCACCAAAGGGGTCTCAACCCACAGGTTAAGACTATAAAGCCAGAGGCTTCTAAAGCATGTTTCCCAAAAATTAAAATGAGTGACAACAGCAGGGTGATGCTTCCATGGCCAAGTTCACACAATAGCCTTGCTCTCAACTCAGTACATGTTGAGGTGTGTTTTTCTTTTTCCCCTCTTAGAAATAGCGGAAATATCAGCTATGTGTTCAGGGAAACCTCTTCCATAGCCTTTTAGAGAATGTGTAAGGGCTGTAGAGTTAAACCAAACCATAGACACACCATTGGTATCTCAGATGACAAATAGCCTCTCTACCCATGACTTCTTTTACATGACTTTTCCAGGGGTGAGAAAAACAATTGTCTATTAACCACATGTAGGACACCAATAATAGACCAAATATATATTTCCATTTCAGTCTAGTTTAATAAACCACTGGATTCATTGTGGTTGCTTACAGGATTATGTATAAAAGGTTACTTTCCTAAGCTAGAGTGTCTCAGGCAACATTACTGAAAACTCCACCAGCATAGGTAACATCCAAAAAACCTGCATCTATAGAGCTCCCTGCCCTACCTACAGACTGCTACACTGAAGAGTCTCCCCAACTGCAACTCCTTATTGTCTCTCCCTTGGGAATGGGTCATGTGATTTTATAATTTTCTCTCCTGAGTTTTCACAAGTCCTTTCTGCAAGGAAATATTTCAGTCCAAAGAAAAGAACTTCATGACAGCCTCCATATTTGCAACAGAGTTGTGCCATGTTTTTATCTAGTCCCACAGTTTTAAAGCTCACATGAATCTTTTGTTTATTCACTGATCAAAAGGCAAGAAAATACAAGCCAGTCATGGCTTAAGACTCTAGTATAGGGTCTTTAACTTTGTGGGTGTACTTGACATGCATAAAGAGTTAGAACCTGAAACATCATTAACCTAATTAAACCTTGGCTTACACCTGAAACAGATCCTAAAGAGAATGGAAAGATGTTCAAAAACATTGTCAAGTTAGGAGCACCTGGTGTAAAAGGCACCACTGTCCAGAAAGCTGGGAATTAGATTCATATGACTGGCCAGATGCAGCCAGCCATGAGGCAGACACGCTGGCAATGTGGGATGAGTTGCAACAGAGAGTATTAGGTTAACTAATAAGCTTACACTCACTGGTCCTATAAAAACACAATCAGAGCCCTGGAAGGTAAAATCAGATAGGCCAACATGAGTGGAATCACTCAAATATGAAACAGCATATCCATTATCGAGAATGTGTCTGGTGCTGTGCAAAGCAGCTTTAACTACTCCCCAAGAATCTAGGATACTCATTTGATTAGTAAGTGTAGAGTTTATCTCTCCCTTTCTGAATACCTTTTCATGAGAAACATTCGACAGCCAATCATGCTCTTAATCCTTAGAGTAAAGTAGCCTAGATGGTCCAAAATAGAATTCAGTATAAGACCTTACAAGTTTG
This sequence comes from Micromys minutus, assembly GCF_963924665.1. Classification (NCBI taxonomy): domain Eukaryota; kingdom Metazoa; phylum Chordata; class Mammalia; order Rodentia; family Muridae; genus Micromys; species Micromys minutus. The sequence goes on along the minus strand of NC_137973.1, from coordinate 43,553,931 downwards.
TAAACACGTAACCATGATCCCTATCTACAGACAAACAAAACTGGGACACTCACCAAATAAGACAGGGACCACACTCTGGACAGGTCCATGTGAGTAATTCTATCACTCAGACCAAACATGTTTCCCCAGTCTTTCTCTGTTTGTTTGGGTTTTTTAATTGTTTGTTTTTTTAAGATTTATTTTATGTATGTGAGTAAGGAGTTGCTGTCTTCCAGTACACCAGAGAGGAATCAGATCCCATTACAGATGATTGTGAGCCACCATGTGGTTGCTGGGAATTGAACTCAGGACCTCTGGATGAGCAGTCAGTGCTCTTAACCACTGAACCATCTCTCCAGCACCTGTTTGTTTTCATCCTCCCTCTAAGCTACTCTCTTGCTTTCCACAAGTAAAAAAATAGAAGCAAATATATAGAATACCGCTAAGGGGAGAGACTTCTTCAAAACCTCCACTTGGGGACAGGAATGAAAACTCAGATTGCTGTCACTTATGCTTTAGGAATGATGTCCCCTCTCCATAGCCTTGGAGATGTAGAGATTGTTTGACAAATCATGATTTGAAAAGTGAAAAGTTACTGAGAATTTCCTATGACATATCAGACAAAAACAGAGATGCTTGAATTCAAAGATAAAAGATATGTCTGAGATTACAGAAATAAATGAGATATATGCTATCCTCACTAAAACATGCTAGCAAATGTCCCCCTGGTGATGAGCAACTGATCAGTGTGGACAAGGAAAGCTACAAAGCCATGGCCTCCCTCTGATAGCTGGACTGTGGTTCAGGAGACAAAAAATCACATGGGCAAGGAATATTTCTCACAGGCTTAGAAACTCCCAAAGGACTGACTGTCTATATGTCAGGAACTGTTCCATTCTAGTTATACATATCAAGTCATTTCCTCTACATAACAGTCTTTGGAATAGACTTCATGTATGAATTTAACCATATTATGAACTAATATGGTTGACTGACACACAATCATCCAACTCTTGTTCAGAGAAACCAAAGTTTAAATCCTGGCTCTACCAACTCCATCTACAGACACATCAATGTAGGTCTCACTTTCTAACTATCTGCCATGTGCCTTCAAAGGTGGGACAACCTCTGAGGGTTCAGACAATCAAGGATTTCTTCCTGATGGGGCTTATTGAGAAGCTGTAACTGGACAAAACACATCCAGAGCAGAGTCACCAAGTCAGAGTCACCAAGAGACACTAAAGGGTCAGCAGAATAGTGGGCAATGCTAAGAGTATCCGCTGCTCTACTACCGTGGTCCTTGGGTAATATCCATAGGCTGCCATAAAGTAGAAATAATCAATACTGATAAGGTTAATGATACTGACACAGGTACTGTCTATTTTCTCAGGCTATTGGAATATTCAATAAGATGACAGTTATAGCGTATGTACATTTTCTGGTGCTTTAATTTTAATTCTATGGACAGCAGCATGAGCACCTGCACATGTTTGCTAGCAGAAGAAAGGCTGGTTCTTAGAGCCAATGCAGATGATAGGAAGATCCTAATCACATCCCAAGGGACCCTGGCTACACTGCTACCCAATTAGCAGTGGGGGGCCACTGAAGATTGCAAGTGAGAGAGAGAGGCGAGCTCTGTGAAAACACTTTCTGAAGGAACGCAATCTGGCTGTAGCACTTCTGCGCAATTTAATTTAGGGGCGAAAGAACAGACACAGTTGGGAAGCTATTTTAGAAGCAAAAAGGAAGCGATGGATATGGAATATGTGAAATTTTTTCTATATATTTCATTTATTCATTCACTCAAAAATACTCAGATATTCATTGAGCACAGTCTGTTACAAAGTGCCGTTCTGGGCATTGAATACCAAAAACCCAAACAGGCAGAATCCTTATCTTCATGCGGTTTACATTTTAGGAATATCATATTAGTTTTATTAGGGGGATAAGTTCAAAACATAAAATAAAATAAAAATAAACATGGGAAAAAGAGAAAGGTGCAGAACAAGGTGTTTTAAACATGTCCTGTGATGACTCTTGCCCAACTCCTTCCAAATCTTCTTCATTCATGCTTAACCTAACCTCCGTAAGCTGCATCTGCTTTAGACAGAAACTACCATCCTTTCTCTGTACTTTAAACAATCCACATAGGCTCCCAGTTGAATCCAAACCAATCCACAGTCTTTCTCTTGCCGCATCTGGATCTGATATCCCTGAAGACACAACTTTTACATGTGTCTTGCCAGACAAGTTTTTTCTTTACTGAAGTATCCTCGCCTCCTGACACCCTACAGCTTTGCTCTTCATAGAAAGAGCTTTCAAATGTCACTCAGATCCCTTCAGGGATGTCATTGCTCCCCTTCAGTCATACTTTAAATACCTTTTGCTTAACCAGCTGGGAAGCAGCTCCTGAGGCTCCCAGGACAGAACTCTGCCACTTCCCTGCTTCCCTGTCCTGTTTGAAGTTCAGGGTTTGTAAAAGTTCTATCCCATGAAGTGAGGAAGCACAAAACACAATCTGGTTTGGCATCCCATGAAACCTTTTCCTTAAGCAAGGACTTCTATCAGGTTTTCTCTCACTTAAAGAAACACAGACAATCCTCAGTGGTAAAGAGTTCTATCACTGAAGAGATAGTAGGAGTGAAAGACAATGTTACGTTCTTTCTTTTTGGATCTGGCAAGAACTTTTCAGGCACCACCAAGGAAGCTAAGCTAGAGTTTATTAATGATAAAGGTGGACTGGAAAGCACAGAGTCCATAAGACATACTGTTTTGAAGGTGCTGGGGCTCTCCCTCTTCCTTTTCCCACTTCCCACCTCCCTCCTCTCCTCTCCTCTCCTCTTCTCTTCTCTTCTCTTCTCTTCTCTCTCTCTCTCTCTCTCTGTCTCTCTCTCTCTCTCTCTCTCTCTCTCTCTCTCTCTCTCTCTCTCTCTCTCGTAGGATTTAGAGTGGTGCCTAGCACTTACAAAACACTTAAGGACAATCACAAGTTAAGTGTTTCTTTTGTTCACAACAGCCACATAAAATGATGAGACAGGGAGAGGCATCAGTAATTCTAATAGAGACCCCAGAGTAATGATGTACACATGTAAACATATAGCTTTGGATGCTACCATTACATTCTAAGCTTTACATTTCAAATTGTGCATGTCACTGCAATTTGCAGATGGAAAAGGACAGTGTGCGCTGCTGTGACCGCACTAGCACTGCTAAAAAGATTTGCTTAGGACTCTTTCCATAACTGCCACCTCTTTGTCCTTTCTTAACTTCAGTAAAGTATTTTAGAAAAATTAAATGTTGGAGCACCAGTGCAGTGGCAAATGTGTTTTGGAAATTAGCAATCCTTTTCACTCAGAGTCAGGCGTCCCCAAATGAGTCCTGTCATGGTTTTCACATTCTCTGGATTCCATAATGCTGTTTTCCTCACCTTGAATTTATTGACATCAATTCATTTGACTTTGACATTGGCATTAACAAGGAAATGGCTTTGTTTCATCCTGACATTATAAAATCACCTCTTAAGACTTAGTTTGACATTGTCAGGAGGTGGACAAGAGTGAATTACAGTGATTCCCAGAGGAAAAAAATCATTAAGAAAAGTTACTGCTGTGTGATTTCAGTCGTTATTTTTCATACTTAAATATCCCTGCTGTTTAGAAATCCTAAGAGGGCTTAGACCATATTTAGAACTCTCTTGCCAAGTATACATCAGAAAATTAAGTCTCTAAGGAAACATAATTTTTCTTGACAAACAGGAAACTCAAATTATATTTTAGATTTATAAAATACTCAATGGCATTAAAATTCTCTCTTTAAAACACAACACTACACCACACACACACACACACACACACATACAAGGATACTAATGACACAATTATCTCCTTCCAGTTCTATACACTTGTATTTCTTTCACTGGATATTAAAGCCCCATGATAGGTTCTCTGCCTCTTCCTCCACCTCCTCCTCCTCTTCAGGATGTGCACTAGGTAACAAATTTGGATTTAAAACAATATGGGGTTATATAGATTGACTTTCATAATTCCTACGTCATTTTAATACAAAATCTTCCTGCTCCAGTATGCGATGTCTCCATAACAGGTCTGCAACTCCCTCCTACAGGAAGTAGCTCTATCCAGACTTTTAGTCTGTGCTCCAAATTTAACTAATCACCTTCCCAATTGAAAAAGCAAACAAAAATGTCACTAATTTCTTCTAAGGCCTCAAAGTCACCTGTTCTTCCCCATCATACTACTCTCAGTGCCTTGATCAAAGCAGGAATTGATGTGTGTTGCTTAATAAAAAATGAGAGAAATGTTTCTGGTCCCTTGTCTCCAAATACTGGCCATTTTTGCTCTTTCTCCTCTCCCCCACCCCTTTCCCAGATATATTTTGAATCATCAAATAGAAAGACCTTACTAAATACATGTCCCTGCCCTCCTATTGTTAATGTTTCCTCCTTAAAACCCATGGCTGGAGACCTCTAACACATCACAGCATCACAGTGTTCGGCCAGAGTTGGAGTGATAAACACCTCCAAGTGATTTCCCAAGTGCTCTTAGTTTGCTTCTCTCGAGCTCTGTCAATCTTTCACATGCTCCTCCCATCAAAACACACCTTGTAATTGTCTTCTCAAACTTGCTTTAGCAAACACACCTAGTTCTGACTTCAGATGACTTAAATGAGGGAAATGCCTTTCATTTCTGCCCTCTGACCTTTAAGCTTCCTATATCTAGGACTCTGTGCCTGTCCTTGTCCCTGCTTATCTGTCCCAATATCTAACATATTGTCTGCTTACTAATAATAGATAGGCATGCATCATTCATAAAACTAGACACATTTTACTTATTACCTAATAAATTTCTATTGAGCACAATAAAGTTTGTGCCTGAGACAATTCTGCATCCTGATATAGCTAGTGAACAGGAAACAGGTAACCAGGGGAACTTGCCATTGATAAAGGCATGTTAAAGTTCTGTAAGCTGAAGCTTCATAAAAGAGGTTTTAAGTTGGTTTAAATACAACCATGAATCCCTCTACCTGGAAAACAGGTAGCATATTTTATCTCAGTAATTACTGCAGCTTGATCTTCAAAGACAATGTCTAGACATTTCTGCTCCATCTTCACTAGTTACCAAAACAACATCTGTCTTCAGATACTGTTGGCTTCTGGATATTCTGCTGGTTCCATTCTTGTCAGAGACTAGGATGTTTGGGAAAAGAAAGAGCCAGTGTCTGGAATACTTGCTATATGAGTTTTGGACAACATAGGATCTCGCTCATTTTTCTGAGACATTTTGGAATACTTAGGATAATGCCAGCATTATTAGAAATACATTGATCTCTCTCTCTCTCTCTCTCTCTCTCTCTCTCTATATATATATATATATATATATATATATATATATATATATATATATATATATATATTGATATCACAAATACTGAAGTTTGCAGAATGTGGTGGTAAAATTCATAAAAAAATTGCTTTTATCATTTCAGTAAAAGTACTTTTCTAAAAAAAAATACATTCTTTGTATGTTCAAAACACTATATATTTCTTCAGTACAGATTTGTAAAGAATAAAATAGTACAGAGAAAGAATTTAAACTGATAAAAATCAACTCCATTCTCAACAGCTAGAGATAAACATGGGTCATATTTGGTTACAGTTTATCCCAAATGCTTTGCTAAGGCTTTCATTATATAAGATGCGGAAGGAACAACAGATCTGCATTTATGAAGCAGGTCAAGGATAAACATTTCATCATGGAAGAGCAGCCTGCATCTGCTTTTCTCTTGACACAATGACTTGTACTTGGGAAGGATGAGCTATTCCTGGACGTGTGTTGCCCTTGTGTGTGAAGATGCCTCCCAGGACAGCCTTCTTTCACCTTCAGCCCAGAGTAGAGGTTGCACCTTTTCATTAGATGAGAAAAGTGTCTTTTGTGGTACCAAAGGAGAAAAGCTGTGATTTCTCAGTACCGTCTTTATAAGCACCTTGCCTATGTCTGTGTCTGAAAGTGTTGACCTAAATAGGATTTCAATACAGCATTAATGATCACTTTGGGAAAGGTGTCCAGCCTTAGGTTTGTAGGATTTGCTACAAATTAATTCTTTCTAAATATCAGTTGAGGTTTTTCTGCATGCTGCAAAACCAAGGCTTTTAACGTGTGTAGATGGCGCTTCTTCCTCCTGCCTTGGAGTTACCTGCCATCTCTCCACATCTGCTGGGATAATGCAGACTGTAGATATGTCTGCTTTAAAATAAATGGGGCTTTTTAATGGTGTTGTCAGCAGCGCTTTCCTGGGTTGCACAAGAGAAAAGATCACTCCCATAACAAGGGCTTGGCTATCAGATGAACCACAAGAAGATGGCTGCTCCCTCGGGTCAGAACCTGCTGTCCCTGATTAAGGAGAAGAGGCATGGCTAACCACAGAGCTGACAGCCTTCACACAGAGCCCTACAGACCAACCCTTCAGCCCTGCTCCTTGGGTTTGTTGCTTTGAAATTAAGCAGACCGGATGCTGTCACTTAAGGACTATCCTTGGCACCACCACTGTTCCTGAAGGGGACAGACACAGACAGAGCATAGGTTGAAAGTGAGCAATCGGGGTTCCTTCCATATGATGACTTTCAGATTTTAGTCTGTTGCTTCAGTCTCTGCCTGGTTCTCCCTAAACTTCAACGCTAAGCAGGAAAAGGTGAGTCAAGGTGCAGGCTGGTGGTCCTCCATGGCTCCCTCCCTTTAGAAACATAACACATTCCTGTATGCTGGCTGATGCAGATGAACGCACGTAAATGAGTATAAAAGTCCACCTCTGAGAGAAAGGCGCTGCCATTCCAAAGTGACCTTGCAAGACTCTGTGGAGTGCACAGCAACTGAATACAAATGTTCACCGACCACATGCTTTGACTCCAGGCTCTCTCAAGATGCATATCCTCAGAATGTATGCAGATGCTGCCTTCAAGGGAGGCCATTCGCTTTCCTTCTCACTTCTGGTTTCTTGGGTTGGAGATGTAAGGGATTCATTACTCTGACCAAATTAGCACCTTGCTCGTCCACCCTAAATTTCGTGCCTTAGTCTGAAGACATAACAGAACACTAACAAAACCTACTTAGCTTGTATTTTGTCCTTTGCAGAACATTTCTATATGACCCATCTCAAGCATCCCAACAACTTGAGGTTGGTAAACAGGACAGGTGCTATTATCTCTGCTTCAGAAGTGAAGAAAGGGAGCTCCAAAAGGTTAACTGATTTCCTCAAGTTCACCCACTGCAGTAGCCACAGAGACGAGACTCGGATAAAGAATCTCATCCTCCCCATCCTACTTTCTGCTGTTCGTCCACATGAAGGCCAAAAATCTATCTTGTTCCTTGGGATGCCAACTTAGACTGCCAGGCAAAACAAATCAAATGAAAATAGTTACTAACTCTATTATGAAAAACTCATAGAAATACACAAGTCTAATCATCTTATCAAGGCAGAAAGCTTACGAAATGAGGGAGAAGTTCCTAATTGTTTTCTTTGATTGATAGGCTTCCTGTCAATAATACCCTTGTAGGGGTAGGGACGCAGATATGGTAATAAGGCACTTGTTTTGCCAGCCTGGTGGTCTGAGTGGGATTCCCCAGAGTCCATTCACAAAAGGCCAGGTGATGACACACGCTGGTTAGACCCAGTGCTCAGAAGGCAGAGGCAAGAGGATCCAAGGAGCTACCTATCAAGTTAGCAGTGCACACTTAGAAAGTTCCAAGAGAATGAAAAACCCTGCCTCAAAAAAAGTGGTAGACATTACCTCAGAAACAGTACTCAGGGCTGGCCTCTGGCCTCTGCACACATGTGTACACATACACACATACTCGCGCGCACACACACACACACACACACACACACACATATAAACACACATACACCTGAAAATATTTACTTATGCAAATAAAACCCAAGGGAGTCTAGAAAATTGACTTTTTTGTTAAAGTTATAGTTGTCACAGAATGACAAGCCATGTGCACACATGGATATCAGCATCAGCATTGTTATTTTGATTCAGTATATATGTATGCACCACCAGGAAAGTATTTAGTTAAAAGACAGAAGGACAAATGACACTAACCAGTTCATGGTAAGGTCAATGTCTCGAAGTAAAAATGTGACTATCTGAACCAGAATTCAGGATTAATGACTTTTAACCAATTTTCCTACCATGCCAAGCCATCTCTCATGAACACGTGTAAGTGGAGGATGGGGAATGGAATTGGTGTGTCTACTACTTGCTCCTAAACTCTGCTGCAGTCTGTAAAGTTTTGCCGTACCTTGGGATCTAACCTGCATGTTCTATTTTCTATCTTGCTCACAATATAGTAAAACAGGCACAAAGGCTGTGTAAATGGGTCATCATCTGGCTCTCCAGCTCCCCGCTGCCAGCTCTCAAACACCTGCAGAAGACCTCAGTGCGGTCCGCATGCCTTTGTTATTACCCTGTTTGGTGGAGGTTATTTGCTCTTTGACGTTTCTTTGCAAAGGATGTGAGCAATTTGGAGCATCTTTCCCTCAGCGATCCTTGGCTTGGTTCAGGTGGTGAAGGTAGAGGTCACTTTATTAATACAGCCATCAAGGAAAGCTGTCACGGTAACACATTGCATTGATTCCTTGAAGTACAGGAGACAAAGCCAAAAAGAGAAACTTTCAAGTCTATAAATACAGACCCAGCATTACTCAAGCATAGCAGAGGCTCACAGACAGAGCCAACCCAAATGTATAGCTTTGAACCAAACACAAACACAGAGAGAAATCTCTTTGGTAATGTGATGGATCATTGTGACCATGTAGGAATAAGTGACCCTTTCAGTTTCTAAGGGAAAAATGAATAGGACAAGAAATGACACTAAGTCCTGGTTGTTGCTGTCTTTGAATATATGGGAGCATTTTCTAGGTCTGCTTTTTGATGTGTTCCAAACAAGACTAATAGAAGAGAAAGAATTCAAGATTTTGTAATTCATATTTTGAAACTTTTTTGTCTTTTGGGAAGAGCAGATTATATAGCATTCAAGAACACCCAGATACCTATATACACAAATACACATACAAACACACACATATGTATACTTATACATACATACATAATACATACATATATACATACACATGCATGCATAGATACCCATCGCATACATGTACATATATTTATACATACATGCATATGCACACACAAATATGCATCACATGCATTTGCATACATATACACATTTATATGCCCTCCCCATCACGAACACACACACTCAAACCTTTCCCACACACACACACAAAAAAAACCAAATTAAAAAAAATAAAAAAACCTTAAGAATCTGAATAATTTAGTGATTTTTTCTAGCTTTCCACATCCAAGGTCCAGGAAAAACAAAAGTAATAAATCGTACTCACTCCCTCTTTCTCCTGTGAAACTTGGAATAGTTTTATATCTATATATCATGGCAATCTGTGTCCTGCTTACCAAAGTTGTCAGTAGAGATGTCCTAATACCTTGCTGACTCTAGCTTATCCACTAAGATTCGACACTTCATCTTCTGGCCACACAACAGTTTCAGTCTCTTAACAAAAACCTTACCTGCCAATGTCTTCTGCTTATCCTAGGTACACTGTTGGAAAGCATTTCAAAGCCTGGAGTATCAGAAGGTATCAGGTCATGTGATTTTATATTAGCCATGCCATAAATGTTTCTTATCAATAATAAAAAGAAAACTTAATAACAGGAATCTAAAAAAAAAAAAAAAACAGTCACACTATTACAAAAGAAATGTCATCTCTTTCTCTATCTGACTCAGGCTTTACCATAACAGAATTGTATCAACTATGTATTCGCATCCAATCCTTGGACAAACATTATATAAAAAATTTTCAAATGAAGCTTTCTGATCACTGAAGTACGAAGACCCCTTATATCAATAACAGTAAAGAAAGTCTGGCTAAACTTAAAATAAACATTATCAACTAAATTCAGATTGGAAGACTACACTTTCAGGGGTCATTTCTGTGGTTCATTACTAAATTCAGTCTGAAGGTGATCCATAGAGAAAAAAAAAACCAAATAGGGTGATAACTGAAAAATTACATTATGTAAAATTTTCTAGCTCTTTAATCTATGGCTTTATGCAGTGCAGAACAGATAGATCATGAGCATTGTCCTAGCATGTATGGCACAGATAGACTGTGAACATGGTACTGGCATGGGCAGAGCACATAGATCATGAGCATTGTACTGTCATGGTTTCATTCTCATACCTGCTCCACAGGTTAATGATGGATGCCTAGAACTTTGTGATGAAAAGGAATCTATAGTTCAGTACAGAAGAGCACCACTGTTCAATAGTGACATTCCATTTCAGTTCATTTTGTGTTACCATAACAGAATGTCACAGACTAAATTATAATAATAAATAGCTATTTATGAGCTAAAGTTCCATTTTTTATCATAAAGTTCTAGTATTTATCATAAAATGCTGGAAGGCATCGCATGGTTGAAAGATAAATCCTCATTAGCCCATCATGTGTGCATTAGTTCATTCTTAATAATACTTCAGCAAGGTTCCACATTTTAAGTATGTTGCAATGACAACTAAACTACAACATGAATTTTGAAGAAGCCCAACTTTGAAACCAGAGCAGTCTCCTGTGCCTGGATAAACAAAACTCACACCATAGACCTCAACAGGATTCTCACTCTTGGCCTAGACCTTTGGCATTGCTACTTTTATTGTTATGTGACCTGATTTGAATCTGGAACTCCATATGGAATTCTGGAAGTTATAAGCAATTCAGAAATGTTATTGCCAGATCTCTCTGCCCAATCTGTGTAGTTTGAAATCACACTTACTAGAAGATGTGGTCAATTGTATTATCTAAGGAGTGGTTCCATAGCTTCCAGATGTGGAGTTAGCCATATCTAAGAGTACAGACCATTGTGCTGTCTAATACCATTGGCCATGCTTCTCCAGACTCTTCCCTTCTATATAAAGTGCAAAGTGCATGGACTGACAATCTAGATCTTGTAGGTGGTTTGAAAAGTGGCCCTGAGTGGCAGTATCACTGCTTCAATGGGAGTAAAGAGCAAATCACAAAGCAAGGATGCCTTTGGATTCACCTTCTCTGAGACTGTAAGTAGTATTAAGACTATCTGCTCTAGCATTTCTGAGTTACCTACATGCATATACAATCTTTCCAATGACTGTGCCTCTGAAAACTCCATGTTATTTTGATCTAGAACTGACAAATATCTGTGTCCTGCCTTTTCCTGGTATACACCGGGAACGGCTGTCTACATTCATTAACATGTCTGTGCTCCAACCCAAGATGCCATCACTGTACCCTTTATATCAACTGTCGTTCCTTCTTGGTAAAGACGAGGAGGCTGTCCCAGCCAGTTTAGGACATTTAGCGCATTCGTGGCCTCTACCCATCCAAGGTATGCTATCCCACCCAGTTGTGACAAACAAACATAAGTAAATAAATGCAATCTAGTCATTGCCTAATATCCTCTGGGGGCTGTAATCTCCAAAATATTGGGACATATTCCTATCAACAAATAGGGAACTGATGTTCAGGGACTTCCATAAATTGTGATAACCTCCATCTTTCCCAATACTTTTTATAATCATTCCAAAACCCTGTCTGGCTGATTCAGTCAAGGCTTACATTACACAATTCAAATGTGTAATTTGTATTGTCCAATTCAAATGTGCTCCTTCTCCTCTTCTTCCACTTTATATGTTAATTCATAGATGGCCTCCCATAACAAGAAATCATTTGTATGTTATTTTCATGGCGTCTGCATTTTGTTGACATTTTTCTTCCAGCCATTCTTCACACTGTTGCTTTCTCTGCAAATGACTGAGCCTAATACTCTTTGGGGCTCCAGACTGAGTCCTCGCTTTGACATGAAGTATACTCTCCTACCATGAGACTGTGTACTTTGTGTCTGATGACAATGACCTTCACCACCGGTATTCCACATCTTTATCTCCATAATGAACTGTCTCCTGAACCTTACATAGCTTTACCAAGTAATGACAAAAGATTGGAGAAGAACTTCCAGACAGATTCAATAAGTCCAAAAGTATGCATTCACTTTTTTGACTGAATTTCTCTTCTGGTTCCTTTTCTTAATAAATCTCTTTGTGATGATTCCATGTACTCAAATGTCACCTTAAAATCACTTGCACTTGTAAACAGCCTTCAGTTGTGTCCTCTCCTTTCTTCTCCATTGCTCCAACCTAGCCCATTCTGTTGCATGTCTGGTTTCCTTGTCTCCAGCCTATTTTCATCTAGTTTCATCTTCCCTTTTTCTTTAAAACTCTAGCTGACTCATTTACATTTGACAGCTTCCTATTGTCCATTTCCTAAACTATGTAATGACTATATAAAAATAACTATAGATGGAATGCCCCTAGCATTCTACCCTCCTTTGTCCTGTGTGCATTGAGCCTTCCAACCCCAGCCCACTTATTATTTATGGACATAATCAAGTTCCAGTCAGAAAGAAAGCTATTCTAGGTATTTCAACAGAAAAACACTATTAAAGGAAATAGGATAATAGGTGTCTGAGGACTGAAATGAGTACAGAGCACCAAAGTAACTCTTGGGCAGTAACTGGTCACACAGGAGGTGGCTATTACTCAGGGACTGAGAAAGTACAAGAATGAAGGGGGGTACTTCTTGAAACTAGTATTGTTGATGCAAGACTTCATATACCTTATAACTCTATCTCTGAGGAGGGATGATGTCTGGCTACCTCTGTAGTAGTCCCTTAGAAACATGCTATCAGAATACAGGAGTCTCCAATGCTCAGTGAGAGCTTGGTTCTGAGTAAAGATTAGCAGGGTAATAAGGATAAAATGGATAAGATTGGATAAATGTCAAGGCTTAAATGAAGGACCCTTGCTACACAGTACTGTTAAGACAAGCCATTAGTAGGAGAAGGAAAATATCTACACATAGACCTGCCTTCCCTCTGTGTTCCTTCTGGGGAACAATGGTTGGTGAAATCCAGCAAGAAATATGTAGGGTGGTTTTTTGTAGTTGTTGTTTGTTTGTTTGTTTTTAATTACAACATCAGAGAAAGGGATCAGTGTTCAAAGATAACTTTTTAATTACCTCCATGGCCCTTTTGCGTCCCTTTGCTTTAACTCATACAGTTTCCTCATTTAGAATACACTTTAACCAGTATCTGCCTTGTGTGTACCTCTGTTCATATACAATCTCTTTTCTATCCTTGTTTCTGGTCTCTAAAACATAGACACCATCATTTGTGCTTACCTAACACTTTGGACATATTTATTTTGTGGTCTTTTTTATACTTTGTGTAAATATTTCTGATGGTGTTTGCTGCTTCTCCACCCAATTGTGAGCATCCATATGCCGGCTAGAGTGACAACAACACATAGGTGATGTCTGGCAAGAAGTGGATAAAACTAATGAGGGTATCTTAAGGAACCTAGATCACTTCTGGGTTGCATTTCATCTTCATAAGTAAATTAGAACGCTATGGAAGCAGAGACCATGCTTCTCTTTGCTTTATTGTCTCGGTGGCGTTCAATACAAGGTCTTACATGAAGAAGAAGAGTTCATTGATAGTAAACCATCTAGCTTGTTCATTAACCACTGAATTTTGGTACTAAATGACATGAAGATGGAACATGAGGTTATAAAACCAGGTAAGAACTCTAGTCAGACTTAAATATACTTCTAGCATGTGATTTCAGCCATTAGATGGTATAGTATGCACCAGTAAAAAGAAAAAAAAAAATCTGTTCTTGTTGAATTTTAACAGGAATGGCACCATCAAGTACCCAAATGTAATGTGCTTTGTAGTGAATTTTAAAACTAATAAAATATATGCTAGTTTCCATTTTTTCCTGTTTATATACTATTCACGATATATTCCTCCAGTCCATGAGATGATTAATCCGAAGCTACATCTGTTCCTTGTGTATTTATTAAATTCTCACAGCCATCCCAATCAACTAGCCGGTTATTTACATGTAGAGAAGGTATTGAATTTTAACTTAATCACTGGCTTCTCAGGGAAAAAAAAAAGAAACCTCTGCTCGACAGCTGCTTTATATTCAAGTCCAAGAGAAAGAAAAATAGCTTCAAAAAAAGGAGGGGAGTGATATTTAATTAACTATTGATTTCTTCTCAATTATTCAAGGCAAGCAATTATCGATATTGATGGAACAGATATTTCCCTGTGTCTAGTGCCCAAATGAAAGGAAATATCCCATTCTGCAATCTGTCTTGAAGTTGGAGATGCTCAGAATCTTTAACTTTAACTGGAAAAGGTTACTTGGACCTGTTTATTCCATGTTGCCCCAATTAAACAGATATTTCTTGAGGTGTAAGCAAAACAAAACCTATGTATACTTTCCAAATGAACAAAAACCAAAACAGAACAAGATCCACCAGGATTTTTACCCTGTGACCCCGTGCTTGGGGACCTTGCTTCATGGCTACAGATGTTGACAAGCCACAAAATGACTGACAAAATCCCATAATTTGGGTTCAATCTAAACCACCCACTGAGAAGCAGCTTGTGTGCTTGATGCCTCTAATGCCTGTGACACTGCCTTGTGTACCATTGTTTTAAACACGAAGATTAACTAGTGCTAATTATACGATGTAGTATAGACCTGTCTTCTGTGTTTCCCTGAAATGTTGAGGAAGGTAGTCACACTAGACTCCGTTTAGGGGAATTTATTTTTAGCTCCATGGACGCCCAGCACCACCTTCTCCCAGCCACTCACACACAAAAACATTCCTGTATTCATGGGTGTGGACAAAGCCGCTCTTCAAGGTGACATGGGTATTGAACATGATTAATAAGCAAAGCAAATGCTAACTATAGTAATTACATGGAAGGTGGAATCATTTTGTAACAATGATTTATATTTAATAGCAGCATTGTGTGTGTGTGTGAGAGAGGGGGGGAGGGGGAGGCCACGTGTCATCTTTGGAGAACTTGGGCTGTGACTCTTTTTTTAATGAAAAACTGTTATAATTTATAAGAAAAGCTACTTTTTCTGCTCTGTGCCCCGCCTGCCCCTGTCCAGAGTGGTCTTGTGTGTTAAGTGCTTAAGCAGCAAATGTTGTTGGAAAGCGCTTGTTCGTTCTTGGCTCTCATATTCTTTGTTGTGTTGATTTCCCTGGGTTCTATTTAACATTCTGCTAAATCAGTGAAACCTTGATTATCTAAGAGAATACAAGACACTGAATTAATGAGGATAACGGGGATTTTGAGGATGGAAGAAATTATTAGAGGTCAGAGTTCGGTGGCAGAGCCTGTGAATGAATTTCAGTCAGGAACTGCTTCTTGATTTTCCAACCTGATTCTATTCCGTGATGGGCGTAATGAAATTTTGGTAATCAGGGTTTCACCGTTGCATTTATTACTGTTCCCAAATCAAGGTAACCTTGGGCTCTACTCCCCATATTTACAAGGTAATAAAAACCCTGATGGGCTGTCAGGGACAAATGTGACTGCTCTTCCTCATATGCCTCCCACGGAACAAGCTTTTCCTCTCCCATCTGGCTGTTGCCTGCCTGGAGCATGCTACTTCTCTCTTATCCTAAACCCGCATTTCCCTGCTTCCCTGCGGCCTCTTTTGCATGTCACAGAAAGGCTGGAATCGGGGAGGACGGATGGATGTCCTGACCTGAGAGGGTCATTTGAGCAACACTGCTTTGCACTCATCTGGCTTCAAGGTTCTGCTTCCTTGTATCAGGCACTTGTCCTTTAAAAACCTAGGAGGTCACAACAGGTCTCACGTACATAAGAATTTCCAAATCAAGAGGAATATTACATTCCCTTAGATTCCATAGCCTGAACTGGACAATATCCAAGATGGCAGGGGGAAAGAGGGGGGAAGGGAACCTATATGAAAAGGCCTAATAAGATCAAAACGGAGGCAGCCGACTACATTTGTTCGGAAATTGGAGTCACGTGCTTAGTTTGTGGAGGGAAGGAGGGGAACACAAGATCGATAGAGAATTTTTTTTTTTAAGCTGAAAACATGATGTTCCAGATGAACTTAAATTGATTCTGCTTCTCCTCCCCCCCCTTCCCTCCCCTCGTTCTGCAGCTAATGTCTGTGACAATGAGCTCCTGCACTGCCAGAATGGAGGGACCTGCCACAACAATGTGCGCTGCGTGTGCCCGGACGCCTACACTGGCATCCTCTGTGAGAAGCTCCGGTGCGAAGAGGCGGGCAGCTGTGGCTCCGACTCCGGCCAGGGAGCACCCCCGCAGGGGTCCCCAGCTCTGCTGCTGCTGACCCTGACCGTGCTGCTGGGGACTGCCAGTCCCTTGGTTTTCTAGGGGTCACACCCAGCCCTCCAACAGGCCTGTGCTGTGGGAAAGCAAACCCAACCCAAGCGATCGCTACCGACATAGAAAACACGCACACCCACTCCGACACAGTGTATAAAAGAAGAGGGCCTAACTGAACTAAGCCATATCTCTTAGAACAGGACAGCACGTCGCACATTGGAGTCAAGACTGTTCATCACTGACTCCAGAGGAATCGGCAGCTGTTGCTATTAGCACTGATCGCCAGCTGCAGAGCCCTTTGCGGTTTCCAAAGGCCGTGAAAGCGCCCCCAAATGGAAAGACAAAAAAACAAAACAAAACTGATCAACCAACCTACAAACATTCGCTACTCTACCGTGGTGCACCCTAGTACCGCTCTGCCCAGTGTGTGGACCAACCAAATAAAAGCATTCTTCGCTGTCAGGTGCATTGTGGGTATAAGGAAATCTGTTACAAGCTGCCATATTGGCCTGCTTCAGCCCCACCCCAACCCCCCAGATCCCTTCCAACCTGTGCTTTAGTGAACGTTGCTCTGTAACCCTTGTTGGTTGAAAGATTTCTTCGTCTGATGTTAGTGATACACATGTGTAACAGCCCCCTCCAAAGCGCAAGGCAGTCATACCCCTGTATATTTTAGCAGCACTGCGACCCCAGTGCCAGCTCACATCCACTTCACAAGAGTGGCTAGAGGAAAAGAGAAAGTGTATCTATCCTTTTGTATTCAAATGAAGTTATTTTTCTTGAAATACTGTAATATGTAGATTTTTTGTATTATTGCCAATTTATGTTACCAGACAATCTGTTAATGTATCTAATTCGAATCAGCAAAGACTGACGTTTGATTTTTGGTCCTCTTTGGTTTTGTTTCATTTCATCGTGCAGAGATTTCTCTGTAAGGGCAACGAGCGTGCTGGCATCAAAGAATATCGGTTTACATATAGCAAGTGTAATAAGTTTCCACCAAAGGACATTCTAAATGTTTTCTTGTTGCTTTAACACTGGAAGATTTAAAGAATAAAAATTCCTGCAGAAATGATATCAGGAAATTGTATGGCCGTTTCTTAAGCTGAAAGGAGCAACCACCCTTTCCCAGTTTCCCAGTCGCGTCACTGATTTTATGTGGACTGAACACAGTCAGCTGACAACTGTAGTAACCAAGGAAGACGGATTGATGGTCACTAGCTTGGACAACGTCTGCAAAATATGAGACTACTTTCCACCTGGGAAAAAATTATAACCACAAAAACAGACAGAAAGAAATATCTAAGTGATTGCCAAGATTATGCCAAAGCCTGTTGGCAGAGAACTAAGAGACTTTTATTTTTAAGTCATGCTATTTTCACAGATTTATGGTGATCATGTGACTCTAGGGATGCTGATCTATGTATCCTTCCAAATACAGTGTTTACATGGAGTATCATAAGAGGCCACCTGGGGAACCAGGACAGCAGCAGGGAAATTGAGTGATTAGCAATTTGACTTTGAATATATTCTAAGTATTTAAATGAAATATCAAAATATACAGCAGCAAGCAGACATAACTGCTGTTCCTGAAAATAAAGTCTGTTTCAAGTACTGCCCAAGGTGTAATAAATTCTTGTTTCTGCCTTTTATTAGGCCAATTACTGTACAAGACAGAATTGGGAGCTGGGTGGGGGGAAGAAACACTGTGACGTTTTGGAGGGGCTGAAACAGTGTACGTTCAATCCCAGCACACTGCCACCCTGCAGGTGACAAATATGTCAGCCACGGCATCTCTTGGAATCAGAAATAATTATGAGGCCAAACCAGAAGATTAAAGACAATGAAGTCCTACATGACTTGGTGGGACAATAACCGATGACAGTATTAGGTCAGGAGCCTCGTTCCAGGCTGAATTCTTCACCCTTCTGCCAGTCTCTGCTGAGCCAAGGGGGGAGGAATGTCTTCTGATAAATAACCTGAGTCAAAACTAGATGAAGGAACAGCATGTCTTATTGGTTTTGTTCCCAGAAAAGCCAATTCAAAGAAGGCAATAAAAGGTAAGCAGGTAATTCCTGCTCTGCCTGCCACCCCACGTCCAAGCCGATTGAATGTTTGTTATTCAAACCAACAGCCTCCTTTGATATAAGAAATAGGGAAAGATGGAAATAAATTAGCGCACTGGGTTAGTGCCAGAGTGGCCAACCAGAAATGGCAGATTTACATTAGAAGCATAAATAGAAAATCATATTCCCTGCTCACCAAAGAATACACATGGAAATTCTGCTAGCATACTGAGTGTGAGATTACTTCTAATGAGGTGGATTTCTGATATTAAAATGGAGTTTAAGTTGTCTTATAGTTTATTAGCACAAACCAAAGGCAGACTGTGTTATTTCTGGCAACGGTGCACTTTATTGTTATCCAGTTACAGCTTCGTCACAATGAGCAGGAATCAGACGCTGCACAATTCAATGCGTGGGATTCCAAAAGCTAATTCTGAAACTTAATGAAGGCCTGATTTAAATCAACTCATCTGCATTTTATCTTTATGAGGCTTTAAGAATCTAAATTGATGAGGAATATCTTGCATTCAGTGTATTTAGATATAGTTCTCTGAATTTCTTGAAGTGATGTGATCTGCTTTTAATAAAAATTCACTTTTAGGTATATAACAAACGTAAATGAAATGTTCTTTTTAATCTGGTTCTTTAAAGAGTCAATTCTTTTTTTTTTTTTTTTTTTTAATGTCAGTCTACAGAATATTCTCTGCTGGTTTCAAGAATTCTTTGAATCTGTAATATTCTGTCCTGAGACGGGGCTGAGGCAGACAGGGTGTACTAAATTGTACGTAATTTGTGGCTGGGCCTCTGATGTTATTTCCTGGAAGGTTCTTTAATGTGAGCAACACAGATATTCTATGTCATCTGTCAACTGCCCTACAAACGAGGAGCATCATTCCTCCCACAGTTGATGTGTATAAAACTCAAAAGGGAGTGGTGCATGGGTAGGGTGTGTTAAAATGTCAGCTATCTAGAAAGTTTTGCTATTGACAGGGAGTTAAATAATCTATCTTACCTACCACAAAGGGGGAATGACTGAACACACAGCCTAAGGACAAATATTGGAAGGGCCACCTTTACCCACTGTCTTTGCCCAGGTAGCCAGCCTAATCAGATGGCCTCACAGGACAGTGGCCTCCTGCAGGCAGACAGCACAAAGGTAAGCACATGAATGGAAGAAGATAGAGACTCCACAGTTCAGTGGTTTCTATTGTATCCTACTCACCATTTAAGGACCTGTGACATTATTGGAGTCTAAGAATCTTTAGATGAAGACCCTGAAATGAAATCTTTACTTCCATCTTCTTCGCCATCTACCAGCAATAATCTAGCAATATAGGTATATAAAAACTCTGTAATCTGAGGAGGGGTGTTCTTTACCCTGGGGAATGGTCTGCTGTGCTCTATCTATTGTTCATTCCCAATCAAACCTCAGTGGTAGTTTCCATGCTCATAGGATTGAACAGAACACTAGGGGGCTTGGGGTTACGTGGTATATTCATAACATATATAACCATCTACGTGCATTCATCATCATGTATGTAAAATTTTACCAGCAGAAATATGAATGAGGTTTTTACCTACCATGTTGCCTTTATTGGCAAGAAGGATACCATATCCACTTACCCATGAGTTAGGACAAACCGAGGCTAAAAGAGGAGCTTTATCAAAGGAAATCCAACTGGAATGTTCATTATATGTAAGAATTTTTTAAAAGAGAGATACCCCTGGGATTTCAACACAAAATCTAATTGTGAACAATTTGCCTGGTGTCTAATAATCTGTCTCAGGAAATCAATGCTGGTTTCTAATCAGTGTTATTTATTTGTTTGTTTGTCTCTTATGTATGGGTGTTTTGAATGGATGTGTCTACACAGTGGTGCCCTGGAAGTCAGAAGAGGGAGCCAGATGCCCTGGAACTAGAATGGTTATGAGCTGCCATATGAATACTGAAAACAGAACCCAGGTCCTCTGCCTGAACATCTTGTGCCCTAACCACTGAACCACCTCTCCAGCCTCTCAGGGTTATTTTTAAGAAACATGAACCATTCCTTTGATACAAACATTCTGAAAGTTCTGAGTATCTCCATATAATGTGTTTTTTATTTAAACTTTTATTTTTACTTTTTTACATTCAAAGTAGCTTTTTTGCACCTTAAGTTGCCTAAAGCAGATGCCAATAAACTCCTCACATAAACTGCACACAAACACAAGATGATGTCAGAAGAAAATAAGCATGCCAGCTTCCAGATTTTGAATTTTCCCCAGTCTCTGGAACACAGAGAATGCCTGCTCTCTCAACACCTGGTACTGTGTGACTCATAGGCGACCATCTTCATTCGGCTTTTGGAGGACCAAGGGACTGGGGACAGGAAGACCCCTTGCATAAGCTCCACTGTTGCACACTGTTGCATTTAACTAGAAATTGAAAAAAAAAATCTGTAAAAAGCAAGTTAATATTGACTAATATACAATTACTTAAACTCTATTACAGGAGAAAAATAATGCCCTTAATATACTTTTAGAGTGCATTCTGAAATAATTCTACAAGAGAGTTCAACAATTTTGAAGAGCCCTTTAAAGCTTTCAAACCTTTAGTAACTGCTGGAATTCCATTCCCCTCAGCCTTCTCTGGTCACCCCAAAGCTGCTGTTAATTGATTGATGAATTAAAATAGAGTAGTAACATTTAAAATTATATATATACTTACATACATATATACATATTTAAAACCTGAACTACCTGATAAATGGGTCCATTATTCTACAAAACCTAATTATGTTAGCACTAAACACTTAGCTAGATTAGCCCAGGCAAACTGCAGAAGATCAGAAGTAAAAATAACCCTCATTTTCTTAACTTGGTCCCATTTTATTCCAGAGGTTTTATTTTAACTATTAGTTAATTGGAATTACAAATGCCCTTATGTGTGTGTGGGGGGGTACCAACCAAAAGAGAAAAAAGTAATTGCTACACTTCTTACCACTATGTGAGTAGAAATGGAAAGTCCTGCATAGCAAGAATGTGTCAAGAACCTAAAAACATCATATACCAAAGGTGTCCCACTGATAGGACCATGGTAGAGCATGTCTGTTACACAGGTAGCCATCCTAATCGATTAAAAGAAAGTGACAGAAAAGCACACACCCGAAGCCCTGTTAAGAATAAGTGGGTTTGGTTTGGTTTGGTTTGGTTTGGTTTGGTTTGGTTTGGTTTGGTTTGGTTTGGTTTGGCTTGGCTTGGCTTGGCTTGGCTTGGCTTGGCTTGGCTTGGCTTGGCTTGGCTTGGTTTGGCTTGGCTTGGCTTGGCTTGGCTTGGCTTGGCTTGGTTTGGTTTGGTTTGGTTTGGTTTGGTTTGGTTTGGTTTGGTTTGGTTTTGCCCCAAGGCAGGCAACTACATAATGTCATTTTTGTTTATTTGTATTTGTGTTCCTAAGGAGGGCTTCTCCTTTGAGGAACTGTCTTCCTTCTTTCTGCCCAGGAAAAACACTGAAAGCCTCCTACAAGGAAATAACATTGTGCTATTTACCCAATGAAGCCCTGAGCAATTGTTTTGACTTTCTTGGTGTGATAAACACCTCAAGGCACAGAGATTAGAGTCATCTCTCCCCACCATGGTTTCTCTCACTTTGGAAAAGTGTTGGGTGTAGGGGTGGCACCCAATCTAATGTGACAAGGTTTGTGAAAAGCATTTGTCCAATAATAATGTAATTATGAAGACCCCACTAAATATTCAGCTTATTAAATTAATAGGGTAACAAATATCGAAGCAGTTCACAACCACTTAAACTCCTGTTTATCTCCTGTGTAATTACACTTCATAATTGGGAGAGCGGTCAAATCTAAATGCATTCTGATCAGTGGTTCTCAGGCTGCCAAGCAGATCTGAACACACCACAACACAGTAAGTGGTTTATAAAATCCAGAATTTCAATCAATTCAAGAAGGGTGAGAGAGGAAGTTTAACAGTGAAATGTTTTAAATTGTGGATTAGACTGTATGTAAATATAATGTTTTTTTTCTGGGCGTTAAAATCAGTACACGTCTCTACACATTAAAAGGCTCATAAAAATGTAAATATGAATGGTATAGGGCGACCCTAACTTTTGAAGGTATGTATCATCAAGTAATACATTGTTGTCATGGGAGGAATTATACAAGCACACAGGTACAGGCAAAACTATTGTCCAGCAATCAGTTCCATCTCAAATCACTTTACATCTACCCAAGTCCCTTTTACAATACTTATATTTATTTCTCTAGACCCAAAGTATAAATGAAAAATGAAAAAAAAAAATGGCCCAGGTAAGGACTACAGTATGAGGCCAACTAACCAACATATCTAAATATTTTAGTAGGGTTCATATCTTTTAAATAAGACCATGTAAGTAATATGAAGATTCACATTTCTGGTTTTCTTTAACAACTTCCTCTCTGAGTTTGAATGCCATGTGTTGCAGCAAATCGTTTCCAATAAAGCTCTTAGGAGCTGCTCTAATTCATTGGTTCTCAACCTCTATTTCTCAGCTCCCTTGGGAATGAATGACCCCTTTACCAGAATTGCCTAAAATCATCATAAAGCATAAATATTTATGTTATAATTCATAACAGTAGCAAAATTAAAGTCATGAAGTAGCAACAAAAATAACTTCATGGTTGGTGGGTATCACAACATGAAGAACTGAGTTAAAAGGTCAGAGATTTTAGGAAGGTTGAAAACCCCTGTTCTATATGATTAATATTTGATCATAAAATCTTCATGCCACTTTTCTTAGTTTATTTTCATGTTACTGTGTGTCTAAGTTAGGGCTTTACTGCTGTGAACAGACACCATGACCAAGGCAACTCTTATAAGGACATTAATTGGGGCTGGCTTACAGGTTCAAAGGTTCAGTCCATTATCATCAAGGCAGGAACATGGCAGCAACTAGGCAGGCATGTTGCAAGCAGAGCTGAGAGTTCTACATCTTCATCTGAAGGTTGCTAGCAAAACACTGGATTCCAGGCAGCTAGGATGAGGGTCTTAAAGCCCACACCCACAGGAACACACCAGTCCAAAAAGGCCTCACCAATCCCAACAGGGCCATACCTTCTAATAGTGCTACTCCCTGGACCAAGCATATACAAACCATCACACTGTGGTAACATTATCCAGCAATTTAAAGGTGAAAGATTATTTTGGCTCACAGTTCAATTAAGCCATTGTAGCAGGGAAGCCCTGGTGGCAGAAATTTCAGGCACAATGTCACTTTGTGTCAGGAAGCAGAGAACAATGGGTATGAGTACTCAGCCAGATTTCTCCTTTTATGCAGCCCAAGGCACAGTTGCAGGGAATGTTGCCTCCCTCCCTTAAGGTGGGTTTTCACCTCAATAGTCCTAATTAAGATAATCCCTTATTGTAAAGCCCAGAGGCTAAATTAATCTAAGTAATCCCTTCCAAGTGTTTATAGAGGTGTGTCTCCTAGGTGACTCCAGAGTCCAACAGCATGACAATCCACACTAACCCTCGAATCACTGGTTATGCTGTACTGATAACAATCAAACTCCTGAGCCAATCCAAATAGAAGTCTAACGGCATGTTAAATTCTCACATTAAAACACATGGTACACATTACAGGCTTCTGTATTAAGGTCTACACTTAATAAAGGCAGACAGTACTCAGGTTCTGAGCCACACACTTAAGGAATGCTGATATATTGTGTAGCTTTAACAACCTCTCTATAGGTCATATTCTAACACTGGAAATGTGACCTGACCATGCTCACAAACAACTCTGAAATAACATATGTTCGGCTTTGGTTCTCAAATCTCTGACAATCATAACCTGTTCTGGTTTCTCCACTGCAGACAGTTTATTAGAAAGATCTTCAACAATGTCTTTTCCACCCTAGACATAAAATGTATGAAATGAAATGCATTAGCTGCTGGAACACCTTTGGATATCAGGACACAAAGGCATTTTCTGTTGGAACAATTTGCTCCATTTGCATCAGTACTCCAGCTCACAAGCGTAAGATCAAGAGCAAAGGTCGCCCTAATTATCATTACACTTCTCTGAGTATGGGCAGTACCCTAAACACACAGGGCTCTTATTTCATACTACATCCTCCAGACTTGAACTAACCATTAGCAATAGCTACCTACCTGCTGAGCACGTGAATGTGGTCAGTCTAAGCTAACAAGTCCTCTGACTAAGAACATCAAATTTCAGAGTCTTAGTGCAAAATATACAAAGAATTTCTTGAATCATCTAAAAAAAATAATTGTACACAGATATGTTAGAATAGTAACACTTTTGAAATACTGAATTAAATACATATATTGTTATAATTAATTTTCATTGTTCCTATCTCCTACTCTAATGCAGATCCTAGGGGCTTTTAAATTACACAAGTGATTAATGTTAGATTTCTACTAAGCAGCATTGCTCTGAACATTAGATTTTTCCCATCTGCAAAATGGGACTAATAGTATTCATTCTCCAGAATTAATGTGAAAATAATAACAAGGTCACAAGACTGAAAGACTTGGTGAATTATAAAGTGGGGGATACTTGACATTCGACATATCCTGAGACTAAAGCTAGGGTTAGCTGTGTATTCGCTTATTCTGCCATTAGCTTCTGTATGGCCAGCATTAGAATCTTTGTTGAATCAGTCACTGATATGAGTTTCATGTCCAACCAAGCCACCTGCCACATTCAAAACCTTAATAAAAGCATTGCACTCATCTCCCTGGGGCCACTTGGGAAGCTATAATGAGACCTCAGGTTGAAAACTCATGTTAGAACATGAAAATGTGGAATAAGACCCCAGAATATTAGCTAATTAAAAATCTCCCTGCTATTTACCCAAAGCCCCCTGGAGCTCTGATGCTTGAGATTAAAACAGACGTCATCATTCTTACCCCACGGGAGAGGGTGACAATTAAATGAGATCATTTACATGAAACTCTCTAATCCAAGCCTCACATTCAGGAAATGTCAGTTGCTCCCACACAATGCCTATCCTGCCCTAATCTATGCCTCCATCACCCATTTCCCCAGAGAACTCCGCACAGGCAATTCTGGCTCCTGGTTAGGAATCCTGGGCTCTACATTTTCAACT
Source organism: Micromys minutus (assembly GCF_963924665.1). NCBI lineage: Eukaryota > Metazoa > Chordata > Mammalia > Rodentia > Muridae > Micromys > Micromys minutus. Next base: position 43,528,459 of record NC_137973.1, on the reverse strand, counting down.
CTGCTCAGTGATGAAATAGGCTGATAAGCTTGGCCAAAGCCTTAGAGAATTTCTGGAGTGAGAAGTTTAATGTTTTGGAACAGGTAAATTGTCAAATCTTTTTGTTTACTTTTCTGATTCAATAAAGCAATCAGAAAAGAAATCGAACAGGTTGCTAGTATCATGTATCATTCCTCAACTTGAATATCTGAGTTTTCCTAAATTGAATTATTTGACTGAAACAAACTACATCAGAGAAGGGGAACAAAAATAAAAGGAAGGAAAAAAAAATCAAATTCTCATTTTTCTTGTTAGCTCATGGTTGTAGCTTCCACATGGATTCTCTGAGGCCCTATGAGATTCTACTTAATTAAAGCCTGGTTCATTCTAACTCTGGCTTGCCCACTAACTCACTCTGTGAAGTTTCTCTCCACACTAGAAAGGCTCAGGGGGCTGTTAATGCAAGGAATCAATGATCAAAAATTAATTTTAAAGCTTGCGGTAAGAGCACATTAACATGACCTGAACATCCTGCCTTGTGGAGAAACCAATCTGCAGAGCTGAGTTCTTCCAGAGGATCTGAGGACAAAATCCTGTGGCTAGCACATATCTAGAGAATAATGATGCAGGTCACTAATAAGCCAGTGCTAAGTTACAAGCCCAAATTGGAGACTTTGCCAAGAAATACACAGCCTCTGCAATTTCCAGTTTGGTGTAATAATATGGAAATGGCTTTTGGTGCAACGAATGGATCAGCCTAAATGAGCTAGAATTGATAGCTGCCTGTAATACTGGGGGCAGGAGAGAGTGATCACGTCCTTGTCCTTGCTGGCTTATCTAGGGCTCTCCAGACGTGACAATTTTAGGAAGTGAGCCTTTAAGTGTGTTGTGAAAACGTACTACAATATCCTCTGGCACAGAGCATGGCAATTCTAAAATCACCTCAACAAGAAGAAGGAAGTGGAGGCTCCTTCTCAGGGAGGGCAAGAGCTCTTGTTCTTGTTTTTAAAAAAATGCAGGGAATGATGAGCTTAGGGAAAGAAATGTGGAGCTGGGATGATGGCTCAGTCAGTAAAGGGCTTGCCTTGAAAGCTGGAAGGCCCATGTCACATCCTCTCAAAGTCAGGCTGCTATGATCTTATAAGCTCAGGTCTGAGGACAGAGAAACTGGCAGATCCCTGATGTGTAGCCAGACAGCCTAGATTACTCAGTAAGTTCCAGACCAGTGAGAGTCTCTGTCCCAACAAAAATAGGTAGATTGCACATGAAAATGACATTTACAGGTGTCATCTAGAGTCCACATGCACACACACACACACACACACACTTGAAAGGGCAGTCATTTTTGTCTTCTACTCAGCAGGGTAACACCTCTCTTTCTGCAGGGACAACTAGATTATGTATTAGTTGATTATCTGCTTCTTCTCCTAATTGAAATGCAGTGAAGTTGGAAGTCTATGGTCAGTGACACAGGAACCTTAGAGCCTGGATACCCCAAGGGCAGAAGCAGAAGCAGAACCAGACAGCAGTTGATAGCTGGGATGGGGGATTCTTGGTTTTCACTTCTTGGTTTTCACAATCCATGCCTTAACAGAAGTAGATGAAGGCAAAGGAAAGCTTACCCATCCAAACATTGGACAAAGCTCGAAGACTCTTATGTAGGAGGCGGGGAAAGGCTTGATAGCCCTATAATACATGGAAACTTCCCAGAAAGACCACCAGAGTCAACTAACATGGACCCCTAGGGCTTTCAGAGACTTAACCATCAACAAAAGAATATATACAGGTTGGACCTAGGCCTCCCTGTTCATATGTCATAAATGTGCAGCGTGTCCTTCATGGAGACCCCCAACAACTGGAGCAAGAACTGCCCCTAAAGCTGTTGTTTGTCTGTGCATTTTATTTTCTTAACCGGGCTGCCTTGTCTGGCTTCTGTAGGAAAAGATGGACCTAGCCCTGCAGAGGCTTGTGTGCCAGGCTAGGGGAACACCAGGGGGGTCTCCACTCTCTCAGAAGAAAAGGGAAGAGGAGATTGGGGAAGGGACTATGTGAGGGGAAACCAGGAGGACAGGGGACCCCAATCAGCATATAAAGTGAATAAATAAATTAATTCGTTGAAAACACACATATCAGAAAGTCGATCAAGGCTGGATAAAGCATAAGAGAATAGGCTTCTGAAACTATATACATATATATCTTTAAATATTCATGTATATAAACATTTTAATTTATGTATTTACAGATAAATACATAAATTCATACTTATGTGTATATACCTACATATACATATGTATATGTACAAATGTTTATATGTAATATAAATATATTAATTTATATATGAATATATAAAGCAATACATATATAATATATAAATATTTTATATAAATTTTGTTTATATAAATATAAATATATTCATGTTTATATAAATATATATTCATGTTTATATCGATATAAATATATTTATGTTTATATAAATATATTTATATATTTATATATTGTTTATGTATATAATGCTTTATATAAAACTAACATCATCATGGGGGATGGGCTGAAGGGTCTGTCATTTTAAGCAGTAAGAATCTGCAATCAGAGTACTTTGTATTAGAAAAAAAAGAAAAATAGAAAAAAAGACCTAATCATGTCCCTTAGCATTCAGACACTGACACCTTAACCCCCTTTGAAACTGTATTTGGTGATGCAGCCTTTAAAGATGTAATTAAGGTTAAATAAAGGGGTGTAACAGAACCTTATCTGAATAACTAGTTCTCAGAACGTGAGAGAGAGAGAAGAGGGAGGAAAGAGGGAGAAAGAGAGGGATCTGCACTTACTCACTGGAGTCTGCACCCCTAGACAGTGTCTATTTCAAATGTCACTTCATCAGAGAGGCTCATCTTCTTCACCAGGCACATCCTACCTTTTGGCTGGCCCTATTGTTTGTTTTTTTTTTTTTTTTTTGCTCTCCTATCGACTTTTCTCCATGGATACTCTAGAGTTCATCTGTTTATTGTCTGTCTTTTCCACCAGAAGGGCTCTTGCATTCACTGCCATGTTCCAAGAACCTGGGATGACATTTGGCATTATAGAAGACACAAAACAAATACTTGTAGAGTTAGGAAATTAACCCATGCTCCAAGAGATCTTGATACCAGTGCAGCTGCCTGCAGAACCTAAAAAAAGGGCCTTGAGACCCTGGGGAGCTGTCTGTGCTCCAGTGACCTTCATCACCCCCAGAGTATTGCAACCCAGAAATTAAGAGCAGCATGCCAGCTTTGTGCAAAACTATGAAAGGTTTAATTTTTTGTTGTTCTGACAGTAAAGAGCATTTTTAGTGCCCTTAGTCAAAGGACCTAATAAAGTCTGGGGTTGAAAGGAATATGGCAAGCCTCTACTCAACCTGAGCTCAGCCAACAAGCTTATATAGAGAAAAGAGCTGTGAGAATCATGGCATATAAAATTATCCAGCAGTATAGTAACTTAATTCAATTCTGAAGGTATTTCCATCCAATACACACCCTGTTCTCACCCTATCTTCACTGAGAGTTTGGAATGAAGGGGAACATGGAACTCATCATTAGCCAGCTACAGCAGGAGAACCTCTGCCCCAGTCTCCTTCAGCAGGATGGCCTGAAGCAATATGGCCACCCGCTCTGGCCTGGTGTGTCTCCCTGCTTCTGGGGGGAGGAGAAATATTATCCTGTACTTACACAGGACTCTTGGAGAAAGTATCATTCTTGCCTGTGTTGTGACAAGAGCCTTTAATTTACAATTGACATTTGCTGTCTTCTAACATTAACACTCTGTCACCCTGGTGACAGGATAGTCTGACAGGTCCCAAGAGCTCCCTGCACTGCCTCGTGCTTCAGTTGTGCTGCTGAAATTGGTGCTAAATAAAGACCAGGGCAACTAAGGACCCATCTCTGTGTTTGCAAACCTTCTTTCAGCCAGGGCTCTCAGACCCCTTCCCAAGCGTTCAGAGGAACTATCATCCTCCCTTTACATAAAGAGGGGAAGCCTTTGATTTCTTTAGTAATACCCTCTTACAACAATTTCCAAATGTAATTATGTTTGAAAATACCAACCTATGCAATAAAATTACCAGCACATTACAGGAGAGAAATAAAAAGTAACACTGTATCATAGAGCATAGCAAATGCAAGGAGTTTCCTTCAGGTTCAGATTTCTGCTCCCAGAGGAGGCCACACACGAAGTGTCACTGTGAGGAAGTATGGCAGTATGGGACAGTGGTTGAATGTTCCAGCATTAGTGTAGAAATATAGGACCCTGGCAGTATAAGTGGCACTGTTCTGGGTACATTGGCAGACCTCATTACCTTCAGTCCCAGCCCCCATCACTTTGCAGAAGAAGATCAAGGAACGAGGTATTAAATCTCAGGATCGGTGTTCTTTCTATGACAATGGCAAGTCTGGGGTGGAATTCATCTCCTTCTAACATTTCCAATTTATATCTATCAAGGTGGACACAGTGTATACCTGAGATATAGCATCGATGAGCTCAGAGAAAGATGCTGGGGAAATACATAGTAGCCTGCCCACTGCCAATAGACCTCCAGTACCCTTCAAGATCCCAAACCTCTTTCCTTGTCTGAAGAAGTAGTTGGGAGTATTTATTATAAGGTCCAATTGATTGGCTTTGTAGCTCAGTCTCTCTTCTTACAGGTATGTGATCTTGGTATTAATTGATCCTTAATGTGTCTCAATTTCTTTGAAATCAGTAATAGCTAATGCATATTGTTAAAAGAAATGAACATGTTTCTAAAGAAGCACTTAATAACTATTGGGCATTCTAGTTGTTGTTTGTATTGTATTATTACCTTTCTTTAGTGGCTTCATTTACTCTTATTGTTGTTTTTAACTTTCATTTTGTGTGTATGCATATTTTGTCTACAGGTATGTCCGTGTACCCCACACGATCCTGGTGATAGCAGAAGCCAGCAAAAGGCATTGGACCCTCTGGATTAGAACTGGCAGACAATTATAAGCCACCATGTGGATTATGGAACCCAAACCCAGGACCTCTACAAAAGCATTAAATGCTCTTTACCTGAGTCTTCTTGCCAGTCCCTACTTTTTTTGTTTCAACCTCACTTCTACAGGGAACTCTGCCAACTCTCTAGTCTACTCAACCTCCTCCCTGTGACAGGTACTAGAAATGGTAGGTTTGAGTAGGAGTCAGAGACCAGGGCTCTGCAAAAATCCGGTCAAACAGACTAGTAGTTTGTCTTGCTGAGTTTCACATAAAGTTGTCCTGAAATTTTCCCATTTTGGGTTTATATGTGAGACAATACCCACTACAACATAAAAAGAGAGAGATTTGGGAGCTAGGTAAGTGGGAAATGACAGGGGATTGTGGAGAAGGGCGGCAGAGGGAATAACGAAATTGGAATCGGTTCGTTTTGGCCATGGGGATCTTTCTTGACCCTGGGGATTCTAAGACCAGCAGCGCCTTTTGCTAACCCCATCAGTCACTTCCAATCAATACATTCTAATGGTTTGATCGTCACTGTGTATTTCTGTCTAGACCTCTTCCCCTTCATTCTTATTGTACCCATTTCACTAGTGCCAGAGCTTTCCCACCTACCTACTGAACTGATGTAAAATCCGGCTTCTGCCTGTCCCAAATCAGTTTACCCTCCTGCCTGCTGCCAGGGGGGATGCATGATGCTTACTGCAAGAATGCCGGTCCTGCCCTTTTAGGAAGACCTTTGGAGATACCCAGTTTAATATTTAATGAAATCCATACGCCTTACCATTTTATGACATCCCCTCGAAAGTCTGGGTATTGGCTAACTAATCCTATATTTAGCAGCCTTCCTGTTTCAGTACAGTGCAAATAAGCACATCAAGTTCTGGTCACAGCATAGCAGAGACAAAAGGAAAGGTATGTCAGGAAGTGGTGGAAAGAAACCCAGACATACACATCATTAGGCAATGCTTGCTTACAGAGGGATTCTCATTTCAAATGCCATGGTTGTTGGGTAATTTCATTAATCAGTAAATTACTTTAATTACATGAATACGTGTGAAAAGGGACTCAGAGCTAGAGAATGTCCTCTATCTGTGTTTCTCCCACTTCTGTGCAACTATTGAAGTCTTTATCAGAACACCGATCTCATTGCTCAGGAGTAGATCCTACCGGAAAGTAATGGAGAGTAAGAGGGTTGGGTATCAGAAGAGAGATGAATGGAATGGAACTGTGGAGAAAGGCCACAGCTCAAATGCCTTCAGTGACCACACAGTTGCAGGACTATAAGAATGATGATTACACACCTTACCTAAAATCCCCCACATTCTACTTCCAAAACTCTGTGAAAGACCAAGTAGCTCAACAAGAACCTCAAGGGAAGGCCTTTCCTGATCTACCCACTGGATTTATGGATCTAGACTGGTCCACATCTAAAGAGTCCTGTGTCTTTAAGCACAGGGTAGGAATCCTCTGACTCTTCGTCTTCTGCTTTGAACGCTGATATACAGCACATGTGCCATCTTCTAGGATTTATCAGTGCAGAAACTGTTTAGCTTACAACTGTGTGTTTGTGTGCATGTGCACATGCACATGTGCATGCATGGGTGGGTATGCAAGCATGTGAGTAACCAAGATGTGAACCCAGGACCTCAGCTATGCTTATCAAGTACTTTACCTCCTCTGCCATTTAGCTAAACTTCAGGCCCACGGAAGTGTTATTAAATCAGAAGAAAGTGAGCTTTAAAATTACCACAGGAATTTCCATACTTCTGTTTCCTAGTTACAGGGAAAGTTTACTTTTCTAAATGACACTAAGTCATAAACAATGGCACCTGTGTTCCTTGATTTCCAAACCTCTCCTCATGTATGAAGATTTCTTTGTCCTGGATCCAAATGTCTGCAGATTACACAAAGTCCTTCTCTCTGGTTGGTTACAGAAGCCTACCCCTTTCTGCAAGAGATTGTCCACTGAAGACAAGAATGGATTTATGCACCTGGGCTATTTATAATATTGTTGTCCCCTTAATCAATAAAAACCTTAAGAAAAGAACTGTGATTTGAGACACTACCACAAACTATTTGGTGAGGCTTTATAATCTCAAGGCCAAGAATCACAGAAAAAATTATAGTGCAGAAAGAAAAAAAAAACAATGTTATAGAACCTATTTGAAAGGTAGCTGAACATATCTGAAAGAACAAAAAACATGGTTTCCTGAACATAATAGCTAAGGCACATGACCTTTACTTCCTTTTAAATAAGAAGAGAAATCCAGTCAGAATAGCAAATCCAAGAGGTGCCTTCTGACTTAGACACCTGGGGCAGAGGATGAGTCTGGGAAATCAAGCAGAATTGAGGTTCCCCTGAGAAAGCAGTTAAGAATGAGGAGGTGTTCACAAATTGTACCAAGTCCTCTCTTACTGACAGGCTGTGACTACCCAACTGAACAATCACTTTTGTCTCTACACACAGTCTTTGTAAATGCAATAATTTAGTATATTAATGTGGGTAGAGATTGTTTCTCTCTCTAAACCAGTACCTAGAAAGTACCTCCCAGCTATGTACTGCTTTAAGAGAAAAGATAAAACAGACTCCGAGCTGCATGATGCTCAGATACATTGACTTTTAAATACAACATTAGGACTAGATGGGATCCGACCCTCATGTTTCCAGACCAGTAGGTCCCTTCTCTTGGAACCAAAATATAAACCACCCATGGCATCAAGAGTACTCAAAGCTCAGACATCACCAAGGAAAACAAGAAAGCAATGCTTTTCTTCTTTGTTTATCTTCAATCCCTGTACCTATTTGATTCTATGACTTATGAGGACCTAAAGGTTAATGTTCATACCAAGGATCAAATTATAAAGAAGAGTATAAAGAACCATAGAAAGAAAACAATGACTTTGGAGTTACTCCAGCAATCTAAGTTACAGAGCAGAGTTTTGGATGTAAACTATTATCTTCGTGGCAAGGGAATTCTTGATGAAATAAGACTGCAGATAGTTGGACTCCAGCAAGAAATGACAGGTCACTAAAAAGGAGATGCTTTTTATGATAATTTGAAGGGGCTGTGTTTAAAGGTATGGGCAAGAAAATATTAGGATCTTCTGACTGGAGAAACAGTTCTCATTTTCTTGGCTGTGAGAAGCCAGCCATCACTGTAAAACAAAAGCATCTGTCAACCAAGAAAAGCACTTGGGCATCCACAGGTAAATAGCCTCTCCCAGCTTCTGGCTGGCAGGAGGAGATCCTAGGGAATAACCACTCATTTTTTTTCTGCTCCTCCAAATTTGATCTGTGCCCTAAGCCAAGCCTAGAGGGGTCCAGAAGTCAAAGGAGTCCTTGTTTATGATATCTAAAAGACCTACCAGAAGTAAATCAAGGTAGGGACAGATGGATTCAAGTTTGTCCAGGTCACAGGGATAAACGGAGAAAGAGTGACATCATGAGCTATCTTACTCTTCCCAGACATTGGCTGAGTGGGTCAGCTCATCACAGTTAATCCAAATGGCTTGGTTAGGAGTATATGTGAAAGGTTGTCATGAGTTACTCTGTCTTGGCTGACAGCACCCTGAAATATTAGCAAGCTTCTGGTTTCACAAAAGGGCAAAAAACACATGCTTTGCTGCATACTCAACAAAATGCAGGTAGTGAAAGTTATGGCCTTGAGGCCTCCAAAGTCATCTGTAGTATTAGTCCTCGTTTCAATTATTTTTTTATTGCTATGATAAAACATCATGTCCAAGACAACCTAAAAAAATTATCTACTTGGCTTATGATTTCATAAGGTTAGAGTCTATGATGGCCGGGTGATGGAACAACTGATCCCCAACCACGAGGCAGAGATAGAGGGAAGGTGTCCTGGTAATCACATGAGACATGAACCCTCAAAGCCTATTCTGGTAACACAGCTCCTCCAGCAAGGCCACACTTCCTATCTTCCCTCAAAGATTCTACCAACTAGGGGCCAAATATTCAAATACATAAAAGTAGGTGGGGGAGGGGTGGCATTTTCATTCAAACTACCACAATTCTGTTATAGGCTCTGTGTATGGAAGTCATTGGTATCTGCTCTATAAATCTAGCCTTAGAGGAGCCGCTGTTCTTCAACAAGAAAATCCTCAGTTAAGACTACAACTAAACTGTTAAAAGTGCAGGGAAATCCCAAACATTTAGAAGACTTGAGAATAAGTCTCAGAAACTTTTTCTTTAAGGAGCCACATAGTGGATATTTTAGCTCCCGGCACAGTGTTGGAGTGTTGGGTTTAGAATAGTCAGATAATCCTGCCACCATTCGTATCCACAAAATCATAGGCTGGAGTGTTCTTGTTTTACATTTTACATCTGCGTCCTATTCTGTTTTTTACTTGATTGTACACTTCACGGAAACAGGAGGATGTCTACTTATCTACCTATGGTTAATACTTATAACTACGTGAGTGAATAAAAGAATCACTCAAAGATATAAATATCAATAAGAGATTATATAATGTATAGTCCCATTGCTTATGGTAACCTACTGTGAACCCTGGTGGTTTTCTGTTTTGTTTTGTTTTTTGTTTTTTACTTGTTCTTATTTTTAAAATATTTGATGATCAGAAAAATACAGAGAAATATATAACCTGTAAAGGTCCTAAGTTTCTTGTAAACTGAAGTTCAGGTCCATGCACTGAGTACTGTTTCCTTTAGTTCAAGAAGAGAGAATAGGTTAACTCAAGCAAACAACAGTTGACAGTAGAAAAATAAGCAAGCTCCTAATAAATATCTTTTCTAATGAGACTCCCTGGATGAGTGTTGAACCACGACACATGAATTGGGTGTTTATTTGTTACATATGTTCAAGCTATGGGAACTGGATGTTAGTTGGAGCTTTGTTTAACATTTATGGTCTTTAAAACCTCTAGAATAAAACCTCTGTAATAATAATTGGGGGATCATTATGATCTCTCACTCCCTATCCTGTGACCCTGTATCCCCACAGGCTATGTGACACATCTGCAGTCTTTAAGACTTCATAGAAGATAACTTTGGAACCACCAGTGAGTTACTGTTCTTAGCACCCAACCAGTAAAGCAGACCTTGAGACAGAACCATACAAACCCACTGGCAGTAGCCAGAGAGAAAGTCAGAAAAAAAAAATGTGTCAAGCAGTTTAAGTGTTAGAAAGTTGACTATGCTCATGACAAGAAAAGTGTCTCTATGTTCCCATTAGCACACACTTTGAATCATTTGATTGTGCAGTCTTGAAGTAGAGGAGTTCATTTCTTTCCCATAGCAATAAAACAAAATTTCTTATTTGGTAGAGTTTAAGGGACACAAAGACCCTAGGAAATGTGTTTTCAGCTTGAGTGGTTGGAAATATCTATGATCAAGCATCTAGAAAGAGATCTAACCTTCATTTCTAGGTCACTGGGTACACTCAATAAATATTTATTGCACATACACCAAGTCTTCAGCTTAGAAGAAAGCATATCTGGACACTGTTAGCTTAGCCAACCCTTTGTTGAGCCTACATACAAACTGCTATCTAAGTGTTTTGTAGATTCTGAGGCGATAGGTTTGATACTTGCTTTACAAGTTTCACAGAGCCATAACCAAGTCTCTGGACACTGGTAATGTTGGCTTGTGTTATCTTTCCTAAGCTTCATCTGGAAGCACCTAGTCAGGAGAATGAAGGAAAAGTGGAGGCAGTAGGTAAAATAGCCATTTTTATTTTCATGTGGAAACAACCTGTTATGTTTATTTCAATCTAAGTAAAGTATGGATTTCTTCTGTGTTGTTGTTGTTTATCAAATGTGATCCTGCTGTTTCTATTTTGCTAAATGACAAATTTTCTTTCTGTTCTTTCACTTTTTCCGGGCTCTTTCCTCTTCCTGCCTTTCCCCTGTGGCAAACGTCCATTAGTCTGAGCATTAAGCACAGGCTGGTAAGTTACTAAGAAAAGAACAGAGGAGCAGGGAAAGAGCCACACTGCTACTCATGCATGCTGGTCGGAAAGTGTCTTGGTTCTTGTCCATCTGTCCGTGCGTGGCACACGGTGTTTCACATAGGGCACATGAGGAGAAATACTGAGCTCTTCAGGTACATGTATGTCTAAAATTATATGACACACGATGATCAATCTCTAATTTTACACCCCCGAGATGTCCTGATAAATCTGATTACCACCTTCTGAGAGTGCGGTGAGAAAAAAAATTCTGATAAATGCTACTTAGAATTTTAGCATAAATAATTAATGTAATTAAAGCCAACAAATGGAAGATAGTCACATAGGGAGAAACAAAGGTAATCACTTCCTTTTGAATTTCTTAATCACTTTGGGAATTTCTTCTAAAGAAACTACCGCCAAGTAGCAAAAGACTATATTTGCAGTTGGGCTCTTGAGCAACCAGTGGGCAACTTTATTGACACCATCTGCCTGTGAATTAAGTACTCCAGTGAGAAAACTGGCATATTTTCAATTCCAATTGACATAAGTCAGGATACACACATAACCTACATCTATCCCCTAACACTGTGTGAAGAGACATCACAGGAGCCGAGAAACTGTCTGATACTTAAAGTAACCATAAAAGCTAAACTGGAGAAAAAAAATATCTCAAACTGCCACAGATATTCTGAACAGAGTGTGTAGGATGTGCTGATAGGGCTTATGCCCTGAGCTAAATCCTGCTTTTGAAATGAAACAAATAAATAAGCCTCTAGCCAAGTTTCTCTGAGGAATGATTCCTTGGGTTGAATTGGCTAATTGTACATGTTAGTCCTCATTCCCATGTCACATTCCTGTCCCCGTGGGTAATCTTTAAGAGAATAATAGAAGAGGTATCAGCTGCTGTTTTAAAACTCTCCTTCGGGAAATAAAACAGTGTCCTAGAGTCCTGGTGTGTATGAAAAGTGTCTGGGAATTACAGAGCTTGCAGTCTGATCTGGTGACTGTGTGAGACCTTTCTAGTTGGACTAGTGTGGTGGTAATTCAAATATGGATAAAATGTACTCAACATGGAAGTCATTTGGGTAACAGGTTGGAATGCAGAAATTGACATCAACACTCAGTCATGAGCAAAGACTGTATTAAGATTATTTAGAACATGGAGGTTTGACTCCAGCTGCCATATTCACTGGGTCAGAAACATTAACACTGAATGTATGCTGCTGACACAGGTGAAGCCTCACCTCTCTCCTCACTATAGAGACTAGAAGATGGTTTTGTAAATACAGCTAACAAGTCCAAGGACATCCCTGGTTTCATCAATCAATAACTATTTTATGAACATGTATGATGAGCTTATATCAGGCTAAACAGTATGCAGAAAGTGTGGATGCAGTGTGTGTTTGTGTGTGTGTGTGTGTGTGTGGGTGGGTGGGTGGGTGGGTGGGTGGGTAAGTGAAGGGTCTCCTGTTTTTATAGATTTTGAAGTTAAATGCATTTTCAGAAAAGTAGAAAGGAATGTTTTAAGGGTGTAATGGTTTGAATGAAAATCGTTCCCATAGACTTGTAGAAAGTGGTACAGTTACGAGGTGTGGCTTGGTTGGAGATGTGTCACTGAGAGTTGGCTTTGAGATTTCAGATACTCAAACTAGGCCCAACATCTTTCTCTCTTCCTGCTGCCTGACAGTCCAGATGTAGAACTCTTGGTTACTTCTGCAGGCTGCCATGCCTCCCACTTAACCTCGGAACTGAAAGTCAGCCTCAGTTAAATCTTTCCTTTGTAAGAGTCGCCATGGTCTTGGTGTCTCTTCATAGCATTTGAAACCCCAACTAAGACAGTGAATCAAAAGGGAGCACTCATATAGAGTAAAATTAAAAAAAAGTAATCAAAATGTTAGAGCCCAAAACTGACACAAACACAGAAACCTTCATAAAAATATCATAATTCTTGTGCCAATTGCTATCAGGAATACTACTCTATCTCTTCCCTGGTAATTCTGGCTACACAGTCCTTGATCACCTCTTCTGTAACCATAAAGTTATAGAATGTTTTGCAAGCAGAAATGTCATTCTGGTGTTTCTTTCATGATCATTGATGAAAATTTGCTTCTGATCGTTGGTAGCTTGAACATGATTTTACTAGCTTCATAACTCATTATCGGATGTAATCCTGAACACGACCATTCCCACCAACGTTGGCAAATTATATCTATCCAGAAAGAAACCTCTTTTCATTTGGTTACAGCAACAGAACCCAATCATTGGTGAGTTTCCTATAATTCATGAGTGGAAGAGTTCCCTAGCCTGACTTCAAGCACCACATCACTAAAGCTACTCTCTTCTCTGGAGTGCATGAACTTCCTCTGCCTAACAACATCACAATGCATTCACTTCAAATGGTCCTTCATTATTACATCCAATACAAGATAAACATGCAGTGGACATTGTTTCTGGAATCTGTGCATGGACTAGATCAGTTAGCAATAACTTAACTACAGGCTGTAAAGATGAGCCACATTCATTTCAGAATCATGCATGTGTGTGCGTGCGTGTGTGCGTGCGTGCATGCGTGAGTGCGTGCGTGTATGTGTGTGTGTGTGTGTGTGTGTGTGTGTGTATGTGTGTGTGTGTGTGTGTGAGTGGTATAACATTCATACTTCTCTTGGCTAAATCTGCAAGTCACCTCAACAGTATTTAACACAAAGACAACTGTGACAGAGGCATATGAAGTGCAGAAAGTTATATCGATTGCAGTTAAAATATCGTATTTATTTGATTTTAGCTCAAATAAGACCCTTTGTGAACTTTTGTTAAATATCCCCCACTTCCTGTCAAGTAAGGATGACATAAATGAGGGTGAAGCAAACTACTTCAAATGCCCTCCAGGCGTTAGGAATGTAAGAAGGAACATCCGACAGTTTCTACAGTCAAATGGCTTTCAATCAAACCAGTAAACCGGAAACTACCACACAATGAATTGTTTGCTGACACAGAGAATAAACATATGGACTACCCACAGAAACACATAGAGGACAATGTCATCCATCTTGGCACATAGCAGGAACTGGTTTAATTAACAGTAAAACCCAGTTCCAGTTCACCCAAGCCAGCAGTTTAGGACCGGATAAAAGATCTTTTATAAAGGCTATATTCTACTTGGAGAAACATTTTAGTTTATGATCCATATGGTGGCTACTAACAAGGGAGAGATTGGAGCTAATTAGTGGTGGAGTCTTGCTAGACGTTCAAAGTGATAAACCAGACAGAGAGCCTTTCCAATTTAATCATCTGTCAAGGGTTGAGGAGGTTTTTCTGAGCAATGTGAGTTAGAGATCAGAATCTTGTCCCCAGGAAAGCCCACGTTGGACTGGGAGGCGTCACCCATTTACAACCACCTTTAATCACCATTTCTCAAGAATTTACAGTGAACACGCTCTGGGCCAGTGAGCTCATGAGATATATTGTATTTAATACAGTTCCTATATCTTTTGTTGGGACCTTTCAGTACCCTTGCAAATCTGGCATTGGGTTCCTAATCAGTTGTCTTATTTAGGGGGTTATTGCTGTGAAACTCTTACAAGGAAGACATTTTGGTGGAGTTGGTTTACATCATGATGGCGAAATGTCAGCATCTAGGCAGACACGGTGCTGGAGATGGAGCAGAGATGTGTATATCTTGATCTGAAGTCAGCAGAAGAAGACTATGTGCCACACTGAGTGTGGCTTGAATGAGACCTCAAAGCCTCCCCCAACACTTTCTTTAACAAGACCACACTTCCTCCAAGACCACACCTCCTAGTTGGGCCACTCTCTATGGGTCTAACACTCAGACACCTGAGACTATGAAGGCCACACCTACTCAAGCCACCTCAGCTGTCCTAATGCTTGCCTGGGAAATAAATGACATGGATAGCTAGAATTTGTAAAAACAGATTTTCTGACCCCAATGTCAGTTGTGGACTGACTGTGTGCCAGAGACCGTGGTTGACACAGGCAATGTAGGGGAAAAGTAAACAAAAATTCCTGCCTATTGGAGGAAAGACTGACAAGAAGCAAGAACTTAGTCCAAACTCATGGAGAATAGGGGCAGTGAGAACAGTTTCTCCCCAGGTCCCACCCCTGCTCTTGTTCTATGCTGTCAATCAAGTCTCTGTACTGGTTCCTTGTTTGTAACTCAGTACTTCCACTGTTAGGGTTTTTCTAGTGTTGAACACTTTCTTTATAGTTGTTCCCACAGTACCTTCCTTGGATCATTGTGATTTCTGATGCTAAGCCATCTCCCTTAAGAGACTTGAAGAAGGTGTCCCCAACCTGATATTTGTATTTGCCTTTGTTTTCCTTTTCTTTATACTAACACTAGTCATCATAATCTCTCTCTCCCTCTCCCTTCTCTCTCTCTCTGAGCATTTGTGTGTGTGTTCATGTGTACATGTATATACACAAGCATAACTTCATTGCTAATTTGTGCCCCATTTAAAATGTAAATGTAAAAAATGTAAAATTTTGCTTTCTGGTGTGGAAGATATTATAGGTCAGTAAACACCTATAAGTCAGTAGATGTGATATCTGTGTAGCCTAGTGTCACAAAGACTCATCAACACAGGTGCAAATATAACAGAAAAAGAAGACAAGTCCTTGTACTTCTGTTATTCCACAAAAGACCCAGATGTATGAGCAGAGGCTCCCAGAGCAGAGGTTCCCAGAAAAATCTGCTATTACAAGAAAGACAACATATCCTTTTGTCAAATAAACTCCTTTCTCTCTGTGAGGGGACCATTGTGAGTCCAAAATTAAGATTCTAAGCAACACATCCTGTTTTTCTACAGATGATTACTTCTTTAACACGACCATGTACACCTCCCCCTCCTTGTCAGCAAGTCTGAGTCTTAAAATATATCTGCTGGATTCCTCTGGGAGGCCATTTGTGATATTTAGGGCTCAATACTACATACTCTGTTACAACATGATATAGATCAGCAGGTTGTGAAAGTGACACCAGCTGATCACCTCTGCCTAGTAAGAATGGAACCGAGGATTTGCATAACTAAGAAGGGAGCCCTGAAACCATTACTCCTTATGTCCTAGTAATTGTTCATATAAAGAAGATGCTTCCTAGGGAAACGCTTGAATGAGAGAATGCATCAGAGAAGTAGTGTGCCGGACATTTCCAGGGTGTGCTCTCTCCTGATCCAGCTTTGATGGCCACTAAATCTCTCCTGTCTCTCCAGATTGTCTGAGGTCAGGCTAGGTTCAGAGACTATGCTGTGCAGAAGTGCAAAAGGCCTTCTGTTCCCTAGATAAGACTTCAGTCCCTATCATAGCTACCAAGAATGCTTTGTTAATTACATAAAAACAAAACTGCATCTCTCAGAGAAATACTTCTTGGATGTTAGATGCTTCCATAGTCTTCACTGCCAAAAATCTCAGTTCTCCCAAGGCGAACCAAACCTAGACACGTAATAAAGTATGAAAATGTACGAGGGAGCAGAGAGATCTCTGCAGAGTGCGCACTGTAAGCACACCCCCAGCCCTGAGTGATCCAAAGACCAGAAACAGAACTCTGGAACTTCTGTTTCCACCCGGCGGCGACTTCAGTGCCTGATCCGGGGACCAGGAACAGAACTTTGGAACTTTTGTTTCCACCCGGCGGTGACTTCAGGGCGCAGAACAGGGTGCAGCCCATCAGCCACAGAAATCAGCAGCACCTAAAACTTTAAAGACTGGTGAGTAGGAGACCTGGGCAGCCAGGGAGCAGAGAGATCTCTGCGGAGTGCTCACTGTAAGCGCACCCCCAGCCCTGCCTGATCTAGGGACCAGGAACTGAACTTTGGAACATCTGTTTCCACCCAGCAACTCTGAGGCATAGAACAGGGCTCGGCCCATCTGCCACCTAGACCAGTGAAGACCCAGGGACACAGACCAGATACAAAGGAAAGGAAAGGATATGCAAGAACATATCACTGACAACAAAATGGCAAGAGGAAAGAGAAAGAGTATATTCCAAGGAAACCAAGACAACCTGGCAACTCCAGAACCCAGCTCTCCCACAACAGCAAACAGGAATACCAAACACTCCAGAAAAAAAAGATGCAGACCTGAAGTCATACATCAAGATGCTGATAGAAATACTTAAACAAGAACGGGAGGAAAAGCAAAAAGATTCAGAAGCTTTTAAAGAGGAAGCAAGAAAAATACTCAAAGAACTCAAAGAACTAGTGGGAAACACAACCAAAGAGACAAAGGAATGGAAGAGGGAATTTAAAACGGAAATTGACACAATAAAGAAATCACTAAAAGAGATAACCCTAGAGGTAGAACACCTAAAAAAGAAATCAGGAGTCACAGAAGCAAGCATTTCCAATAGATTACAAGAGATGGAAGAGAGAATCTCTGGGGCAGAAGATAACATTGTAAACATTGACAAAACAGCCAGAGAAGATGCAAAAATCAAAAAGCTCCTAATCCAAAATGTCCAGGAAATCCAGGACACAATGTGAAGACCGAACCTAAAGATAATAGAAATAGAAGAGGGAGAAGAGTATCAACTAAGAGGCACAGTAAATATCTTCAACAAAATCGTAGAAGAAAACTTCCCTACCCTCAAGAATGAGATGACCACGAGCATAAAAGAAGCCTTCAGAACTCCAAATAGGTTGGACCAGAAAAGAAATACCTCCCGACACATAAAAGTCAAAACACCAAGTGCCCAAAGCAAAGAAAGAATACTAAAAGCAGTAAGGGAAAAAGGTCAGGTAACATATAAAGGCAGGCCAATCAGAATCACACCCGATTTCTCAACAGAGACTATGAAAGCCAGAAGAGCCTGAACAGACATCATGCACACCATAACAGAGCACAAGTGCCAGCCCAAGCTGCTATACCCAGCAAAATTTTCAATCACCATAGAGGAAGAGATGAAGATATTTCAAGACAAATAAAAATTTACACAATATCTGACTACAAACCCAGCACTACAACAAATTATAGGTGGAAAACCCAATACAATGAGGGAAAATACAGCCTAGTAAAAACAAGAAAACTCCTAAACAAGAAAACTAAAAGAAGAAAAAGACACAGACACAACTCAACCCACAAAAGCAATAATGGCAGGAAACAGAAACAACTATTCCTTGATATCTATTAACATAATGGACTCAACTCCCCAATAAAGAGACATAGGCTATCAGACTGGATACATAAACAAAATCCAGCCTTTTGCTGCATACAGGAAACTCATCTCAGAGACAAAGACAGACACTATCTCAGAGTAAAAGGGTGGGAAAAAAACTTCCAAGCAAACAACCCCAAGAAGCAAGCTGGAGTGGCTATTCTAATATCGAATAAAGTAAATTTCCAACCAAAAGTTATCAAAAAAGATAAGGAAGGACACTTTTTCCTCATTACCGGGGAAATCTGTCAAGAGAAACTCTCAATCCTTAACATATATGCTCCAAATAAAAAAGCACCCACATTCATAAAAGAAACCCTACTAAAGCTCATTAAATACATTTCACCCTACACAATAATAGTGGGAGACTTTAATACCCCACTTTCACCAATGGACAGATCATGGAAACAGAAACTGAACAAGAACACTGCAAAGCTAGCAGAGACTTTGAATCAACTAGAATTAATAGATATATACAGAACATATCATCCTAAAGTAAAAGAATACAACTTCTTCTCAGCACTCCAAGGCACCTTCTGGAAAATTGACCTCATAATTGGACACAGAACGAGCCTCAATCGATATAAGAAGATTGAAATACTCCCATGCATCCTCTCAGATCACCATGGTTTACGTCTGGTCTTTAACAACAACAAAGACAACAAAAAGCCCACATACACATGGAAACTAAACAACGCTCTGTTAAACCATAGTGGGGTCAAAGAAGAAATAAAGAAAGAAATTAAGGATTTTCTAGAATTCAATGAAAACGAAAACACAACATACCCAAACCTATGGGACGCAATGAAAGCAGTACTGAGAGGAAAACTCATAGCCCTAAGTGCTTCCAAAAAGAAACTGGAGAAAGCATACATCAGCAACTTGACAGCACAGCTAAAAGCCCTAGAACAAAAGGAAGCAGACATACCCAAGAAGAGTAGACGGCAAGATATAATCAATATTAGGGCAAAAATAGACCAAATATAAACAAAAAGAACCATTGAAAAAATCAACAAAACCAAGAGTTGGTTCTTTGAGAAAATCAACAAGATTGATAAACCCCTAGCCAGACTAACTAGAGGGCAAAGAGAGAGTATCCAAATTAACAAAATCAGAAAGGAAAGTGGAGACATAACAACTGAAACTGAGGAAATTCAGGAAATCATCAGATCCCAATACAAAAACTTATACTCCACAAAATTGGAAAATCTGGAGGAAATGGACAAATTCCTAGAAAGATACAAGATCCCAAAGTTAAACCAGGACCAAGTAAACCATCTAAATAACCCTACAACACCTAAAGATATAGAAGAAATCATCAAAAGCCTCCCAACCAAAAAAAGCCCAGGTCCAGACGAGTTCAGTGCAGAATTTTATCAGACATTTATTGCGGACATAACACTAATACTCTCCAAACTATTCCAGAAGATAGAATCAGATGGAATACTACCTAACTGATTTTTTGAGGCTACAATAACCCTAGTACCTTAACCACACAAAGACCCTACAAGGAAAGAGAACTTCAGACCAATCTCACTTTTGAACATTGATGCAAAAATACTCAACAAAATCCTTGCAAACCGAATCCAAGAACACATAAAAATGATCATTCATCATGACCAAGTAGGCTTCATCCCTGGGATGCAGGGATGGTTTAATATAAGGAAATCCATCAATGTAATCCACCATATAAACAAACTCAAAGAACAAAACCACATGGTCATATCACTAGATGCTGAGAAATTATTTGACAAAATTCAACACCTGTTCATGTTAAAAGTCCTGGAAAGAACTGGAATCCAAGGTCCATCTTTAAACATAATAAAAGCAATATACAGTAAACCAACAACCAACATCAAACTTAATGGTGGGAAACTTGAAGCAATCCCACTAAAATCAGGGACTCGACAAGGCTGCCCACTCTCCCCCTACCTATTCAACATAGTACTGGAAGTCCTGGCTGGAGCAATTAGAGTGCAAAAGGAGATCAAGGGGATACAAATCAGAAAGAAAGAGATATAAACATCACTCTTTGCAGATGACATGATAGTGTACTTAAGTGACCACAAAAATTCCACCAGAGAACTCCTACAGCTGATAAACAAGTTCAGCAAAGTGGCTGGATACAAAATTAACTCAAACAAATCAGTAGCCTTCCTATACTCAAAGGACAAACATGTGGAGAAAGAAATTAGGGAAAAGGTACCCTTCACAATCGTCACAAAAACTATGAAATACCTTGGTGTGACTCTAACTAAGCAAGTGAAGGACCTGTATGACAAGAACTTCAAACCTCTAAAGAAGGAAATTGAGGAGGATCTTAGAAAATGGAAAGATCTCCCTTGCTCATGGATTGGAAAGATCAACATTTTAAAAATGGCCATCCTACCAAAAGCAATCTACAGATTCAACGCAATCCCCATCAAAATTCCATCACAGTTTTTCATGGAATTGGAAAGATCCATGTGCAATTTCATATGGAACAACAAAAGACCCAGAATAGCGAAATCCATCCTCAACAACAAGAAAACATCTGCGGGAATCACTATCCCTGACCTCAAGCTATATTACAAGGCAATTGTGCTGAAAACTGCATGGTACTGGTACAGAAATAGGCATGTGGATCAATGGAATAGAATAGAAGATCCAGAAATGAGCCCTCATGTATATGGTCACCTGATTTTCAACAAAGGATCTGTAAACAGTCAATGGAAAAAAGACAGCCTATTCAACAAATGGTGCTGGTCCAACTGGCACTCAGCATGCAAAAGAATGAAAATAGACCCTTTCTTATCTCCTTGTACAAAGCTCAAGTGTAAGTGGATCAAAGATCTCCACATTAAACCAGATACACTGAAACTATTAAATGAGAAAGTCAGGAAAACTTTAGAACATATAGGCACAGGAGAAATTTTTCTGAACAAAACACCAATGGCTCAAGCTCTAAGGTCAAAGATTAAGATATAGGACTTAATGAGATTGCAAAGTTTCTGTAAGGCAAAGGACATTGTCAAGAAAACAAAACGGCAGCCAACAGAATGGGAAAAGATATTTACCAACTCCACATCATATAGAGGACTAATATCTAAGGTATACAAATAATTCAAAAAGCTAGACACCAGAGAATCAAATAACCCTACTAGAAAATTGGGTACAGAGCTAAACAAAACGTTCTCAGTTGAGGAATATCGAATGGCTGAGAAATATCTGAGGAAGTGCTTGACATCCTTAGCCATCAGGGAAATGCAAATCAAAACAACCCTGAGATTCCACCTCACACCAGTCAGATTGGCCAAGATCCAAAACTCAGATGACAACAGATGCTGGCAAGGTTGCAGAGAAAGAGGAACACTTCTCCACTTTTGGTGGGGTTGCAAACTAATACAACCACTCTGGAAATCAGTCTTGCGATACCTCAGAAAATTGGACATTGTACTACCTGAAGACCCAGCTATTCCACTTCTGGGCATATACCCCAGAGAAACCTTAGTACACAACAAAGATATATGCACCACAATGTTCATAGCGGCTCTATTTATAATAGCCAGAAGCTGGAAAGAACCCAGACGCCCTTCAGAAGATGAATGGATACAAAAATTGTGGTACATTTACACAATGGAATACTACTCAGCCACCAGAAACAATGACTTGACCAAATTCTTAAGAAAATGGCTGCATCTAGAGAATATCATTCTGAGTGAGATAACCCAGTCACAAAAGAACAGACATAATATGCAGTCACTGATAGTGGGATGCTAACCCCAGAGGCTTGCACTGCTGCAGAAACAACTCACAGACTGTAGGAAATCCAAGAAATAAAGAAAACAAAACAAAACAAAAAAATCTTTACACAACAAGAAAACTTTGACTATTTTCATGTTACATTTTGTTTTGCATGTACTTTGTGCTCATTGTAACTATTGGGTTTTTGATGCATACAGTCAAACCTTTAAAAAGATCAAGTACTGGCTATTCATATAGATTTATGTAAAAATTATTTTAAAATCTAAAAAAAAGTACTGACAAAAATGTATTGTATAATTTTACACAAAAAATGCTTGAAATCTGTACATTTATCTTTGTTTTGTAAAATAAAGATGTTAAAACAAAAAAAAACAAAAAAAAAAAAAAAGAAAAGAAAAGAAAATGTACCCACATGCCAAAGGGCTGAATATCAAATTAAGGATTTGTATTCATTCTCTTAGCACTGTGACAACATATCTGAGGGAACAAATAAAGAAACTGGGTTGTGCTTTTATTCTCTGTTAGAAGGGGTAAAGTTTACCACAGCAGGGAATATGAGAGCCAGGACAAGAGCTGCTGGTCACATGATCTTTACAGTCAGGAAGAAACTGTCCCCAGAAAAATGAGAACACTGCTGTTGCAGGCACATCCTTGTTTAATCTAGTCTGGACCCCAGCTCATGTAATGTTACCATCTTATCCACAGTGGGTCTTCCTGCCTCTACTGAACCTTTCTGGAAGCATCCTCACATATATACCTAAAGGCTTACTTTCTATGTGATTCTAAATCCAGTCAAATCAGGTTCCATTTGGGGAAGTATTTCCATCATTCTCACGGCTGGAAGAGGAGCCCTTCCTGCTCTGCACTTAGCAGGAGATGCCTCTCTGTGAAATGGGATGGCACAATATCTCATCAAAAAGAGGGAAACAGCACACGTCCTCTCATCGGAGCTCATTATGACCATGCCAGTCCCATTTTAAAGCTGACCACCCAGGCCACACCCAGGGCAGTGGTTGTTAGCCATGCTTGCCAAATCAATTGAATGGAGGGATGAATGCCCAGGAGGGCGGTAAAGCCCATTTGTCTATGTGTCTTTAAGGACATGTCTAGAGCAGATTAATTAAGTTGAAGGCCTACAGGAAGCCTATCCTGAGTGTGAATAGTTGAGATCCATGGGAAATGGTGTGACCTGCCTCTGACATACACTTTTGACACCATGACGTACAGTTTCACCAGAGGCCCAGACACATGGTGCCAAGTGACCTTTGACATTGTGAGCCAAAATAAGTTCTTTATGTCAAGTATATTATTGGCATACGTATTGATAATGAACACAAGGCCAGATCTTGAGAAAGATGCCCTACCAAGAAGATCCTTAGTGCTTCTTTTCCCATCATCATCATCATCATTATCATCATCATCATCATCATCATCTCACATATGTTTATCAGTTGCAATTCAGAATTCTACAACTTCCTTGATATCCAAGAACAGAAATTATCCAAACCTACCCATCGCAGCTTATACTTAAGGCATCTAGATGATGATAATTCTGATTATTGAACCTCCTAACCAAGGCTTACTTCTACTAAATGAAAGAATGAAGACTCAGATACAATCAAATAGGTAGACAAGCATTACATTATGAAGGAACTTAGAGGATTTGGGACTCTAATAAGGTCTTCTTTCAACAGACACAAAGATTGCTATAGGCAAAAGCAGGGTCTAAATTTAAGTCCATCTAATGCAGCAGTGTCTTAGTTAGGTTTCTAGTGTCATAAACATCATGATGAAAAGCAACTTGAAAAGGGTTTATTTAACTTTCCCTTATCAGGGAAGCCAAGACAGGAACTCCAAGCAGGAATCTAGAGGCAGGAACTGAAGCAGAGACAACAGAGGAATACTACTTACTGCCTAATTCTCTGGGTTGGTCAGCCAGTTTTATTATACAACCCAGTACTACATGTCCCAAAGTAGCAATACTCCCAATGAACTGAGTACTCCCCACATCAATAATTAATAAAAAAAAAAATTTAACTGCCTTCAGATTTTCCTACAGGCAATCATAATCATTTTCATTTGTGAGATTCCTCTTCCCAGCTGATTCTATCTTCTGCAAAGCTGACCAAAACAAAGCAAAAGCAAAACAACAAGAACAAAAACAAAACACCAGGCCAATCATCCAAACTTAACAATAACAATGCCTTTTTCATTCCATTCATTATCAATATAGTCAACATGCTAAATACACTTCAATGTTTGATTTATATTTTATTCTCATATCTTTTCAGTATAATTTTTCTTTCTTCACATAGAAAAAGTTAATCTCTACCCTAATGTTCCCAGTCCATCATCACGCCACCCTCTGACTCCCAGTTTGTTCTGTTTCAACAATGTTTCTTGAACGTCTCCCCTCAAAGAGGCCTAATGCTGTTATTTTGAGCTGCGTTTCTAAAGATATTTTCGTAGTCTTCGTTCTTTTCCGTGTATTCACAATAAGTGCTACTTCCTTCCAGAAGGTCCCCTTCCCTTCAGTTCCCTGAGATAGCCCTTGACAATCTAATGTACCTTTTCTCACCGCTCTTCCTTCTTGCCTCCAAGATGCTTTAGTTCACTCCTTGTTTGCATCCACTACCATCTCGATCAAATGTACCCGAACTACAGGTGAATGTAGTTCTTAATGTCTATGTGGCTCACATGCCAAATACATTTTATTCTCAGCTCATTTGTGCTACTTTGGTATTGATATCAAAGACAAGAGGGTTCTTGTACTCAATGGTGGGAATACAGTCGTCTTAGACATTTTCGTCACTTTTCTTAGCGGAGTCCTTTAAAGTTCCTTGTGGACACACACATGACTCTGTTTCTCCTAAGGTGAATCCTTTTTTTTCTTCTGGCACTGCTATAGTTCCTACTCTTACTGCCTCGAGCCCATGTTATTGAACAAGCACATCTTTCCATGTTTGCTATAAAGTAATATGTGAGCAGTATTTTTAAATGTTAAGACTAGTTGATCATAATATCTGTGCAGTGTGGGGCGCCGCCCACACATTCCCACGCTTCCGTCATTACAAGATGGCGCGGATATCCGGCTGTGGGGCGCCGCCCACACATTCCCACGCATTCGCCATTACAAGATGGCGCTGATATCTGGCTGGAGTTAGCAGTAAACAAGCCATGTGCGCACAGGCTGGGTAACTTCCGCTTCATGAGTTCCGCCTCTTCCCGTGGCGTCATAGGGCCTGGTGAGTTTCAACCAATCAGGGGGCTCCGCGTCCAAGGCAAGGACTGATCCCTTTATAAGGGGGCGAGCTGGATAGCTCTCTCTCTCTTCCTCTCTTCTTCCTCTCTTTCTCCCGTTGGTTTTTTGGCCGTCTCGTGGAGCTTGTTCGTCCTGTTCGTCTCCTTGGATCTCTTGGTTTTCTCCGTCTTTTTCGTTACGTGAAGCAAGTACCGGTTTTTCCAGATTAATAAAGTTTACCGCAGAAGGATTCTATTTTGTGTGCCGCGTCGTTCTTGCAGGCGAGACGGTTGCGCGGGACAGTGCAGGGCAAAGTTTCTAGAATACTACAACCTTGCCTTCCAACAAATAGCAAACCCACAAAGGTTGAAGTCTCTAATATTAAATTTTGTATTATTAGTATGTAAGCTGTATGAGTTATCCTATAATACTCAAAGATCTGTAGATCATTACACTGATTTGTTTTGGGATGATAACAAAAAATCTTTTACATGTTTATCACAGATGTAAATTTGTTTGTCCTATATTTTTGTCTGTGGTTATTTGAATATATGGATGCAGATTTTGAAGACCCAGAGGGCTGGTTGGACAGTTCACTGCATGATTGCTGACAAAGTCAAATACACTCAAACTAACTAACTCAAACTAATCCTCCATAAAAAAATAATCCACATTCTTTGCCAAAACTTGTGTCTTAATTAAGACAGGATGGAATTTTGGCAATATATTTTGACAGTCCTAGTGTCCTGAAGAAATCTATTCTATTCTCATGCTTTCAAAGTTTGATACAGGGTAGAATTACTCTCTACAAATCTTTCCTTTATTCAATGGATTTAACATTTCCATAACAACATCTGGTTTCTCAATCTCAAGGCAGTAAAAGAGCCACATACAGAGTCCAGTAGCAGCCCATAAAGTTTTCTTCCTACAGGTTTGTCACATGGCTATGTCGGAATTTCAAAGGATATGGGCACATATCCTCCTCCTGTGTACTTAAAAGACAGCAATGCAATGGTGCTAAGGTTTGCATGAGTGGTCAGTTTTCTGTAAAGCTAACCAAATGCATCTTCATCTCCACTTCATAATCTAAATATTACTATAGATAATTTTGTATTTCACAAGTACAGCATTATTTTGGTTCCATAATGTCTCATTCAAATTCTCAGGTTTCAAAACAGACATCACCTACTCCACAAATCTTTTCTGATACCTCAGAAATATATTAGGTTCTCTGAAACTGTGTTGGCATAGAGACTTCATTTACTTTTTTATGATATCCTTCTCATCAGAGATGGGATTGCTAAAATTATGATTGTTAGTACTTCTCTCCAAAGATGAAAGTCTTTTTGGGAATATGTAGCAGGTATTATTCAAAAGCCACTGACCAAATATATGCTCACCGGAAAAGAAATCAGTTCAGCAATTGTCTACAACTTAAAGTTCAAGTTTCCCAATATCTGCCCCGTCACTCTCTCGGCTTTAGCTGCTATTTTGTGCCACACCACACACTTGCATTATTATTTTACTAGGTGTGTTTTTTTCCTTTAGCTCCTATTATGTGCCACGCCACCTGCTTGCATTGTTATTTTTTACCCCATGCTTGTTTTCCTTTCCTTCTGCCTTTATTCCTATTCTACCCTTATTCTAGATTCCTTCATCATTACAGTTTCTATCTCTCAGTCCTATAAATTTTTCACAAATCTACACAGATTTCAAGGTTGGGTCTGAAGACAACTCTCCTACTCTACAATCATATCCCTTTCCCTGAATGCTTGTCAGACTTCACCCATGGCCTATAATAACACTTTATCATAGGGATGCTCAATAAGAGATGAATGTTGAATGTCTTACATAGCCTAAAATTCTCTTCATCCCCTCCCCACCTCAGAAAGAAGAAATGGACTTTTAAGAATGCATGAAATATTCAATATTCCATTCTATCCCCATTAACAAGCTGCTGAAACAATGACCCTAGAGTATAGAAATATCTATGTCAGTTCAAATGAATTATCAACAATCAGCATTTGCCAAGGAAGCCAATAGATATGTCTTATTTGTTGTTCTGTTGTATTCTTTCTTCCTACTGGTTTTATTAATGCCCATATCATCAGAGCTATAATAAGCCTTAAAATTAATGTCCAATGTCTTTTGTAGCTTAAGACTTAATTTATTCCCCAAGCCTTGCTCTCTGGCACAATTAGGTTTTGATACATGGACATTTCTGCTTACTCGGGACTTAGGAGGAAAGGACTCCACATTCTGAATGGCCTCATAAATATATATTGAATTTAATTTTCTAACATGCAA
Source organism: Micromys minutus (assembly GCF_963924665.1). Taxonomy (NCBI): domain Eukaryota; kingdom Metazoa; phylum Chordata; class Mammalia; order Rodentia; family Muridae; genus Micromys; species Micromys minutus. The sequence goes on along the minus strand of NC_137973.1, from coordinate 43,501,107 downwards.
AAACCATTTTCCTGTTGTTTGGAGGTTTTCAAGGCTGGAAGTCTAACAAGTTCTATATGTATTTTCATCGTGTGCCATTAATTAGTTCATAAATCAACGTGTCTTAAAATTGCACAAATTACCCTAAAGCCAATATACTTAACATTGGAACATATAGCTGCATTCTTTAGTCTCACTGTTGTCTCATAAAGCTTTTGTTCCAAACAATTAAGACTGCTGGGGTCAAGTGGACACCAATGAGAAGTTAATGGTATCTCCAACACATCAATGACAGTCTGTTTTTTGAAGCTGTATGGTAATATGCATTTAGAATGGGAGACAGAGAAAATCCAACAGTGCACTGAGGAATTCTTAAACACACTTTTTCTTTTATTTCTTCTTTCCTTTTTTCATCCTCTGTCTCTTCTCCTATTTCCTTTGGTTTATTTTAAAATTATTGACCTATAGCACACTTTGCTACAAGATAGGTTTCTTCCATGAAATATCAATTAATTTTTATTTATTACTAACTCTGACACATCAAACCAGTTCCTTTGAACACTGTACATCTAAGTGTCTGTCTTTTGTTCTGTCCCAAATCAGGTTTTATCTATTCTTTATCTCCAACATGGTGCTTGAATAGGAATGCACATAAAATTAAATAAAAAAGAAAACTGTCATTGTATTTTGTCAACTAGAAACTGCCACATCTTAGTGGTTTTGTCAATACTATTTGAGGGGAATAGTTGACCATTGTCCACTCACATTCACTTTGATCTCTACAGCAATCGGAGTCTTCCATTACAGGAGTAGGAGGAATCCTGGTGAAGAAGTCACAGTGGGAAATTCTCTACCCTGACATTCCCTGCCCATGTGGAAGCAATGGCCCAGTGGCCCACCCTGCCTATGAGACTTCCTTGAGTAAATAATTCTCAGGGGAATTGTAGAATGCACTGACTGATAGCCATCTGACCCTCTGGAAAGTCCCAGTTACTGTTCTGACACATATGCTCACTAACCAACATGTTTAAAGGCCAATATGCTTAGTCAATGAATTTAAATTATAATCTTGCTGATGTAACCTGCACCCATATAAAGTATAAAAACTGCTGTAGCAGCCTTTTGAGATTGCCTCTCCTCTGGATGTAGGCCACCCCAGTGCACTGGAATAATAAACCTCTTGCTTTTTTATCGATTGCTACCTTTGTGTCTTTTTGAGAGGGGGGGTCTCCTGAATACAAAGGCTCTCCCATGTGTCTTTCACTGGCTAGTTGTGTGCCAGAGGGAATCTCAGTCTCATGCCACCTTCATGTCATCATCTTAAGGACTCATATCAGGCTTAAGCAGATATGATCAAAAGCTCAATCTTCTACCACATTGTCATACCTTCACTCACTCAGCAGTCACACTGATCCTGCTAGGATTTGCATTTTAAACATCCCCCAAAGTACTTGGCCTTAAAGGCTTAGTTTTCGTTTTGATAGTATTGGGACTTAGTGGAAATTTTAAGAAGTGGGTCGTTGGCAGAATCAACTAAACGTGGCTAGTAGGGGGCTCACAGAGGCTGAAAGGACAGCCACAGAGCCTTATAGGTCTGACTTAGGTCTTCTGCATATGTTATTGTTGTGTAGTTTAGTGTCCTTGTGACACTCCTAACAATGGGAGTCAGGGTTGCCTCTGACTCCTTTCCTGTTCTTCGTACCCTTCTTCTCCTGCCTTATCCAACCTTGATAAGAGAGTTTGTACCTTGGCCTATTGTACTTGTTACTCTATGTTTGTTTGCTGCCCTGCCAGGCCTGCTCTTTTCTAGATAGCCTCAGGCTGACCTTCACATGGCCTTTATGACCTTGGTTAAATGATACTTTTTTCACCAGGTTTTCTCCATCCACTATATTAAAGTGTCAGATATGCTCCATCTCTGTTCCTTAACTCCAATTCTTCCATTCATGATTTTTACCATAATACTTAATTTTTGAGCATATGCTTATCATTTTATGTTTTACTTATCAACTTTTCTTAATTTTTGGCCAGTCTTCCTTACAGACATATCTCAAGAGACATACAAAAAATACTTTTCTTTTCACTAATTAATGAAGGAATGCAGCTCTAAACAGAAATCAGGAGCTGATTAAAATAAGGGCACAGTAAAGTATTTTCCCCCATAGGGGGTGGGGGTGGGGCAAACATGCAAAAATCTAAATCTTTCAAATTATTATAAGATGTAAAAGGTGTTAGCTAAACATGTTTTGATTTTTCCCCCCTTGTGGGCACTTTTCAAAGAGATCCAGTGTTCCCTCAATCCTGAGGTGTCTCCCTGCAGGAGACATTTCCCTATAGAGCTGCCTGCATTGTTAAAACAGCATGGACCAGGCATTGGACTAATTTGGAGCTTGTTCATGGCCCTGCCAGAGACAACACACACCTTCAATCTACAGGCAGCCTGCCTGGCAGCCGCCCCTTCAGCATCCCTTCAGAGTTGCTTCCACCTGAGCATTCCTTACCAGAGTTAACATTCCAATGGAGATTCTGCTAACTGGCCGGGATTCTAGCTGATAAACACTGCCCGCTCCTCTTCATCACTCTTATAGAAACATTATTTATTTATAGCATATTGTAACTGACAACTGTAGAGCCAGGAGGGGAGAGCACTTCTTTGTAACAATACCCACGTATGATATTAAAGGAGATTTTACTAGTTGCCAGACACAAGCTGGGAAAGGAACGTGTTTGGCAGGAACCAGAGCTGGAAGGAATAGACAAAGGTGCTGGGGAGGCCCTGCCATCAGGATATGTTTTCTAAACCATATCCTGGTGGAGCCTGCTCAGCATGCCTCTGCTTCTAAAAGCACTCAGCATGCTTCCTTCGTAATGTGACTCTGATGTATATTTGGAAGTGGAAAATGCTGACCTCTCTGATCTGCCTGATTGGGCCATGCATAGCAGAACTTATTCCACAGTGGGAAGGAGCAAGATGAGCCTTTAATTTTCTTTAATTAGTCGTGCTTTTCATTTCCATTTGAATGGTAGGTGTCAGTAGACCTTCCTATGGTAGAATACCTGACCCCTGTCATCAATTCCTCTCCACAATCTGCCTCATGTCCATGAACTACACCTTGGAGTCATTGTGGAAAGAGGGCTTCCTTTCTTCTACGGCCAGAAAGCCACTTCCCAGTCCACTTTTGTTAGCTTTATAACAAAGGTGATGTGGGACCATTTTTTAAGGGATGGGAGGGTATAGTCCTTCAAGACAATGATTTTTCTAGGCACCTAATAAATAATTATTGATCCACTGCTTCACCAACTAAGTAAGACATTTGTAATCTTGCCTTTATGTTGTGCAGTGTCTGGAAGGCCACAATATCCATTACCAGGGAGAATCCAATCTTACTCACCAGCAGGCAGTCACGGGCACGTTTGGAGTCCAAAAAATAGGAGAAATTCTATCTACGTTGATCTCCTCGGATTCAGAGAAGTCCTACTATTCTTATTCTTTCCTGCTCCCTTTATGCTTCTGCACCCCGTGTTCCTAGCTCCATCCACTTGGCATTCTTTATAGTACAAGATTGGTGCACTCACTCCTGGCTCCACTGAGAATAATTAGTGATGGTAAATAATCATTATATTCTATGACCCATAGAAAAGAGGAAGATACTCTGAAAGCTTAGATTTTTTTCAAAGACCCACTTTTAATGATGGTTCCTAAACACTTTAATCCCCCTAGTAGATCACTACCCACCAGAGGTAGTGGGAAAGAATGGTTATTTGAATAAGGAAGAGGTAGATCTGTTTAGAAGCAAATCCCATCTGCATTGTCAGTAAATCAGCAGTTCACTTCACAGGTCAACAGCTGTAGCTCAACCCACTCAAAAACACTCGATGGATACACCAGCAGTCCGGTCCGGTGTGTGGAGACAGCAGCCGCAGTGGCACAACCTAGCAGGAACAGCCAGACCTCAGCTGAATCTGCTCCAGTCAGCAGGAACCAGCATCAACAGGGATGCCTGGGCAAATTCTTTGCTGTGCCTTTTTCAATGAAGCAGAGATCAGCGAACATGTGAGACCAAGAATTGAGTTCTACAAACAAGCCAAGCCAAGCCTCCTTCAGTGTCTGTTGAGTCCGATTTATACTCCCTCCAAACATCACACATCCTCTGCCACTCTTGCCTCACTCTTGAGTGTATCAGCTGACATCACTCTGCCAACCAGCCTGAGTCTGAGGAAGCAGCAGGAAGCCACCAGAACACCATGAGAAGTTTTTTTTGGTGTGTTTCTGTCTATGGAATCAGGACAAACGGAGTTCAACAGTACATGTAAGGAAAGCCAATACATGCTTGTCATTAGGAAACAATCCTTTATCATGCACCTTTCACATACTTGCTTTAGCAGAACATCCTTTTATCTGTGCCTGCTTCAGCAAAACATTTCTTCATGAGTCTGCATTAGGGAAACAACACTCCTTTATGTATTCACCCCAGTAAAACACTATCCAACACAACTGACTTTCCAAAGAACCCAGAAGTTTCCACTTTAATACTTACTTACTAGAACCAGCTCAGCAGTTACATAGATAGCTAAGCAGGTAGAGATACTTGCCCGAGTCTCATCCCGATACTCATGGGATAAAAGCAAAGAACCAACTCCTGCAAGTTGTCCTTTGACTTCCACTCACGTGCTGTCACATATGTGCATGCACGCTCACATATGCACACATGCACACACAAATAGGTGTACTATCTCTTGAGCCTAAAGCCAACAACAGATGTTGATGCAGCTCTGTTTCGGTACCTGGTCCTATGCTAAGTGACTCACATGTACTAACTCATTTAAAAATTCATAAGACCTCCAACTTAAGTGCCAGCATGTTTCACGATGATGTCACAGACTAGAAAAGCTGGGTACGAAGGGTGAGGTACAAAGTTACTTTACTAAACGGTGCAGAACTCAGAATCCAATTCAAGCTAACATAGTTTCTTGCTATGCAGTAAAGTGTGCTGTACAGTAAAGACTGTACAGAAATTATGACATACAGAGCACTGAAAACTTGGTCTAGCATATGGTGAGACATAGTCCACAAAGGATAGACACAAAATAAGAGGAGAGAAAGGGAGACATGTTCTTCCATGTGCCCATCATTTAGAAAAAGCTGTATCGGAAACTCTTTTCTCTTATCAAATATTTATAGAACAACTGTTAAGGCCAGACCCTTTTCCAAGCACATAGAGTCAACCTAGTTCTTTGCCATCAAAGGAAATGAGAAAGAGTCATATAAATAGACAAGCCCATAAAGGGTTGCAAGCTTTGGAGCAGGATTGACAGGGAAGAGTGAGTGTTTGCTTTCTGCAGGGGTGTGGTTCAAGGTCAGAAAGATTATCACAGAAGTGCAACTGGCTATTTTTCGGTGGTTGGAAATACAACCTGAGTAACAATGTGTTACATAGAAATTAACATTTCAGAACCCGGGTGTGCTGGGCCCGACAGCATTCATAAGCCATTGGTAGCTAGCTAAGGAAGGTTTCTGGTTGTACTCCCTTATCAGTATTGGGAGACACTACTCATTGCTATAAATATAATCAAGTTCAGAGATTAAACTTCAACACACAGACACACAAACCTGTTTCAGCTTCAATGACTAAATTACACTCTTTGTTCTGGAATGCTTACATTTGCTACAAACAAAAAGAGGACATGAGGCAGTGAACTCGAGTTGCCCTTTCACCTTTCAGGTATATCTATCTTAGCCATGTTTCCACATTCCCTATAATCTCTATGGAGCTCAGACTAGCCTCTCTCTGATGCAGATTGCTCAACTGTATAATGGGTAGTAGATTGTTAGTCTCTAACTTGGGAAGAAACACAGCTGGATTGTGGGAACTACTGAGGCAGTAGGCAGTACACAGTAGGTTCAGCAGGCTTCTGTGGAAATAAAAGAAGGGTTCCTCTTTTAAAGATACCCCAGGTTACAGCTAGGGCGACTAGGGAAATGCATATGGAAAAGGTCTGAATATAGTTATGATTCAGTTACAGAAAATCAGTAGTTTGGACTCTTCTTTGAAAAGGGTTTTCTGGACACAGATAATCTGGGGCTAGCCAGGGTGCTTGGAATTGTAAGCAAATTATAAATCCAGTTTGCAACCTATTTCATATTCTAGTCTATTTTATCCTATTCTCTGTGTGTTCATATATGTGCGTGTGTGTGTGTGCATTGCACTTGTTTGCTTGTGTATGTGCCCATGTACATTTATGTGTATTTGCATGTGAAAATAAGAGGTCAACCTTAGGTCTTCTTCCACTGTTTTCTATTTTGTGGAGGCAGAGTCCTTTGCTGAACTTAAGTCCATTGATTTGATTAGTGTCTTGGTCCATGGTCTATTGCTGTGAAGGCACCTTATAACTACAGGAATGCTTACAAAGGAAGGTATTTAATTGGGGCTTGCTTATAGTTTCAGAGGTTTAGTACCTTTCCATTATGGTGTGGACCATGGCAGCACGCAGGCAAACATGGTGCTGGAGATGTAGTGGAAAGTTCCACATTTAGATCCACAGGCAGCAGGAAGGAAGAGTCTGGGCTTGGAATGAGTGACACCCTTCTTCCAACAAGGCCACACCTCCTAATCCTCTCAAATAGTGCCACCTCCTGGTGACCCAAGTATTCAAATCTATGAGCATATGGGGACCATTCTCATTCAAGTCATCACAGCTAGTCTGTCTGGTTAATGAGCTTCAGAAATATGTCCACTCTGTCCTATAAAATGAAAATATAGCGTGCTCATTTAGATTTTACCTGAGGGCTGAGGACTGTAGGGCCATGTAGCCTTGGATCCATGGGGAACGGGCAAACAGCGAGGTCAAAGTGTGTCTAATTCCCAAAAATCTTGGGATACTGAGCTTGGCAGGAATAGGAATGCTACCCCCTGCCCAGGGATTTAGGGTCCTGGCACAAATAGCCTGCAACCCCACCTTTTGCCCCTTTCTCCCCAAGGAGTTTACATAGCCCATTAGCCAGGGCTATGTAAACGTCTCCCTCATAAGGGAATGTCCAACAGCGCCAGGAATTCCACCTTATGCAAATGAGGCATTCCCAGCCCCTACTCCCAGTCAATGATGGACACTCTCCTTGTAAGTCCCTACCCACCGTCAGCCTTTGTCACCCCCATTATACAAGCTGTGTCTCACTGAAGCTGCCTCTCCACTCAACCCTCTCACTGCCTCCTAGGGTCTCTTTGCTTTGAAGCCACTACCCCTGAGGAAGCAGAGCCTGAACAGCCGGGATCTGAACTCAGTTCCTCATATTTAAGAAACTGGTGCTTTACCAACTGATCCACCTCCCCAGACTCTTGTTTTTGTAAAAATGTTGCGTTAACATTTATTTCCATCTTGTCTGTGCCTGTTTTCACACCACAGTTATTTGTTATGATTCAATCCCTTGACCCACAATGTGAAAAGCATGTTCTTTTATAGCCCCTGATGTGTCTTTGATTTTTCTTTGCTTATCTGTAAAACAAAACACATTCTCATCAGTTCTTCAGATGCAGCTGAGGGCCTTGTTTATTCTATCAAAAACTCCATAAGTGGAATTTAATTACAAATGTTTTCCAGAATGGTTACATTGACAAATAAGCCAAAGTTTCTAAGACTAGAAATTCTGCCTAGATTTGTCTTGAGCAAGATACCTGCTAAGTTCAACCAAAGAATTTGTCCCTGATAGCCAGTTGCCCATCTTGAAAATGAAGGTATCAAAGCATCAGGGCTGAAAACTGTGTGATATTCAAATATATACTGGCCCTTGCTCAATTCCCAACACCTAATGTGATATTCTATCTATTTGTCTTCCTGACAGAGTACCTCTTTATACCAGGCCAAGTTGGAATTTGTCTGCTTGCCAATCGTGTTTCTCATTACAGATGGCTTCCTTGGTGCTTTGAATTACATGTCAGTCTCAGTGAGCTTGCTGTATGTTCCTCAATCACTTGAATGGCAGGCACCTTCACATAGCCTGGGTCTGAGCACACAAAGTTATCAAGAGAATGATTTAAACGGTGAATGAGAACAAAACTTGGTCAGTAACAAAAGATTCACTCTGTAAATGTGGATTCTATAGAGTAGTGCCTTTAACAAAGACGGAAGACCCTAGGTAGAGAGGATGGTTGTATTTCTGCTGAAGAGATGTCACCGACAGCAGATTCAGTGTCAGTATGGTCAGTTAACAGATTTTGTCTGAGGTGCCCAGTCTTGATTGTGAGTGAAATGTCTCTCGGATTCACATGATCCTTAACTTTGACCCCCACGACCCTAACCTTTGACCCCCGCTCCCACTCTCACCTGGAGCCACAGCACCATCTGTTTTTCCTCCAGCCATTCCACTATAACTCAATTCCAGGTGTGAGGCTCCTCCCCAAACACAGAGCTCAGCTCAGTGACCTCATTTAAATCCTTTCAGTAAGGTAACTAACGTTTAGACTTTGGCACACCCTGGGTCCTGCTTTGCAAGCCCCTTGAGCTGTGATCCAGCAGCATGATACTTCATGTAAGTTCTGCCATAGGCTTCCCTTTTACTCACCTTTGCTCATGCCGACTGCTCACCATTTCTTCTACTACGTTTATCCCTTTGTCACAAATACACAGACACTTCTTTAAAACAGCACATAGCAAGGCATGGCTTCAGATCTGATGGAATATAAGAAATGGGCAAGTTCAGCATCAATTGACCAAAAGGTAACACTTTGTCCTGGACTTCTCCCCATGATTTCATCTTATACATAGCAGCACACCAGCTAATGTTCCACCCATGTGAATAAGTGCCTAGAGAATATTGGAAAGACAAATTTAGAGGATGGTGATCCCTGGATAACCCCTTAAAGTAGAATTTCTAGCCAGACTGTCTACCTTCTAATTGTTACATGAAAGGGAAACATGTATTCTGACAAGTCATTGTACTGTATGTGCATTTGGTACAGTAGTCCACTTGGTGCTAACTGACAGGACACTATGCATTTTAATTTTACAATCTCCCCATCCACCATTCACTTGGTAGATTCTACCTCCCTGCTTGTCGAAAGAAAGTATACAGTGTTCTCACACCAAACAGAACTAGCTCCCCTATGGCACAGTTGCATGATTACATCATCAAAACAGGCTGTAAGTAGAGTATTTGACAGTGTTCTCTACAACCACATTGCTCACAAAAGTAAGGACCATTTTTAACTCCGTCTGAATCTTCAAACCTAAGCTTATCATATAGTGAGAGGTCAATGTGTTCTCAAATGAATAATAGGTCCACCTTCACTGGCTAACCTAGCAGTAAGCAGGATTTGAAGGGTTAAAAGATAGAACAACAGCAATAGGAGAGGAAGATAAATGAGGAGAAAGGAAGAAGCAGGCAGAGACCTTGCCCTCCAGGTCTGCTGGGTTGTCACCAGCACCCAGCCCTCTGTAGGAACTCAATAACCATGTATTGATTGACTCCAACCTTTGCTTGTCATTATTGCTTCTGTCCACCAGACCCCCAAGGAAACTGCTATAGGAAGTCATTCTGGAGACAAAAGGCATAGCAAGGGATCACAAGTCAGATCAACTGTTAATTGACAGTTCTTCCTAGCCACTAAGTAAACTCATTGGCATTATATATGTGCTTGTGTTTAGATCTGTGGCTCTGTTATTAAAATATATGTCAGCTGATCGGAATTCTAATACATGATAGTTGTCAACTTAAAACACATTTTCTTTCTTTTTTTTCTTTTTATCAGCTTTTCAAGCAGCAACTTCCAAGGGTATCTGCTTTTGTGAGGGAGCCCAGTACTCTGTAAGCAGAGCCTGTTGCTTAGGGTAACACACACACTATGCTGAGATCTGAGAAACTCAGTGGCCGTTAATTATTCAAGATTTAATCGTGCAAGCATGTACAATCAATATTTGTTGATGTTAATCTGATTACCAGCTAGTGGTATTCAGTGTCTCCATCAACAGGATAACAATATGACACATTTCATAGACTCTCCCTTGGCTCTTACAAACAAGCTCATTGGAAGGATTTTAATCAGCTAATGAACTCATCAATGGCATTGAGGAAGCAAGACACCTTCCTGAACCTACAACCCATGACCATATTTGCCTGACATCTTGTGGCCGCAAGAAACATCACAGCATATGAACCTCACATCTGTACACAATGCAAGCAGCATCTTTGAATGCTAATGTCAGCATTACAGTCAGAGCAAACACAGAACTGCTTAGGTGCTGTGTGACATGTAATTATTTCCACTCATTAAAATGGAAGCTAGCCTTTTCTTTTTATATTTATGAGACAAGTTGGAACATGTGCTTCAATTCTTGTAAAGAAAAGAAGAACCTTGATCTAGGATGAATGGCATCTGGCTTAGTGCCAGGCCCCTCAGCTGCTGAACACTGTTCCTGTGAAGGGCCCACGGAAACAGAAGGCAGACTCCAGAACGAGCAAAGAAAGAGCATGTGTGGTCACCTGCTCAGAGAGGTGGTTTCTAGCAGAGCTGCTGGGACACAGAGTAGAGAGAAAGTCCTGACAGAGGAACTGATGAAAAAAAAAATTTCATTTTTACCATTGCTATGGAAGTGTTGTGTCTTAAAAACTCACTTTTAGAGCCCAAACCATTGTACTCAAAAACCAGATTTGCCATAGAAACATATACATATAATAAAAGACTAGCGAAGGTGCTTTGAGTGAGGCAGGGGAGGGAGATGAGTTCCTATGACTCAGCTTCCCTCACTCCCCTGGGATATTTCCTCTAAATCCATCCAGGCTTTGATGGCCCAGCCTAAAGTGTTATACTTGAAGCAGAAGGATCAGCTCAGCACTTCACCACTGTCTCACGAGTCAGAAAGTTTGGAAACTCCAGGAATTTCATCTCTGAAATATAAGAAATCCTATTTACTCCAAAGTGTTACTGGAGCATTAAAGGGTGCTGAAAATCAAAGTGCTTTGTAATTACTAGAGGGGCTGTCACATTGCCATCATGAGACAGTCCTAATGGCGAGTCACTCAAGCAAGCGGAGCAGGCTCCAGGCAGTGTTTTGCGTTGTCTTCTTGCCAAGCTGCACAGGAGTTCATTAGAAGTCTCAACTCATGAATATACATATCTTAGAACATGGAAGACCTGTTGGGATACTCTCCATGCTGGCTCTCAAGTCTTCAAACACACACTGGATTATGGTAAGGATCTTGCCAGGGAAGGCTTTTCCTATTTCCTCTTTTCCCTGAATCTGTTCCTTACCCTTCTTCATGTGAAGTAAATCAAAGATCTGTATACGAAGCCCTAACCATTGGCATCAATACTGAGGGCCAGAGGGCTGGTAACCTCTGAGCATACAGCACAATTTTGCCTATTCTAGAACCAGAAGCCACAACTCCTGTCATTCAAATATTCCACAGATGCCCAGGCTGCCTGCCTTTTAAAGGATGTTGACCATGCTAGTGAAGGGGGACAGTGGGGTCTAATTTTATTCTAAACAAATCTAGTGAGAATAACGTGTAAGGCAAGCCAGACCAATCCTGGGATAAAAGGGCACAGATGCATAAATAACCAAAGGAACTTTTGTTTCTTTTGCAAGTTTAATGGGCAGGGTATGGAATACTTCTCTCCACTCAGGGAAGACTTGGGAATCTATTTCTGGGTGTTTCTGAAGAACGAATTCTGACTGGCTAGCAGCAGGATGTGGTAGGATGTCATTCCTTTCGGTCCATAATTTTGGGCACCCACAGCATCATGTATGTGAGACATCAACTGAGGTGGTGGAGCAGGCATCGCCGTAACCACGTCAGCCAGCTGTGCACCATCACAAGCTAAGATGCAGACCATCAAACACAGATGCCCTGACTCACCCCTCAGGACCTCTTTAACACCTCAGAACAAGTCGTCAAGGAAAGACGGGTCACTTCTAGTGCAGAGCTTTAAGAATAACGTCTGCGATATGAGCTCCTGACCCCCAAAGTGAAAATGAGTGTGACCGAATATCTCTGTAAATCCTTGTTTTAGACGGAAAATGGTGTGGTTCTACTGTGCCATTAGAGATAATTTAAAAGAAAATGGATACTTAATTTAAAGACCATTTCTGGCAAGACTGAGCCTTCTTTGCCAGCATTTGAAGCGATTATATAAACTACCAAAATCAGAACCGCAGGCAATCTTCTCTATTAGCAGTCTAGGCATTTGTGCCTTTTCTCCCATGCTCTTTAATATTTTCTATTTCTTTTATTCAAAGCAGAAGGAGAAAAGGCTCACTTGCAAAAATAGAACATGTTGCACTTGGATGTACTACATTTTTTTTTCTTTAAAGAAACTTCAGAGCCAACAGGATAAACGGCTAATAAGGAGTCAGGATGTCTAGGGGCTGGCAAAGAAGCGCTAGCCATGCAGAGAGAATTCAGGGTTCTCTGATAGGGAGCTAAAGTGTCTATCCTCAAAGAAGAAGAAGCTATTGGCTCAGTTTTAAGAAAAGTAAGATGGATCCCAGGATGGACTGAAGGTGGGGTGGCAGATCCTCTACCTGCCACACTGTGTGGCCTTTGTGTGGGGCAGACAGATGAACAATGAAAAGGTGACACTCCTAAATTAGTCACTGGGCCTGTTTGATTCACTGCTGTGCCAGATGTTTCCTTGTTGATCCCTGCCTGGCCCATCTGTCCTTCAAGAGCAAGGGAGGGAGCTCAGACTGCAACCACCACCTTCAGAAGCAACCACCAGCCAGCTGATGCAGGGACTGGCAGGAGATATTACCTCCTTCATTCTTCACTCACAGCTTCCCTGAGAGATCAAGGGCATTATGCAGGCAGCCCACCTGCCCACTCCCAAGGCCAGGTTAGGCAGCCTTGATTCCTACAGAGCACTACAGGGCTCCTCAGCTGGGTTTTTGGCACAGACCCTCTCCCCTTCCTCCTCATAAGTCCCTGTGAGATTTATTAAGCAGTCATTGCTGTGTTCAAAGTGGGGTCCAATCTGGCTAGTAGGTTTTGTTTTTCTAACTGTGGTATGCATCTACTGTCCATTGAGATAACAGGCATTCTGGCATCCTCTAACTTAAAAGCAAAGAGGGCACCCCTGTTAAGTTGATAAGAGGGAAGATGAGATTTGAAGGTGTCTTCACTTGAAAAGTAGATACTTTTGTCCTTAGGTCTCAAAAAAGAAATGTGTTGTGGGTACAATAAGATAAGATTCCTAGCTCATCACAAAATCTTGGGCATCAGTTTGCTCAACCAATAACAGACCCTCTCGGGGGTGGGGGAGGGGAGCTGACTTCAAACTACTCTTCTGAAGTGTCTTCAGCCTGGTCAATTATTTGAGTAGCTCTCTAAATTTTTTTTTTAACCTACTAGTCCAAATCAGTTCTTGTCCTCTGTAGAGGACTGTGGGGCTGAGGACCTAACAGTGTCTCCTGTGAGGAAAGTAAAGATGGAAACTCCTCTAGCAGGGTACCAGCAACTCTTGTGATTCCATTTCTGGGTCTTTCCCTCAATAACATATGATCCTGTCATACGTTTCTAGGAAACTAACGTAGTTTTCTCAAGAGCCATTGTGAATTTTTGTCAGTTCTATATAAAAGCTGACAAATAAACACATTGAACCGAAGGGAAACAGGAGAGTTCCCTGAATTATCTGGTCTGGATCCCAACCCTGATGAAGCAATTCACTGCAGAAATCAATGCCTCTGATAGCTCCTTGTTGAAGAACCGGTCACCCAATAGCATTCCTTCAAGCCATGGCTCTCTGAGATTATGATTTCAACAATTGTTTGTTTAACACTCATCACCTTCTCCTGTTCTCTTTAGACTTCCGATCTTAAATGCTTGGATTCAAAAGTCAGCTGTATAGAAGCTGTCCCACAAGTTTCCTCTTCAATATAGCTTGCCATATTTTCAGATGGGTAACTTCATGCCCCAAGTATGCCCATTTCTCCACTTGATTTTTACACTCCCTAACGTTGACCCTAATCTTGCTTCACATGACCCACAACAAGACTATGGGAAAATGTTCTATGGCCAGGTTAAGAATGTACCTAACTAATTTTAGTCATTTCGTCATTAAGCACTTAACTATAAGGCCAAGAGTCTAAACACCTCAGCCCTCAGAGGTGTATCAGAAACACAGACGTCAACAGAACACATACAAGTTGGCTTTCATGTACTGTAGTTCTCCCTTATGTTGCAGACTAGTCTGTATTTTTTCTCCTGGGTCTCTCTTGCCTGGAGATGAACTCTATAATCGTTATCCAAAGGACCTATAGATTTTCGGGTATTTTTGAAGGGTCAGAATTTTCCTTTCAACTAGATAATGTTAACACTAGAGTGATAATCACTCTACTGCTCTGCTAGACTCCCTGTTCATTTTGTATTTCTCCTTTATACTCTGCAGCCCACTTGTATTAACTAACTTAATTAGTTAAAGTTCTTTGTTTACTATATCCTTTTTCTGTAGGCTATAATTTCCAGACGGCAGGAACCACTTGGCCCAGTGTCTTTACTACATTTTGAGTCTGCTATGATACTAGGTGTTCCATAGCTCCCACTGGCAGCCAGTGGCAACCATTCTATGTCCAGATTCATATGTTGACACTTTGTTGCCATACTTAAACCTGAGGTTCCAGGCCCCTGAGCATAAAGCCCAAGCCAACCATGCTTTCCTTTGTAGCTCTTTACCTTTTGAGAACCACAGGGTTGGGAGAGTCTGTTTTTTCTTATATGTGAGAAAGTTCCATCTAGACTGCTTCTCAACTGTTTGACCCCAGCATGCATTTCTTTCACCTTCTATGCCCCTGGGCATATTTGTTATTTCTATAGACTTTCTGTTATTTCTATTGACCATCCAAGATGAAACACAGGGCAACCAGTAGCCCCCATGATAGAAAAAGACTTCATGGAACACTTCAAAAGAGAGACTATGGTAGAACTATCAGGGCAGGGGCAGGGAAATAAGAAGGCACTCGAGACAAAATTAGAAGAAATTATAAAGGAACAGCTCAGCCAGGACAGCAGGACCTGCGAGCTAGCATAGTTTATCACTGTCCTTCTACCCACATGGGTCTCTGTTTTTCACACCTTCAGACTTCCCATGCACTGGCCTCCTCTACCCAATAAACAACATAAAGTTTGATCTCCTAGTGTAGCGGCCTGATCTCTTGAATCCCCAAGATTTTCTACTTTCTTTCTTCAATTAAGGGCTTCAGTCTTTATCAACCATTCCAAAGTTTCCATAGTTTCTTCCAGATGCAGCATAATCAACAATGAAATATAAAAGAAATTCAGAGGTGTTGAGTCCAGGCTCTGGATATGTATATATTGAAGGGGACGTGTTATGGTTTTGCTGTTAAATGTCCCCATAAGTCTGTACTTTTGAACTCTTAGTGCCAGCTCATAATACTGTGAGGGGAGATTGTAAAACCTCTGAGCGTGGGACTTACTCACTACCCAAGAGATGTAGGGCCAAGTCTTGAGTTTCTATACCAGCTCCACTTCCGGCCTTCCCTCTCTGCTTCCTGATCCATAATATGATCTGTTATATGACCATACCAGATATAAGTCACACTCTCCGCCACTGTGAACTTTACTATGCCTTCTTCACCACTCTATACTTTCGAGCTGCAAGCCACAATGCATTCTCTTCCCCTTGAGTTGTTCAGCCAGATACTATTTCATAAGAAGTAGAAGATGAGTAACACAGGGAAAAGACAGCATCTAAAATGTTTGTTGTGCCAGGAAATTGATGGGAAATGCCATTTTGAAGACAGTATAAGCACAGCAGCAAATAGAAAGGACTTGGTCCACGTGCCTGGGAGTAGTCGGCCATTACTAGCTCCTTCACTTCAGCTCTGAATGGGTCACACTTGCTGGCCAGCTAGGAAGCATTCATACCTACAGTGTCTGCTTGAAGGCATCTTCTTGACTACTAGGGTTTCCTGTCTTTCCTTCTGCTGCTCTCAAGAAGCAAGAACAAATCCCAATCCTAAGCAGAAGCCCAGAGCATACCACTCACCTGCCTTCATGAATTTTTGCCTCCTGAATTAATGATGGGCAAATTTAGGAAAAGGAAAGTACAGGACATACAGTTACATGTCAGATGAGTAGTTTTTAAGTGTTTCTTCTCAATACTTATTGTGCCCCTGAAATTAAAATTTGATTATTTTTTCTGTCCTTTATCTGATGGGCAGTTCAGTATCAGACTTCACTTGCTTACTTCTTTCAATGAAGTAAGGTTCAGTGAAGTAAGTGAAGTACCCCCCCCCACACACACACAACTGCTCCACACTCCACAGACAAAGTAACATTTGTACTCCCATTCCAATTCTATTCTGAAGAAGGCCTGAGAATTCTTCTAGATACACATAACCCTCCCAGGCTTTACTTCGCTGCCTTACGCAGGTGTCTGTAACCACGATCCTGTCCCTACTTGTCTAAATTGGTTAATTTCTCAGCTGTACATGCCTGCTTGTTTCTAGTGAGCACTAGCCCAGCCCAGTCCTATAACAAACTCTTCCCTTAGCTTTATACTGGTAAGCTGTTTTTATAGCCAAAAGGGGCTCCACTTTTTCTTTTGTGCTAAGTCATAACGGGGAAAAAAGTCCTTGCCATTTCAAGTCCCTACTTTCAATTCCCTCTGAAATAATGATCATTTAAAAAAAGTTATTACTGTTTTGCATCATTTCATTTTTCTTCTCCTTCTGTGTGATTTCACTTCCAATAACAAGAGTCCAAGAGATCTCTTTTGTCTTCCTGTCCTACCTATTGCTACCTTCCAGAGTGGCGCCTAGAAACAAGATTTGAAAATCTCCAGTCCATAAGCTCAGGGGAGTCTTGGATTAGATCCCTGAAGAAAGTCATGAACCTGGTATGTGTGCCTCGTTTTCCCTTGACTCGTAGCAGAAGTCACAAACTCCTACCTAGGAACTGAAGAACTTCAGCCTGAGTGCATGGGATCCCAAACACAAGGTAAATACCAGAACATCATGGCTCTGATACAGGTAAGGTGAGCAATGATCAGAAAAGCCCGAACCACTGAACCCGGCAGATGTGAGAGGAGAAACAACACCTGGCCAGGCCACCATTACAGACAAAACAAAAAAATCCTTTGTCATCATAAACATAAAAAAAAAAAAGTTTGGCAATTGGTTAGTTTTTGGCATGGAGCTTATTTAGATGGTTACAGAAATAAGCAGAAAGTGTGTGTGTGTGTGTGTGTGTGTGTGTGTGTGTGTGTGTGTGTGTGTGTGTGTGTATACAAGAACCCCCAGAGACAGCAGATGTTAATTAGAGAAAAATTGTAGCGAGGCAGAGAGAATTTTATTTTGTCCTCATTTTGCATTTACTCATTTATTACAACTACTTAGTCAGCACCGCAGCCTGTGCAAAACAGTCTACACAGTGACTTGGACACCAGCATTACATAAAATCTGTTACAAGTACCACTGTTTAGACCTCACTCCAGATATAATGCATCAGATACTTTGGTGATGGAGTCCAGTCACAGCTTTTTTATCAAGTCACCTTAGTTTTGGTAGCTACTGAAACCATTCAAAGGCCACTTACATGATCCTTACTGACCACCATACAACATGCACAAAAAGAAGACAAATAATTTTTTTCAGGTGTTTTTAAGTGTGAATTCTGTCCTTCATCAAGCTTGCCAATAACACAAAGTGAATATTGCCATTCCCAGGTGTATGTTTTGGGGTTACAGTTACCCAGAAACCTTCAGTTCCTTGGATACTCCCTCCTTTTGACAACCGGCACCCTAAAACATGGTACCAAGAACACAGGGCAAGAGAGAAAGACACAAAAGATAGAAAGATACTGCCACATCTGGTGGAGGTGGTTGTGGTTGTTGTTTGGAGGGAGGCAGGCGCTCCCTGGGTTGGTGGAGGCAATGGATCCTAATTGTCACCCCTGGGAGGTTTTTCTCCTAAAATGAGTGAAGGCTTCTACAATGAGAAAGAAAACCTTCTCCACATCCTCCTTCTCCACATCCTTTGTCTTACATTCCTCCTTCTCTCCTCCTCCCTCTCCTCTTCCTTCTCTACTCCCTCCTTCTCTCTTTCTCCTTCCTCCTCCTCCTACTCTTTAAACTTTTTATTGATTCTTTGTGAGTTTCATATCATGCACCCCAGTCCCACTCACCTCCCTGTCCTTTCATATCTGCTGTTGTAACCTCTCCTCTAAATAACACTTGCATGTATGCATGTGCACGTGCACACACACGCACATAAAGCAAAAAAAACCTCTCATTGTGGAAGCTGTGTATGTCACAGTGTCTCACAGTGTATCTCTCTGTCCACTCATCTTCACATGCAAGTGTTCACTGCAATGAGTCATTGGTCTGGTTTGAGATTTCTTACTTCTGGGACACCATCAATATTGGATCCTCACCAGGACTCCTCTTGGATATCCTATTGTTGCTCTGTGTCATGGAGATCCTTCAGCTTTGGATCATCAGGACTGACCATTTCATTTCATCTTAACCATATGCAGATGATACACGTTTTGGATTTGGCTAACTCAGAGCCCTGGATCTGGGCCTGGGTGGTAGCTGACTGTGTCAGCCCTCAGGTTCTCCTTTTTCCCACACCATCAGGGCGAGCTCTCCAACACTGCTCTGGCTAGTGGTAATATGAGTCATGAACATCAACGCTGACCCCTGCTGCTACATAACCATGGACCTAGGCATGGTCCTCAGCAGTAGCTCAGGCTAGGACCTCACTGTGATACCAGGTGGTGGAGCTGGCCACTTACAACTGTTACTCCTCTTCACGCTCAAGTCTCCAGTTCCATCTTTCTTCATAATGTTCAAGCTGCACCACTTCTCTTTCTCTGCCATCGGTCTACCACATGCTTGCTTATTGTGGAGGCTAGTCATGTGGCTGGCAGGCTTCTAGATGACATCCTCCATCCATGCTGCATGGTGACAATGGATGTCTATGGCCCACTTGTGCCATGTGCAGGAGGGCAGGTCTGTGGGTGTGGGTGACATGCCAACCTGTAGGTCCCTTGTTCTCTTTCTGCCCTGTGCTGCCTAGATTTGATTTGATTTGGTTTGATTAAATATTTATGTGTTCTAGGCATACAATATCTTTGGACAATAAGCCAGGTACCAGGCTAGGATGAACAAAGGCCTGCCATCTGCTCTGGTCCTGCCTGATATAAGTATAATACTACCAATAAGGTGTCGCGTTGCCCATTTCCATGGGGGGGTCTCTTTCCTTTGCTTTTCTTCTTTCTTCCTTTTTCTCTTCCCTTCACCCTCCCTCTCTGCTTCCCTCCCATGTTTATGTAGGTCTCCAACAAAAGGTGTGGCCCAGACTAAAGGTGTGTGCTGCCACGCCTAGATGTGGAATTTGCTTTGTCCCAGGCTGACCTTAAACTCAGAGATCTGCTTCTCCCAGCCTCCCGGGATTAAAGGCATGTACTGCCATGTCTCAAGATCTCCATGTCTAGGATCAGGTCAGAAACCTGCATCTTTCAGCCTCAAGATCTGGAGCACAGGTTCGTCCTCCACTTCTGGATCATCCAGATGCTGTCAAGCTGATGACCAGGGATAGTCACTACAATAATATGTAGAAATTGTTGAAATTTGAACTTCTTTGAAAAATTAGTATTTTCAGCTTTATTCTCTGGCAATCAGAAATAATTAAATCAATTGTTTAAAAAAAGCATTACAACCATTTGACGTATACTCATATACAATCAGCACACACAGTTGCTATCATGACTTAAAAAGAGCAGTTTGTACGACCGTCTTCTCAGAGGATGGACAATGATTCCTTTCCCTTTAGATGTACTTGACTTAGGACAAAAGCATTAATAGGAAGAACAGTATTGTTACTTGAGGCTTGCTAACTTAACTGGAGCAACGTCAATGGCACCACCTTTAAGTGATGCTGTTTGATATGAGGAGCCATGAAAAGCATTTCAACCAGTAGCATTCTACTTTAAAATCCATACTCCAGTTTAATAACAGGAAAACACCTTAATACCCAAACTGAGAGACTTGCTGTAAAATATTTGAAAATACGTGATCAGTATTTTTGAAAAGCATCACAGCTGAAGCCATCATGGAAAAAGTAATATGTGTATCAGTAAATCTAGAAGATGATGAGGAAACTAGACATCTTATCACAGTGTAGCATTTCAGGTCGCCCTGGAACAATAAGAAGTGCGCATTAGAGTCAATGGGAAAATCTGAATCAAGTCTATACCACTGTTAATCACCATGGCCAAATATGAAGGTGATATTAGAAAGTAAATGAAGGCTGTATGGGAACACTCAGCATTTCTTTGTGATTCTTCTCTAAATCTCAAGGGATTACACAATGAACACTTAGACACACACTAAGACCATACCACTTTGTCAATGATAAAGCCACACTGTGAGGCTAGTTCACAAGGGCGTGGTAATCAGTATTGAAGAAGGAAAGTCTCTCAGATTTTCTGAGGATTATCTCATCACCTTCCAAGGGACTGCCACATTCTTGAAGGCACATTAAATCACCCCCATCTTGGGAAAGAGAGCAGCAGTACTTTTCCTGGCTGTATTGTGGGGCTCTCTCTCTTTACCTTCCCTACATAATTAATGGCACTTATTGACTCCTATGGAGAAAAAAAGGGGACTACATGTCCAACCATTTTGATCTCTTCCAGGAAAACCAATCCAGCCAATCGGCTTCCCTTTTTACTTGTCATAAACACAGGGCAAGAACATTTTAAATCCATTTTTTTGCCCAGTTTTGTTTTTTCTCTCAAGATAGAAAGAGTTCCTTTACCTCTGAGGGTTTATGTTCCATTATTCCATTGGCATTGATTGCTTTGCTATACAGCCCAGCTTATTTCAAAAGCATAAAAATCTGTTCTTGCTATCCACTGCCTCTGACGTTCTTTTTCCCCAATTCATTCTTAACTATCTTTCTTTTTTTGGGAAAAAACAAAGGATCCTGCCAGAACAGTGATCTTTTTCACAACCTATTTCCAGATGACATCTGACCCAAGAATTCTGCATTCTGGCTCAGCTGTTGCTGCTACTGTCATTATATAAGTTTTTCATGTGAGCAAAGAACTGCATGTCGCTTGTGAATCACAAAGAGCATATAATTAAATAGACAGGAAATGTGACAAAAGGCACCTACTATCTTCAGCACACCTTTCCTCTGGAACCTCTTGGTACCTCATCCACATGACCATTTGCAAATATTTAACAAGAAGGTCTTTGATAGAGGAGGAGATGATAAAACATTAGATAAAATGGAGTCAGGACTGTTTTGGACATTTGATCATTAATTCTTACTGGGTTCCTAAGGCAAGTCAAGAATAGAGAAAAGGTGAAAACAGATCAATCATGTGTTCAGTCCCCTGAGAACAGAAAGCAATTGGGATAAAAGAAGAGCTCATCTAAAAGTCCAAGCCCACAGCGTCCCTGCAGAGACTCCCATGTGCTCAAGGTGCACAGAGTTATTTTCTGATGGAGAAACTAGGCCATGCTCAGAGGCGAGACTACTGGGCAACTGAGGCTGAGCTGTGAGACATGATCCTTCTTGACAAAGCCCAGTGAGCCATACACAGTTGCTGAACTCCACGACCTAGGACAGCAAGACAGTGTCTGTTTGTCTACGATAAAGACTATGCCTTCTGTAAAAAAAGAAACAAAACCAAAACTGTGTTTACCTTAGTTGCTCAATGCATTTGCTTCACAAACAACATCTTAACAAACAGAAACAAAAGAATTATCTTAATTCCATTTCTAAGAAAATCAATTATATATCTACCTACTCTGGTGTCCTTTTGGGAGTTTCTTATAGATGATCATTTTTAGAAAATTTTAACCCTAGCATAAATGAATTTTTTAAAATGTTGATAGCTGGTTTTAAATGACAGAATTTTTTCTAAACCACTATAAAAGCTAAATTTACATCTTTAGAATCTATATGCTATATTTCCAACCATTTATTCACAATAATTTATTTAAGATCTGTTAAAGGTGAATATTGTTTCCAAATTTAAAGTTCAAACCAGAATTCAATATATTTTTTCTGAATAATTTATTTCAGAAATTCTCAGAAGTAGAAACAGAAAGTCAGAAAGGTAGAATGATACAGATATATTTTTACAGCTTATAAGTGTGAGCTATGAGTTCCCTCAGCTATGAGCTCTCTTTGCATAAATGGGTACATAGAGAAAGATGGAGAACAACATGAGTAGATTTCCATTCTTCTGCTGATACAAGATGTCGGGCATTTTTGTTTACATGTTCTGTAGGTAGCTAAACTCCATCTCTAACTAAGCTTTGCCATATTTCTCCCATCTCCCCCTTCTCCTCTACTCCCAGGAATCTTCTCTCACTTTTACAGATAGCTTAACACAGCTTAGAACCATCTGGGAAAAGAATCTCAACCTTGCATTGTCTACACTGAGTTAGTCTGTGGGCGTGTCTTACTTATGTTTCTTGATGTGGAAAGACAAAGTTCAGCTCGGGCAGTATCATCTTTAGAAATGGTGTCCTGAATTGTGTAAGAGAGAAGAAACTGAGCTGAGCATAAGAAAGCAAGAGAGCATGCATGTATCTATTCTCTCTCTCTCTCTCTCTCTCTCTCTGTCTCTCTCTTTCTCTGTCTCTCTCTGTCTCTCTGTCTCTCTCTGTCTCTCTGTCTCTCTCTGTCTCTCTGTCTCTCTCTGTCTCTGTCTCTCTCTGTCTGTCTGTCTCTCTCTCTGTCTCTGTCTCTCTCTGTCTGTCTGTCTCTCTCTGTCTCTCTCTTTCTCTGTCTCTCTCTGTCTCTCTCTCTGTCTCTCTGTCTCGCTCTGTCTC
Organism: Micromys minutus; assembly: GCF_963924665.1. NCBI lineage: Eukaryota > Metazoa > Chordata > Mammalia > Rodentia > Muridae > Micromys > Micromys minutus. The sequence goes on along the minus strand of NC_137973.1, from coordinate 43,478,323 downwards.
TGTCTCTCTCTGTCTGTCTGTCTCTCTCTGTCTCTCTCTTTCTCTGTCTCTCTCTGTCTCTCTCTGTCTCTCTCTCTCTCTCTGCTTTTGACTCTGGATGTGATGTGACTAGCTCCTGCTACTGTGACTTCTAAGCATTGATGGGCCTGGATCTGGAAGCAAAACGAAACCTTTCTATGGCAGTTGCTTTTGGCCACAGTGTTCCACCACGGCAACAGATATGAGACCACAATACCTCAGATCACATCGCTTATATCAGAATCCCAGACACATCCTCAACCCCTTCTTTGTCTCGCTGCCTCTACTCCTATATCATTAGCCCCTACATTTTGCTTGTCTGTCTCTAGAGTCCATTGAATACGACCATTTTCCTAAATACCCAGAGCTCTGAATCCATCATAAGCTACCATTACCTGACATAGACTATTGCTCTCACCTACTGCCTTCACCTCTTGCCTCTTTTCTTCCATCCCAGATATTTTAGTCTACGAGAGATTTCTCTAAAGAGTTATTGTTTACACTTGAAGTGGTTTGCTTTTCTATTCCCCATCATATAACTATACATTTTCCATTATTCCAGGTCAACATGTATGTTGAGGACTTGTTTACAACTTTTTCTGTTCGATGCTGTGACAGTTTACTCATCTAAACTATTCTGGGTTTATTTTATTCAGTCTTGCATTGGGACTTGCATACATGCCCTCATATCTATAGATAAGTATCTAAATTCTACTGAGTCTCCTGAACCATCTTAAATATCTCTTCCTTACAGAAGGACCCCTCAACAACAATTGCTACCCTCACCATGGCTAATTCTATTCTATGGATATGTACTCAGAATGGCCTTTATTCTTATTGTAAAATATCTGTTTTGCAGGTTTCCTTATGTGTTACTCTATAAAGGTCTGTTTTTTTCTACCAGTTTACGGGATCCAGGGCAGAAAGAATGCATATCATATTCACAGCTCAGTGTTCACCGTGCATTTGAGAACTAATGGATACTAACATGCTACTTGTTTAATAAATGAAGAAATATACAAATGAGGTAGCCATATTGTCAGACTCACTTAACAGTGGTTTCTAGAAATATTAAACTGGGTACTCACAATGCCATGTTCCTACAAACCTTAGTTTTAGTTCACATCTTCAAATTCTATACTGAGCTTGCACTGAATAGCAAGAGAATATTGTAGCTTTCTTCTCACATACAGAGAGATTGTTAGTACAACAGCAACCAGTAGCTAAAAGTGAAACTAATCTTCCATCATATTTTCTTCTCTTCCCTGGCTCTGAGACTTGTCCTTTGGGAGAGAAGAGATAAAGCAGGTGGATTTAGGTTTTATGTCAGTCATCATCAGCTGAGTAGAAGTTTTTTTTTTTTTTCCTGTGAAAGAAAAGGCTAGTATTAAGTTGATTGATGCTTCATTTTTCCTATTTGTTCCTTAGTCATTGAAGTGACATCAGGAGGGCTGCCTATTTAGAGGCATAGGAGACAATAGCTGTGACAAAAGCAATTGAAGACATGGAATTTGTCACTTGAAAATGATCCCTGGCAATGAGCATATTGATAGATAGTCACTGTATTAGTCAAGGCATAAAATTCAAGGCATAGAGGAACAAAACAGATAGAAAGTATGTGTATTACAAAGATTTATTAGATTGGCTTAGCAATATGTGCTGGGTAGGCACACAATGGCTGCCTATACACTACAGAGACTTAAATCCTGGTAGCTGTTCAGCCCATAAGACTGGATGCCTTAGCAGACCCAGTCTGACAGTGACAACCCAGAAAATTCCAAGAGAGGTTCTAATCTTCCCTTTGAATTAAAAGGCCAAAAATTTGGGTTATGATGTCAGAGATTATAGCAAGATAGCAGGAGGTAAGATGTACTTACCGGAAAAAAATGAAATGTTTCTCCCATTTCTTTATATCTGGGCCTCAACAAGAAGATACTGCCTACTTGGGGGAGGAGCTTCACTTTCACAAGTTACCCAAAGATGTAACACTTAGTTGATTACAGATTCACCTAAGCTCACAACTCACTAGGATTAAACATTACAGTTATCCATGACTTGATGCTGACCCTGAGAAATCCCATCCTTATTTCATTCAAGGATTAGATAAATTAATATTGGCAATGAAGTTTATCTTTTACTTTAAATAGGTAATAAAAAAGAATTCATGTGTGCACTAACAAATAACTTTTGAGTTCTCTTTCTTTCTGGCCACAGTACTCAGTCCTGCAAGATAACAGCAAACATGTTTTTGAGAAAATATTTGATGTATTATTTACTCTGACACTTTTGACTATTTCTTTTTTTTTAAGATTACAACAAAATCACACAATTTCACTGTCCATTTCTTCCCACCAAAACTATCCACATAACCCTCCTTTCTCTCCTTTCAAAACTATTCCCTCCTTTGCCATTAACTGTTATTATATGAACATATGCATAGGAATGTACAAATGAAGTTTCATTAGGATTGGCTGCCTGCTCACAGATTGCTGGGCACCCAGAGTAGCCACAGGAGCGCTTGGACTCCTGAGCCTATGGGTAAGTTTATACTCCCTCTCCACTGACTATCGGGAAGAAACCACCGGGAACTCTCAGGGTCCAGGTAGGTCAGTGATACCTGGGAAAGAACTCTTCAGGACAAAACCCAGAACCAGCCCCACTGCCACCAGTACTCAGAGCCTACCCAGAAAGCTGAACACCCAGGAGTAATCTCCTTCCAGAGCACATGGGCCCACAGACCCACAAGAGAGAAACGATCCAGTCAGAGACAACAAGTTCACCTAACATCACCCATAACAAGATGGCAACAGACAAGCAAAATAATCTAAAACACAAAAACCAAGACAACCTGGCAACATCAGAATCTAGTTCTCCCACCACAGAAAATAGTGGAAATCCCAACGCACAAGAATAACAAAATTTAGACAAAATCATACTTCATAATAATGATAGATGTCCTCAAGAAGCACATAAATAACACACTTAAAGAAGTACAGGAAAGCCAGAAGAACACACACAAACAAGTTAAAGCACCTAAAGAGAAAACACAAACACAAAAATCACTTAAGGAGCTACAGGAAAGCACAACCAAACAATTGAAGAAAATGAAATCAGGAATAGAAACAATGAAGAAATTACAAAAGGAGAAGATCCTGAAGTTGGTAAAACTAGGAAAGACATCAGGAAACAGAAGATGGAAGAGAGAATCTCAGTGGCAGAAGGTACCATAGAAAACATTAGCACAACAGTCAGAGAAAATGCAAAAATAAAAAGCTTCTAACACAAAATATCCAGGAAATCCAGGACACAATGACAAGACTAAACTAAGGATAACAGGTATAGAAGAGATCTGAAAGGCCCAGTAAATATGTTCAACAAAATTATAGAATAAAACTTCCCTAACCTAAGAGAGAGAGAGAGAGAGAGAGAGAGAGAGAGAGAGAGAGAGAGAGATGACCATGAACATACAAGAAGCCTACAGAACCCCAAATAGATTGAACCAGAAAAGAAATTCTTCCTGATACATAATAGTCAAAACAACAAATATTCAAAACAAAGAAAGATACTAAAAGCAGTAAGAGGAAAAGGACAAGTAACATAAAGGCAGAACAATCAGAATTACACCAGACTTCTCAACAGAAACTATGAAAGCTAGAAGATCCTGGGATGATGTCATACAGACCCCCAAGAGAACACAAATCCCAGCCCATGTTACTGTATCCAGCAAAATTCTCAATTACCATAGAGGGAGAAACCAATATTTCATGATAAAACAAAATTTACACAGTATCTGTCCATAAATCCAGCCTTACAAAGGATAATAGAGAGAAAACTCCACCACAAAAAGAGAAACTTCAACCTAGACAAAGTAAGAAATTAATCTTCCTTCAACAATCTACAAAGGGTGAAAAAAAAAAAAACCCACACAAACATAATTCTACCTCTAACAACAAAATAACAGGAAACAACAATCATTATTCCTTAATATATCATAGCATCAATGAACTCAATTTCCCAATAAATGATATTAACTATCAGACTAGATACATAAACAGGATCCAACATTTTGCCTCATACAAAAAATTCATCTCCGCAACAAAAATAGGAACTACCACAGAGGAAAAGGTTGTGAAAAAACTTTCCAAACAAATGATCCCAAGAAACAAGGTGAAGTAGCCATTCTAATATCGAATAAAATAGATTTTCAACCAAAAGTTATCAGAAAAGGTAAGAGATAAGGAAGAATACTTTTTACTCATAAAAAAAAAAAAAAAAAAAGCCTTTCAAGATGAACTCTCAATCCTGAACCCCTATACTCCAAATACAAGGGCACCCACATTCATGAAAGAGAGTACTAAAGCTGAAAGCATATATTGCACCACACACAGTAATAGGGGGAGACTTCAGTAATGCACTCTCATCAATGCCCAGACAATGGAGATATAAACTGAACAGAGACAAAGTAAAACCAGCAGAGGTTATGAAACAAATGAACATTGCAGACATCTATAAAATATTTTATCCTAAAACAAAAGAAAATAGCTTCTTCTCATTACCTTATGGCACCTTCTCCAAAATTTACCATAAACAGGCCTAAACAGATACAAGAACATCAAAATAATTCCATGCGTCCTATCAGATCACCATGGACTAAGGCTGTTTTCAATAACAACAAAAACAGCAAAACCCCACATAAACATGGAAGCTGAACAATGCTCTAATCAATGAAAGCTTGGTCAAGAGAGAAATAAAGAAAGAAATCAAAGACTTTTTAAAATTTAATGAAAATGAAGTCATAACATACCCAAACTTATTGGATACAATGAAAGCAGTCCTAAGAGGAAAACTCATACCTCTGAGTACTTCCAAAAAGAAACTGGAGAGAGCATATACTAACAGCTTGACAGCACAACTGAAAGCTCTAGAACAAAAGAAGCAGATACACCCAAGAGGAGTAGAAAGAAAAGGAACACTACCCAAATCATTCTTCAAAACCAAAATTATGCTCATACCTAAACCACACAAACACTCTACAAAGAAAGAGACTTCAGACCAATTTCCTTCATGAATATTGATGCAAAAATACTCAATAAAATTCTTGCAAACAGAAGCCAAGAACAAACCAAAAAATCATTCTCCATGATCACATAGGCTTCATTCCAGGGATGCAAAGATGGTTCAATATATAGAAATATATCAGTGTGGCTCGTACAGGCTGAGCAACTGGTGAGTGGGAGACCTAGGCTGCTGGGGAGCAGAGGGATCTCTGTGGAGTGCACACGGAAAGGGCACCCCCTGCCCTGACCTGCCCTGTCCTCCCCGATCCAGTGACCGAGAACAGATCTTAGGAACTTCTGTTCCCACCCAGAGACGATTTAAGGACACAGAGCAGAGCCTGGCCCACCTGCCAGCCGGAAAGGCGGCTCGTAGAGGCTGAGCATCTGTGACCAGGAACGGATCTTAGGAACGTCTGTTTCCAACCGGAGGCAACTTCAGGACACAGAGGAAAGCCTGGCCCAGCTGCCACCCAGAGCCTGGGCTGCCGGGGAGTAGAGAGATCTCTGCAGAGTGCACACGGAAAGTGTACCAGGGACACAGACCAGACACAAGGGAAAGGCAAGAACATATCACTGACAACAAAATGGCAAGAGGAAAGAGAAAGGGTATATCCCAAAAAAACCAAGACAATCTAGCAACACCAGAACCCAGCTCTCCCATAGTAGCAAACATCTGAATTCCAAACACTCCAGAAAAAGAAGACACAGACCTGAAATCATGCCTCAATACGCTGATAGAGTAACTTAAACAAGAAAGGGAGGAAAAGCAAAAAGATTCAGAAGCTTTTAAAGAAGAAACAAGAAAAACACTCAAAGAACTCAAAGAATGAGAGGAAAACAGAACCAAAGAAATAAAGGAATGGAAGAGAGAAATTAAAACAGAAATTGACACAATAAAGAAAACGCTAAAAGAGATAACCCTAGAGTCAGAACACCAAAAAAAGAAATCAGGAGTCACAGAAGCAAGCATTTCCAACAGATTACAAGAGATCGAGGAGAGAATCTCGGGGGCAGAAGACAACATTGCAAACATAGACAAAACGGCCAGAGAAGATGCAAAAAACAAAAAGCTCCTAACCCAAAATGTCCAGGAAATCCAAGACACAATGAGAAGACCGAACCTAAGGACAATAGAAATAGAAGAGGGAGAAGAGTATCAACTAAGAGGCACAGTAAATATCTTAAACAAAATCATAGAAGAAAACTTCCCTACCCTCAAGAATGAGATGACCACGAGCATAACAGAAGCCTTCAGAACTCCAAATAGGTTGGACCAGAAAAGAAATACCTCCCGACACATAATAGTAAAAACATCAAGTGCCCAAAGTAAAGAAAGAATACTCAAAGCAGTAAGGGTAAAAAGTCAGGTAACATATAAAGGCAGACCAATCAGACTCACACCCGATTTCTCAACAGAGACTATGAAAGCTAGAAGAGCCTGGACAGACATCATGCACTCCTTAAGAGAGCACAAGTGCCAGCCCAAGCTGCTATACCCAGCAAAACTATCAATCAGCATCGATGGAGAGACAAAGATATTTCAAGACAAATCAAAATTCACACAATATCTGACCACAAACCCAGCACTACAACGAATTATAGGTGGAAAACCCAATACAAGGAGGGAAAATACAGCCTAGTAAAAACAAGAAAACTCCAAACAAGAAAACTAAAAGAAGAAAAAAACACAGACACAACTCAACCCAAAAAAGAAAAAATGGCAAAAAACAGAAACAATTATTCCTTAATATCTATTAACATAAATGGTCTCAACTCCCCAATAAAGAGACATAGACTACCAGACTGGATACATAAACAAAATCCAGCCTTTTGCTGCATACAGGAAACTCATCTCAGAGACAAAGACAGACACTATCTCAGAGTAAAAGGGTGGGAAAAAAACTTCCAAGCAAACAGCTCCAAGAAGCAAGCTGGAGTGGCTATTCTAATATCGAATAAAGTAAATTTCCAACCAAAAGTTATCAAAAAAGATAAAGAAGGACACTTTTTACTCATTACCGGGGAAATCTGCCAGGAAGAACTCTCAATCCTTAACATATATGCTCCAAATAAAAAATCACCCACATTCATAAAAGAAACTCTACTAAAGCTCAAAAAATACATTTCACCCCACACAATGATAGTGGGAGACTTTAATACCCCACTCTCACCAATGGACAGATCAGGGAAACAGAAACTGAACAAGGACACTGCAAAACTAGCGGAGACTTTGAACCAACTAGAATTAATAGATATATACAGAACATACTATCCTAAAGTAAAAGAATACACCTTCTTCTCACCACCCCATGGCAGCTTCTCAAAAATTGACCACATAATTGGACACAGAACGAGCCTTCATCGATATAAGAAGATTGAAATACTCCCATGCATCCTCTCAGATCACCATGGTCTATGGCTGGTCTTTAACAACAACAAAGACAACAAAAAGCCCACATACACATGGAAACTAAACAACGCTCTGTTAAAGGATAGCAGGGTCAAAGAAGAAATAAAGAAAGAAATTAAGGACTTTCTAGAATTCAACGAAAACGATAACACAACATACCCAAACCTATGGGATGCAATGAAAGCAGTATTGAGAGGAAAACTCATAGCCCTAAGTGCTTCCAAAAAGAAACTGGAGAGAGCTCACATCAGCACCCTGACAGCACAGCTAAAAACCCTAGAACAAAAGGAAGCAGATATACCCAAAAAGAGTAGACGGCAAGAAATAATCAAAATTAGGGCAGAAATAGACCAAATAGAAACAAAAAGAACCATTGAAAAAATCAACAAAACAAAGAGTTGGTTCTTTGAGAAAATCAACAAGATTGATAAACCCCTAGCCAGACTAACTAAAGGGCAAAGAGAGAGTATCCAAATTAACAAAATCAGAAAGGAAAGTGGTGACATAACAACTGAAACTAATGAAATTCAAGAAATCATCAGATCCTACTACAAAAACTTATACTCCACAAAATTGGAAAATCTGGAGGAAATGGACGAATTCCTAGACAGATACAAGATCCCAAAGTTTAACCAGGACCAAGTAAACCATCTAAATAACCCTATAACATCTAAAGAAATAGAAGAAGTCATCAAAAGCCTCCCAACCAAAAAAAGCCCAGGTCCAGACAAGTTCAGTGCAGAATTTTATCAGACATTTATTGGGGATATAACACCAATATTCGCCAAACTATTCCAAAAGATAGAATCAGATGGAATATTACCCAACTCATTTTTTGAGGCTACAATCACCCTCGTACCTAAACCACACAAAGACCCTACAAGGAAAGAGAACTTCAGACCAATCTCACTTATGAACATTGATGCAAAAATACTCAACAAAATCCTTGCTAACCGAATCCAAGAACACATAAAAACCATCATTCATCATGACCAAGTAGGCTTCATCCCTGGGATGCAGGGATGGTTTAACATAAGGAAATCCATCAATGTAATCCACCATATAAACAAACTTAAAGACCAAAATCGCATGGTCATCTCACTAGATGCTGAGAAAGCATTCAACAAAATCCAACACACCTTCATGTTAAAAGTCCTGGAAAGAACAGGAATCCAAGGCCCATATTTAAACATAATAAAAGCAATATACAGCAAACCAACAGCCAACATCAAACTTAATGGCGAGAAACTTGAAGCAATCCCACTTAAATCAGGGACTCGACAAGGCTGCCTACTCTCCCCCTACCTATTCAACATAGTACTGGAAGTCCTGGCTGGAGCAATTAGACAGCAAAAGGAGATCAAGGGGATACAAATCAAAAAGGAAGAGATAAAAACATCACTCTTTGCCGATGACATGATAGTGTACTTGAGTGACCCCAAAAATTCCACCAGAGAACTCCTACAGCTGATAAACAAGTTCAGCAAAGTGGCCGGATACAAAATTAACTCAAACAAATCAGTAGCCTTCCTATACTCAAAGGACAAACATGTGGAGAAATAAATTAGGGAAAACGTACCCTTCACAATCGTTACAAAAACTATGAAATACCTTGGTGTGACTCTAACTAAGCAAGTGAAGGACCTGTATGACAAGAACTTCAAACCTCTAAAGAAAGAAATTGAGGAGGATCTCAGAAAATGGAAAGATCTCCTATGCTCATGGATTGGAAAGATCAACATCTTAAAAATGGCCATCCTACCAAAAGCAATCTACAGATTCAATGCAATCCCCATCAAAATTCCAACCCAGTTCTTCATGGAATTGGAAAGATCAATGTGCAATTTCATATGGAATAACAAAAGACCTAGAATAGCAAAATCCATCCTCAACAACAAAAAAAACATCTGCGGGAATCACTATCCCTGACCTCAAGCTATATTACAAGGCAATTGTGCTGAAAACTGCATGGTACTGGTACAGAAATAGGCAAGTGGATCAATGGAATAGAATAGAAGATCCAGAAATGAGCCCTCATGTATATGGTCACCTGATTTTTGACAAAGGAGCAGTAAACATTCAATGGAAAAAGGACAGCCTATTCAACAAATGGTGCTGGTCCAACTGGCACTCAACATGCAAAAGAATGAAAATAAACCCGTTCTTATCTCCTTGTACAAAGCTCAAGTGTAAGTGGATTAAAGATCTCCACATTAATCCAGATACACTGAAACTATTAGACGAGAAAGTAGGGAAAACCTTAGAACACATAGGCACAGGAGAAAATTTTCTGAACAAAACACCAATGGCTCAAGCTCTAAAGTCAAAAATTAACAAATGGGACTTAATCAGATTGCAAAGTTTCTGTAAGGCTAAGGACATCGTCAAGAAAACAAAAGGGCAACCAACAGAATGGGAAAAGATCTTTACCAACACCACATCAGATAGAGGCCTAATATCCAAGGTGTACAAGGAACTCAAAAATCTAGACACCAGAGAATCAAATAACCCTATTAAAAAATGGGGTACAGAGCTAAACAAATCATTTTCAGTTGAGGAACACCGAATGGCCGAGAAACATCTGAGGAAGTGCTCGACATCCTTAGCCATCAGGGAAATGCAAATCAAAACAACCCTGAGATTCCACCTCACACCAGTCAGATTGGCCAAGATCCAAAACTCAGATGACAGCAGATGCTGGCGAGGCTGCGGAGAAAGAGGAACACTTCTCCACTGTTGGTGGGGTTGCAAGCTAATACAACCACTCTGGAAATCTGTCTGGCGATACCTCAGAAAATTGGATATAGTACTACCTGAAGACCCAGCTATTCTACTTCTGGGCATATACCCCAGAGACGCTTTAATACACAACAAAGATATATGCACCACAATGTTCATAGCGGCTCTATTTATAATAGCCAGAAGCTGGAAGGATCCCAGATGTCCTTCAGAAGACGAATGGATACAAAAATTGTGGTACATATACACAATGGAATACTACTCAGCCACCAGAAACAATGACTTAACCAAATTCTTAAGAAAATGGCTGCATCTAGAGAAGATCATCCTGAGTGAGATAACCCAGTCACAAAAGAACAGACATAATATGCAGTCACTGAGAGTGGGATGCTAACCCCAGAGGCTTGCACTCCCCCAGAAACAACTCACAGACTGTATGAAGTCCAAGAAATAAAGAAAACAAAAAAATATACATATATTCACAAAACAAGAAGACTTTGACTATTTCCATGTTGCGTTTTGTTTTACATGTACTTTACGCTTATTGTAACTAGTAGGTTTTCAATGCATACTGTCAAGCCCTTGAAAAAAATCAAGTACTGACTAAAAAATATATTCACATGGTTTTATGTAAAATTTATTTTAATGTCTGAAAAAACATTACTGACAAAAATGTATAATTTTAAGCAAAAAATGTTTAAAATCTGTACATTTATCTTTGTTTTGCAAAATAAAGTCATTAAAAAAAAGAAATATATCAATGTAATCCACTATGTGAACAAACTCAAAGGAAAAAAATACATAATCATCTCATTAGATGCTGCCAAAGCTTTGACAAAATTCAACGCCTTTTCATGACAAAAGTCTTGGAAAAATAAGGAATTCTATGCCCGTACTAAAACATAATAAAAGCAATATTCAGCAAATCAGTAGCCAACATCAAACTAAATGGTGAGAATCTTGAAACATTCCAACTAAAATCAGGGACTAGACAAGGCTGTCCACTCTCTCCCTACCTATTCAATATAGTACTGGCAGTACTAGTCAGAGCAATCAGACAGCAAAAAGAGGTAGAAGGAATACAAAATGGAAAAAAAGATGTCAAAATAGCACTATTTGCAGATGATATGATAGTATACTTAAGTGACCCTAAAAATTCCACCAGGAAACTTTTACAGCTGATAAACACTTTTAGCAAAGTAGCTGGATATTAAATTAATTCAAGTGAATCAGTAGCTTTTCTCTACAAAAAAAACAAACAGGTTGAGAAAGAAATTAGAGAATCTACACCCTTCACAATGGGCACAAAGAATATAAAATACCTAGGTGTGACCCTGACCAAGTAAGTGAAGGATCTTTACTACAAGAACTTCAAACCTCTGAAGAAGGAAATTGAAGAAGATCTCAGAAGATGGAAAGATCTCCCATGCTCATGGATTGGAAGGATCAACATTGTAAATATTGCCATCTTGCCTAAGGCAATTTACAAATCCAATGCAATCACCATCAAAATTCCAATTCAACTCTTCATAGGGTTAGAAAGCGCAATTTGCAAATTCATTTGGAATAAAAAAAAAAAAAAAACCCAGGATAGCAAAATCCATTCTCAACAATAAAAAAATTTATGGGGAAATCACCATCCCTGACCTCAGGCTATATTACAGTTCAATTGTGATAAAAACTGCCTGGCATTGGTACAGGAACAAGCAGGTAGACAAATGGAATAAAATCAAAGACCCAAAAATAAACCCATACACCCATGGTCACTTGATCTTTGACAAAGGAGCTAAAAACATTCAATGGAAAAAGCACAGCCTCTTCAACATATGGTGCTGGTTCAACTGGAAGTCAACATGCAGAATGCAAATTTATCCCTTCTTATCTCTTTCTACAAAGCTCACGTCCAAGTGGATCAAAGACCACCACATAAAACCAGGTACACTGAAATTAACAAAACAGCAAGTGGGGAAGGACTTAGAACACATAGGCACAGGTGAAATTTCCTGGACAGAACACCAATGTCTTATGCTATAAGATCAAGAATCGACAAATGGGACCTCATAAAATTGCAAAGCTTCTGTAAGGCCAAGGATACTGTCAAAAAGACAAAACAGCAACCAACAGATTGGGAAAGAATCTTTGCCAATTCTACATCTGATAGAGGGCTAGTATCCAATATATCCAAGGAACTTAAGAAACTATATCCTAGAGAATCAAAGAATCCTATTAAAAAATATGGTACACAATGACTTCTGAATGGAAGAATATCAAATGGCTGAGAAGCACCAAAGAAATGCTCAACATCCCTAGTTATCAGGAAAATGCAAATCAAAACAAACCTAAGGTTCTACCTCACACTAGTCAGATCAAAACTAAGATCAAAAACTCAGGTGACAGCAGATGCTGATGAGGATGTGGAGAAAGAGAAACATTCCTTCACTGTTGGTCTAATTGTAAACTGGTGCAACCACTCTGGAAATCAGTCTGGCAGCTCCTCAGAAAATTGGACATAGTGCTACCTAAGGACCCAGTTATACCACTCCTGGCCATATACCCCAAAGAAACTCCAACATCTAACAAGGACACATGTTCTACCATGTTCATAGCAGCCTTATTTATAATAGTCAGAAGCTGGAAAGAGCAAAGATGTCCTTCAACAGAAGAATGGAAACAGAAATTTTGGTACGTTTACATAATGGATTACTACTCAGCTATTAAATACAATGACTTCATAAAATTCCTAGGCAAATGAATAAAACTTGAAGCTATCATCCTGAGTGAGGTAACCCAGTCACAAAAGAACACTCATGGTATGCACTCACTGATAAGTAGATACTAGCCCAAAAAGGTCAGAATACCCAAAAAACAATCCACAGAATTTATGAAGCTCAAAGTTCATAAGGTGCCTCAGTCCTTCTTAGAAGGGAGAACAAAACACCCATGAGAGCAAATAAACAGACAAAGAGAGGAGCAGGGATTAAAGAAAAGATCATTCAGAGACTGCCTCACCTGGGGATTTATTCCATATGCAGTCACTAAACCCATACACTATTGCTGGTGCCAAGTAGTGCTTCCTGGCAAGAACCTGATATGGATGCCTCCTCAGAGGCTCTGCCAGAGCCTTATTTATATAGAGAAGGATGCTTACAGATAACCACCAGACTGAACATAGGGACCCCAATTAAAGAGCTAGAGAAAGGATTGAAGGAGTTGAAAGGGTCTTCAACCTTATGGGAAGAATAAAATTATCAACTAATCAAAACCACCACAGCTCCCAGAGACTAAAACACCAATCAATGAGTTTGCATGGAGAGACCCATGACTCCAGGTGCATATGCAGCAGAAGCTGGCATTCTCTGACATCAATGGAAGGAGAGGCCTTTGGTCTAATGAAGGCTCTTTCTCACAGTGTAGGGAACTACCCAGGTGCAGAAGTGGGATAAAGTGGTTGGGAGAGGGAGGATCTTCAGTGGAGGCAATGGGAGATGGAATTGGGGGAAAGGAGATAACATCTGAAATGTATATACAGATGGTATCTAATAAATAAAAGGAAAAACAATGTCCATATAAATATACTTATAAATACAAACTGCTTAGTCTATATAATGTTACATGTATGTATGTTTTCATGACTGACCATTTTGTAGCAGATAAGATCATAGAATATAGTGACGCAGGCCTGTAATTCCAGTTCCTGGAAGCAGAAGCAAGAAAAGTTTTATAATTTTGAAGCTAGCCTAGGCTATAATGTTTGAGTCTACATTTTTCTTAAAGAGAAAGAATTATATAGTAGAATCAAATGTTCATATATGTGATCATTTCTTTGATAATATAGATTAAATGTGCTCATGGCTGTAAATGATATAATAAAAAATCTAACAAAATCCTTCAAATGGTACATATTAATATAAATGATGCTAAGAAAATAACAAAAATCAAGGCACCCAAAGAGTGCAAGGGAGGAATTAAATAGAAAGCCAAGTCCCTGAAGATGCCTCCCTGGACAGCAAGGGTGCAATCTGAGCATAGTTTTCAACCTATGGGTTGCAACCCTTTTGGTATACCTCTGTCTCCAAAAATATTTACATTAACACTCATAACAGTCGCGAACTTACAGTTATGAAGTAGAAAAGGGAATGGTTTAATGTTTACTGGTCACCACGACATGGAGAATTATATTAAAGAGTCTCATCATTAGGGAGCTTGAGAACTATGGCTCTGGAGGCGCAAAGATTACTTTCAACCTGGGGTTGCTATTCATGCATCTGTAAGGGAGCAATGCACCCTATTTTCTTTTGTCTCAGTGCTGCTTCTTAATGGTCATTGTCTTTGTTATGGTTTCATTGTTGTGAAGAGACTCAATGATCAAGGCAACTCTTACAAAGGCAAACATTTCATCGGAGATGGCTTAATTAATTCCAGAGCTTCAGTCCAGTATCATCATGCCAGGAAGCATGGCAGCCTACACACAGACATGTGCTAGAGAAGGAGCTGAAAGTTCTACATCTTGAGCTGAAGGCAGAAGGAGCCCTCAAAGCCCACCTACACAGTGACACACTTCTTCCAGCAAGGCCACACCTCTTCCAATGAGGTCACACCTTCTAATAGTGCCACTCCCTATGGCCAAGCATTCAAATACACAAGTATATGGGGGCAAACCTGTTCAAACCACCACAGGTTTTTATCCAAAATCTGAGTGAGTTCTTCTATGCAGACAACATCAAAGGCCCCACCTTTCTCCTTCCTGGAAGAAAAGTGTAAATCTACAGGTAGCCATTTGTTAGATTCTTTTGCTGGTTCAGGTATTTAAATAAGTTAACATGCCTAGAGCAAGGGGCAAGTGGGGAATGGACAGATGGGAAAGGGGTTGTTTAGTTTCTAAAACTCAATAGCAAGAGCAGGCTCATAAGAATCATAGACTAGATTTCGTTCAAGACTTTAGTTAGAACCCTGCACCCAGGACTGTTAGTAGAATACACGAATATTTCAAATGTGCAAACCTTCTCATGCCACATCTAGTGACCTGCTGGCTTTCCACCACACTCTAATCCAGCAAGGTCATTAGAACAGTCTTCAATGATAGAATAGTTTCTATCCAAATAGTAATGTTTCATAAGGGAGCTACAAGCCATATGTGATTTCTGAATTCTTAAAATGTCATCAAGTTATATTTGAAGTATATGACCAAATAAATTAAGGACTTTACCTTATTTATTTACTTTCATACTTAATAGAAATATGTCTCTGTTGACTGACATTTGGAAGTCACAACAGGTGGGGAAACCATGTTAAACACCAGGGGAAATGTCGCGCATCTCACACCAGTAGCAAATCCCAAACTGACTAGGCTTCTTGGCAAGCCAGCTCAATAGAAGTGACTAATCAGGTCCTCCTATTTATATCTGAACTCCCTCTCCTTCTCTCAATAGAGAAATAAAGAGACAACTTTTTAAACACACTTTTGAAAGAGTAACACAGAAATTGTTCCTACTTATATGGCATGGTGCAAAAAAATTTCATTGAAGGTATACCACATGTAATGATCATATAATGATCATATTGATTTATCCATCTCTTCAGGGACTTATTATTCTTTGTGTTGGGAGTGTTCAGAATTCTTTCTACTAATTATTTTGAAATATTCAACTAATTTTTGTCAGCCATATTCACTCTAGTGTATCACAGAGAACATTAGAAGGTTTTCCCTAAGACCCTCTGAGATACATTTCAACAGCACTCTAACTTCTCCTTGGAGATATTTTCACAGGTGGAATTTAGAAATTATATCACAGTCCACTCGTCACTTATTTTGTTTAGTAAACAGTTTACTGAGGTCAGCTTCTATGTCCCATACACTGTTTCAGGCACTTGGGATGTGCCAGGGAACAAAGCAACAAAACTCTCTTCATTTTAAGGTTTGAGTTCCAGAAACTGGAGGGAACCAGACCTTATAGCAGTGAAGAAGTAAACATGTGATGTACGAAACATGAAGAACTCAGCAAGAAGGCAGTGTGGCAGCGTGAGGCTATGGAGTGAGGAGAGTGCTTTTCTTTTCCAGGGAAGAACTGACCCAGGTGTTTGAACAGAGATTCAGAGCACACTATGGGATAAGCCTCAGGAACACTGGGAGGAGGAGAAAGTTCTCTAACAAGTTCTCAGAAAGCACAAAACACCTTTAGGGACTAATGCAAGTGTGAAGGTACATGGCAGGTGCCTCCTCTGTAAGACATGAACATGGCCCCCCCTCATGCTTCCAAGCCCTCCTTTGTGGTTCTCTAGATCTAATCTCTGACTCCAGAGCTGAACATGCCAAGTGAGTGGTACAACATTCCTTCAAGAATGGAAACTGCCTAATATACTGTTAGTGGAAGAGACTAATTCATTCCCTGGCTCCCAAGGTTAGTTGTTTTCTCTCTTGATGGACCAGCTGGGTGAAACCTAAATGTAAACCAGAAAGGATGTCTTCTGTGAAAGAACAGCCCTGGAAAACTTTACAGAATTAGTAATCAAAATAAGGCTTCCCTTGGAGGATATACAACTTGTTGCACTGAAAATAACACAAGGTTGTCTACTTCAGATACCAAGGATTGCTTGAAATTTTCCAACACAGCTTTGGACAGTCATCCTGTCTCTTCAGTAGCTCCATGTTCTCTGTGGAAGCTGCTGACAATGGTGGACATGACTTAGGAAACCCCTGAAGCTTCAGCTGCTTCTGAGGGCAGACTTACAGCAGGGAGAGGACAGTCTGGGGTGCGGTGGGATGATAGATTAGAGCATCCCCAGACAAAGTGGAACGCTTGCCCTATCTCTCTTTATAGAAGAGTCTTCTTGGAGACCAATGTTTCTATATAGCAGGCTGTTCAGAGGATGACTTTAATGAACCAACATTAAAACATTCCATGGAGGAAGGGCAGTTCTTTATTGTTAGAACCAGGAGGAACAAAATACCCATCATGTCTAACCTCCATCTGCGTGTGATTTACAAAAATTGAAGGGAGTCTGAAGCTTGGGACAGAACTCATAGAACATTCCTACAGTATCTATGGTGCCTGTATAAAGTTGCAGTGGCTCTACCATTCGTGGTCCTTGCCTTGTGCCCTGGCCTCTCAGTTCCTATGTTAGAAGTCTTGAAGTTCATGCACTGTTGACTCCCTTCACCCCCAGTTTTCTTCCCCTTGTCATGGGTCACCACTCCCAATTTCCTCTCACCTCTCTCAAGTCTTCTCTCTAGACTCCTTGCTTGTATGTCCCTCTAATGTGTCATCAACACGAGCATTCGGTGTTGTCTTAGTCCAGTCTCTTTTTGACTCATTCCCCTGGTCACCTTCACCACCTACATGAAATACAAATTTAGAAATATTCATCTTTTGCCCCAGCACTGTAGTGATGTAATGAAGATCCGTGTATCATCTCCAACTGGGCACCTCATAAACATTTCTTTGCAACTGAACAAACTATACACTCCCCTTGATCTATATTCTGTACTTCATCCACATGGACTTTAATCCTCAAATCTCCCAAACCCTGAACTGCTTTGTCTCCCTATGTTTCTGCTTCTCATTCTTGCTTGCCATGGAGAAAAGTAGAAGAAACAGTGTTTGGCTGCATATAGGTGTGATAGAACCAGATACCTTTGTCGACTTTGGGGGCTCTAGCAATAAAATATAGAGCAAACACTAATATCAAGAGACAATGCTTTGCCTCACAGGTCAAATTGTCAGGACTTGAGCCAATGTCCCATCTCCAGCCCTTCCTCTACCCAACTCCTCCTGCATTTACCAATCCTGCTCTGGCTCTGATTTTTTTCTACAGTTCCTTTCTTCCACTAACTGCAGGCACATCAGCTCCACACCACAATTCCAGCACTTTATTTTCTGCACACCTGCACCTGGTCTGCTGATTGCTCAAGTAAGACATTTCCTAACTAAGCACATCAACACTGCTATAAACCCACAGTCCCCTGACTCAGCCTTATTCTCGGCACTGCAGGTTATCGCTGCTATCTGTATAGTCTTTTAATTTTGTTTTGTGTCCTCATACCCACTGTGAATCTTCCCATCCATTCTTCTGTTAACCTCTCAACTCTATCCATACTTCCATCTCGACATTGCAAAGAAAGCAGAGAGCATCCAACTGGAACAGCTGAAAATCACTCTGGCAAATCTGTAAGCTCATCCTCCCTGCTCCGGTCTTGTACAAACAAAAGAGATGTCCTTTTGTTTCCTACCCAAGACCGATGGCTACATGCTCATTCACTCAGCAGTTAATTAATGAATGTCTATGTGCCAGAGTTACAAATCAGTCTCATCGCCATCTCCTTAAAGTGTTCAAGCACAATTAAACCCCACTTACCTGTTTTAAGTGCTAGGGACTTATCGGCACAGAAACCAGAGCAAACCATCTGCCCACATGGAGCTGTAATTTCAGAGGAGGAGATGGCAATAAGCAAGATTAAGTAAAATAGACATTACACTGAGGAACAATTGACTTCTGCTGAATGCTTAAAGTACTGAAACTTTAGTAATACTGGAAAAACTGTGTCAGTGAAGGACTGCGTACAGTTAGGAGAAAAACCAAAGAGATTCTTAAGGAAAGAGAGGGAGCTGCAGGCTTTGCTTTTTCATACCAGAAACTCCCTTGCTCTGGAAGGAAAAAAGACTGAAGTAAATATGGACCCAGCATACCCAGAATACTGCAATTCTCAGTATCAGTGAAACAGCCAGAAGAGAATGAGAAGACTATATCTGTCTATGTCCACAGGGGCAGTCTTCAGTGCTTTTCTTTTTGGATATTTTATTCACATTTCAAATATTATCCCCTTTCCTGGTTCCCCTCTGGAAATGCAATATCCCATCTCTCCCTCCCCCTGCCTCCGTGAGGGTGCTCCACTACCCACCTAGTCACCCACCCACCCACTCCTTCCTTCCTGCCCTGGCACTCCCCTACACTGCTGCATCAAGCCTTCCCAGGAGCAAGAAATTTTCATTCCATTGATGTCTTACAAGGCCATTCTCTGCTACATATGTAGATAAAGCCAGGGGACCCTCTATGTATACTCTGGTTGGTGGTTTCGTCCCTGTGAGTTCTGGGAAGGGGATCAGGTTTGTTGATATTGTTTTTTCAATGGGTTACAAACCCATTCAGCTCCTTCAGTTCTTTATCTAATTTCTCCATTGGGAATCCCATGCTCAGTCCAATGGTTGGCTGTGAGCATCCACCTCTGTATTTGTTAGACTCTGGCAGAGGCTCTCAAAAGTCAGCAATATCAGGTTTCTGGTATCAAGAACTTCTTGGCATCAACAATAGTGTCTGGGTTTGGTGTCTGTATATGGGATGGATCCCCAGGTTGGGAAGTCTCTGGATGGCCTTTCCTTAAGTCTGTGCTCCACACTTTGTCTCCATATTTACTCTACTGAGTATTTTGGAAGTATTAGAAGTAGTCAGTACTTCTAAGAAAAACTGAAGCATCCACACTTTGGTCTTCTTTCTTCTTGAGCTTTATGCGTTTTGTGAATTGTATCTTAGGTATTCCAAGCTTTTGAGCTAATTTCCACTTAGTTACAGTACATCTGGCTTTATGGGAAGGTCTTTGATCCACTTGAACTAGAGCTTTGTACAAGGAGATAAGAATGGATCAATTTCCATTTTTCCACATCCTGACATCCATTTAAACTAGCATCAATGACTGGAAATGCTGTCTTTGTTCCACTGGATGGTTTTAGCTCCTTTTTCAAAGATCAAGTGACCATAGGTGTGTGGGGTTCATTTCTGGGTCTTCAATTATATTCCACTGATCCAACTGTCTCTGTACCAGTACCATGGAGTTTTTATCACTGTTGCTCTACTACAGCTTGGGGTCAGGGATGGCGATTCCCCCAGTAGTTATTTTATTGTTGAGAATAGTTTGCACTATCCTGAGTTTTTTGTTATTCCAAATGAATTTTTAAACTGCTCTTTCTAATTTTATGTAGAATTAAGTTGGAATTTTGATAAGGATTGCATTGAATTT
The DNA here is from genome assembly GCF_963924665.1 of Micromys minutus. NCBI lineage: Eukaryota > Metazoa > Chordata > Mammalia > Rodentia > Muridae > Micromys > Micromys minutus. The sequence goes on along the minus strand of NC_137973.1, from coordinate 43,458,090 downwards.
ATAGATTGCTTTCAGAAAGATAGACATTTTTACTATAATAATCCTGCCCATCCATGAGCATGGGAGATCTTTTCATCTTCTGAGATCTTTGATTTCTCTCTTTACAGACTTGAGATTCTTTCACTTGCTTTGCTAGAGTCACACCAAAGTATTTAATATTATTTGTGACTATTGTGAAGGGTGCCATTACCTTAACTTCTTCCTTTCTTTATCTTTTGAGTAGAGGAAGGCTACTGATTTGTTTGAGTTAATTTTATATCCAGACACTTTGCTGAAGTTGTTTATCAGGTTTAAAAGTTGTCTGGTGGAATTTTTGGGGTCACTTAAGTATGCTATCATATCATCTGCAAATAGTGACATTTTGACTTTTTCCTTTTCAATTAGTATCTCTTTGACCCTCTTTTCTTGTCTAATTGCTCTGGCTAGGACTTCAAGTACTGTATAAAATAGGTAGGGATAGAGTGGACTACCTTGTCTACTCCCTGAGTTTAGTGGGATTGCTTCAATTTTATGTTCGTTTAGTTTGACATTGGCTACTGGTTTGCAGTATATTGCTTTTTACCATGTTTGGGTAAAGCCTTGAATTCCTGATCTTTCCAAGACTTTTATCATGAAGGGGTGTTGAATTTTGTCAAAGATTTCTCAGCATCTAATGAAAGGTTTATGTAGTTTATTTTCTTTGAGTTTGTTTATATAGTGAATTACATTGATGGATTTTCATATATAGAACCACCCCTGCATCCCTAGGATGAAGCCTACTTGATCATGATGTATGATGATTTTGATGTGTTCTTGAATTCAGGTTGCAAGAATTGAGTATTTTTGCATCAATATTCATGAGTGAAATTGGTCTTAAGCTCTCTTTTTTTGTTGGGTTTTTGTGTGGTTTAAGTATGAACTTACCAGGATAGAACGAGAAGATCAAACCTAAGAAGAATAGGTATAGAAGAGAGCAAAGATTCCATACTTAAAGGTCGAGTAAATATCTTCAACAAAATTATAGATGCAAACTTCCCTAACCTAAAAAAAGAAATGCCCATGAACATACAAAAATTCTACAGAACTCTAATAGATTGGACCAGAAAAATAATTTTCCTGTCAGAAAATAAACAAAACACCAAAAGCATAAAACAAAGAATATTAAAAGCAGTAAGAAAAACAGGTCAAGTAACATATAGGCAGACCTATCAGAATTATACCAGACTTCTCACCAGACACTCTAAAAGCCAGAAGATACTAGGCAGATATTATCCAGACACTAAGAGGGCACAAATGCTAGCCCAGCCTACTTATACCCATCAAATCTCTCTATTAGCATAGATGGAGAAACCAAGATATTCCAGGACAGAACCAATTTTACATATCTTTTCATAAGTCTCTCTCTACAAAGAATAATAAATTAAAAACTCCAACACAGGGAGAGATACTATACCCCAGAAAAAGCAAGAACATAATAATCTTTTAAAAGCCCAAAACAAGATACCCACACAAACATAATTCTACTGCTAACAACAAAAATAACAGACACTCACAATCACTTTTCCTTAATATCTCTTAACATCAAAGGACTCAATTCCCTAATAGAAAGACATAGACTATAAGACTGGATATATAAACAGGATCCAGAATTTTCCTGCATACAGGAAAAGCACCTCAGTGGCAAAGACAGACACTACCTCAGAGAAAAAGGCTGGAAAGCAATTTTCTGAGCAACTGATCCCAAAAACAAGCTGAAGTAGCCATTATAATATTGAATAAAATGGACTTTCAACCAAAAGTTATCAAAAAAGATAAGGAAGGATACTTGATACTCATCAAAGGAAAAATCTATAAAGATGAACTCTCAGTTCTGAATATCTGTGTTTCAAATGCAAGGGCACCAACATTCATAAAAGAAACTTTACTAAAGCTCAAAGCACACATTGCACCTCACACAATAATAGACGTCAATACCCCACTCTCAAAAAGGGACAGATCATGGAAATATAATCTAAACAAAAGCACAGTGAAGCTAACAGAAGGTATGAACAAATGGATTTAACAGATATCTATAGAACATTTCACCCTAAAACAAAGAATATAGCTTCTTCTCAGCACCTTATGGTACCTTCTCACAAAACAGGCCTCAACAAAATAAGATTAAAATAATTTTATGTATTCTACCATATCATCATAAACTAAAGCTAGTTAGTCTTCAGTAACAACAAAAAATATGAGATAGCCCACATACATATGGAAGCTGACCAACACTCTACTCAATGATAACTTAGTCAAGAAAGAAATAAAGAAAGACATTAAAGACTTCGTAGATTTTAATCAAACTGTTGACACATATTACCTAAATTTATGGTAAACAATGAAAGCAATGGAAAGAGGAAACTTCATGGCATTAAGAGCCCTGGTAAAGAAACTGGAGAGATCTTACACTAACAATTTAACAGCACATCTTAGAGCTCTAGAACAAAAGGAAGCAACCTCAACCCAAGGTTAGTAGAACGCAGGTAATAGTCAAACTCAGAGCTGAAATCAACCAATTAGAAACAAAGGGAACAATACAAAGAATCAACAAGATAGCTATACCCCTAGTCAAACTAAATAAAAGACCCATAGAAAGTATTCAAATTCATAAAATCAGAAATAAAAAGGGAGACATAATAACAGAAACCTGGGAAATCTAAAAAATCATCATACTCTACTACAAAAGCCTATAATCAACACAACTCTAAAATCTGAATGAAATGGACAATTTTCTACACAGATACCAGGTACTAAAGTTAAATCAGGAATATATAAACCATCTAAACAGTTCCACAACTCATAAAGAATTAGAAGCAGTCATTAAAAGTCTTTCAACTAAATTAAGCCCAGGACCAGATGGGTACAGAATTCTATCAGACCTTTAAGAATACCTAATACCAAAACTCTTCAAATTATTCCACAAAATAGAAATAGAAAAAACACAACCTGATTAAGTGGTCTTGTGTTACAGCATACAGGACAGTGTTCTGTCAATCACAAGCATAACAAATACTTCCTTCTCTTAATGGCCTACGTTGTTGCCCCCACAGAGCTGGTCTTGCATCCTTTTCTGAATCTGAGAATCTTAGCAAGTTAAAGAGCTCAACTTAGGTGAAGAAATAGAGGAATACTCTAAAAGAGAGGATGACCCTTGTTTTGAGGTCAGAAAAAGTCTTCTCTCACCTCAGCCCTGCAAGAGACACATTTATTCCTGTAACATATGATTATATTTTTTCAGTGCAGATTATTCTAGGACTTAGTGTCCCAGTTAATAAAAAGACAGGTGTCATGCTAGAGTTGTGAAGACACCCTGGGAACAGCCAAAGTAGTCAAGGCTATCTTTGTTACCAGGCTTCACACACACTAATTGTTCTGTTTCTCAGCCTGGCCAAATCTAATCCTACTTAAGCCCTGGCCATTCTCCTTTGGTGAGTTCTTTCTCTCTGACCTTTATGCTGCGGATAATCCGTTTGCCACCACTCCCTGAGCATTGATATCTCTGGAGACACTTAATCCCATTTAAGTCTCACCTTCTTAAGAAACAATGCTGTCCTCTATCTATCCCATTACTCCCCAGCAGAGTGCATTTCTTATTCCACAGCTAATTTTCACGTAGACCATTTTTTCTGCTTCCATTTCCTCATCTTCCCTTCTAAAACTTGTCCCAACATCCATAAGTGTTCCATCTCCATCAACCTCCATAATGTTAATTCTTATATTCACCTTTAGTCTCTACTTTGCTCTGTCTTTTACTAATAATAGAACAATTGGTTGCACTCTTCTCTGTCTAGTCCTCTCTCTTACCGTTTATGACATGATATTTGTTGTCTCCAACCCCAAGAGACTTTTATTACTATTCAACTATACTTGGCGATGCTGGAGATAGTCAGTGCTCTGTCTCAGACATCATTTATTGTCTCAGTTCTTGGCTGGTGACCCTATCTAACTCAAATTTTTAAATAACATCTATTTGCAAACTAAGAATCTTGTTCAATAACTTCTGCTCAGATATGCTCTGACCACAGGCCACCCTCAATCTCTTACCTCTTCTGCCTTTGCTCTTAATAATTTGGCATTACAGATCTTTATACATCCTCCTGACATAGAGAACACAAGGCAGAGCATCTTTGACTCTACTCATTCCTTAACTACTCATACCCATCTAAATGTGACCTATGTAGGTGCTGGAAACACTCTCCATTTGAGATTATTTTATTCTGTGACTAGCACTGCTTTCTTACACTCCACCAAACACCTCTTACTGAGCCTCCATGCATCCATCTTGACCTCCTCTGCCTATTATGATTCTGCAGTCAGAGGAGAGTTAACAAAGTGTATATAGAAATATGCCACTCATCTGCTTACAGTCCTTCTGTGGTGGCCATGATTAAGGTTGGAGCACTCTTTCTCCAGACAGGTTGAATGCCTATAGCTTCTTCATCTCCCACTTCTTCGCTGGTGATACTGTGCACAAACTGATGTCACTCACCCACTGAAGATACTTCCATAACACCCCGACTTCAGCAGGATGTAACATCACTCTCATATTTTTCAGACTCTATTCTCCAGCTCAGAACATGTTTAGTTTCCCTGGATTCTTAGCTCTTTAACAGGTAATATTAGTTTCAAGCCAGGTGGTGGCAAAGAGTTTGGAAGCCGACTTTGGAAGGAGAGATGACAGGCTGTGTGGCTAGATGGCATGCTGCAATCTTTCGGTACAGGACTAGGTTACGATTCTAAAGATCTAGGATTAAGCCAATGGATAGGAAGAATTTCTATTAATTGAGATGAAGAAAACTATAGGAGTAGGCTTGAGTATGTTAATTTAGGCAGTGTACCACAGTCAAGACATCTCATGGTGAAAAAAAGCTATATTTTTAAATTAAGTTATCAGTTGTCAGAATGGATGATACAGTTTCAGACACAAGGTTTTGGCTTCATCCCAACTCTTATAGATGCCATAAAGTTGGTCTATAAGGATATTTTAGTGTAGTTGGTGGAGCCAGGTCTTCAGAACTACTGCTGTCTAGATATTTACTCTGAGCATGTTTTTCAAAATTCTAATAAGCAAAACACTCTTGGTTGTGCATAAGGCTTGGAGCTACTTCTTTTCTCTAAAGCCTCCCAAACTCATAAGTATTAGACAAGGTTTTCTTGGACAGAGGATGTGCCAGGTCCTCTGATAAACCATCTGCTAGGAATCTGTCCCACTGTAACACTGAGCCAAGAGCTCCAGATGGGGCTGTGAAAGGACTCCAGTCTGGATGAAGAAGGCAAGGGATAACTATGGGCACACATTCAAATCATTGTGCCTGGGCCACCAAGGACATCATCAGACAATGTTCTTTCAGGCTTTTTCGAAGTATCGAAATACCTATCATTTAAGGATGGGACAGCTAAGCCCAGAAGGTCCCTAAAACTAATTCTGTGGGTAATTTGAGGGCAGATGTCACCTTATAAGTAAAGCTTTTAAAAAATTGCAAAATCCCAACCTGAAAACAGACAAAAGCTTTACCTTAAACCTATCTACAATGAGTGGGAGAAGGGGGGAGACGTCTTCCCTTAAAATAACTTGCTTGCTAATGAAAATATATGCAAATTTCTCGGACTCGGAAGTGCATTTGAGGAAAACAGTCAAGCTCCACAGCTAGTCCATCACCTACCTGCAAGGTTTTATGAAAAATCTTGGGTTAATTAAAAATGTTAGTGCCTCAGTTTGAGAAGATTCATCCTCTTCTGCAGATGCCCAAAGAACCAAGGTTCTAGGTGTGTGGCCATGGTAACCTGGAGTATGCCCCATTTTCTGTGTCCATACTTGAATACAATAGTATTTTCTTGTGCTCAGCACAAGAATGCTCAACAGATGACTTGCTGGGATTCTCTGTCCTAAATAAGCTCAAAGGATTAATCAATGACAAGACTTCTAAGCTCTTTATAGCCAACACCAATGAAATGGGAAGAAATTTCAGAGGGGCACCTTGGAGGCAAATACACATTAGAAGGGTACAGTTAATACAGGCTCATGCTTTCAGCAGTTCATTTGTCTAGAATTGGTAGCTAATGCTAGTAATTTAAGAATAGAGGAAATAACTTGATAGTAAACTTACTAAATAATAAGGCATTCTTTTGTCTTTCTAAGCCTTGAAGAGTAACAGAAGTAGTTCTAAGTAGAATCTATCCCTAGTACCCTGGACAGAGATTCAAATACAAATGCCTTAAGAAAACATTGTGGTCTGAGAGAGTGGAAGTTATTTATGAAATCCAAACTGGTTTCTAACAAACATGGAAATTATTTTATGTTAACAAATTAGTTAATTTCAATGTGTGTGCTTTGTGTGTGTGGGGGGGGGTGGGTGGGTGGGTGCACATGAGGATGTGTGCACATATGTGAAGCCTAGAGAAGGGTGTCAGATTTCCTGTTTCATTACTCTCCATCTTCTGCCCTTTGACACAGGGTATCTAATTGAACCCGGGGTTCACTATTCCTCAGCTATGTTAACTGGCCAGCAAGCCCCTCTCACGCTCCTTTCGCTCTGCTTCCTAAATCCCAAAACTGGGGTTACATAAACTCACAGTCATCCTGGTATTGTTTGTTTTGTTTTGTTTGTATGTGGATGCTAAGGATCATAACTCAGGTCCTTATACTTGCAGAAAAATTTTTCTTACCCCTTCAGCCATCTTACCACAACTGTCCCCTGCAACTAAACCATGAAAATCTTTTTTGTAAATGGATATTCTTTGTATTTACATTTCAAATGTTGTACCCTTCCCCCCACTCTCCTCCCTCTTCCCCCTCCACTTGCTTCCATGAAGGTGCTTTCTCTCCCAACCACCTTCTCTACCTCAGTGCCTAGGCATTCCCCTACACTGGGAAAATGCACCTTCACTGGACCAAAGGCCTCTTCTCCCATTGATGCCAGACAATGCTATTCTCTGCTACAAATGCAACTGGAACCATGGGTCTCTCCATGTGTGCTCATTAATCAGTGTTTTATTCCCTTGGAGCTCTGAAGGGTTTGGTTGGTTGATGATGTCGTTTGTTCTTCCCATCGGGTAGCACTTTCAGCTCCTTCAGTCCATTTTCTAGCTCTTTCATTGTAGTCCCCATGTTCAGTCCAATAGTTAGCTGTATCTGTATGACTTTGGCAGAACTTCTGAGAAGGCTTCCATATCTGGCTCCTGCCAGTAAGCACTTCTTGGCATCTGTAATAATCTTGTGTTTGGTGGCTGCATATGTGGTGGATCCCCAGGTGAGGCAGTCTCTGAAGGATCTTTTCTCCAATTCCTGTTCCTCTATTTATCCCTCTATTTCCTCCCATGACTGTTTTCTTCCCCCTTCTAAGGACTGAGGCATCCACATTCTGGCCTTCCTTCATTTCGAGCTTCATAAGGTCTGTGAATTGTTTCTTGGGTATTCAGAATTTGGGGGGCTAGTATCTGCTTATCAGTGAGTGCATAACATGTGTGTTCTTTAGTGACTGGGTTACCTCCCTCGGGATGATAGCTTCAAGTTTTATCCATTTGCCTAGGAATTTTATTTAAAAAAAAAAAAAAGTGGAATTTCTGTCCTTCCTCTAGATGCAGAGAGAAGTGCATTAAGAGAGAGAGAAATGCTGTGAGCAGGCATGCTACTCATCTCAATATGCATTAATAGCTTGCCTGTGATTGTAGATGACAAGAAAGCATCAGCTTACAGCAGGGCAGGTCCTCTCAGGGCCGCATGCTTGCTGTGTGATCTTAGACAAGAAAGTTTTTGTGCTTTCGTATCCTAACCTGTAACGTGGACCACCATATTGGATTCATATTTTAAAACAAAGTAAAGATTAAATGATTCAATATACATAATGTACTTTTATGTGGTACCTGGAACAGAGCAAGTATAGTAACAGCTTTGGCTACTTTGGAATTATCAGCTCATTGCCATAAACATGGGTTCTATGTTTAATCTCCCAAAGTACTGGGTTAGAACACATTCCCCATAGTGCTTATGGAATCTTAATGCGTGTTATCATGAAGAGGCCTGTCACACACAGGCAGGATAGAACATCATAGAGCTCAAGATGGGCACATGTTAAACCCTGTTGTGCCAGGAAAAATGACCTGGGAGGGCTTTCTGGTTGTAAGATGAAGAGTAATTTTCAACATTGCTTTTTGTCTCATACAGAAACTGAAATGCAGTAGTACCATTCCCACCTAAAGAAAAAAAAATTAAATGATTTCGGCATCAAGGCATGAAGTCAGAGAAACATATGAATTACTATATTAGTTTATTCCTGATCTGCTAATCTCAGGATGAATACAGCACGTTTTTTTTTTTTTTTTTTTTTTTTTTTGATATTTTATTAGGCTCAGCTACATGAAATTGCACATTTGTGGGTCAAATGAGACTTAATATCAGCACTTTTCATAGAGGTCAGTTTATAATATGTCCTGGACCTTGGTATTCCAAGAACCACACTTTAATTGTTATTTTCTTCATGCTTTGTTCTCTGTAGAAAATGTATTAAAGGGCATGTTTTAAAAGATGTATGTGAAATAAAGACATTTCAGGGCTGACCTTGGGTTGCATAAAGATCGAGTTTGCATAAAACTCCCAACGATTTTGTCTCACTCATGCATAGTGCTGCTAAAATTGGACATGCCTTCTGAGAACACCTATTTCAGACCCTCCTAGTGATGAGTTAACAGGGGTTGTGAGGGGTGAATTTATTTACCCATGGTCACAGTTAGAAAGGATCAGAGTCAAAAATAGCTCTCTGGTCTCTCAGCCCCTATTCTGTTTCTCTTGTGTGAAAATTGAATCTCTATTGTCTGGAATCTTGTCAGGCTTGGTTCATAAGAAAGCCACAGGCATGGTGTCAAAAACTTGGGGTGGGATCTGAATTGGATTCTGGGATGCACTTTGCTAGTTTATTTAACTAGAGGCTTGATTTCAGACAGAAGTCATGAGGAAAATAATTATCTGTGTCTAAGAATGCTTAGACCTCTCAGATGAGTGATATCATTGAAGTCAAGAAATATGGAGAAGACAGGAGAGGCATCTCAGCCACTCACATGCAAGGTATCTGGTGCCTCCAATGTCTTACAAAACAGCACACAGGTTCAAAAATTCTGGCAGCTGCAGAGACACAGGTGGGCCAACATCATTCTTGAGAGGTAAGCTTTCTTCCAACCATCTTCCAAGTTTTCCACCATTGTGTTCAACTGAGTGAACTTAATGAGTTTCCCAGTAAAAAGCATTATGAAAAAATAACTTGTACTGATTGGCCTACACCCTGGGTACCTGAACCAATAACTGTACTGAAAAACAAAACAACAAACAATAAAACCAGTCTTACCCAGATCTGCTTAAACAAATCAATAAGTGTTCCCTAAATTAGAAGATGGTGCTCAGTTCTCCCTAGCTAGGCACAGGAGATTGGGGCCCCTTTAGGTGATCTACAAGACCAAGAATCTAACATAAAATGATGTCATACTTGCATGTTTCCTATGAACATCATTTTACATACCTCAAAGCATTCTTAGATTATTTATAATACCAAATACAGTATAAATGCTATGTGGGTAGTTGAACTATTTGATGTAGGGAGTTATTGCAAGAGGAAAAGGCTGTACATGATCCGAACAAGCATATTTCTTTACAAGTATATGCTTTTTATGTTAATGTCCTTATATGTTTATCTATTCAACAATGTTTACTAAATATGTATTCTATTAGCAGTTCATTAAAACTTTGTCACTAATTTGGACAGCCAGCAATGAATGAATTAAAAGCATCCAAGAGAACTAAAGGTAGATTCCTTAAAAATTTAAAAGTGAGAACTGGTTGCTAGTGATCAGCCAGCAGGTATTTAAGGCAGAGGCTATTCCAAAATTTACTCAACTGCTTCTTCGCTGATGGATGTTCAGGTTCATCCTGAGTTTTCAGTGTGACAGGTGTCCTTGCAATGAACATTTTTGTGGCTCTGTGTTTGTATACAACCATGAATATGTTTCTAAGGCAATTCCCAGATACTGAATTCCAGAGTCAGAGCTCATGGAGGTTTGACTTGTTTTTTATAAGATTTGTTCTAGAAAGTTTATTTCTGATGATTCATGCCCTTATAATCTTGTTACTTGTGGACCCATAAATGTGTGTGTGTGTGTGTGTGTGTGTGTGTGTGTGTGTGTGTGTGTGTATGTCTGTACAGAAATACACACACATATACATATATGATTTATAAATATGTGCTATGTACATGTGTAATTTCATAGCAATGTTCTAAGAACATGTAAAGAGATACAGTATGTTTTAATGGAGCTGTATTTCTGTCAAACTTAAAAAATGCTGTTATTTTTACAATTCATGATATCATAGCACAGACAACAAAGTCTGTACAAACTTTATCAGTGAAATGCAAGACTACAAAGGTCTACCTTGCTTAAGAAGAAGTGTTTCTGTCTTCCTCTTGTTCCAATACCACCCTAACGTCCCAGAAGCCAAAGCTTACTTTGCTCAGTAGGAAAAAAAATTCTCTGTAGGTGGAAACTTCAAGAAATAATATTCTTAAGAGTTGTTTTTATTTTAAATAGGTAAGACTCTGTCTGAGTACTTGTGTGCCACATGCTTTGGATCTCTTGGAACTGAAGTTACAGGCACCCGTGAACTACCATGTCAGTACTTGGAACCAAAACCTGGTTCTCTGCAAGAGTAGTATGTACTTTTAACTGCTGAGTTATCTTTCCAGCTCCAAATTTGATCTTTTTTACCCAGGACCCTTCTCCTTCTGAAGGTCCAAGAGAATGGCAATGATTATTCATACTAAAAAAAAAATTAGTGGCATAGAATAGGAAAAGCCTGAAAGGAAACAAAATGCTAAGGCAGATCTCAGCAGATACTAACCATGTGGGTTGATCCAGGACAAACAAATTACCCCAGAGGTGTTCTGACAGAACAGTGACCTACCATTTCTAGTGACAGACAGAATCTAGGGATCCAGTTCTTAGCCATGGGAAATCCCAACCTGCCAATGCCAACAGATGGACAGAGAGAAGAAGGCAAGCTTCTGCCTACCCTGTGCCAGAGGGAAATCTTGTTAATTCCCAGCACAAATCATTCCACATAGACTTTTTGCATTATTGAATGCCATTTCTCTGATTAAAATGGCTTGAATTGTTTTTCTCATTAGAATCATTTGATATTTAGAATGCTGTGACATTCAATGAAAATGCTAAAGTTGAATGTGAGAGAGGCAATATCCAATTTAATTTATTTAAGAAGACCGGGACTCTCTGTGTAGGCATCATCAAATTTTATGTGCTCTTCAATTAATTTTTCTAATGATAATGCTTTTATTTTTTATTTAGTTTATTTTTTACTGGATGACTCTTGACAAGAGCAGTGAGTATTGATTCATAGAATATGGTAGCTAAATTAAAAACTTACACAATTCAATCTTTAAGGAGATAAAAATAAAATAGACACTGAAATATTAAAGCCAAGTGATTTTCCCTTGAGTGAGCACTTACCATCTTGTTAACCTTGGTGTAGAACTTATACAGATCCTGAATGTACCCTACAGAGAAATATTCTGCTTCAGACACATTTGCTGAAGAAAAGGTATCACAAACAGTGGTAATTTTGTCTTCCATCTACACCTAGATCCAATGTCTAGAGCAGGCCCCCCTCCTTTTTTGATGCCCCCTAGATCCAGTCTTTACCTTTCCCAGATCTGCTTTGGTGTGTAGTCTGTACCAACGACAGTCCTATGTCCTGTGGTTAATGATTGAACCTGGTAGAAAGGGAGGCATGGAAGCCAAAGTCTCTAGGAATCAAAGTCTCCGGGGTCATAAGTTGGCGTGACCCACCTCGAAATTCTCTTCTAGCCCTCCATGCAGTCTCCATGCTCCTGTGACTGATCTTTGTTCTCCACCCTTCTTAGCCCAGGAAACCTTATCAACATCCCCTGTTTTCCCTTTTCTCTGACTGGGGATCTGGGAACAACTTCTCTGTCAACTATCCATCACCTCAGCAATACATTACATGTCATGTAGATCCCATCAAACAGTACGGACTGTAATCCCAAAGGTATACAAGAAAATCACTCTCTCCCCATGATCCAAATTTAAAATATAAATACTTGACTACTGGGTAATTTATTTGTATTCTGTTGAAAAAGTCTTGGTTTGCTTTTCAGAGACATTTATGTTTTACAAAATATAATTCTTCATTATTTGCTGTCCTTTCTATTTCTAATCCAAGAGATGGATAATTAGATCCTGAAATACAGGTTTGTTCTCAAGCAAGGCAAAGGGTGATATAGAAGAAATATCAAATGACCATAAATGACCATAAATGACGATTAGATGTTGTAGAACAAGCAATAACACAGCAGAATAATGTACAATGCCGAAAGTATAGTTAATGTTACCAGCAGGATTATTTTTTACCTTTGCTTCTTTAAAATAACTATGCTAGATGCATTGACTGAGGTTATTGGTAATTCTCACTCTGGCATCTGATAAAACATTAAACATTTTGTTGGCCTTTCCAATGTCCAGCAACTTGATACAATATATATATATACCAAGCTATAACTGTGCATGGTACCTGTCTACAGTTCCAGCTCTTAAGGCAATATGATCAGCAACCCGAAGCAAGTATCTTTCAATGGTGTTGGTACATTTTTTTTATATTACAATGGATAAAACTACTGTAGAACCATTGGGTATAGGAGTTAATGAAGGTTATGGATATCTTCATGGATAATTTCAGTGGCTCAGTGTTAGTGAGGTAAGGAGAGTCACCATGAGCTCTAGAGACTAAGTGATTTTAGGAATTAGACTCCAAGCTATAGCATTTATAAGGGCTGTGGAGAGAAGTTGGAATTAAACCAATCAGCTAACAGCAGTAATAAGGACTGACAGACTTTCAGGAAGATTGTGTATGTGGAAAAGTGTTTGCTGCCTCAGTAACCATCACCTCTTAGGATCCACAGAGGAATATGAGGTCTGGCCACTGAATTTGGACCACAAACCAATGAGCAGAAAAAAAAGAGCTACAAGTAAAGGAAGGTGGGGAAGAGCCAGAACTTGCTGGGCTCCTCTGTACCACTTAGCAGCGCACTAGGAGACCAATGCCAATGGAAACAGCCATTGTTTCCTGCTGGCTTCCAGATCTCATGCAAGTATCTTATGTTTTCATCTGGAACCTGAAAACACACGGAGAAAAGAATTCTTGGAAATGTGTTGCTTAAAGTAGCCAAAGCAACGAAGCACAGTACAGTATGAGTTCTTGTGTTGGGTAGGGATCCCCAGAGGAACAGAACTGATGTAATATGTAAACATGTCTCATAAAAGAAAAGCTAGAGATTTGGGTTACACAATAAGGCCTGGCCAGTCCAACTGTCTACATGCTTGATATACAGGGACCCCTGCAGCTGCCCCGATCACAAAGCTTAATGCCTCTGCAATCCTTATCTGGTGATGAAGACCTTGACCACTCTGAGAATGTGGAGTTCAGTCTGATGTTACTGGGGATTGAGGCAGCAGCACCAGCTCACTGGCTCAGGAAGATTCCAAGGAGGGAAAGCAATGCTGCTGTTTCCTAGGACCTCGTTGTATCTGGGCTTCTGGAAAGTGACATTGACTCTGAGAATAGGCTTTATACCTCATGTAATAATTCTCTCTGGGTTTCATGCCTCCTAGACGATTTCAGAACCCATCAAATTGGCAACCGAGTAACCATCACAGTCACTCCAGGTCAGCCTACAGTCACTATGCTCTTTAACAGCTTGCTGTTTTACATCTTTGTTTGTTTATTTTCTTATACTTTAACTCATGTTTTAAGTTTATGTATTAAATATTATTGCATTATTTCCCCTTTCCTTTCTTCCCTCCAGCTTATCCCAAGTTTCTTTCTTCCAATTCCTTCCTTGGCTCCTCAACTCTCAAAATCATAGCCTCTTCTTCCCCAATAATAATTGTTACACGCATTGAGAGATAGAGAAATTGGAGAGAGGGGGAGGTTAGGGGAGGGAGACACGAGAGAAAGATAGAGATAGATAGATAGGTAAATAGAGAAAGAGAGAGAAAGAAACAGAGACAGAGACAGAAAGACAGAGAGACTGCTGAGTCTGTTTGTGTATATATGGTTTTCAGGACTGAGCACTTTGAGCTGGACAACCAGTAAGGCAGCTTATCCCAGGGCAAGGCTAGTCACTCTTTCCCAGTGGTCATCAGTTTCCTAAAGTTCTTTGTCCAGGGATGTGAACCCAAAGATTTTCCCCCTCCTATCTATTAAAACTGCAATTGTTAGGATTTTGCTTGTGCAACTATTCCTTTAAATGATAGTTTTGCAGTAGACCTTCCATGATTCTGTTTTTTAGCATATTTAATTCCTAAAGATAATAGAAAAATCAGACTTATATAGAACATGATAAAAATTATTTGAAAATATATAATCTCTTCTCAATTGTACAAAAATCTTATATATACTTTTATACAAATTTTATTTACACATTTCATTTCTATCTGAATTAAATGCTTATTTTGTTATTCTCTGACTTACATACTGACATAGAAGATGTACTCATTACCTTTGTATTACAGATCTATTTTAGTCTCAGTTTCAGCCCATCACTGCAGGCCTGACACAATGGATTTGCCAGGTTCATGGGAGTTGGAACCTGTGGCTGATGATTCACACAGCAGTCTCAGATATCAGAAAATGGACAGAACAAAGCAGGCCTAAGTTTCTTACACTTACCCCCTCCCAACTCCTACGTACAGTATGCAGCTAATAAATCCCACCTTCTAAAGGTTAGATAAATTCCCACCAATCGAAATTCAGGCAGGAAAAGCCAAGTACCACCATCCAGGGAAACAGTTTCTCAAATGTAAACCTGCAGGGGAAAATGTACTACTAACTTTCAACTTGTGGTCCATATATGATCCTAGCCAGTTTAGGATGTAAAATGCCCTTAGTCCCTAATGTATTAATAATGTCCAGAGTGTTCGATGTCTTTTCTGAGATGCAAGGGAAACTTTTTATCCATAAACTCTTGTATTCTTTATAGCCACACACTTCTAGTACACAGTGTTACATGACAAATATCTCCCCTTATGAAAGGACTAATGTGAGGATAACAAGGGAAAACGAGACCGAAACCCAATACACACACTTTTAAGTCTTGCATGTACAGGGTCTGGATCTTATATTGTCATGACCAGAATTTAACCAGGTTTAGTCAGCTCCATTACTGTGGCTCTGTCACTTGTAGCACATAGGAACTTTCTAGCTGCCTGGAAGCCAGCCTTCAGATGAAGATGTAGAACTCTCAGCTCCTCCTGCACCATGCCTGACCGGATGCTGCCATATTCCTGTCTTGATGATACTGGACTGAACCTCTGAACCTGTAAGCCAGCCCCAATTAAATGTTATCCTTTACAAGCGTTGCCTTGGTCATGGTGTCTGTTTACAGCAGTAAAATCCTAACTAAGACAACCAATAAATAAATAAATGAATATATGTGTAATAATGTGACAATCATATTATTTATTTATTCAAATATGTAACCAGACCTCATTGGATCATGGTTACAGTGACTTATGAAAACTTGCATAGCCACACCTATGAAATCATTTCTTACTTTGACCTATCTGAGATGTGAACTTCCACCCCCCATTTAATTTATTATTATTTCTTTACTTATTCACTTTACATCCCACTCACTGTCCCCCTCTTAGTCACTTCCTACTACAACCCCCTCATCCCCCATCCTTTTCCCCTCTGAGTTCATGGAAACCACACCAGGTATCCTCCATCCAGGCACTTCAAGTCTCTGCGAGGCTAGGCACTTCTTCATCCACTGAGACCAAACCAGGCATCCCAGCTTTTAGAACATATCCCAGGTACAGGCAACAGCTTTGGGATAGACCCCATTCCAGCTAGTGAATCACTCTTTTTAAATGAAAAATTGTCAAATGATTTTTTTAATATTTTTAATGCTCAGAATTTTTTCATGAGTGAAATCTTGCCTTTAAGGATGTTTCTCTATTGTCCTACTACAAAGTGTACGGTCTCCCTTCAACAGCACCAAGTTTGCTAATCATTACTTCCATTTTGTTCACATGTGTGAGTATACTTCTCCTCTGGTCAACTGTCATGCTTGTAAACTCCTGTTCTGCTTTTGCTGACATTTCCCCCAGTAATCCTGGATAAAGCAGTGTATTAGTGACTTTTATGTTGCTATGACAAAATACTATAATGAAAAGTATCTTACAGAGAAGAACTAAAGAATTTGGTTTTTCTTAAGTTTTGAAAAAATACGGAAGGATTGAAGGAGTTGAAGAGGTTTGCAACCCTCCAGGAAGAACAGTATCAACCAACCAGACCCCTCAAAACTCCCCACCCATGGCTCCAGCTGCATATGTAACAGAGGATGGCATTGTCTGGCCTCAGACAATGAAGGCCCTTGGTCCTGTGGAGACTCAATGACCCAATGTAGGGGAATACCAGGGCAGTGAGGCAGGAGATGAATGGGAGGGGGAGCATCTTCATAGAAGCAGGGGTTATGGGGGAGGGGATAGGGAATAAGGGGTTTAATTGGGAAGGGGGATATCATTTGAAATGCAAATAAATAAAATTACTCATAAAATATAAAAAAAAAATGTGAAATTCAAAAAAGATATATAGTTCAGCATTTCAGAAAACCATGGCAACAGAAGTAAGAAGCTGGCTGATCACAGGCAGGAAGCAGAAAAAGAAAACAGTGCGATGATGCTCTCTAACCTCAGAATCCACCCTTGGTGGAACTTTTCAAGGTTCCACCTCCTACATGTTCCATAACATTCTCAAAGACACTGTTAACTGGGGACCAAGTGCTCAAATACCTGAGTGCTTTCTTGAAATTTCTTCCAACAAGTGAGATAGCCAATTACTCTTTAAAAAATATTTCATGTGTATAGGTGTTTTGCCTGCATGTAAATCTGTACATCATGTATGTATCTAGTGTCTGTGGTGGGCAGAGGAGTATTGAATACTCTGGTCCTATAATTTGAGAAAGTGGTAAGCTACCTACCATATGAGCACTGGGAATTAATTCCAGGTCCTTTTGAAGAACATTGCCCTTAGCCAGTGAGGCATCTTTCTAATTAGTTTATTACTTTTTAAATTCATTCTCACTCAAAATTTCAGAATAAAATTTAAGTATTGTCATATGATTTTTCATAATATCACCAGAATTTTCTAGAGGCCATCTTCAAGGAGAGACCTTGCTTCTGTCTGAAACTGAATAATTTACTGTTCATATTTCTATTAGAACAAATATCATTCAAATTCCCAAGAACCCTCCATTAAATAGACCATGTAGCATCCTAAAGGTTTCCTGTGTACATAGCCAAACTCATTCAAACCCCACCACAACCATTTCCAAGTTCCAAACAACTACACAGTCAGACTCTCAATAGTAATACTTAACCCACTTCTTGATCTCAGCTTTATATAATTTATATAATTTGATTTTCCTCTTGATATGGTAAAAAAATTTGACAGGAACAATTTTAGGCTCATGGTTTCAGAGTGATTAGGGAAGACATGATGCTGAGAACACATGATGGGCATTCATCACATTGTGGCAAACAGAAAGCCAAGAACACAGACCAAAGCCAGGGGTATGCTATCATCTTCTAATGCTCACATCTAGTAATCTAACTCTATTTCTGTCTTAGGGTTTCCATTGCTGTGAAAAAACACCATAAGCAAGGAAATTCTTATAAAAACACACATTTAATTGGGGCTGGCTTACAAGTTCAAAGTTTCAGTCCATTATCATCAAGGCAGAGTCATGGCAGCATCCAGGCAAGCATGGTGCAGAAGCTGAGATTTCTATATCTTCATCTGAAGGCTGCTAGAAGACTGGCTTTCAGACAGATAAAACAAGGGTCTTAAAATCCATGTCCGAGGTGGAAGTTATTCTAATAAGGCCACACCTACTTCAACAAGGCCACACCTTCAAATAGTGCCACTCCCTGGGCCAAGCATATTTAAACCACCATAACCTCCACTGGACAAATAATGCTTATTGGTTGATGACTCAGTATATGTATTGCATACTGGAATATACTACTATGTCTCTGTAGCACCGCCAACCATAAATGAGTGTCTAAATTTATCAGGTCATCTGCTTCCACTTATGGTAGTATAAGTAAATTATATTCACAGACTATTGTCATACCTAATTTGTTAGAAAATTATTTGCTTGGTTAGCAATAATCCCCTGTGGGCTTGGGTAAGATATTCTGTAAATCTATTAGACAGAAATTTTGGCAGAAGTACTGTGAGCACAAAAGAAAATCCATATCTAGATGAGAGTAATCTGGATTCCAAAACAAATATGTTCTGCCTTGCATGATAGAAATGATGTAGTATAAACAGTGAGCAAAATAATTACCCTTAGGAATAGTGCCATATTCAGAACTTCAGGAAGATCCCTGCTATTCATAGGTTGGACAAAGTCAGAGCCCCTGGTTATATCAGCCTTAAAGAATAGAATCTCAGGCAGGAGAGCCCATGCTTAGCAATGTAGATAATCAAGCTTTTATTGGAAAACCAGGGTCACTCTAATTATTTTGTATAAGGAATTTATTACAAAATTAGAACGTTATATAATTGTGAAATTCCACAGAAGACTGAAAATTGGAGTGTTAAAGGAAAGGAAAGGGTGTTACTATCCAGTTCTCTTGAAACATTGACTGTCAGGGAAATACATGGGCTACTAAGACTACAAAAACTGAACACTACTGAAAAATAAAAGGTATCCTCCTGTCACCTTTGTGGATCCAGATCTGTAGTTGTGGATCTGGTTTCTGAACCCATGAGTCAAGTCAACTAGCCATACAAAAGAGCTAGAAAAAAAGAGGGGGGAGGGAGAGGTTACAAGCTAGAATCATCTTGGCACATTTAATCCTGTCACCTTTCTATATACTTGGCTGTAAAGATTTCTGTGGCACCAGCTTTACTTCAGTTTTCCAAAAAGCTATTTTAGCAACTCTGCTTAGGAGTCATAATTCTGATGCAATTCTGGAAAATGTAATTGTGTCTACCAGATTGATATGGCTCAATGTAGCACCACCCCAGAGAAAGAAGTTTCCTCTATTCCAATAAGCCACACTATTGTGCTAGTGATGTTCCATAAACTCAATCCAAAGACCCCCCCAAGCAGCTTTAGTGAAACCTAAAGAATAGAACAGCAAACAACTAGAAGGAAGATATTTATTCTGAATACTAACTTTATAATTATAGCATGCCAATGCTATGGAGAAAAACAAGATAGGCTCATGAGGGAATATGACAAATGAAAAGTAACATAGACAGGGCAAAAAAAAAAAATAGTTCTTTACTGAGGAATGCCATCAAAACTGGAAAACAAAGAACGTAAATAGATGTTTCAGAAAAAGTAAGAGCTGGTGGCCCCACCTCAGATGTTCTGTCAGGAGCGGATTACACTTTCTAGAACTTATGATGTGATCTGGAACTCACTCCAAATATTTTCATTTCCATTTCTCCATTTACATTCACCATCAGCTTAAATGCCAAATTCAGCAGTTAATTTGCTTATGTACCATGACCATGACCAAATAAACACCCCCAGTTTCTTGAGAAACTATCTCCACTTGTCTTTTAAAATACCATTGTCTGTCTCTAATGAAATGCCTTCTATGAGAGTAAGAGTGTTGGGTTTCTTTTTATTTACTAATTTTTTATTTATTCACTTTACATCTGATCACCGTCCCTCTCCTTGAGCTTTGGGTTTTTTAATGTCATTTTTCTAGAACGTCATGATGAGAGGGATGTGAAGGAGCAAAACATTTCATTCTGTGGTTCCAGGAAACAAAGCATGTGGGTCTGTGTTAGGGGACTTCCTCGTCTTTCATCCAGCTTATGGAATGGTAACACCTAGATTCAGGTCAGGCCTACATCTTTTAATTCTCCATAAAATGCTTTCCCTCGCAGACACATGCAGAAGAACACTTCATAATCTCCCAGCTCAATGAAGTTCCCAGGCAGGACTGAACATCTTGAAAGGCCATCAAATAACAGCTTGTGTGGATAGAGAAAAGATGAGAAGAAGGTATTTCAGAAGTTAGATGAAGCCTTTTCTAGAAAGAAAGAGATCATCAGCAATTTAAATGCTGCCGAGAGCTGACCTTTGGATGGGACTGTGAAAGTTTCAGAAAAAGGTTTTACAGAATATTGAAACGAAAAGTCAGAGGGGAGCAACTCTGAGAGACAGCGAAAGTGCAGAAATCAATGGCAACTTAAGCAACTGTTTAGGGGAGTTTGACTTAAAGAGGATAAAAGTCAACCGTGTAGAGGACAAAGGGGTTGCTCTTTCCATTTATTTTAAGAAAGGTATGCGTGTCCTATAAAAAACTTGGAGATAGAAATGAACTTTGAGTTGCAAAATAGAGAGAGGACCATTGGCCATGGTATTCTAGAGCTCAGAGGGAACACGTCCCAAGAGTAAGATAAGTACTTGGCTTTGCAGAGCACAGACACAGTTCCCATAGCAACAGCTGAGGATATAAGTAGATGAGTAGGTGTGATGAGGAAAGTTGGTAGACAGTCTACTAATTTTTCTTCATTACTGAAATTGTGCAAATCTATTCTAAATAGTGTATACCCCAGAACTTTCATTAGCTTACTTCTCATTCTGTAATCATTTGCTAAGAAAATTTCATTTAATCCCAGGACCTCAAAGATACAGCACTCCCTTGTTTCTTGTACCCCAGCCTCTTTCCTCAAACATATTCCAAATTTTCTTCCTGACATTTGAACTTAATGTTGAATAGACAAGTCGAGCTTAATATCTATATAAGGGATCAATTTATTTGTCACCCACCCCATCCCCGCTCCCAGTCAGCTGCTCACAATTAACCATGTATCAAGACACAAAAAAGCATTATAAACTGAAATATTGGCATCCCTTACAAAACATTATTTTGTCTTGTGCTTCTGAGATCCCTGCTTGAATAAAAGTAAACACTGGAATCTCAGAGAACATGGTGTATGAATAAAAACACTCCCCAAACTCTTTTTGTCATGAATCTGTATTTATGTCATAGCCAAGAAAGTGATATACTATGAAGCATGGGAGATTCTTACCCAGGTTATGCAGTAATGGTTATTCTGTTTCACTGGTCACACCCTTGTCTCCCTTTAGTGAAGCTTCCACCAGTAAGCCACAATGATATCTTGAGTAAGCAGATTCAATCTTGTTTCTCTTCCCATTATTGTAATATTCTTTAATATTCTGCACCAAGATGTCCCAGTGAGCATCAGCTGTCAATTTGACACAGCCTAGGATCTCCTGCAAAGAGCCTTGAGTAGTTATAGTCTCAGGTTGTTCTGTGGGCAAATCTCTGAGAATTGACTTAATAGTAACTGATAGGGCAGGGAGGGTCCAGTTCACAGTTGGCAACACCATCCCTAGGCATTGACCGAGGTGAGATCTTGTTGAACTGGGATGAGATAGCAGAGATTCTGATGCTCAGAAGAAAGCAACTCAAACCTTCTGCCCTTTAAAATTGTCCACCCAGTTTCATTTGTACCTCAATTCCTTGTCCCATCTACAAATATGGTTCTCTGTGAGCAAACCCCAGCCAAATTGTCTATTGAGTGGTCTGATGATCAATGATAGTAAGTTACAACAGTTGGAAGGTAGTGCTCTGATTCTAGGAAGATGGAAACAGCCTCAGAGAGGTTTGCTCCTCTCCTCCTAGCCTCGTGGCTTTGATCTCCTTCTTAGTTGTATCTCAGAACCGCAGCAGTGATGTATGTAACTCCTAACACACTTGCAACTAATTGTGTTAAAAATAGCTGGCCGTGTGATCATGAAAAGAAAATACTACCCACATGAAATAAAGAAAAGGGCTCCATTTCTTCTCTTGCCTAGTTTTGAGTTGTATTTGGGGTTGTGCTGAGAAGTCTCAAGAGGGAACATTAGATTTTCTTCTGGGCATTTCTGTTCCTCAGCTTTGAACTGATGTTAAATAGCTAAATGCACCACCCCAGTATTATTAATTGAGGGTATATCTGCCATTTGCCTCTTTTGTCTGTCTCTCCTTGATATCCATTCAATACCTATTTCAGGTAGGTCCTTAAAAACAAGATTTAAAAAAAAAAAAAAACTAAATCTTGTAAGGAGTAGACTAAGCTGAATAAAGGCAATAGGAACATTTTTCAACACTAATTTATATTCATCGCTTCAGATATTGTTAATGCAAATTTTCTCCTTCAAACCAGTAAGCAACAATATCTAATCATTAAGTGTAATAAATGCTGAGGGCATTTCCCACCTCTCTGAAAAACCACAGCACATTTTTTTCTCTTCGACGTATTATGCAGGCCTAATTTGCACAGAATTTAGGAGTGTTTCATTAATTCATTTAAATAGGGTGCTTGTTCCTAATGAGCTCACTCACACAGAAGTACCTAGAAGCTTTTCCCTACTGGTGTGAGATCCTGACACATAGGGTGCTAAAAACAGGTAATTCTCTAGTGGGGATGCCGGCCTGAGAAGCTGCCAAATACATAAGTAGAGATGCACTGTCTCCAGGAGAGCTGGTGTTACCTACCAAAGCCTTTGGTTATCCCCATGGGGCTGAGCCAGACTGACAGATGCTTCATGCATTCTGCTAAGTAAAAAGGCTCTCTTAGGCTCACGTCTCTCTTTCTGAGCACTTTGGCCCTTCTGATATCTGTTAAAATACCTGCACTAAAAGAAATTCTCCAATCATCAGAAAAAAAAAAAAAAAAAAAGAGGATAATTATAAAGTCAACTGTGATCCACCCTCCAAATTTATATGTCCAAGTGCTAACTCCTGCTTTCTCAAATGTGACCTGCTCTCTCAAAATTCATTATGTTGAGATATAAAGGAATAGCACAGGACTGTGACTTTATACCTCTATAAGAAATGGGCATTTCAAAGCATGTGATCAACACCCCCCCCCCACATACACACATGGTGCAAATTAGATCTGTGCTGCAACAAGCCAAGAAACTCTGAAAGTGATCCTCTAGGAGCAGGCTCTGTGCATGTGCCTATAGATGATGAGTGTCTAGAACTACTGTGCTGGCCCTAGGGGTACAGATGGTTTGGAGGAAGCCTATCTGTGCAGATGTCGCAAGTCTAACTCTGATGCTGTTGTGAGTTTTCACCTCATTCACTACCCCTTCAACCCCACAAGAAGATCTTTAGACATTGTCTCTTAGTCTTTCCTTTCTTCTCCAGCCACTCGGAACACTGAGAGCTCATGTGTTCCTATTGTTTACCCTTCACCACTTGAATTAGGTTTCTGGGGGGATGCAGGCACAGGGACACCTTTGGTCACCTATGTCAAATGGCGCTCTTCTCCTCCACCTCCCAATAATAATAGCTCAGCAGTCACTCACATTGTGTGTTTTTCTAGTTTATCCCTGTCTACTCCTGTTTGTAAATCTATAGTGACTTAAGGAATTGTGTCAGGTTTTTGGTTGTGTTCTGAAGCCTAGGACTGTACTGTGTGTAGAAAGCTCAAAGCATATCTGTTGAATGAAAGGGGGGGGGGAGTGAATTTCCAGAAACTTGAAGAACTTATAGTTTTAAATTTTCAATGGTACCATTCCAAGGCAGGCCCAGCTACTGTGTCCATTTTCCTTTTCATGAGTAAAAGCCAGAGCCCACTTCTTGCATATCGGCTCACCGTCTTCCTTCCTACACTGAATGTGAAGCAGAGAATTTCCTAAATGAGGAAGAAAAAAAGTGAGTCTTCCTGGGGGATATCTCTCCACCCCAATTCATCCTTGAACCTCTGTAGAAAAAAATGGTTTTAGGTGTGTGGGTTACTCAGTAAATAGAGGTCAAAGGCATCCTGGAGGGGCTGCTGTTTAGTAAGACCTAAAATACAGATTTATCTATTTCTTTTTCTCAAAATGACCCGTCTTTTATCCAGACATCCTAAAGAACTTCAGGACATTTCAGCTCACCTATCTATTGTAGGCAGCCACCGGGAAGGCTTCTAGGAAACCCCAGGTCTTCGTATTAGCCTTTGTGTAATCCTTACTCTGGAGAGGGAGCTGGATTTAATAAGCCAGTGTGGAAGTGATTGGATATCACTTCTGAGACTATTGTAAGAATAGAGCTGTCATCTTGTGTGACCTAACACTTTCCCTCTTTGATATGTATTCTGGGTGGAATAAGCTGCCACCTCATGAGGAGCAATGGAAGATGAGGATGCTTTTTTCCCCCCAGCTAGGCTAGGAAGTAACTGTATCTCTGGCTGTTGAAGTACCTTGATTGAAGCCTCATGGGAGATCTTGAGCTGAAAATAATCAGCTAATCTACTCCCTGGTTTCTGACCCATAGAAACTGAACAATAGCAAGTGTTGTCCTCAGCTGTGAAGTTTTAGAGTAATTTGTTACAAAGCAGTAGCTAACTGATACATCATGCTCTAGTAGAGCATTTGATTGGCACTCCATTTGTGCACAAATTTTAAGGGATTTCTGATGGGAAGTTAATTCAAGATGTTTCTTCCAAAGGCTAAAGACACATTCAAAGAGAACTTTTATTTTCTTATCTATGCTAACATTTTAAATTTGTAACACTCAGTTTTATGTGTGTATTAAAATAGTAGCCAAGTTGCAATTAAAAAAAAAAAAAAAAAAACACCTCATTTGCTGCATGTCTGCCAGACGGTTCTCTTGAACATTTTACACACGTTTTCTTCTCCAATCCTCCTCAGCCAGCTGCTGCCATCATCCTGTTAGAATTTGGGAGCTGCAGAAGGGTGAGCAGTGTGGGCCACTTCTGGGACCCTAGACAGTGCTAGGGACAGCAAGGCTGGACCTACACTTAAATTCCTAGCCACCCATTTGCTGTAGCATAGACAGGGAGGTGGGTCATGTGAAAGAGTGAAACAGAGCCGTAGTAAAAGCTCCAGTATAAGAAGATCCACTTAAACAGAGCTAGAGACTTTATGATTCAAAGATGACTAGAACCAATCTCCCACGGGTTCTCAGAGGGATTCTGGGAGATGAATGAAGTGACAGACAATAGCTGGTGTACACAGGTTAGCCTTCCTTTCTCAGACGAGGTCACCCAGAACACAAGCAAACCCACAAGCATTCTTTGATCAGACTCAGGATTAATGTTAGGGTCTACTGATTGTCGCACACTCATTAACACACTCTTAATTTCCTACAGAATGATTCTCAGAAGAAAAGCCAGACGAAGTGTAGAATTCACTAAGCAGTGGTTCTCAGTCTTCCTAATTCTGTGACATGTTAACACAGTTCCTCATGCTGTGGTGACCAACAATCATCAGATTATTTTCCTTGCTACTTTGTAACTGTAATTTAGCTACTATTATGAATTGTAATGTAAATATCTGGGTTTTCTGATAGGCAACCTCAGTGAAAGAGTCATGGACCCACCAGATGAGAACTACTGAACTAGAAAACCAAGAGTATCTTAGAGGATTTTAGAGTGCTTAGAAGTTTTCAGAGAACGTTCATATGACATAGAGTCAAGAAATCTAGGTCTGAGACTTTCATTGCCAGCACTTTTTATGATCATGACATGAGCAAGCCAGACCCCAGCTTGGACACTTGGCTGTTTTGTAGCTTATCTTGCTCAGGACTCATGAGATAGGGTATGAGGTGACTTTCTGTGCATTCTAACTTGACACCCAGAGTCCCTGCCATCTGGCCATGTCCCTGTAAAATTAATTACAGTCACACTATGCTTAGAAATTCTGAAAATTTCTGACTAAGTCAGAATCTAGAGTGCTTCAAAGGAACTTCATTTTTTTTTTTTTTTTTTTCTGTCACAACACCTCATCCCCAATATGGTCTAATCAATGGGACCTAATGAGAGAGGATTCTTTGTGACCTTCATTCTGACACTTGGTCATTACTTAGAAAAGGTGCCTTCCAGAGTCTGTCAGCGCAGACAGGTGTATCCCATTCTCGCCAGAGTCCAAGCACTCCCAGAAAGCTAGTGGCAATGCGACCTAAAGTGACTCGAGGAGAGAGTTGAAAACAGTTTTAGCTGGATAAAAATTCAGTCTTCTTAGCTAAAAGCATGTGGAGCTGTTAAATGCCATGTCTGAGCTAGTTTGTGCTTCTGCATACTAATCTCCCAGAACATATATCTTTTAGTCTGCCTATCATTCCAATGCTGAGGATTAAACTATTCATAAAAAAAACAAAGCCCACGCGCTGCATTGTACTCAGAACAAAGACAGCAAGCTCATAATTTAGCCTCTGAGTACATGTTTTATGGTTTCTGAAGCAAAGGAGAGACCAAGATGATTTTTGAATACCTACTATGCACCGGGGTTCATACAAGTAGCATTTTTCATATGTTGTCTTCTTATTCAGCTCTCATATAATTAACACATTATCATAAATAAAGAAACCTTTACTCTGGAAAGTTGGTAGCAGAACTAGGGTTTGAATCCAGATCTAATTGATCTAGAAACTCTGTCTTCCTGGAACATCCATTGATTCAATTCCCTTCTCAGGGGGGGATTTATTTAGAACCTATGGACTTTTCACTTGAATCTAATAAATGAGTCTGATTTAAGTTTCTGGAATTAAAAAGTTAAAGAGTAACTATCTAATCATCTACTTGGTAACATTAGTGATGAGGATGACCAAACTAGGCACTAGGAGCAGCAGAATAATTCTGAATTCTGTACACATTTCCAGCTATCTACATCACTATTTATCAAATAGCTTTTTCATGGCAATGTGAGCTTCAAAATACTCTTAATTTTTTCTCATTATAAAGCATGGAAGAATGGGGTAATGATTATACTGGCAATAGCCAGATGGCCCATGTCTTGTCACCTACTTTCCAGCCATGTGACCTCTGGAATGTTGTAACCTAGTAATTTGCCTCACCTGAAAATAGATATGGTGTGTGAGAATGATGTAGTTTTAACTGCACATAAGGGCTTTAGAAAACCATGCAGCACCTCACAAGTATACGAAATAGATGCTACTGACAAATACAGAGTTTAGCTTATGGTTCATGGTTCATAACTTTCATAGCAGTGCTGAACTAATCCCAACCAAAATCAGGGTTAGTACTCCTCAGCTAATTAAGAGGTTGGTGTATATCATATAAGACCATTCAAAGATAAAAATCTTCATCCCTCAAGAAATCATAGACTGTTAGCATAGAATGCAGAAGACCTTGGGTTCTATCCCTACAAAATACACACACACACACACACACACACACACACAAATAAATAGGAGAAATACTCTTAATGCAAGTAGTAACTATTTTATTGACATATTTACAAATTATTACAAAGGAAAATGCCATTATAGCTCATCATATTACACAAGGGCTAGAGACAGGCAAGACAAAGTCTATGGAAAACATTTACGTCTGTCTTTGGTATTAAAAATCTACACAGATCATGGCATTTAAAATCTCCAATACAAAGTATTAAATGTAGACAAAGTCATCATTGGTAATGTCATGAAAAGAGGCTCTTGTATCCTCTGCTATGAAACTCTGAGGCCAATGAAATGCAACAGGAAGACCACATACCACTTGTGAGGCAGGGAGTCTATTGACTGAAATAAACAATACATGCTACAATACTGTACACAGGGGCGTTTCGATCGGTGGGAAGCTGTACTCTCCATAGCAACACTCGCTGACACTGACAGACAAAACATCCCCAAGACACAGATAAGACCTTATGGGTAAGAATCCATCCCAAGGGTAGACCTTGCCAGCACAAGTTGACTGTACAGACATTTTATAAAATACATTTTCAGGACCATTTACACATGTACAAAAGCTCAATTGTTCTAAAACACAATCACAGTTTACATAATTCTGAGGTAAAGGTCTTGAGTCTATTTAAATGAGAAGTCCTATCCCTGATGGGTTCTCTTCCAGGGATATGTGTCCACCAAACAGGTTCTGTCTGCCTGTGAGACAGGAGAGAACAGGTTGTCTCAACCCTTTCATTTTAAGAGGTGACCAAAAAAAAAAAAAAAATCTGGTATAAGAGAAGCTTATAGATCACTTCTAAGATAAAAATACCTCTATTTTTTCCAAGCAGAAACATTTTCTGAAACTTGTCAGAACACAGCTACTGCTACCAAAGAAATGCTCCACCATGGAAGGGCCAAGTGAGTATCTTAACTTGTCAGCCTCAACTAGGGACTCCATGCATCTCAGGAGGAAGATACTTAGACTCCTCGTGGAATACAGCAAAAGCTTGCAGAAAGAAACATGCTGCAAAGTGGATCTTCCTACTAATTAAGACATAGCTAAAAAGGTGTCAGAAGAGAAAACAGAGGAGCCAGGGGAACACAGACATCAGGTGCCTTTCCTTCTGTCTCAGAAAGAAAGAAGGACTCAGTGTGCCTTTCTTCCCAAATCCTCAATAAAGCTCTTTTGTGCTACTATTAAAAAAAAAAAAAAAAAGAGTGGAAATCAGCAAATATGCCCTGGGTCTTTGTAGAGAGAAGGAAAAGTCTTGTATTAATAGTATTGCAGCTATAATATGATAGCCTATGGATTGATACAGCACTTGATCTGTCTCTGTAAACACCTCTGCCTCTCTTGGATTCCTGGCAACTAAGCATCATCTGCCTGGCCATGATGCTTTGTCAAGCATGGTATTTCCAAAAGCTGTGAGGCTTTAATACAAAGACACTTCCTTTCAGGTGCTTCTCCTTTTCTTCTTTATAAAGAAGTGTGGAAACATAATCAGGACATCAAATGAATAATTAAAACCCTCTCTGTAATTTATCACGTATGATGCAAACCTGAGCAGGAGCCTCTTTTATTTTATCATGAGTAACATCTGGGGATAAAAGTGTTTGCCAGGCAGTGAGTCACCTGTTGAACAATTTAAGACAAGAAATGCTGGATCTTTCCAGCAAGCTGGATCTTTCCCAGATGGCAGGGCTCTACGTTTTCCTCAGGCTGGGGAAAAGCAAAATTAAACTTCTGTTTCTTTGTATCACCAAAAACTGTGAGAACAAAGTAAATATGCACCAAGTGTTTCCTAATGGTGGGATCCATGGTGTCTGGCCCAATGAAGTTAGAGAAACCTGATCCGATGTGTTTGCTGGACTCTTTGGGGGAAGAAAAGCGGTTGGTTTTGCCCTGGTTCCTGACAATGACAGACTGGCAGGCTGTTTCTTGCACCGCTCTAGGCAAGCCATTAATCTGTCAGTACCAGCATCTTTAGAAATCTCAGCGTTAAGACTTAGGAAAAGGGAAAATGAGGGTGTTGAACAGCCAGGAATGCAGCTTTTTAAACACTTTAGTTAACTCAAAATGCTGTGCAGGTTTCTGTTTATGACATCTTTGAGATTTTAGTGCAGGATCAACTCTGGATTGGACTTTACTCATCTTCTTCCACATATGTGGATGGAAACCAGCCCACCTGTGGAAGATAAAGAACAGACATATCAACACCTCTACTGCTTCAAAGGATTCTACAGACAGAGGATTCCTAAGTTTCCTAACACTCTAATTATGCTGGGGTTTTATGCCCACTGTAGGAAGATTGACTTACAGCTAAGCTAGGCCTCATGGAGATAGTGATAGCAACCAAACAATAAAACGAACTTAAACAGGGCTCTAATCCACCAGCTCACAAATGAATACACACGTCATGGCAATACGGGGCTCAGCATCATGATTCTCATCTCTTTTGTGGAGGAAGAAAAGCGGTATTTCATCCCAATCTTTCCAAGCAGAATTGGGAGCTTTTGGAAATGCTTGAGGCTTATATAAATCGCATACCCCTGTGCTTAGCTACTGAAAACAAAACAAACAAACAAACAAAAAAAGAAAGGCTCCTCAACTCTTCCTATGTGTCACTCAATTTGGGGCCCCTACTGTATTGACCCATGCCATTTTAAATGGTAATGCATGCCTCCAGTCCCTGGCAGCCAGGACAAGTCCCCTGCAGGAAGGACAAGTCTACAACATGATAGTTTCCAGTGACTGTCCAGCCCTTTCATAGGAGAAGAACCGGCACAATCAAAGGCCCAGCTCACCCTGCCGTTGACTTCTCCTCTCCACCAGCCGTTCGCGCTCATCTTGGTGTAAATCTTCACCATGTCTCCTTTCAGCAGGGAGAGCTCCCGCATGTCTCTTGCACAGAAGTCATAGCGGGCAATGGCAATGCCCAGTACTTTGGGACTTAGCACTGTAAAGAAACAATGCGGAGTCTGAGTCAGTGTGAAGTTGCCTGTGTCCAGCCATCAGAACCTAATCAGACCATGGCTACTGGTGCTTTCAAAGGCAGAGCTGTGACTTCCTTACGGATTAGTGCCAATGTCAGCAGGAATTAGAAAGCAGCACAGTTGCTCTTTCCATCCAATCAGATCAGGTATGATCGAGTTCATTCCGGATAGTTAAATAACCACTGTTCTGCTTTTGAGACTTCATAAGGCTTCTGTAAAGCCAAAGCCAAACTGCAGTGACTATGGTTATGGACTTGAGATAACTTTAACCTAAACCTACAACTGAGGGAGCTGAACTCTGCTTCTTAATAGAGCCTCTGGGGTGGCGCTTTCTGGTTTTTCACCTGGTAACTTCTTTGGCTAAATTCTGAGCCACTGAAGTCTGGGCTCTGATAAAGTCTCATCACTTCTATGTAAGTGACAACCCCCTCCTCCCCAGCCAAGCTTTTTATGTTTAAACCATCTAGGAATGAACTCAGTTATCATTTCATATATGTGAAGACTTGAGTTTTCACTGACAGAACACGTGGACCTCTTTTCATGGAAACACTGACTTCCAGCCAATGTTTACTGAAATGTCTAACCAAAATCTAGGCACAGGGATACCATTGCTTTGCTTGCTTTTCTGTTTGGTTCATATGCCTGGTGGCAGGAGGTGAAAGGGAAACTCCGTTCAGGCTGTTGCTGGTCTCTGGTGCTTTCTAATGGGCTCTGTAGTAACTTCTCCTGTTGCTCCTCAGGGGTCATGAAGTGTTTTCAATTATATGTGCTATGATTGTGAGAATAGCTCCCCAGAGACTGGTGGGCCTTTATAAATCTTAAATGGTAAAGGAGCTTAAGTGTAAGAAAAAAGCAACAAATGGAGACACCATCCATCTGTATTAGAACGGTTCCCAGTGCCCAGGTAGCTCATAATGACCCATGCTACCCTGGAACAGTTCATCCTCCTGGACACAGGGACCTCAGGCCTATCATCCATTGCTTTATAATGACAGCCTTTTTTAAAATCTCCAGGTGTCCATCATAAGATAAACGAATGGCAATACTGTAGATTTCAGAACTGTAAAGGGAGTAAAAATAGGTCATTTTATTTTACCATTCAGGACACAAACCACTTTAATGGTTTCCTTCCTGAAAATGGTCCCATTGCCAAGGCACTGTTCTTAAAGTCAGTGCACATAAAAACACCCCTGTGATGGAGAAACCCAATTGTAGACTTGACTGTGTGACCTTGCACAGGCCTCTCAACCCCTCTAGGCCACATTTTTCTCATCTATAAAATGAAAGGTTTGTACTAGCTGACTTCTAAGGTCTATTTCAGAATTCTATGTTCTATAGGGACTTGCAGGTTAATTTTTAAAAAACCCACAAGAAAATGTACTTTATCTAGGCTCAGTGCTATATAAATAGTCACTTAACTCTCCAGGTAATGATAGAATTCAGATCAAAATGTCTGGACATTTTGAAGCACTGTAGGAATTGTGGACATGGATCCTCATTTCAAAAAATGCATACTGAATCTTATCCTTCTCTTTGGAGGAGAGGTTGGGATTTTTGGGTCCTTTTTATTTTCTTCATAGAAATGCACAAAAACTGATTTTTACCCACTATGACTTCTTGTCCTCAGAAAAGATGAATGGTTGTTCAGAGTAGTTCATCTGCCTTTAAATTCCCATTCCCTCACCCATCCCCAACCTCTCCACACTGACACATAAAATGTCACATTAAAATCTATGGCATTAACACACACACACACACACACACACACACACACATGGAATGTCACGGCAAACAATGACTCTATAGTTGGGAAGAATGAATTGAATGATGACAACGGAACACAGGGACTGTGTCTGAGGAGATGAATTTACACAGGAAGCCATACACAGAAGCCAAAATAGTGTATTTGCACACAGAAGCAAGTTGTAGAGACATATAAAAGCAGTAAGCAGTACCTGACCAGAAAGGAGTAGAAGAAGGGGGAACAAAGCTGTAGTCTGGAGGAGTTACAAAAGAAAAGCCACAGAACAGAGGAGGGGCTTAGAGAAGGAAAGAAAAAGAAGCAAAAGAGCATTTAAGAGTTGGCACAAAAATATCTCTCAACACAATGACTTCGCTGTTTGTAATCACAAGAAAACTGTCACATCCAAGTTGGAATATCAAGCTGCGCTTCTTACCCACCATGCTCCTGTTGCCACTTCTAAATAAGAAACATGCCAGAGTTTTCCACTTTGATTGACATTAGTTCTGAGATTCAAAGCCGTCTGTCATTTATAGGCAAATAACAAACATATTCCATGTTGCCACCAAGTCCTAGCCATCTAAGGATGGCCCAATTCCCATTTTATGCATATAAATATGTTCCTAATCAAAAGCAATATGAATAAGTAGGAGTTTATAAAAACAGTACAGATAAGAGCTTATAGGGATGTGTCCATAAAACATAAGAAAACATGAAAAAATCCAAGACATTTATTAAGCTAATTCAGACAATTTATTAAGACTCTCCCTTACTCAGAATCAAGCATGCATATCTCATCTTACTTTCAACAGGGAAAGTCAAGTTGTAGAGATATATAAACTAGATACCTACAATTGTGCAGTCAACTTTTCACTATATAGTTTCAACAATAAGAGTTGATTGTATTCATTATCAAGTGGTCCTGAAGTATTAGTTACTGTTGCTCAATAAGCTGAATAAGTCAATCACTTAAGGTATTACAGTAAATACAAGGAAGATACTGATGCTGTTGTTCTTTTGCATCTGAGAAACTCTGGATTCACATCTAACGCTATGGCCCCTATTCTTCATCTGAGCTGCACAGTTCTCTTCAATGGGCACCATGTTTCATATAACTCTAACATTTAACCTGATGATTCTATGGTGCTGTTAATAACAGACAAAGAAGACCTGGGGTATAAATTTTATCCCAATATTTATTCTTCCCTTCATTCATTTGGTAGAATGTTGAGTTCAACCATGTTCAGCCAGCAGGAGGAATTCACTTCCTCATCTTCTTTACATGTTGGTAATTTATATATATATATATATATATATATATATATATATATATATATATATATATATATATATGTATGTATGTATGTATATAGTGAGGTCCTGACCAAAGCTGTTAAAGCAAAAATATTGTGGAGCATCTTCTAATATCTTTCCTTTTAACTCTTTATTCTATATTGCTTTCTGGCATGTGAAAGTTGCCATCTTACTCCATAAGAAGGAAATGTATTACCTAGAGGAAGACAGAGAATGAGTTCGAGGGAACATCAATTACAAAGATTTCACAGAGCACAGGTAACCTTTCATCTAGCTCTGAGCTCTTTGTTTTCATAAGATGGACAAATAAACTGACTTTTCTAATTAAGCCAGTAGTTTTGGGTTTTCTGTCACAAGTATCCAGGCTTAACCTAAAGCATTATCCTCAAAGATGCAATAAAATAGGTAGAACACAGGAATGAGAGTGTGTTTTTCCATACATCTCTTTTTAGGCAGTTTCCTGATAATGTAAACCAGTACTGTTATCTCTTAATGGATTCTCCAGGATCCTAAAAGTAGCAGTGACCTACTAAGTATATTATCTGACTCCATCCAAGCAAACTGGCCAAGGGGATTGTGAGTGATTGATTTGTTCTTGAAATCATTGACTATGAAGTCCTTGCACACAGAGGGATCCATGTCTGACTCTCTTTGTGATGAATGGCCTCACATTTTTCTATCCCATATGCTTGCTCAGTTAAAAAAATACACTACTACATGTCACTACAGATAATTTTATAGCACGGCAAGTACATAATTGTAACTGCAATAGAAAAGACAGAATTCACTCTCTTCTGCCCCTATGTGTTTGTGTGTGTGTGTGTGTGTGTGTGTGTGTGTGTGTGTGTGTGTGTGTGGTGAGGTATGACTGTGCATGCATACAGAGACAGTTTTCTCCTGCTCTGTCACTCTCCACATTACTACCCTGAGAAAGGGTCTCTCACTGAACCTGTGACTTGGGTGCCAGTCAGCCAGCAAGGCCCATCAGCCCTCCTGTCTCTGTCCCCAAGAGCATCAGGTTTGAATGGCTGGCTGCACAGGTTTTAAGGTAAGTGCTGGGAATATGAACTCGGATCCTCATGTTCATAAAACAGGAGCTCTTACCCACTGAGCCATCTTCCCCACCCCTTGTGTTCACTCTCTTGAGGTTATGATGTACCCATTGCCAGATAGAGGAGAAGATAACACTTCTAATAAAGTAATTAGCCCACGACTAACCTCACTAATGACAAAATATCTGGTGTCAAGATTCCTAGATTCCTATCTTATGACTGCAAGAACCTAAATTAGAAGCCATGTTCTACATCTTACACTGACAGTCAGCGGGATTTTCTGCCGTGGACTGTTTTCTACTTAATGCTTCTCTGGTCTAATTTTATTCATAAAAAAACTGCATTTCTCAAAAAATTCTAATGAAGGTAATGTAAGCCAAGAGTCTGAAATATCACAAGAGATAACTTATCTCTAAAGGGAAGAAATAAGAAATCAATAGATATAATTAAGGGCCATTTAAATAACTTCAACAGTAGGCAGGTAAACACCATATAAGCGATCTACAATAAGAGACTCTAAAATTTCTGATTGTAGATAATGCTTTACCATGGAATGTGAGTCTACATCCACAACACTGTAGGAGGTCTCCCCTTTCTCTTATTGAGCCTTAAGTGCCTTCAAACTATTTGCATTCCAATTAAGTACTTAATTTCTTAAATTAGTTCTAAAATAGTATAATTCTAGGGTGGTAGAGAGATGGGACAGTGGGGAGAAGCACTTGCTGCTCTTGCAGAGAAACTAAGCTTAGTTCCTGCCAGATATATTAAGTGGCTCAAAGCTGCCTATAGTTCCATCCTCTGGGGTACCTGACACTGTCTTCTGGGTTTTGTAGGTCCCACACCCACATACAACTACCAACAGACAAACTCTATGTATTTGATTTTGGCTCTCTTGGCACTAGCTGGAAACTTCAAGGTTTTCAATGACATTACTGTAGAGAAGAGCATCAGCTCAGATGTCACTTGGTGGAAACTAAACTTAGCATCTTCCTCTTTATAGGTCTGCTAGCTAGTTTTATATCAACTTGACACGGCTGGCTAGAGTCATTGTAGAAAAAAGAACCTCATCTAATAAAATGCTCCTACCACACTGGCTGGTGGGCAAGACTGTGACACACCTTCATGATTGAGGATTGATGTGTGAGGGGGCTCAGTTCACTGTAAGTGGTGGCACCCAGGGTGGTGGTTCTGAGTGCAGTAAGAAAGCAGACTGAGCAGGGAGAGCAAGTCAGTAAGCAGTGTGTTCCTCTATTCCTCTGTACCAGTGCTGGCCTCCAGGATCCTACCTTGAGTTCCTGCCCTACCTGCCTCAGTGATGACAGACTATAAGTTGTAAGGTGAAATAACCCTTTCATCCCTAAGTTACTTGTGGTAACAGTGCTTTATCCCAACAAGAAAAATCCTAATTAAGAAATCCAGTACAACCTATCTTTTTTTTTCTGCCAACCTTGCAAAATCAGATACTTCTCTTCCTATCCAAACTCTATCTCAAATATCTTCTTCCAGTGCAAGGTCAGGTTAATTATTCCTTCTGTAATTTCCAGGTAGCTATCCCCATCCGGGCACACGCACTGTTCTAACTGCAAACAGCACCCAACGTGTCTCTTGCTTTTATTTTTTTTTAATAAATAAAAAAAATATTTTGCTTTTCTAAGCATTGCCTCACCCTAAGTGTAGATTCTCTCATCCATTTGCTAAATTAGGAAGTTCAAATTCTTGGGGGGAGGATCACATGACAATTTATAAATCGCCCCCTCCTTTTAGCCGAATGTTTCAGAAAGGTCACATAGAAATTCTTTTCCCCTAGACCAGCTTTCTACATCCTCATGACCTTCAGCTACATTTCCAACTGAGGACTGTGGTTTATTCTAGAATACTCCTCCTGATCCTAGGCTCCCTTATTCAAAATCCTAAATCAGACTCTTCCTAAAATCCTTGATGACCAACTCAAATGCTATCTGCCCTTTCCTGTCCTCTTCCAGCCACCCGGTGGGTATTCAGTCATGTCATAGCACTTCCTGATTCTGCCATTTGCATATGTCATATGTCGCTCCACTTAGAGGTGAGTGCTGGAAGTCAGGGACCAATTTTGTATCTCCCAAAAGACAAGCTCCCATGTGATACAATGGCTTCCACCCAATAGACAAGCATCTTAGCTGGGTGTTCGGTTCTATAATTCTGCATGTCTCCCCTTCCTATTGGTTCAGCTAATCATTCACTCACTTCACTGCTCAAAAAGACATCCAAGAAAAAGCTGGCAAAACATAAGGGGAAGGAAGTGCAATATACCCATATTTGTGAGCACCATAACCTAGCAGTGGCATTCCTGCAACTACTAACTCTTCTGAGATGCTGAGCAGCTATTAAACACCACGCATCTCATAGCATTAACCATGCTGTTTGCCCGAGGAATCTTTTGAAAGTAAAAGGTTAATCAGTTTCCTCTGCCACTGCATGTGTGTCTCTCAGCCAAGCAGTTTAAGGGTTGATCAGGATGATTTCCACTCCTCTGCACACCGTGGAATGATTTATTGTTGCCACTTTTCCTATATGTCAATTTTCTCTGCCTCTGGGTCCTTGATTCTTTTGTGCGATAAAATCAGCATTTGAATGTTCTGGCACCTAACTGTAGATAACATGCTATTCGAGGAAAGTGGGTGCTCAACTCTAGAGTCGGCCATCCCATAATACATTTTGGAGAGTGGTTTAAATTATAGAATATGCTTACCTCCACACTAAGACTATATACATTTATCTCTATAGACATATACAGATACAAAATTTCCTCATTAAATTTGTTCTGTAAGACATTATTAAGACAGGGATTACTGGTCATTGCTCTGTCCTGGAGCAGGATTAGAAAAAGCCCTGAAGAAGTGACATCTATGGCAGTGCTGAAGGCTGTCAGCTCCTGGACTCTCATTTCACTGCCTGCTTCACAGCACAGGTGACCTCCCTGCTCACACTTGTTTATTTTTGCAGTTTCTAGAGCAGTCTCTCTGCCACTCACATCAGGATACACACACGCAATATTAAATCAATAAGGAGCCCCTTTCAGTGACACGATCATTGGTTAGGTTAAGGCTCAATTTCTTTCTTCAAATGCTTCCAGCTTTGCATCAGCACAGAGGACAGCCTTGCTTGGTGAGACCTTGGAGGCAAGTTATTTGACATGTGTATGATACCTAATCTTCCAGGGATAACATTTATGGAACACGATTAGCAAATGGAATGGCTCACAGCATAGTGGCACAATGCTTCCAATTACAAAAGACTAAGAGCACAATAATACTACTTTTCAACTTTTCCACGTTAAGTAGACATTGAGATGCTAGCATTCTCTAGTAGAAAATAGTTATCTGTTGAATAAATCAGGCATAGAAAACCTGTGCAGAGGCACAAGAACTCAGTGGTGAATCACAAGTTGATACCATGCGATTCTGAGACTGGGAAGAAAAAGCCATAGAACACAGAACTATTTTGAGTTCAAGGAAAGATAAGCAAACAATCCAACACAAAAAGAAGAGGTTAATAAGAGGACTAAAAGAGTTCAAATGACTTGATCTCTGATACCTTCACTTTTGCTATCAGGGTAACTAAGAGCTGCTTTAT
Source organism: Micromys minutus (assembly GCF_963924665.1). Classification (NCBI taxonomy): domain Eukaryota; kingdom Metazoa; phylum Chordata; class Mammalia; order Rodentia; family Muridae; genus Micromys; species Micromys minutus. The sequence goes on along the minus strand of NC_137973.1, from coordinate 43,420,095 downwards.
AGAACCACAGTCTGCCTTGTTCAATCTCAACACTTGTCTGAGTTACCATCTCATGAACTAAGTTTTGAACTAACACCTACTTACCCATTATCTATTTTATAGACCTTTTCATTAAGTGTTTATTAATTATTCTTCATGATTTGAAACATCAGCTAATACTTTTAGTTTTAACCACTACATGCATTCACTTTAGTTTACACAACAAAAAGTTTAGCTAACATTGGGCCAGTGTGTTTACTGTGTTTACTAAAACAGTGGTCTGTGCTTACTGGCCAAGAGGATTTTCTGAAGTCCTGAATTCCTAAGTGAGATGCTTATTGCTTATGAACTATCCTGGAAGTTTGATCCCCACCTCTCCTTTTTTTTTTTTTTTTTTTTTTTTTTTTTTTTTTTTGGCCAAGATTGTGTACAGATGGCCTGACAGCAGAAAACATGCTAAGAATTAAATGAATGTTTAATTTAAATTTGTTAGCCTTATCCTGATTTTATTTTTAGAACACAAACATTGTTTCATAGATTTCCAATAATATCGAAAGATATATTATCAAATATCTGTTTCTTTATCACTCTAAAAGAAAACAACCCAAAACCTCTAGTTTAGTTGGTTATATATTTTAGATATCATTGCTGGAAAAACAGATAATTCAGAGTATTTTCATTTCATTGAATATTGACAGCTGGTAAGGGAGCAAATCGTAGTGCACATAACAAGACAAGGAAATATCTAGTCGTTCACAAGGTCTTTCCTATCTTGAAAATTAAGACAGTTGATATTGCCTTCGGAATTTAGATCATTTATAGTCTGTGAGGATATAGATTTGATTCTAAATATGTGTTTTTTAAAACAAACAAACAGACAAACTGTCTGACATAAACTAAATTGTTAAGGTACAAGGACTACACTAAGATCCTTAAGAAGATAAAACAAGCAAGCAGAAATCCCGATTTTAAGAAGCCTTCAAATTATTGAAGGCACAGACTTACGGAAAGTTGTACACAGATATGAAAAGACTCAACTTCTGAGTGAGAGTCTGTAACAGATGCCAGGCTTCACTGATGCCAGAAGACACAGTAAAAGCCTCCAGACCCCTAGCTGTCCTGACTTACAATCCTAAGGGCTAACTCAAGTCTTCTTTTGGGTCATTTCACATCTCATGTCTCATTTTTGACTAGATGATCTACAAAATCAGTCACCCTAATGACTCAATTTTGGTCACTTTCACCTAGATGCTAAATGCACCTCTGAATGTGTCTTGCCTCCCGTGTTTACCTAGTCCTTTCTTCCTCTGGTCTCGCCTCATCACAGAAACCAGAACAACCCTGTTAAAACTTAAAGTCACACTATCTCTCTCTTTTGTTTAAATTCTTCCAAAGGCTTTGCATTTTCTTCCATAGTCAAATATAAATCACTGAAGGATACCAGAGCGTCTGGCCTCACCTACTTTTTATACCTTGTTATCCAATAGTCTTCCTCTTGTTCCTGTTTAGATGACACGGTTGACATCATGTATGTTTTTCCTGTGTATGTTTAGTTCCCTCTCTTCTATTCCTGAGTGCTTTTTGTGATCTTCCCAGTGAAGCCCACCCTGCCATTCTATAAACCTGCAAACACAGATCATGGCCCCATGTAATGAGAATGAAAACAAGAGTTTATTGCAGGAGCAGTGTGTAATTTAAATACCACTGGCTGACATTTGATTAAATTATGAAGGTAATTAGGTAAGCAGAGAGAACATAATCCCCTAAACTACCATTGTTCTCAATAACTCTTAAGTCAGCACAAATGGTCTATTTTATCAGAGACTAAAGTTACAGGTTTAGCAGCCTGTTCTATAGACAGGGTGTGAGGATATTTATAGAAACTCATAATGAAGAGAATCTCCTGGCCTTACACATGGCATTGTTAGAAGGAGAACTGCAGGGCTGGTGTGTGGTGTAACCCTGGTCAACAGGTAGAATAAGAATCCATCTCTCTGCTTCACAGGCCCCTAATTTTGCTCATTGTATAATGAGCCCAGTTAAAATCTCAAACTATCCTCTAGCATGTTGAGCATCATTCCCTTGCTATGTTATTTTTACAGAGCACTTCTCAATTTCTAACACTATATAATTATTTTCCAATCCATTGTCTGCCTTCCCTACCAGTACATAAAGTCCACCAGGGCAGATGTACATCTGCTCCACTCAGTCCTCTAGATACCCAGCAATTTAGATAGTGCTAGTCCTGCAGCAGGTTCTTGATGAGGAAGAATGGATGGATGGCTATGGAGGAAGATATTGGCCAGGATGTAATAACTAAATAAAAGATAAAATAAGCTTTTAAGTTAACTGAAGTTGGCAGGCTATACCCTTTTCCACCACAGGAGAATAAAGAACAAGAGAAATTAATTGGAAAAGAATGACATAGTTTTGTTTTTATTGTTCAGTTTTTTGGTCAGTTTCTATTTTTTGTTTTGTTGGTTTGTTCATAACTAGACCTACTATGAAGCCCTAGCTAGCGTGAAATTGATAATAAAGATATCAAACTGGGGGTGGCAGTCCTTCAGCCTTGGCTTAATAAATTCTGAGATTACAAGAGCACACCACCATTTCCAGAAAAGAATGACTTCTGCACTGGGGGAAGTGGATAAAGGAGTCAAGTGATGTCCAGATATACTGTGTAAAGTTTTAACAAATTGGAGTGTATTCATAGGGCAGCAGCTAGGATGTTCAAATACGATAGTTGCTCATGATAGGAGTTAGAATACCTATTTAAACGAGGAGGAAAAAGATATATAGTAAGGAAAGTAAAATAGCATACGGGATGAAAAGTTTGTGATAGTTATTGTAAACATGTGAATTAATTACTTTATAGCATGTTCTGAAGTTATTACAGTACAGTAAAATATGTAAGTATGTGTGTGTATGTGTGTGTGTTGTGTACTTGCCATAGTTTGTTGAAAAAAATACCTGTAATAGCTAAATTTGATGATATTTATAGCTAATATATGAAAAAAACACTTACTTTTGCTCAAGACATAAGGTGAATGCTTTGTGTGGCAATTAGAAATGAAGTCACCTCAGTATTCAAGCAAAGACTGATGACCACCTTCCAAGACTCTAATAAAAGACAGTGTTTTAAAATGTTCCCCATAGAGCTGATGAGGCTGGCAGGTTATGTGCCTTGATCTTGGGAGAATTTTCCAGCATTCATTCTTATTGTTAAGGCATTAGGGTGTACCCTGTAACATCCAACAGATGTGTGTACTACTGAATTAGCTGTAAACAAATAAATAGTGAATGAAATCCAGAAGGAACAAAAGGAAACCCTAGCTAACAGTGTCCTCAACTTCCAAATGCTGATAGGACAGAAGAGAAATGCAGTTAATGCTTATCATGTGTAAACTTAGAACCCAGTAGCATATGCAGTATATCATTGGAATATATCAGGCCAAAAAAACTCTGAGAATTTTCTTGCAAAGCTAGATTCCCTGATGGAATTTTTAGAAAGAAAAATGAAATTTTCTCAATTCAGATAATATGCAGAGTTTCCAGGCAAGAATGACTAGACAAATTCATCCTTGAATCAGGGCTGTCGCAGGATTGCACTACATTCAATTCAAGATTATATGTATTAACAACATTGAGGTCAATTTTCAATTTAGAAATAAGGCTTCTAGGACTGGACATTGCTAAGATAACAAGTGCTAAGAATACAAGTACTGCTTTTTGAGCCATGAAACATTAAAAGGATAACTCAGAACGAGGTTATCTAAATTTGTAGAATTTAAGTTTGGAATCCCAGACATGATTACTAATCTGGAGCCATCATGCTCAGAACAAAAATGCCTTAGAGAAGCCAATGAAGCTCTTGAAGTGTGTAAATTAAAAGGGGAGCTCAGCATGGCCTAGTCATAATTATGTACAGCTTTGGTTGACCAGTTGTCTAAGGACTGAATAATCTGTGGATACCATAGACGGGTGAAGAGGGAAAGTATGCAAATATCAGAAATGTTACAATTAACTTATCCCTAGTGCATGCGATGGGAGAACTGATCTGAAACCCAGGAAGCAGAACCATCATGCCAAGATGAAATGGCTTCACCAGTGAATTAAAATTTGCCAAATAAGGCTAACATAAAATTTCACACTGGGCAACAGTGTGGGACACATAGAAGTGGTGACAGGAACAGCAGTAGTGGTTGCAGGAGCCAAAGCATCCAGCACTGCCCACATGCCAGACAGTCTTCTAAGTGCTTCACACCTACTGACTCTTTTAAGGCTCGGCATCAGAATTAAACATGTAGTATTGTACGGTGAAATAAACTAGGAAACTCTAGACAAACTTACTCTTTCCTCTAAAGGAATACATCAAACTTGCATCAGTCTGTGGAATCCTGTTTGACAAGGGAAACCTTTCATAGTGATTTTTTTTTTTCATTGCCGAAGGCTTATGGAATACTCTGCTGGAGATGTTAATTTAATGTATATTGAAGGGATTTGAGAATTTCTGTTCTGTAAATTGGTAAATTATTGAGTAGTAGTCGGGATTCTCTGCTTCTCAGATTCTATACAGAGTATTTAAGGTCATGTTTCAGACATGGCTCAAGTGATGCTTGGAAACCCACTGTGGTTCACAGAGCTTTCTCTCAAGAGCAGGGTGCATTTCATGCTGGCAAACCTGTGCCATGTTGAAAGTACTCCACTGATGTGAAGCCTGGTTCTCCCAGAACGCCTATTCACATAATTTGGCCTGTAGCACCAATAATGTGAAGTTTTTCTATTAGCCATTTAAAAAACAAAAATTGAAAGTAGTCTGGAAATTTTTAGAAAATGGTTAAAAGCAACACTGTAAGGTTTTCATGGGTCTAACAGTCTTCTCATAGCCCACATAAGGGTATTTCCAGTCTGATCCCGTGGAATATGACTCTGTCTTAAAACTGAGAGGTCTTTCTAGATGCTTTAGCTCTCAAGTGAAGACCAACCACCTAGGGTAGGCCTTAAATTCAACTGCAGCTGCTTTTCTAAGTGAAAAATGAGGACACACTTAGGAGAGAGATAAAGACTCAGCAGGCTGGAATGGCACATCTACAGACAAAAGAATGCTAAGTATTGCTCAGCCATCCAGAGTCTAAAGACACAGGGACACTATTTCGCTTTTAGCCACCTGGCCTCTAGAACACAGTAATTTTTCTTTTGTCTTGTTTTTAAAATTATTATGTGGCAAAGTTTATGGCAGTCCTGGGAACCTAAGGTAAAATTAAACCTACTATTGAGGTTATAAGAATAAAATTAGATATTAAACACGAAGGGACCAGTGGAAAGATGACATAAGACTGAACATGAAGCAATTATAAAATGAATTGGGTCGATATGGTCATGTTGAATTACAAGGGCAGAAAGCTAAGTTACCGTAAGTGAATATTTCAGTAGCTTAAGTGAATATTACCCCTTACTGTACTAAAATATAACTAATAAATGCTATGGGACTGTCAGGATATTTCAGGAATAAGATAAAGATAATATTGAAATTAATAAATATAAATGGCACTGACATGATAATACAGTGTTCTGCAATTTAACATTTTTACACAGCTGCCTTGCTGAGAAATTGCTAAAGCACACCACCTCACGTGATGCCACCCTCATAATGCTCTAACTTTATCCTAAATAACATTTTTCAATAAGGCTTGCTCCATATATGCAGGCTGAATGACACCTCTGTGACACATTTGCTTATATTCTTTGGCTTCAGAAGGCTTATGGAATTCTCTGACCTTATTTGTCTTTTGTGTGTCCCCATTCCCCTGTTTGCCCACCAAATAAAGGAATGAGTAAACAGATGTGAGGAGATCAAAAAGCTTTAGTGTGAACTACTTAGTGCACAGGTGCTCCACATGTTCCCAATCAGTGACCAAGCTCCTCCACATCTGGAACCGATGAGAAAGAGGGTGCTGCCACCTTCCTGTGATTCCTTTGGACATGGCCAGCAGATAAGGTTATCTGCACATCAACCATTTTCTTACTTCTAAAATAATTCAGACTTAGGAAAGAGGCAAGAACAGCACAAACAATTCTCATATCCTTCATCACAGTACCCAAATATTAACATCTTATAATGTTTGCTTTGCCAGTCTATGCTTGCTTTTGAGCCATCTGAATACACACTGAAGACACAATCCATTTTTGCTGTCAAATACTTCTGTATGCTTTGCTCTACAAAGATATTCACTATTCTAGCAATAGTACAAATTATCAAAGGCAGAAAATTATGATGATACAACTCATCTTCTTTATCTATAGAGTATTTTGTAAACGTCAATAATTAGCCTACTCATGTCCTTTATTAATAGCATAAATAGTAGTAAAATAGTCATTTGCTGTCACATATACTCTGTCTACCTATTAAGAATTCTATCCATGCTATGGAATGCTTAAGGTTTGAATTGGGTTCATAAATAGAAAATCCTGCACTTCTGCTAGTGTAATGATTCATCAGAATTATGCTCCTCCTCTCATGCATACAGAGACATACAATTAGGATGTGATTTTGCAAGAAACACAGTACAATGTCCAATTTCATTCCTCAGAAAGGAAAGCTGAGGTTCAAACTGGCTAACTAGCCTAAGAGACTGGATCTGAAAATAACCAAGTATTCACTGTAGAGTAGAAAAAACAAAAGTCACTGTAGTGTCCTTCAAACATACAGGTGTACCGGTACATTTAAGCACCCAAAGGCAGAACAGTTAGGGCTGTTTTGGATAGCAATGAAACTCTTTTATAGATCCATACAATATCTTCCACCAAACTATGGCAGTTTCAATGGAAGAAAACCAGTCCACCTTTGCCCCTGAGTGCTCTCCTCTCTTCTCTCTCCCTTTCCATTCTTTTTTTTTTTTTTTTTTTTTTTTTTTTTTTGTCTCCTCTTTTGGAAACATTCAAGTTATTAAAAGGACATGAAAATTAGCATTACCCTGACATCCTGATAGACAGTCTATAGACAGCAGAAGATGGTTTTATAACCTATAAGACCATCCCTGCCTGATAATATGGACTTGAGTTTCATTCCAATCAGAACCTTTCTGCAAATTAACTTTCATCTGCACACAATAGCTCTGCCATTCTACTATCGTATTTTGCATGTATCAAAAAAATGAGCCAATTTTCTTTTACAATCACAGAAGGTGCCTATACAGTTCCACCTCTACTATTACTAGTCAACCCCATTTCAGCAGTAAAACTTATGCCATGCCTCTGTGAAGATCACAAAAAGGTTCTATCTTACTTTCTCTGCACCCTACATGGGTTTTGGAAGTAATGAAAACTCAAGATCTGTCTGACTCTTTATCTTAAGGTAATGCTGCTTGGTGAACATAATGTTTAGATATTCAGCAGCCATGAACCAGGGATGAAAACTGAAGGCTCCTTCAAGCCACCACTGTGTACACAATATGTAGCATTGCTTGTTTCCTACCTCCTAGGAAGCACAGCATGTTAAAGAAAAAAAGTACACGTGATGTTTTCATTAAGAATTAACCCTAAACCAAGTCTTAACATAAAGTCAATGAGACAAACTTATGAGTTATCAAAGCATAACACGGTCTGCTGTGAGAACAGCAAACGTAAGCTATTCACTCCTGTGAAATCTAGTGTGTGCTCTGTCAGAGTTAGCAGCACTGTTTTGGAGCCTAGTTGGGGGAATTAGGTCACTAGAAATGGGCCTTCACTTTTATGGTCTGGCTCCACTTCATGTCAACTCTCTGACTACTGTCAAGGTACCCACACTAACCTAGTCCCCAGAGCATCTGCTGCTATTCCTAGCTCTGTGGTGGACCATATCCCCTCAAACTGATAACCAGAACAAACTCTTCCTTTCTTGAATTGCTTCTTTCCATATATTTTGTTACAGACACAGAGAAAGCTAAAGTCACAGTGAAATAATGACCTTCCTAAATTCTGGACACCACTCCTTTACTCCCCTCTCTTCCATAGGGCTCTGAAGAACCAAAGAAACTACTCAAATGTGATTCCACCTGCAGATGACCTCTTCCGAAGTCTCTGTTATGTCCATCTACTCAAAAGACAGAGAAAAGGAAAAAAGGTTTAAACTTATATTTACCCAAAATGAGTTGTTATGAAAAAAGAAGTCAGAAGTCACAATTTGGATAGACTTTTAAGAAGTTTGTAGGAAAACCATTTTTTTTAGGATAAACAACCATTTTGAACAAGGGAAAAGTATGGCCTGCATGATAGTCCAAGATAATCAGGAAATCTTGAGTTTAAAAATAGATAAAGTTATAGAGGTATTTAAAGATTTAAGACAAAGTATGTTCTTGCTCATCTTGCAGCATGAGTTTGGACATATGGCAATGACCACAAGGAGAACAACCATGAAGCTTTACAAAACTTAACAGAAAAGCAACTCTCCACTAATGTGACAAATGACTTCCATAGTGTTCTGAGGTACATGGAACAGTACTTATGTTAAAAACATGAGCATCTCCCATCCCCCTTTAGTGTAAGGTTTTAAGGAAAAACCTTCAAGTTACATTACACCAGTGCAAATCCTTTTTGGAACCAATTCTTGAAATTCCAGTTGTTCATTTATATTTAATGAATTAATTCAGAATTTTAATAATGTTAAAATGGTTTTCATTTCCTCTCCAAAGTAGATTTGTTTTTCTCTCATTGTCATGCTCTCGGCATAAGTTGGATGTTTATCCAAGAGGTTTGCATACATATACAAGAGGTGTGGCAGAGTTTTGACTTGGATTTTCTGAAGCTGCGATGCATTTGTATGTCTATGTGTTTGTGTGTGGTCATCCTTTATGATTACTTATAATTATGTATAGTTTTAAAAATACCAACAAAATATATTAATCCTTTCAAACTGCTGAATTGAATTAGGAACATTAGGAGCTTGAGGATACTAGGTACATTGAAGAGCTCTGTTAGATAATATTCATAAAATTGCATTGAAGTCACAATGTTATTTATAAAATAAAGAGAACTTGGCTAATATAAAACCTAGTGAAAAGTACAAAACTTCACACATTAATGTATCACTTACATTTTGATGGCCGTTTTAACACAGATACAATTTTTAATTTATCACCAAAACAAAAAAAAAAAAAAAAAAAACACCTCTGTAACTAGACAGCCATGAACCATTTGGTCTTCCTGACTCTGCTTAGCTCCAGGAAAAAAATAAAAAAGGGTCTGCTCAATGTATTAGCATATTAATTGGTTATATTTCAAACTTCAGAATGAAGATATCTAATGTTATTTTGCTTTAAATTCCTTAAGTGACCAAATATATATTTATTTAAAATGTATTCTCAATTAAAATACTCACAGCTGTTGCCTGTTCTGTTACCCCTCTGTCCAGCTGACTGTTCTGGCTCCTTGTATGGAAACTGTAGCGTCGTATCTAAGGTCCTGAACCCTTCTTTAAGAGAATGGTGCTTGTAGTACTCCACAAGTTCCTTTAAGAAAGCAGATTAAAGAGAGTTCTTGTTATTTTTCTTCTCAAATAAACCCTTTAATACCTAATATATGACACAAGGATAAACACTTTAAGCTTAACACCCCAAATATATAAAAGTGTGAGTAAGAACTCTCCCTACTGTCTAGATGTACCTGACCCCTCATCCCCCAAGAGGCTATCCTGTTTACTCGAGACATTTGTTCATGTTGGTTATTCTCTATTGTTCTTCGGGCATGCAGAACATCCTGTTTGTCTTCAGTCAGATGTGGTACTGAAAGGAAGCCATGCTAAAAAACTTCTGTCTCAGAGTAGTAATTATTCTTGTTATTAGTGAGACGCGTCTTTCAAAAGAAAAATGAAAGGAACAGCTGTTTGTTTGACTATATAGCAATTTCTACTTTCCCCCATTTTGCTTTCAACTAGTTAGAAGAACAAACTTAATACAAAGTGGACTTTTTCACAAAAGAGAAAAGGTTCACGAAACACTCAACACTGTTCAGCATCATGCCTGCTATACACTGATGAATGGTTCGTGTGGATCTCGGCTCTCACTGTCACCCAGCATCCATAAAGGGCAGCCAGGTGGCTCTTCCAAACTGCTGTTTAGAAATACATTGTCATATGTTGGAACATCTTTTGGGTATATGCCCAGAAGGAGAATAACTGTGTCTTCAGGTAGGACTATGTCCAATTTTCTGAGGAACCGCCAGACTGATTTCCAGAGTGGTTGTACTAGCTTTCAACCCCAGCAACAGTGGAGGAGTGTTCCTCTTTCCCCTAATCCTTGCCAGCATCTGCTATCATCTGAGTTTTTGATCTTAACCATTCTGACTGGTGTGAGGTGGAATCTTAGGGTTCCTTCAATATGCATTTCCCTGATGACTACGGATGTTCAGCACTTCCTTAGATGCTTCTCAACCATTCAATATTCTTCAATTGAGAATTTCTTGTTTAGCTCTGTTCTCCACTTTCTCTTCTATTAATTTTAGTGTATCTGGTTTTATGTGGAGGTTCTTGTTCCACTTGGACTTGAGCTTTGTACAAAGCAATAAGAATGGATCAATTTGCATTCTTCTGCATGATGACTGCCAGTTGAACCAGCACTGACCAGTTGAAAACTCTGTCTTTTTTCTGCTGTTTTAACTCCTTTGTCAATGATCAAGTGACCATAGGTGTGTGGGTTCATTTCTGGGTCTTCAATTCTATTCCATTTGATCTATCAGCCTGTCTCTATACCAATACTATGCAGTTTTTATCACTATTTCTCTGTAATGTAACTTAGGGTTAGTGATGGTGATCCCCCCAAAAGTTTTTTTACTGTTGAGAATAGTTTTATCTATCCTGAGGTTTTTTGTGTTTGTTTGTTTGTTTGTTTTTTGTTGTTGTTGTTTTGTTTTTTAGTTTGTTGTTGTTGTTGTTGTTGTTCCAAATGAATTTACAACATTATCAACCAACCCGGAGCTCTGAGGGACTAAACCACCAACCAAAGAGTACACATGGAGTGACCCATGGCTCCTGCTGCATATGCAGCAGAAGATGTTCTTGTTGGACATTAATAGGAGGAGAAGCCCTTGGTCCTATCAAGACTCAATGCCCCAGTGTAAGAAAACAGCAGGGAGGCAAGAGGGAGTGAAGGTTGTGTGGGGGAGCACTCTCATAGAAGCTGGGGAGAGAGGGTGGGATAAGGGGTGTCCAAAGGGGAAAGCAGGAAAGGGGATAACATTTTAAATGTAAATTTTAAAAAATCCAATAAAAAATCCTAATATAAACTTTTGCCTTATTTTAAACTAAACCTTCAGGAAAACTTTTCTGAGTATCTTAGTTTCATATTCTACACATATCTGATTCGTTCTACTATGAACTGAAATGGGATAATTCATAATGGAAATGTCATCAATTGCCAAATGTGACAGATCTGAAGGATATGATGAATAATTGAAATGAAAACAAATGACTTTAAACAAAGTAGTCAATGCTTCTGTCACCTCTAGAAAAGTATGGAAGAGCAACTCGTTTCTTGAGAGAATAACATTGTCCATTGATCCAGCACATACAGTCAGTGGTTAAGTTCAAATTTCCTAAAAGAAATCAACCATGCCACAACTCACTCACAACTTGGAAAAAAACAAAGATTATCAATGACTTATTCTTTGTGGTCTACCTCATATGTGCTGGGTACTGCTTTGAGCTGGAATTGAAAAAAATGCTGAAGACAAGAACTACTCTCCAGGAGTTCTTACCACAGGTGGGAGATTGAGGACTGTAAGATCTCAGGGGCACACAGAACTTTCTTTAATGTGTTCAACTGGGAAGCAAGAGAAGAGCATGGTGAAGGTGGTTTGATTACATCAAAGACCAGGTAACAAGCTCAATAGAAAACAATGCAGAAGAGATCATTTCAAGTGGGGTATCCAGGGCTCAAAGGCAAAGAAGGCAAAGTCAAGATCCCAGTTCTGGATGAGGGAGATGGCTCAGCAGATAGGAGCATGTGTTACAGAGCATGAGAGAAAAGCTGAGTTCACATTGCAGCCTCCCATGTAGCAATCGGGTTATAGCCACACATGTGTCTATGACCCCAGGACTACTGAGTGGAGGAGACAAAAGGAACATGTGACATGCTGGCTGCCAGCCTAGCTCCAGGGTCTGTATGTGAATAGGGTGGAGAGAGGGTGACTCTATTACCTAATATCATGCTCTGGTCTCTTCATATTTGCAAAGAACTCATACATGTTGATATGTACACACACACAAACACACACATTCTGTCATATTAATAAACTGAAAGCATTGTGATTATCTAAATCACTGGACAAAGCAAATGAAGAATCTTTTTGTCAATCCCCACATTTGGAAAATGAGGGCCTTACAGCATTTCACACAGTTCACAGGTCTCCTCTGAGCCCAGAGAAGGGGAGTGCTAGATGAAACAATGGTGTGTACAATCTGACTAATGACAAAAGGGGAAAAAGAGACCAAGGAAACAAAACCCCAAAGGAACACTGTACCATGCAAATGCCTATGTATACTAGAATATGTCATTTGTAATATTCTGATTTTTGATATGATTTATCAAGAGTAGCTCAGGAGTTTAACTCTGCTTAGTAAAAAATATAATTATTTTATTTTTTGATGAGGAAATAAAAAGCTTAAGGAATACATATGTCATCACTGATATCAATACCAAGGAGTTGCTCCTTTAATCTTGACACTTCAATTAAGATGTGCTATTTTCTTTGACAATATAAATACAAATCTGAAACAAATTGTGCAGTTCAATATCTTTGAATTTCAATTTAACTTTATGAGAGAGAATATGAATTTTATAAATTATAAATTCTTAGTAAGATTAATGTGTAGTTGGCTATACACTATTGAATTATTGAATAGAAAAAAAGTTTTGTTGGCCATTTCATATTTTTACAGAAGGAAAAAAAAGCTTTTCTAAGAATCAGGGTCAGGCACTTTAGTAAACCGTGGATGGTCTTTAATACCTGGCTAAGCATGGAAAGTATTTTAGTTACATTTTTATAGTCTTAGGCGGTAAATCTTCCTAACAGGCTTCTAAGTAGAATTAAGGAGCACCAGTGTGGATTGTTTCCAATTCACAGCTTTATGCTCTCTGCATTTTAGTCTAATCCACCCCTGCTTTAGCAGTCATTGACCTTCAGGTACAACAAGCGAGTAAGATGACTCTAAACAAAAGAAATCTCTAAGCTTCCCTTATCTCAACCGACACAGTGGCTCAACAATCCAACCCCAAGAAATAATGAGTGTGGGCCAGTCATTCCAATTACCAAGGAAACAGACATTGGAGATGGCTTACAAACATTTGGACATCGCTTGTCTGGCATACATGAAAATCGGAACAAAATGAATGCCTTGTAATCTGGAATCAGAAAGTCATTTAGGGTTGGAACCTAATGACTAAGAAAAACAAAAACTTTGATTAACCAAGCTATTGAAACCTAAGGGAAGAGGTTCTGGTCCCAAGTACCACATTCAGCCTTTTCTGTGAGACATCAGCTAATTTAAAAATAAGCTTTTAAGAGTCTGCTTTTGCTTTGTATCCTTTCTGATAGGAATTTTATGCCAAGCTATAAGGTGATTCGTATGCAGAAGAGCATAATGCAATGTGGATAGTAAGATTAGAGAGACACTCAACTACGAAGAAATGGCCTATGTCTAGACACCAGCACTTATGGAAATGGGAACTGTGCTACATAACACACAATAAACATTGTCTGCTGGAGGTCAGGTGACCTTTATTTGTTTTAAAGACACCTCCTACATCTGGGAACCACCTCTCCTCTTCAAAAGAAGTATGTTACCATAATACAAACCACCTCTTCTTGGCAAGCGTCCATGTGGCATTTTCTATCTTAGGTCTACAGACAGCACTATCTTGAATTCTCTGGCACACATATACTCCCTAACTTGTAAGCTACTTTAGATCAATCGAGTCATTTTTATTTTGAAGTCTTTTAAAACTATAGTGATTGAGTATTTTAAGATTCAAACTAAATCAAAATTCATACTCTTCTTTGTGAATTTTATCTAAAACATTGTTCCTCGTACTATTAAGCATTTTATTAGAATCCAAATTTGCCATTTGGAAAAAAAATCATAGATTTTTATTCTAAATAAAAATTTAATTCAAAAAATGCATAGTGCACAAATTTGGTATTTCACTGCTTATCTGTTTGTACATATCGAATACATATCTCCAAGAATTAAACATTAAAGATTCACAATAAATTCATTTGACACATGGACAAAACGCAAGGCACAGCTTAGCAGCTTCTTTAGCAAGCGGTGGTTATTTGCTAAAGCTGGCAAAAGGCCTTTGCTTGTGACTAAAGGTTTTCTGTTCCTTGTCTTTATTTCCTTATTTACAAAAATATCCTTAAGCTGGTTCCTCTTCCTTTTAGTTTCTGCAGCTTTGCTCTTAGTTCTCCATCGTCTCTTCTGAACTATTATGGTCTGAGCTTCCCTATAAAAGATCTCCAGGTGTGACAGGAAAAGAAAGAAAGAAAGAAAGAAAGAAAGAAAGAAAGAAAGAAAGAAAGAAAGAAAGAAAGAAAGAAAGAAAGAAAGAGAATAACATAGGTACAGTGTGTGTCCCCAACAGTGGCATTCATGAGCACTGCAAAATATTGTGTGTCTTTACTTCCCTTTCCTAGACCAATGGATAAACTTTAACAGTCTCTGCTCTGTATTATTCAAATCACAGTGTTTGTCAGCTTCAGTACAGATAGTCACACCCATATAAGAACTATAGCCCCTGATGGTGCCATTGGCTTTTCTCATCCCTAACCTTCCCTGCTATAGGACATCCATGGGCTGAATGAAGGTGACACAAAGCTGAACTGATTGGCCCTCCCAATGGCCACTTCTTTCATCCTTCTTGTGTGTCTTCTCTGCTAAGAGTTTCTTTGGAGACTTTTCAATGTCTGCAGGGCTGCCAGTCATCTTTGGCCCCGCAGCATTTTTTTAAGTGTCTCCTCAACTATCACACTGTGAGCAAACCTCATTACCACCCCAAAAAGTTCCGCAGGTAAGAGCTCCAGCTGGCATGTCTTGCAGAGATGGAGTGCCCCATGCATGCTTTCATTATGTCCGGGCTGTGCCTGTCACTCAGTCATTATCTGTGTGCCTGTTTGTCACATCTTTTCCAGGTGTTTTATTATATGGAGACCTTCTTCTGGTCAAGCTCTTCTCTGTTCTCTTTCACAGCCCAGCAGATACAGCGGAATGTAAGTAACCTCTAGCAGGGAGGACGCATGGATCTCGGTTACCAGTTTGACCAGAGTTTCCATTTTCCATGGCTGCCCATGCTGCCTGTCCTTTCCTTTTGAATTTCAAGCATCTCACTTATGTCTACAGATTTCTTCCTATTTCCTTTTCTCTCCACTCAAGATGCTCCAGTTTCTTTAACACACTGGTCCCTATCTCGAAATGGATTCTAGGTAGGACATGAAAACTGGCTGAGTTTGTAAGCCTTCTTATACTCAATTTTAACTCATTTGTAATCCTAAGTGATTTCTGTTTTGTTTGTTTGTTTTTTCAAGAAAGGTGTAGTATGTGCATTTGATTCATAGCTCCATCAACAGGTCTTCCCTCTCAAGGCTAATCAAAGTTCTTAACCACTACAATTGAATTGATCACCACATTCTAAACACGATATACATATTTCATTTCCACACAAAATTTCTATGTAATATCAATGAATAACTGTGACAAAATGTAAACTTACTGATGCCTAGTTGTCTAATGGAATAAATGAGAACCATGATTACACAGTTTATAATAGCAGAAAATATAAAGAAAATTAAAAATTTACTTTCTATGGCCTCTCGTATGAAATAGACTTAAATGTAAAAGGTATTTTATTATTTAAAACTGTTCACGTCATAATTGATCATGACAAAATGTAGCTGGAAGGGGAATAAGAAGAAGAGTGACATAATGATGTAATAGAGATTTGCCATTTGTCACTGAGACAACACATTCACACACCCATACAAGCAACTGACAGTTATACCTGAGTTAGCAGTTGCTCTGAGAGTCATGAGTAGTGTGGACTCTAAAATTTGATCTCAAACATACGAGCCTCATTTATAACAAGCAATACCTTCTGAGCAATGTAGATTTCACTGGAATTCTTCAACCTAGAAAGTTAGGGTTTTGCTAAAGCCCACACTATAATTCTCGTTAAATAATTTTCAATGGATAACATTGCTAAGAAACTACAGACTTAAACTAACTTAACCACAGAAAATGGGAATTATAGATCACAAAGAAATAACCAGTGCTCACCATTAAGCTTTTAAATTTTCTATTTTCTGCAATGTGGAAAAAGCCATCTCTTGTTAAAATCTTGATGTGTTTTGCTTCATTATTGTACCTGTGGGCAATGAATAACTTATGAATATAAATGTGTTTTTAATCAGTAGAAATCAATAATTACCAGAGGGCATGCCCCAATAATGTTATAGGAATTAATTCAAAAGACAAAATATATACTTGTGCCAATACAATGGTGACAGCTAATTAACAAAATGTATTTACTAGATGGGCTGGAGATACAACCAATATTTGAAGTGAGAGAAAACTTTGATCTGACTAATCATTATGCTTAATTTACTTAGTAAGTTTAGTTTGAGATTAGAGAGAGAGAGAGAGAGAGAGAGAGAGAGAGAGAGAGAGAGAGAGAAATCTAGTAATTTGTATTCTTTGAATTTGCTAGAAACACACACATATCAAGTCAACAAAATATAATGTTATGAAAGAAATCTATTATGCCAATTAGCAGCCTATAACACCCATTACTGTTTTCCTCGCAGATATTTTCCAGCATTAATGAACTGACTGGATAAATGCATTAATTTTGCTGTAATTAGAACCTTGGATTTCAACTTCAGTGTTATATGTGTCACATGACCTACACAATTATGAACACAGGAAATCTATTTCTACAAAAGCACTTGTCCTACTTACTTAATGCTAATCGCATATTCTCCAGACTCTTTGGTCCTGTGCCTTACAAGGTAAGTACTGTTCACCCTGTTAATAAGTTCAGTTTCTGCCTGCAATCTTTCCATTGGTCCAGCATACCTGTAAAAAGACAGAAAATTTAAATGTATGTATCTGAAAAGAGAGGCTAAGTAGAAGTATTTGTCATGGCTTTATGAATATGCTAGTTACACTGCTTTACAGAAAAATTTGGAAAAGTCTCTTTAATATGTCTAAACACAAATATGGTACAGTGTCAACTTCAGCAAAATGAACAATGCCTAAAGAGCCAGTGAGCACCAGTAAAAATGAGATAAACAGAAGGGACTAAGACAAAGAGAGTCATGTTAGAAATAGACAGGAAGATGAGTTATGGAAGGCATAGCCCTGTATAAGACACAGACAGACAAACACACACACACACATACACACAGAGAGACTTTACGACTTCACCTTTCCTGTGTATCTTATCAAATCTCTTTGAAGGATCTTTTTAAAAATGATTGAAATAATTTAAGTTGTTGTAAAATAATTATTATTTAGATGTGAGATTAATTATCTCAGTTCACAATTTTAACAAACAAGTGTCTAAAGAAACAAACAATAATAAAGGAATCATTTTCAAAAGCAGATAATTTTCAAAACCAGAGTTCAAGTTTCCCCAGATGATATGGGCCTTAAGCACAGCCAAACTCTGTCAAAACAATAACAATCATAGCAAAATATCCAAACTCTGAATTAAATTATTCTTGCATGGCCGCTCACATTAAATGTAAGCACTCCACACAGTGGCAAGGATCAAAGATCTGAAACAACAGAAATTAAAAGGAAACTGCATTTGTACTGGTTCTTTTCAAACTAATTAATTCATGAATTAATATTCAAGAAAAGCATATGACTCGCATATAAAATCATAAACTCAGTATAAATGTATGCTTTAATCTATACTATTTACCTAAAATGTACACATTAGACATTTAACAAAAGTTCATGGAGTCAGATATAGGCAGTCTTGGACCATGCATAGAGGGAAGTTAGTGGTATTTTGTACCAATGACACATTTAAGGCAGTTATGACCACCTATGGCCTATTAAGATCAATACAGTCTGTTTCGTGCTTACCTCATCTGCGTTGTCCCTCCTAATCCCCGCATCTCTACTCTCATCCTCCTGTATGTGGGTGGGGCTTGTCCGTCTCCTGACGTACGACCCCTCATAGACTGTGCTCGTGTGTGAGTACGCACTTCTGTCAGCACGGTTGATTTGCTGTTCGGGTTTAGAGACTCTTCCTGTGTATGCATCTTGAAGGCTGACCTGCATATGCATGCAGCCCTGACTCCATCATTTTGACTACTCTGGCTACCATCATGTGTGTGTGTGTGACTGTGCTGATATACTTAAAGTATAGTTTAAAAGCAACGAAAAGCAGCCTATCATATGAGCATTCTACTCCAAATCCTGGGGCAAATCTTTAATCATTTTTTTTCTTTATTTCGACATAGATACTTTAAGTAACTGTGTTTATGCTGCAATTCATTGACTCCTAACTCTGGACATAAGCAAGGAAAGCCATTTTCTCCTGACAAGAGCCTATTCTGCCACAGACTATTGTCTCTCTGTAACATCTGCAAACTCAAGGCGAATTCAGGCCCATTGTGAGCAGTGCACTAGTTTTAAAATATTTGACTTGTAAAAAGGTAAGCAAGGGAGTTTGTGTGGGTTGTTTTCTACCTTTCAGTTCTTCCTAAATTCTCTACATAAACTCTCTGCCAATGCAATTTCAACAGTATATATTCGACCTGTAAAGTTCTCACTCTAAATCCAATGTTTTCTGAGTTCCCCACGCCTCCACACGACCTGACTCTTTCTGCCCTCTAAGCCTAATGCTCAACTCCTGGATCCGGCATTCTTTCTTTTCTTTGGATTAAAAATTAATCCTCGGTTTTTCTATAAATGGAGTATGATATGCAACATGTTGAAGGACAACAATTATGTAACTATTTCATGTTACCCAACACTTAATTTGTAGTTTGGTCAGTAGAGGATACTAAGTGAGAAATAATTTGGCCTCTTAACTATTAAATGACATTACATTGTAATCTTTTTAACTTTCAATTAACTTCATGCTAATTTCTGACTCATTTGATGAGACTGGATATTTTCTCCCTTGGAAGCTTTCAGATTCCATATTTTCTCTTTAAGAAAATTTTAATGATAATGTTCTTTTTAATGCTTTCAGCAGCCTCTCCAAAAAGGTAGACATGGCACTGAATTCTGGGAAGTGTTGTGTTATTTCTTGAGTAATTGATGCCCTTGGGCATTTGTGTGTGTGTGTGTGTGTGTGTGTGTGTGTGTGTGTGTGTGGATGTGTGTGTCTGGATGTGTGTGTCTGGATGTGTGTGGAAGTGAGTGGATGTGTGTGTGTGTGTGTGTATGTGCATATGGATGTGTGTGTGGATGTGTTTGTGTGTGTGTGTGTGTGTGTGTGTGGATGTGTGTGTGTGTGGATGTCTGTGGATGTGTGTATGTGGATGTGTGTGTGTTGATGTGTGTATGGAAGTGTGTGTGTGTGGGAATGTGCGTGGGTATGTCTGTATGTGTGTGAATGTGTGAATATGTGTGTGTGTGTCTTTCTGAATTTCTTATGAGTTGAAAACTAGCAAACATTCATGTCAATTATCTAATTTGAGAAGCATTCCTCCCATTATTTCTTTCTTTGATGTTTTTGAATTATTTCTCAACCTTATACACTCCCAAGCTCCTATATTACTTCATCTATAAACACTTTCCAGTTCTCAGATCATTCCTCTTACACAAGGTTTTTCTTTTTTTCTTCTTTTATATACTTCAAGGTTTCCCTCAAATTTCTGCTTTCTCTTTATTGCTTGTTCATGCATAAAAAAGCAGAATCTAGGAATGACTGAGGGTCCTGTGTGCAGGTCCAAAAGTACCACTGGGCAGAAGTCTGCTAATTTGGCAAAATCTGATAATTGGGCTGGGAACCATCCCAATGTTAGGGGTTTGGATTTTTTTTTTTACTTAATTCATTGTTTTCTCTAAACTAATTTTTCTGTTCAAGGAAAATGTGAGTGTGAGAGAAACTACTCCCTTGTCAAATCTAAGCTATGTGAAGGCAACAAGGTTTTACACCATGGATTTAAAGACTTCTTTAGTTGAGTCGTTTTCAGAATGGTATTTCTGTAGCTTCTGCTAGGCCTGGCCTTTCCAAGTCAAAACCCTGTAAGTTTTTGTTTCCCCATGTAATACATATAACAGCACTGTCTCTTGGCAAAGTGCAAACAGCCAGGTTATTTCACTACAGGGAAAAGGCAACAGGGGCCTTGGCATCTTTCACATTCAGACTTTCAAAGGGCTCCCAGTCCTCATTTAGATCTCATCCCAACATTTCATACATTTCATGCAAAAACCATGAGCAATTGAAGGCAGCCTTGTTGATTCTCTCTTTTATTTCACGGTCTCTAGAAGTAATATTCACTTGGTGGGATCAACCTACTTTAAAAATGGAAATAATTAACAAATAAAATAAATGGGTAATATTGAGTCTCATATTTCTAAAATGTAAAGTTTTCATGAGTGGTTGATAATTTTATTCCCGTGTTCAAGATATTTCACATGAAAATATCCACTTATTGAAGGAATTATCTAGGGTTCTCGAGGAAAGAAAATTTAATCTAGTTTGTACAGTGTAATGTTTTTGTTAATTTCTGTATTTAAAGTGTTTCCAGTGTCTTGGCATCTTGATTTGTTTTAATCATTAAGAATAATGTTATTCTAACTGTTTATAGTTTCCACAGAATTTTACATACTAAGAAGAATGATTTAGAAAAAGAAGTAAGTACAAACCTGCCCACCCTCTTGTGTCTGGACTGTTTGCAGGTACCTGCCCACATTATTTAATAAAACCCATGCGGTTGGTGACATTAGGATTTATATCTAAAATTATAAACCTTTTAGCCATAAAATATAGTTGCATAAAAAATAAGCTTTCATTTCTGTTATTAACTCAGTTTTAAGTTCCACAGGAAGAAAAATTTTAAAATTGTCCTCAGAGATATTAAAATGTAGGAAAGACTCCCAATTTGATCACATTTTCTTTGTAGGTTCAGTGCCAAAGCCAGGAAGAGCACAGCAGAGAATGTAGGTAACGGCAAGGAAGGCAGAGTGACATCTGGAAAGCCATGAGAGGTCTGAGGACAATTTCATAAAGTAGAAAGTGACATGGCCTTTTCTTCAAACTATCAATAGATAAAAGTAATCAGAAATAAATACACACACACACACACACACACACACACACACACTTATTTCACACACACACATGTTTATAGTTAACACATATTTAATATTTAAGATATTTAGGTGCTACCCACATTTCCAAACTGAATTAGTCCTATATTCCCTCAAGACACCACATTCATGTACATACAAAATCAAATATCTGGGAACATAGATAAATATCAGGGAAAAGAGATGTGTTCATCTTCAGAGAAGTCAAACACAAATCCAGGGAACACGTGTAAACCAGCACACTGCCAAGGTTTTGTATTTTGAGGGACTAGAGGGCAATGAAACAAGGGCACCACGTGGAGTCTTCAGCCCACTGGTTACTTTGACTTCACACTTTTCTCCATATGTGATAATAATGACAGCAACATTTTGCTACACATGAACACACATTTATTCAGGACAAATGGAAACTGGAAATAGTTTATAACCTCATGTTCAATGTGAAAATATGTAAAGTGGTAAGTGCATATAAAATACTCAGTATACAATGCTTGCTATGATCTAATGAAATTCTAACTATTGTGATTCTTGTGTATAGTTTTAAAGTTGAAAATACAAGAACAATAATAATAATAGTAATTATTATTATTATTATTATTATTATTATTATTATTATTATCATTATTATTAACCACCACAGATCATAGCCATCTTTGATTCTTCCTCCTCTACCAGCATCTTCCTGGTAAATAAGCTTCACCTCCAGCTGCTCTATTTCTCCTAGTTGAAACATGCCCTCCAATAAGGCTCATGACATAAACTAAAGGTCACACTGCTGAGAGAAGAGAACCTTCGACGTTTCTCAGGGGCCCCTTTCCAGCTGTCTAAGGAGTGAGCAGCTGCTGGGGGAGGGAGAAACTCAGTGGCTGGACTACATGGAAGAGATTCTTGGACCATTAAGCTGGGCCCAGCACTGGCACATTCGTAAAAGGTGACCTGGGTTGAGGTGGGATTTCCACTGATATGGCTGCTCTTCTGCCATCCCTGTTCCTTGTAACCCCTGTTTGAAATGCCAGAAAAACTCATTCCTTCACTGAGCTGGACAGTGGTGAATCACTACTTTAGCCTGATATGACTCCCTGTCTGTGATGAGTAGGGGTGTGTGTGTGTGTGTGTGTGTGTGTGTGTGTGTGTGTGTGTGTGTGTGTGTGTTCATCTTCCTTGGTAAAATATACCATACAATAAGACCCAAACCAGACATGGTTATATCTTATTCCATCATCCTACACTGGAAACTACAATTCTAGATACCATCCTTCTGAGGTAATTCTTAGTTTCAGATGCTGTAATTTTGCTTTTCTTCTCTGCTACTTGAGGTTTACCTTTCTAAAACGTGAGCTACATCATGATATAGCCCATTTCTTTCCGTGTCTGTTATAGACATTTATGGTCCAGTGCACTCACATGCACACACCTACAAATACCATTAGCCAATTCTGAATGGCTAGCAGTATACAAATTCATTATGGTGTTTTGTTACATGCAAAACCACCTTTAGCCAGGACAAATGGAAATGGAACATGGTTTACAACCACATATTTAAAGTGTCCTCGAGCAAGGAGTATGGTATTTCAACTTAGCAACATAAACATTTTTAATACTTACCAGGGTTGGCAAGAATAATCTACTGGTTTAGGTACCTAGGACATAAAAAGGCAAAAATAGATTAAGTTTACTTAAGGGTAGCTTTTAGAAATCAATCACCAATTCAGTTCAGCTGAGTCAGCCCAATAAAACCCGTAAGTAGCACAGGCCCAGGACTACCCGATAGCAAGTTTACACAGAATGAATCATACTATACGTCAGATAAGTAGAAAATAATTCATTTTGCTTTATTTCATTTTTCCATGCATTTTTCTACTATACCTTCAAGGGAAGAGATAGCAGAAAAATATGAACTAGAGACTTTCCACATTTACTACAAGACAGTCCAATCCAGCCTAAAAAGCTAAAATAAAAATGTTATTAGGAAAACCAAATAGCACTTCCCCTCCCTAAGACAAACAAACAAACAAACAAACAAACAAAAAGACATGAGAAATAAACAGTACATGCCGGATGCAGACATTCTTTTGTAACTCAAGTTCTAAACTCCAATTTAAAAACCTCCCAAAGAGAAAAAGGTTTATCTGTTTAAAAAGCAGGAAAAATATTCACATTTTCAATTTTTTTGTATATAGTGACTTGCACAAGTAAAAATATTACATTTTATGTGCAAATAAAGAAAATGTCTTGTAGCTGATGGTAGCAACTAGAAAATGAAGAAAGCCAAAGAATGTAAAGCAGAATTCAAAAATCACATACCACAGAAGAGGTGGCTATTTACGAGCTATTGAGGAAAAGGCAGAATATAGATCGTCTGTTTTGAGTTTGAAAAAACCTTTATGAATCAGCCAACTTTTGACAGATTCCACGATGCCCCTGGGTCTTTTACGTTAGATGAGAGGGACAAAGAAGGAAGAGAGGAGTAAGAACTTCTGCACATTTCACCTGTGGCCTCTCCTTTGTCTGGAATAGGATGTAGATCCAAGAACAGAGGAGTGACATATAATTTCAAAACAGAAAAACAGCTGAGACTATTCCATCCCAAAATTCCCCAGAGCCTTTGCTTCCTCAGTGGGTGCGTTCTGTATGTGAGATCCTTAACTACCATCCCATTTCACTTTCTGTTGCTGTAATTGAACAGTAACAAACAAACACAAAACTATGAGGAGGAAAGCATAATTATCTTGTCCTTCCAGATCATAATCCATTACTTAGGAAAGTCGAGGCAGGAGCTTGGGGTAGAAGCTTGAGGCAGAAACCAAAGCTTGCTGGCTTGCTTTCTGGCCCCCGCTTAGCTAGCTGGCTCTTTTATATAGTTCAGACACATCTGCACAGGGATGGTGATGCTCACAGCCAATAATGCAACTGCTTTCTCATCTCAGATCTCTGTAAACACAGGGATCCCATCATTCAAACCCAAGTTGTAGATTCTTATATTCCCACAAAGCATGTGCCTTGTCTCAAGGCAGGAAGTTCACTGGTTAAATTCTAACTTTAGATAGTTTTCTGTGATAAGCAGCCGAAAATTTCTTAGTAAAGTTTTTTTTTTTTTTTTTTAGCCCAAGCAGAGGGGATTACCAGCTTCACTGCTCCATCAGGACTTTCAAGTTTATACACAAAACTTGAGGTTTCTCACTTCTAGAACTTCACCTTTTCTAACATCTTTTCTCATGACTGTTTGGTGCTTCAATCTCTATACTCTGGTTCAGAAAAGTATATGGCTTCTATCTTAAGTTCAGCCATGCTGAATGCTAGAGCCCCATGCCTGAATTCAAAGCAGGCAACTCGAGTCACTCCCAGTTTCACACGTCAATCTTTTTGCTAGCTAGTAGCCTCAGACAGTTTTTCATGACTGTTTAGTATTTAATGATTTATTTTACTATATTGGTTACCTGGGAACTACTAAAATAGTAGCTAATCCCAGGCTAGCAGCAGAAGAAGTGTGTGTCTTCCAATAACTGCTGGTTTTGGTATTGAATCCAATTAGCAATGCTTTTTGCAGGCATTTGTCTTTTCTCTCAAGTTAGACTTAATGTCATCTTTAATATCCTGATGTTTCATTAAAATATATCTAATTGTTAATTAATTTCAAATTACTTGTCTCGATTTTTAAAATTAGTTTAACTGTAAAAATCTGGATTTATTTGAATATTGATTTTCTACAATTATCTTTAATCTCTTCAGTTTGCTACATTTGAATGTTATCATTTCATTCCCTGTTACAATTTCCCATTGACTCATCTCTCTGGACTGATTTTAGAAACTTCTTCATATTTCTCTTCCAGTTTTGTACTCAGCCATGTTTGATAGCCCATCTAATAAACTAATTAAGGGTTTTGTTTCAATTACTACATTTGAATCTTTTATAGACAAGTTCAGATAATCATATGGTGTGATAATCTCTTCTCTCCAGTTTAATTTTCAGTTATATTAAATATAGAATTTAATTTAAATATTCTGTCCTGTATCTGCTACAGAAATTTTGTTTCTGCTAACCTTAGCCTAAGGTGGTCCGTTTCCTCATCAGTTGAATGATTCCAGCTAGTGCATTTATATTCTCTGGAGGTTTTATCTGTAACAGCCCTTTGAGGGCTGTCTGTAAAGAGGCTAAAACCCGACAAAATATGTATTTTTTTTAATTAGAGAAAAACGATGTTGGGTCATTTTAATTATATTTCTTGTGACAGATAATTTAGGGAACAGAGCTCATGCACCTTCCAGTCCTACATATGGATGACTTTTACACTTAAGTTTATAAATCGTTTAAGGGAGATCACTGTCTCTCTTTTTCACTAATATATACCAGAGCTAAGACTAACAGAAGTATCTCTTCAGTGGGGCACGTCCTACCAACTGCCAGATTCACACTCATCCAAGTTTGCACTGTGCTGTATTCCAGGCTTTGTCTCCAATGACTCAGGCACCATAAATTAGCCGCTGCATCTATATGCAGCGCTTTGTCCCCCAGCCTGGAGGTTCCCACTGGCATGCCTCAGAACTTTTGAAGGGAAAGGAATAACGTACATAAAACAGTAAGTTTTCAGCTCTGAACAGAATTCACAGCGCTACTCGGGGACCCCTGACTCACAGCTGACAGCCTCATCAAAGGGGTGCAGGTTACAAGCTCATGAAACTCTTTCCCTCTTCAATATGTTTACTTCGCTCCATCCAGGCTGTACTATAGCTAAAAGAGACACCTATAACTGCATTACATAAGCCTCTCACTGTAGTGGCTATTCATTAATTTTAAGCTTTAAGAACATTCACATTTAGCTGGTTGTTTTTACTCCTGGTTATGCATTACTGTACAACTCTTCAGTATCTCAAAATATCCATATACAGTTTTCCTTCTTTTTTGGTAGGATTTACAGTAGACTTCTATAAGCTGGTTTCATTTGGTAATTATCTGTATGCATCAAGGGATCCACATTTGTTTTTTAAAATCCTTTTGTTCATCCATTCAACACATTTAAATACATTTTATGCCAGACTATTTTTAAACAAAACTTCTAAAACCCATGCAAGATGTTGTAAACAAAATAATAGAGTTTTGTGTATGAAATGCTTATTAGGGATCCCAAATGTCTGAATGTTAAACTCTCTAGCCACTTACTGCTATGTAAACACTGCTGCTTATATTTGTACCTGTGGGATTCAGCCTATCTATCTGTAGCAAATAGAACACAGATTTATTTTAAAAATTCTCTTTGCTTTTCAAAAATAATTAAGCTTGGATAAATTGTGTAAGCTTACATTCCCAAATTAAAGGTGACAGATATTACACGTGTAATATAAAAAATAATGTGCAGTTGAGAAATATAGAATCCATGGAAATGCAACAAAAAAGATTATTTAAAAATGTTGAGGGCATTTTTATTACATAATCATATTAGTAAATAAATTTATCACATTGTATTTATTAACCTTAAGATTCAAAAAAATTATGTTACTATAATGCCACCCCACATACAAATGAATCAATACCACAAAGCATCAAAGAATACATTTTCTGTGATATTCACCCATATTATTTGAGCAATAGACAGTGTGGTAGTTTGAATAAAAATGGCTGCCATAGGCTCACAGGGAGTGGCTATGAGGTGGTGTGGCCTTGTTGGAGGACATGTGTGTCAATCTGTTCCTGCTGCCTGCTGATCCAGATGTAGAACTATCAGCTCCTGCAGCACCACGTCTACCTACATGCTGAAATGCTTCCTGCCTTGATGATAATGGACTAAACCTCTGGAACTCTAAGCCAGCTCCAAATAAATGTTTTTTTTTGTTGTTGTTGTTTTTGTTTTGTTTTGTTTTTTTTTAATAAGATTCACCATGGTCATAGTGTCTCTTCACAGTAATAAAACTCTAAGACAGTCATCCATTCCCCTTTTATTTATTTTCTGAAATTTTCATTATGATATTAAATAAGAAGAAAAGATTTTCTAAAGCATGGAAAATGTATTCAGAGACCTGGTTGAAGAATTTGTGAAGATTTTGTTCTTTACTGTGCTTTCAAAGACCACCCCCCCCCCAGTTAAGGCATAATGGCCTCCTGTAACCTGAGTGATCGAAGGTAGGTTAGATCATTTACCCCCAGTGAGGGAAAAAAACTCAGTACATCTACTCTGTGGCTCTGGGTTACTTTTTAAAAGAACTTTAAACAATGTTGTAAATTCTAAGTTATATTTCCATCCTGCACATCCTTTCTCGAGATTTGGAGGATTTTCAGCACAAATTAAAGTATATTCTATGAGACTAGACTCTTGTAAGTCCTGCCTTCCTATGAAAATATTAATAAAACCAATGGGCATATAGGCAGCCAATGTCTTGCACAATTGATTATAGTAACAAAGGTAAAATAAAATGAGGTGGAAGTGAAATATGAGAACTTACACATGGGGATGGTTTGACAGCATCACTGGGGAAAAATCCAACCTCTCCTGAAGCTAAGTTTCGTCCCTATGGTAGAAAAAGAAAACACTGTTGAGAACAAAATAATAAAGCCACACTGCTGTAGCGTTCTTCAACTTAGGATCCTCAGGGCTATTTGCCTATTGCACTTAGTACTCAGCATTAACTCGT
This sequence comes from Micromys minutus, assembly GCF_963924665.1. NCBI lineage: Eukaryota > Metazoa > Chordata > Mammalia > Rodentia > Muridae > Micromys > Micromys minutus. Next base: position 43,392,185 of record NC_137973.1, on the reverse strand, counting down.
GGGCCCAGAAGAAGCAAAGGCATAGGCATTTTTCTCCACTGTTGAACTTTCCATGTGGCTGCAAGTTGTGGTTATAAAATAACAAATCTGCTTGTCTGTATACCATTTGATTTCTGTGACCATGATATCTCCCATGTGTCTAAAGAGCTTTGATGCTTACAAAACTCTACATAGCATCGCAAGTATTCAATAATTCTTGCATGGATCTTTCTTTTATGATAGAGTGTGTGTGTGTGTGTGTGTGTGTGTGTGTGTGTGTGTGTGTGTGAGTGTGCAGGTAAAAGGATTTACATTGTAAAAAGATTTACAATGATTTTTTCAAGTCATATTATGAAAGAAAATTATGGAATTATGGTTCTTTTAAGTGGAGTGACCTTTGAAGTGGAGTGACATTTCAACTGTCCTCCTTTACCAGATCAATAATAGGCTTCAATCTATCAATCACACAGAATGAACATAGGAGAAGCAGTGATTTTTTTTTTTTTTTTTAGTAAGAGTGAATATTGGTCATTATAATACCACACACTTCCTCAACACAAAACTGGCATAGGGCCTCCTCATCATTCCAGTCTGCTCCTCTTCTGAAGCTTAGATGACCCACTCCCTCACCTCCTGTGTAAAGCATTCCTCAAGCTGCAAATACTCCTTGGATCCCTAACTAGTTCCCTCAGGACCCCTTCACATATTCTTAGCAGTATACAAAGTAGCAGCACCAACTTCTCAGAATAAAGTTTTTTTTTTTTTTTTTTAGTTTTTCTGTGTTTATTTAATGTGTAACTATTTATTTTAAAAATTAACAATTAACTTTCTTTTTAAAATTGGATTTTTTAAATTTGTATATAAATTGTTATCCCCTTTTCCGATTTCCCTTCCATAAACCCTCTAACCCATGGCCCCTCCCCCAGCTTCTATGAGGGTATTCACACACCCATCTCTTCCCCCCTCTCCACCCTAACATTCCCCTACACTGGGACATCGAGTCTTGCCAGGACCAAGGGATTATCCTCCCATTGATGCCCAACAAGGCCCTCCTCTGCTACATGTGCAGCTGGAACCATGGGTCTCTCCGTGTGTAAGCTCTGAATGGTGGTTTAGTACATGGGAGCTCTAGTTAGTTGGTATTGTTTTTATGGGGTTGTAAACCCCTTCAGCTTCTCTGATCTCAAGCTGCATTACAGAGCAATATTTATAAAAACTGCATGGTATTGGTACAAAGACAGGAAGATAGATCAATGGAATAGAATTAAAGACCCAGAAATCAACCCACACACCTATGGTCACTTGATCTTTGACAAAGGAGCTAAAACCATCCAGGGGAAAAATAGCATTTTTTTCCTTTTTTTTAATGGATATTCTCTGTAAAAAAAAAATATCATTTTAAACAAATGGTGCTGGTTCAACTGTCAGTCAGCATGTAGAAGAATTCAAATCAACTCATTCTTATCTCCTTGTACAAAGCTCAAGTCCAAGTGGATCAAGGACTTCCACATAAGACCAAATACACTCAAACTAATAGAAGAGAAAGTGAGGAAGAGCCTCAAACACATGGGCACTGGGGAAATTTTCCTGAACAGAACAGCAATGGTTTATACTCAAAAATCAAGAATTGACAAATGGGACCTCATCAAATTTCAAAGCTTCTGTAAGGCAAAGGACACTGACATTAGGACAAAAGGGCAACCAACAAATTAGGAAAAGATATTTTACCAATCCTACATCTGATAAAGGGCTAATATCCAATATATACAAAGAACTCAAGAAGTTAGACTCTAGAGAATCAAATAACCTTATTAAAAATGAGGGACAGAACTAAACAAAAAATTCACAACTGAGGAATATCAAATGGCCAAGAAGCACCTAAAGAAACAATCAACATTCTTAGTCATCAGAGAAATTCAAATCAAAACAACCCGAAGATTCCTCCTCACACCAGTCAGAATGGATAAGATTAAAAAAAAAAAAAAAAAAAAAAAAAAAAAACCTCAGGTTACAACAGATGCTGGGAAGGATATGGCTCTGCTAGAGCCATACTGCTAGCAGCTAACTATAAGACTGAACACAGGAACCCCAATAAAGAAGCTAGAGAAAGAACTGAAGGAGCTGAAAGGTTCTGCAACCCCATGGGAAGAATAAAATGATCAACTGACCAAACCCACCACAGCTCCCAGTGACTAAAACACCAACCAATGAGTTTTCATGAAGAGACCCATGGCCCCAGATGAATATGCAGCAGAGGAGAGCATTTTTTTTTGGCATCAGTGGAAGGAGAGGACTTTGGTCCAGCAAAGGCTCGTTTTCCCACTGTGGGTGAATGCCAAGGTGCTGAGGTAGGAGAGGGTGGTTGGGAGAGAAAACATCTTCAGGGAGGCAATGGGAGGGGGAGGGGGAATGGGATTGATTGAAAGGGATAACATCTGAAATGTATGTGCAGAGAATATCCCATAAAAAAGGAAAAAAGAAATCAGTCTGCTGGTTCTTCAAAAAAAAATGACATAGTACTACTCAAGGACCCAGCTATACCACTCCTGGGCATATACCCAAAAGATGCTCCAACATATAACAAGGACACATGCTACACTATGTTCATAGCAGCCTTATTTCTAATAGCCAGAAGCTGGAAAGAACCCAGATGTCCTTCAACAGAGGAATGGATACAGAAATGTGGTACATTTACACAATGGAGTACTACTCAGCTATTAAAAACAATCATATTCACTATAGTTATCTCCATGACTAGTCTATGAGCTTTTTGAAGTTGTTTGCAAGGTCTTGGTCATTTTGTATAATCTAATGCTGGAGTATAGCACATATTCAATATACATTTTCTAATTAAAATATATTTCTCTCAATCTGATAGTCCCATGTCAATCACTACTATGAGCTCAAATTATGTCACAGATAGTGAAATACACCATATGTAATTTTTATATCTAGCTGCTAAAAAGGCATCAAGCTGTTTCTATATGAAGGTATGTCTTCAGTGAAATTCTCTGACCTTCCTATGGCATTTTACGTAATGAGTCTGTGTTATACAGCATGTGTATATATGGAGTGTGTAATGTCACAAAACGGAGGAAGGAGTCCTTTGAGTTGGATAGATAATGAGCATGCATTGACAGATACATCTACATTGTTTTCTATTTGAGTACCACATCAACGACAGGAAATTGATGACTGGAAACAAGCCATCCTGGTGTTTGAACAAGAGACTATAGCTTTGTAAGAAATATTTTCCACACAAACTAGGACCACTTTAAGGTAAATAGTAGCAACCCATAATCATGCCAGAATAAAAGTATAAGTTGTGGTTGTTCTGCATCCCAGTGATGGCATGCGCATGTAGAAAGCTCATCGAGAGCATATGCCATTCCCTTGCTTTACACCTTCGCCTTCTAATGTGCCACAACCAAAGAGGGAGTCTGCAGTTGCACTCTCTTCCTGATAAGATGTCTAGCTCTGTGCTTATCGAAGTCTTGCATATTGAAGGAAGGCCATGGAAGCATAGGATAAGACAAACTGCTAGAAGTTCAACACCACAGTCATGAACAGAGATGGGTAAGTATCAGAGTTGAAGTGTTTGGACATGCGTGGCAACAAGATTCAATTTCTGAGTTTTGACTAACACGCTGGGAAAAAAAAAGCACTCATATTAAAGAACATGAAAGACTTGAGGCTCCAGAGAATGGGGAGGCCTGGTGGGGAGTGGGAGTGTGGGGGCAGTGGGGACATCCTCTTGGAGACAGGGTGGGGGGGAGAGGATTGGGATGAGGAACTGTTGGAGGGCAGAATAGGAGGGGGATAATGACTGAACTGTCAAAAAAGATTAAACAGAATAATAATAAAAATGAATTCCTCTTAACGAAATGCCACAGCAGTGCAGTTATATTTGTGTAAGGACCACACATGCTCCTTAAGGCAGAGAGGTGACAGCTTCTGTGACCTATCTTCACAGACGAATGATGTTAGAGTTTTTTCCTAGTCCTATAAGACATTAGTCTTCGTTTTGGGAGATAATACATATATATTCAATGATTTCCATTTGAAATAGCCACCCTGCAACATTTGGAGGATTCAAAACAAAGCAGTGTGTAGGTGTGATGTCTTTGGCTCCTTAGAGGATGTGTGTGGGATGCACATTGGTAATTCATTAATACTAATGGGTGGAGCAGCTGCCATTTCCCTACACGTGGATGGTACTGCAGGCTGTAACTAAGAAATAAAACGCCCTCCAAGGCAATGATTCAGTGCACTTAATGTGCTGATCTACCTATGAGGATTTTACTAACCTTGATGAAAAACATACATCTGAATTTTACATCTTTTATTCTTATATGAGAATTTTATTATGAGTCAAATAATCAGCTTGACATCTTTTTTTATGTCTATTACAAATGCCAGACATAAAGAATAATCTTGTACTTATGTTCCTGTCTGATAATTGTTCTGTGAGTCCTTTAAGATGTTCAAGGTCACCTTGAAAACATTCTTGATTTGCACCGTGTCACCTGATATCTAGTACACGATCTTTGTATGCCTCCATTCTGCAGGGACTCTTAGTCATGTGATGGGACTTTGCAAATTTAACATTACTGGCTGAGTCTTTTATGAAATGCATTCTTTGGAAAGGACCTGAGAAAATAGGTCAAGAATTGCATATGTTGAGAATAGAAGTACCTTTATGATTCATTAAATAAATTGAAGCAGACAGAAGAAAATATTAAATTATAATTTATACAATAACAATTCCTTCTTTTTTTCCCAAAAACCAGTTGCTTCTCTAGAAAAAATATTAAATTAAAATTATTGACAACTTTCTCTGATGTTCCTGAATATTACAAATATATATGCATAGTCAGGTTCTTGCTTATTCCAAACTGACCTTAGGCTTTAAGCATTCCTCGTTTCTCTTTAAAAGAGTGTACAGTGGATCATAATGCATGGAGGCTCTTTTAGGTTTGCCAGTAGAAGTAACCCTGTAATCTACCTGTGGCGAGAAAAACATTACTGCTGGCCAGGATGCCATAGCTAAACTGCATTTTTAAATCCACAGAGGAGAAAGGCTTAACATGACGGAAGATGTCCTCCAAAAATCTTAATCGTAAATTGCTTGGCTTCTAACTTTGTGAGGGGGAAAAAAAGGGAACAAACTGCTTTAAGAAAAATACCACATCTCTTCCCTGTGGCTCATTTATCCCCCTAATACTATCTGGATTGGAGCTTTAATGCACTCCTGGAAGCATTTGGAATGATTTGAAACAGATTTGGAAAGCCAAATGTAAAAAGGCTAGCTTAATGGTTATTCATGAAAGGTGGGAAATTCTCCCCCATTACACTGCCCTAAACACGCAGAACATATGGATGATGGTGCTGTGAGGTTACTGGGCAGTTTATCTTACACGGCTAGTGACCAGAGCAACTTCCCTGCCCACTCATGTCTCCACTATCAGAAATAAACGACGTGAGCCCTGGGAAAGGAGAACATATAGAAAGGCCATGAATTATTGGAATATAAGTAAATAAACAGCAACAAGTTTATTGAATCGATAGGTAGGTAGAAATTAGATATTAAGTAGATTAATAGAAAAATAAAATAATTGTGAGCACTATTTTTATAATCATCCTGATGAGCTTTGTAAAGACAAATAATGAAAGGAGTGCTCCAATAATGAGAGGGGACAGAATGATGGTCAGAAAAGACAGCCATGAGAAACTGCCATCCACTAAACGGTGCTCTCTGCTTACAGCTGTGGTCATGTTGCAACTGCCACATTCTGTGAGACAAACGTCTAAGCTCGGTCTTAAAATACATAGACAGGTAGTGTCACAGGAAGGGTCACCAGAATCACTTGCTTTGTTTCCTAGTCTGCTATAAAAAGCTGCATAGCCATAGGCGAGTCACAGTGATAAGCAATAATGATGACATTTCCCATAAGTGCCTCATCAGGGTGCTTTAAAGACTGAAGAATTAAAAGGTATGGAAGCCATTTCAAGATTCATTTTTTCTCTTATCCGTAATATTGTTTTCAATTATTCTCAAATTATTCTCCTAAATTTTCACTGTTTAATAAAACAGAAATCGATGCATAGCCCTATTATCCCACTTGTATTCAGGCAAATATACTAATTCACAAATACCATGGACTTTCATTATCATGTTCATTTTAATGGCCAGTCTCTGTTCTGGAGAGGTCGGTGCTTTACACAGAGGTTTTATTGTAAGCAAACATATTCTTTCATCAGTCACTGCCTACCAAACAGCTATTTTCCCGAAAATGCAGGCAGTTGTCAGACACCATTGTGCAGAGTAAAGTACTCACTGGTCACTATGAAGACCCCCAAAGTATACATGTGCACACATACACACACACACACACACACACACACACACACACACACACACACATACACACACACACACACACACCACATACCCCTACACACAAACAACAAAAAACTACCCATTTTGGCTAGTGTATGAATTTTTAAAAGCTCCTGAAGAGAAATAAAGGCTTGAAATTCCTATTTCTGATATTGGTCCTTCTACATAAAAACCAATTTATAGATCTGCCAAACTTCATCCTTGGGTGGCATCTTTGAAATCATACTTATTTTCATAGGCTGATCATTGGATTCAGTCAACAAAGTATATGCCAAAGACAACAATTATAGCTGATATCTTTCTTCTAATTTATACCAAATTGTTTGTTTTTATTCTATCTCTGGAACTTTAGCTGATAGGAGTAGAAAAACAACAACAACAACAACAACAACAACTACGAAAGCAAACAGTTAAAATCAAAAGTTGCAAAATGTATCCTGAGAAAAGAAACCTAATATAAAACCAGAAGCTGCATTGCTATGCTCGTTAGATGGGAGAGGAGTGTGATGCTTGTATATTCTCCCTGCTATCGTTGAGAAATGTCTACAGCAAGGTCTCTGTATTTCTCCAGCAACAAAGGGACACCCGCCATGTTATTTGCACATTGGGGTGTTTCTTCCAGCTCTTACTGGGTAATATGTACAGGATGCAATCCTGACTCATACTCTCCCGACAGTGTTAATTTTTTGGTGGCAAGATAAACAAGTTTTTTTGATGGAAGAAAACTAGTCATCAAACTAAATCCAAATAGATGAACCAAACTCAGGTAGTCTCTCAATCCAAAATCTGCAAAGAGCAAGGTTTGGCCACATTTTTGAAAGCAGCCTTCTTGGAGGCAAGTTATATATGTCCCAAGTTAATCTAGGCTCAACAAAGGTTCAAAGAAATTGTCATTTCTTTTTTCCTTCCTAATCATGGTCAACAAAAATTATGGTTTTTCATAACCTTGGTTATTCTAATCAGATATAAGCACAAAGGAAACGCTCTACATGCTGGCTTAGTGTGTTATGTTTATGCAACATTGGGTACTTTTAAAGGAATTATTTTCTACTGGGGGCAAAATTAGTGCTTTGATGAAAAGTTTGATGTTTCAATGCAGGCACTGCATTGTGCTAGGCATGTGAGGAATATAAATACATAGACATGGTCACTGCTCAGGGATCACTTGATAATGTCACCTTGTCAATGAGCATCTTTTCCACTTTCGATATATTTTCATAGATTTCTATGGGTGTTCAGATCACAACAAACTTATTGAGTAATAACTGGTTGTGATCAGAGCATTTGGAAGCTGGTTGTCTGTTCCTAGCCTTCTGATGTTAAATAAGTCACTCAGTTTTTCTCAGTTTCAATATTCTCCTCCATAAAGCAAGAAAATGGACCAAAGAATTTCCAAGGCACCTCCTACAAGTTCTACCATTTCCCAGTGAGTTATGGCTGCCCCCACAGTATTTGGATCTAAAACGTGTTGACCAGAGATGGTCGAGATCAGTAACTTAACCTGATAGCATTTACCGACTGAAAATAAAAACTTCCTCTCTTCCTTCCATGTTGACTAATTATAAAGTAAGTATTTATGTAACTTTACTTGCTAGGAAATAGATATGATCACCACTATACTTTGGAATTTTGAATCATAAATAACTAAAATTCAGTATATTACAAATTCATAAATCATTTAGTCCAGTATCTGAAGGGGTGTTTCAGGCTCTACTAAACTTACAGTATTCATTCAATGGTCATGCCAGAGGCAACTCCAGATTGACAGCCCACTGAATGTACTTTTGATTGGCATGGTCTTTCAGTAAGTGTACCAGAATGTAGCTTACATGGCAGTAACATAATGGAAAAAGAAAAAGGACAACAATTTCTCAGAATGTTATCCTTATTTCTAATAACAAATATGTAAGACTAAACATGGGACTTTCTAATAGGCAGAGGAAGCCTCCTTAAAGTACAGGATAATCTATGCTTCGTCCTGCACAAAATTCAGTTTTCTTACTTAGAAAACTCACCAAAAGTGTCCATCTCCAGAGTTAACAATTAGGACCTCGCCCACTGTGTCAGGAGCTCGGCCAAATCCCACAATACAGTCTGTATACTTGGAAACACTTCCACAAACCCCAATTTTGATCTATTCAATCAAAGCCAGTTGGCAATTACCCAGGGAAAGTGTTTGTTACAAGCCTTTACTAATGTCTATTATCTTCTGTAATCATCTCTCCAGGGCCTTCCTTGCTCTATTACAGTCATACGCTGCCTACTTCTCCTTTCCTGTCATTAGGGATCATGATGCTCTTGGGGTCAAAATACTCGATATTTTGAGGCAAATACCTGTCAAAATAAAGGTCTGGTGATTACAGGATATACTGACCAGCTAAGAATAGCTTTGTATCCACACACTCACAAGTTCGATTTTGCCTTGATGGCTTCTCCTCAAGCTCTACAAGGTCTGGGAGACAATGCCAAAGTACAATTGAGCTGAAGGACCTCACACAGGTTCCCATACTCAGCAGGGGTGCTGCATCCTCACACCTGAGTCCTGGGTTTCCTGAAGAAATGTCTTCAAGGCAGGAATCTGACTTGTGAAAAATACTGGTCAATGCTGAAATAGGCTGAGATACCGAATCTAATTTATAACATCAAAGAAATGAGTTGGCTTTATTTTGAATTTAGGAATCTGTTTTCTTAACAGCAAGAAACTGGTAATGTTTATAAACAATTAGTTAAATGTTCTATTTGCCTCTGACGAGGACACAGATGGACACTTGAATTTTAGATCAAGAGAGAAAACACACAGTTTTAGAACATATTCTTAGGGCTAATAGTCTTGTGTGTTCTAGAGCTAATAAGGAAAGTAGGGTCTTAATCCTTTGCAGCAACTTCCAGAGATGCAGGGAGGGAAGTTCAACTCCTCCCTTCTCCCTGTACCTCTCATCCCTTCTGATCAAAGACTGTGGTAAGTTCTCTTTGAGCCAAGTTTCTGTAAACTGTTGGCTCAGCACCATGTCTCTCTTGAGCTTCAAGCCTGGAGATGTTCTAGGCCTTCCTCATGCAAACTGACTCGGTGGAAAAGACTCCTGCTCTTTACCCACACTGTACTTCAATCTGCCATTCCCCACATAATTTATCATTTTTTATTTTCTACATAATCACAAGGGGAAAAAAGGTTTAAAAAAAAGTTTAAATCAACTGTAGGTATGTGGAGGGCAAAAAAGTCTCCAAAAGCCCACATTGTCAGTGGAAGTCTATACAAATTGAACACGAGGAATGTGAAATTTAGATTAAAAATGAAAATTTCAGATAATCATTTCTCTACTTCTGGAAAATGAAGTACATCCTTCAAAAGGGTTAATCATTACACAGACATACAATTTCTCCCCCTTTCAATTCCTTTTCATATTTGCTGTCTATGAGCCTCATAGAGCCCCTGTGAGTCACTGAAAAGTTAATATTCCCATTTCATAGATGAGGATTGTAGGAGTACTCTCTCACAAGATGAATCCTTTGGTGGCCTTTCTAACGACCTACAGTATAACTCAGAGGTTATGATGCCTGAAAATGTAAGAGAACAAATGCTACATAGAGCATTTCTGAATAGTCACTTATTCTAGACACGTTTTCTGAGCCCTGGAAACAGATAAAAATGATGCTTCACATATTTTAGGGGTGCTCTAGCCAGGCCAATCAGGAATCAGTGTGGTAGTTGTGTGTTTTGAAAACAATTTTTAAGAAAAGTCCCTGGAGAAAATGACCCTAGTATAGGGCTTGGATGATAAAGGTTTCAGCTAAGAAAACAGGCAGAAGATGAAGACGGGGACTTAAATATCTAGGCTGAAGGACTGAGAAAGCATGTATCTCATGAAGCAGATCTTCCCAGGCAATTCTCCTTTTATTATTATTATGTTTTAGTTCTTTAGCTTAATGGGAAGAAAACACGTGTTTGGCCAAATCTAGCATGGCCAGTTCACAACCTCTCAAGTCTAGGTTCTCTGCTACTTACTTCATGGGAAATGAATGTTTCATTTGACTTGGAACTCCTGAACCACTGAAGGTTTTTCTTTGTTTATTTAGCCTTTCCAAGCCCCCCCCCCCGTGTGTGTGTGTGTGTGTGTGTGTGTGTGTGTGTGTGTGTGTGTGTGTGTAAAATCTTCCACTGAGGCACACTGCAAATAAAACAAAGTAAAACATAAAACCAACAAAAACTTTTCTCAAGAACATACATAAATCAATAACTTTTACCTCTCAATTTTCTACCAAAATAACTGCCCTTTGAAATTCATTTTTCTAGGTGTTAGAAACATAAAATGAATCTCTCAAAAAGGAAGACGATAAGATTGCCAAGTTGTCTAACACACAACCTTGAGACTGAAAGAACAGAGAAGACCTTGATTTTAATTTGGCAGCTGGCACCCAATAAAAGAGGAGACAATAAGCTTTAGAACAAGAGCAACAACAAAAACCACAACTCTCATGACTAATCAGAACTTGTATAAAAACACTTTTACTCCTTAAAATAAGGATCACGTAGTTGCATGGTTTCCAGCTATGAAGTATCACAACTATTTTCTACGTTATTTAATTTTCATCGTGGATAAAAATACATATTTTTTTGGCACTGATTGCAATTCTGTACTCATAACTGCTTTTGGTTCCAATTAGCTCACAAAATTCCCCCAGTGGCACATTTGGGTATTCATAAATGACAATGGAACAGATAAAACCCCATGATCTAGGACAGAGAAGCCTTCTTGTTTCAAGAGCTTTTAGTCTAAGAAGAAAACACACAGGAGTACTCTGTTGTAGAAGAAATCGGAGATGGTACATTTCCTTGCCTCCCCTCTTTCTCTTCCCTCCCTGGCCTCTCTCCCCCCTCTTCCTTCTGCTCCTCACACCCCACCTCCCTCATTCCTTCTATTTCCTGCTTTCTGATAAGTACAATATGTACAGTTTCTGGGAAAAGACTTCTCAGATGAAAAAGCCACTCCACCATGAGGGATCTGTCTTTACATACCGTATTACTTAAAAGCAACAGGTTGTCACCAGTTTAAACAAAGATGTTCTGGATGTTATTAGACAACAGCCGGGCCTTACACCTGCACCAGGAAATGTAACCCTAAGTGGCCAATTTCCTACTTGCTATGCATTTCATTTGAAGACAATTTTATACAAGAAAAAAAGAAAAGACAAAGAAAGAAAGAAGGCACTGCCAAAAAAGAATCCCTTAGAATGGAGACAGAAGAGCCTGCGTTTTCACAGCTCAATTGACAATTCATTGTTTGAAAGACATTTTAATGAAAATGCAGAGAGCCCACTTACTTCAATAGAAATTACTGTTGTGATAATAACAATGCGCAGGAGACTAATATCTATTCAAAGACTGAGATTCCAGATACATCCTGGAGAGTAATTTGTATGCTTTGGGCATGGTGTGTGTTGAAAACATGACAGTCTACAATCAGATCTGACTTTCTGCATTAATGAGTGAAGCAACTCACTTGAAAGAGGAAGCAGTTGAGAAAGCAAAATTTCTCAAAAGTATACAAATAGGCCAAAGCTCTTAACGAGTACAAAAGTCCTTTTAAAAATTCAAATGCAAATTCATTTTCGGTTAGTACTTCAGACTTTCATCTACAGGCTAAACCCTCTGAGTGTTTTTCAAAATAGTATTTATAAAAACCTCTTGGCAAAAATAAAAAAAATTAAAAAAAAAAAAACCTCAAAACAATGCATTCTCTATCCTGACCATTCAGATCATGAGGATTAGAAACTGCAGGGGTTGTTTCTGGTCATTCCAATATGAAAAACAGTGGGAAACACTGGAGGCAACTTTTCTGTGTTCGGATGGATGACTAAATAGGTGGATGACTAATGGGTGTGTCTAGATGGCTTGGTACTGTTTAGTGACTACAATACCATATTATTTCATAGTGACCACTGTCACTCCCACTTTTCATGTCATTAAACTGGAGCCTTCAGACTCTGTTTTCCGGCCATCACGCTGGTAGATGTCAGCCAATAAAACTCAGCAAATGCAACTTGGATTTCCTAAATTCTAGCATAGGAAAGGGAAAGCACTCAAAGTGCTAATTATGTATAATCTCAGAGGAGACGGGACAGGATACCAGAAGAGGTGTTTAGAACTATATTCTTGAAGCAGTTTTAAAATGCAGTCCCTTAGAGGAACTCACACAGTGAAGGGTGCAAGCTACTGACTATATGTTTTCTTTGAGCAGGAAAATGAACGAAGTATGTAAATGGAGACCCTGCAAACATTATGTACACATTAAAAGAACCAAACAAGGGGGAAACAACCTACTGTTTTTGGTTTTGTTATAAAACATGAAATTAAACTGGCCAGTTTGGTCCAGCCTGCATACCAAAAGTTTATTTATTCATGACAGCCTCCTGGAGGACCTTGCAAGGTCTTTAATCATGTTTTAAAATACAGAAAAAAAAATGTCAATTTCAGTCTACGGTTTAGGGCAAGTATAATGTTATTATGTGTTGATAATTTGAAAACACTCCCATTATTTAGTGTCTATCATAGCCAAAAGAACTGAGTTCACTGGAACACCTTGGGTTTTTGGCAATATATACAGGTTGGTTTTCAACCAATGAGCACATAATGAGCTGTTGATAGTGTAATAATTACCATGGAATCTTACCAAGTTGATCATGTACTCACTGGCTCACATACAATTTATTCAGAGCGTAATGCATCCCTGGGTTCAAACCAGGCCCACTGTGTCCTGATCTTTGGGAACAGAACTGTATGTTGGCATTCTAAAGCCCCCCTGCTGGTGATTTTTAACTAGTTTTATGAAGACTGCTCTTGTCTGCCTACCTCATGTGATACCTAGAATTAAGCTACATAGTAATTGAAAGACCTCATCCAAGCCATACAGCTATTTGGCTACAAGTAAATGACTTCACTCCAGGATTTCTCTCACTTTGCTTCTGTTCCTTGCAATAACTCTATCTAAATATCCTTTAAATGATTTAGAGGTACTCACTAGACAATGCAGGCACATGTTATGACTAAGTCAGAAACTCTAGGTGAATTTTTAACGTATGCCTGACAATATCAACCTATTGCTAGTTGGCAGCCTAAATCTAATGTCAAAGCAGTGAAAGTTCACACTGGGGCATGAAGGTGTCTGAGCAGTGAATTTGGAGCTAGCACTCAATGCATAATTGCTATCTGAAAGAAGTGTGCTCACTGTTCTTCTCCATTCTAAGCATTAACCACTCTTCTTCCTAAGCATTAGATCTGCATTCCACTAAGGAAAAGTCATAGACACGCTTTGCCATTCAGTGCTTCTGCTCATTTATCTTGTGATTCTCTTTGAGTATTTCCAGTGCCTTTTTAGCACCACACCAAAATATCTTCACACATCTAGACAGCTAAAGAGAAAATGAAAATTAATAGCAATTTTCTTTTTGTCTAAAAAAAAATCAGAAGGCTGTACAATATAGTAAGATGAGTAAGTATGAGCTCAATGGGAGCAAAGCCTGAATTGTCATATTTTCTAGAAGGTGTGCTATAGGGAACAAAATAAATAAAGGAATAAAGGCCTGTAAATATTGTGAAAAATATTGAAAGTCTCACTTAAACCTACTGCTCTGCAAAAAAAAAAAATAGCCAATAAAAATTAAAAAGCATAATTAAGTTTTATGTATCTAAAGTATCAGAAAAGTAGGAAACAGAGCTTGGTTATAAAAATATTATATGAATGTTTCTCACTTCAACAGAGTTAAATGCTGGTGGGCACATACTGTGCGGGCTTCTAGGAGCCCTGCTGAGCCATCCCCATGGTCTCCACTGTGGTCTCAAACATACCACTGTTCGGATACCACTTATATGCCTCAATAGCTCCAATATTTTGTGCTTAGCTTCACTATTTTCTATTGCTATCTGTGGAATGAGAAATTGACTGGCTTTTAGAATCCTCAAGGGTGGCTTATGAAGTAAGTGTATTCTTTGCACTGCTCAGACAAATCCCAAAGTGTTTTCTGTCTGTTGCCCCTGTTACCTGGGTGTTCTCTAGTGAGCTCTGTCAGAGCTCTGTGCTTAAGCCAAGGCAGAGCATCAGAAGTAACTGCACCAACTCTGGGTATAAAGCTCAAGATCTGAGAGCTTCTGCCTTTGCATTTCCAGTAGGTAGCTGCAACATACAAAGTCTGACCCTGAGACCACTATGGTGAACAGAAGTTTAAAAAAGCTCCCAGGAAGGGATCTGTAGTTTACATCCTCCACAAAGTTCCTGACAGCTCCAATCCCAATTTTGGGATTCTAACCACTGCATGCCCTCAGTTGTTCAAAAGCATGTCAATATCAAGCATGGCAGAAGAGACATCTTATGAACCTAGAACATTCTAAGACCCCACAAATCATCGTTTAGTGAAAATAGACTGGAATACAGTCCTAGACTTTGTGATATTGAAGAAAATACATTTCAATCAGCATAAAGAGGCTTGTAGCTCTAACCATAAACATCATCAAGCTTGTTAGGATAGCAGGAGTTTATTCAGTTGTGAGAGGATCTCAGAAGACACAGCACAATATGAAAGTGAAGAGCTTGGATTTGGGATCAAGAATTTCTAGGTTTGATTCCCAGTTCTACCCAGTAACTACACAACTTCGGGCCAGCTACTCGAGTTACATGAAGTAACTTTTGAATGCTTCTGTATAATATAAAAACTAAAATAGCATTTTTTTTTTCAGAATTTTCACTAGTTAAACATGTGCTACTACTATATGAAAACTATGCTTGTAAATCTACTTTGTATCCAAAAATCTGTATAATAAATGTGAGCTGATTGTGGTTTTTGTTGTCACATAAATATTTTTAAATGCCAGCTTCTGCCTGGTGTTAGGGGTTGAAGTAAGGTAGTAGAAAGGATAGTAAAAGTATTGCTGACAGGGTTTTTAGTAAAATGCCATCAAGTAGCAGGTAGAAGCACATGGAGATTATTCTAATAGCCTCTGTGTTGCTGTGATAATGTCCCATAAAAAGCAATTTCAGTTTATAATTAGAGGTTATAGCCTATCTTTGTAGGAAAGTCAAAGTAGGAACTTCAAAGAGCTAGTCATATCATATCTACAACCAAGAGCCATGATTAACAAATGCATGCTTGCTCACCTATTTTCTTGTATTGAACAACTTGATTTCTTCATTCTTAGACAATTTAGAAACCCCATGATCTGGAGACTGTGCTTCCTACAGTGGACTGGGTTCCCATATATAAATTAACTTAATCAAAACAATCCCCCAAAGACAGGCCCAAAGGCCAGCTCAATCTAAACAATCCCTCATGGCAACTCTTCCCAGGCGATTCCATGTTGTGTCAAGTTGACAATTAAAGGTAATCACCACAAGGATGATAAGGGCGACATAGGTAAATGGGAGAGTGGCGAGCTGAGGTGTCAGCAAAGAAGCAAGGTTGCAGTGCTGAGTCTGTGGTTCATAAACACCTCTGTTAGGAAACAGAAGTGTGAACGCAGTGTGGACAAAAGAACCCTGAAAGACATCAATGTATGATGAAATCGTATCTTAATTTCACAGGGTACGGAAGATGGCTCAGTAATACCAGTAAGATAGCAATTATAGCAATTAAAGATAATCCCAGAAGTCACATGGCCCAAAAGTGAGGGCAAGTGTCATGATTGGAGCAAAAATTTTATAATGGATGTGGAGAAGGAGAAAAAAATACATTGAGGGTGACTTAGAAGCTAAATACAGAGGAACTGAGGAGCAAGAGTTATAGAGGGAAAAAGAGGGACTGAAGGGATCCATCTCACACGTAGCCACCAAACACAGTCGCTATTGCTGATGCCACGAAGTGCTTGCTGACAGAAGCCTGACATGGATGTCTCCTGAGAAGCCCTGCCAAAGCCTCACTGATACAGATGAGGATGTTTGCAGCTAACCACCAGACTGAGCACGAGGACCCCAGTGGAGGAGTTAGAGAAATACTGAAGGAGCTGAAGGGATTTGCAACCTCATAAGAAGAACAACAATATCAACCAACCAACTACCCCAGAGCTCCCAGTGACTAAAACATCAACCAATGAGTACAAATGGAGGGATCCATGGCTCCAGCAGAATATGTACCAGAGGATGGCGTTGTCTGGCATCATAGGGAGGAAAAGCCCTTGGTCCTGTGAAGGCTTGTTTCTCAGTGTAAGGAAATGCCAGGGTAATGAGCTGGGAATGGGTGGGTGGGAGTGGGAGCATCTTCATAGGAGCAGGGAGAGGGGGATTGGAGAGGGGGTTAGGGGATAACATTTGAAATGTAAATAAATACATAAAATATCCAGTAAAAAAAAGTTACAAATATGCATGGTCATTTACACGGTGGGGGATTTTGTCCTGCTGTCCTTCTCTGTTTCCTTTCCCTTTAACCATAATCAAATTTTACTCACCTGCCAGTCTTCCTACTGACCCTCCCCTCCCCTGATTACCCTCAATGTACAATGAATAGGTAAAACATTCTCCAACTTTAGTGGTAAATATCCCTACACATATAAGAAAACACAGATTCTCTTAAGGAAGCACAACATTCTGGTAACCAGCTATGCAAAATCTTAATGCTATACCACATTTATCACAAAAAGTCAGAGGTAGGCTTATTAGCAAAACGGGATTTCATCACCAACAAATATCAACAAAATCAATTACTTCTTACATTTTAGATATTGTGTTAATAGTACTTAGAGAGCCTCTAGGATGACTTCCAGGTATTGTGGGTATACAAAAAGTCAAATAGGGCCCCAAGTGGCCACAGGCAAGTAAGTCAGGTATTTTCCATGAATTGAGCTCTTCATATATTAAAGCCATGCATGCTAGATCATAACCACAGGTACTAGGTTTTGGAAAATGTTCCAACCAAGTATGAATTTTTAATAAAAATGGTAATTATGGCTCACAGCACTGACACTGTTTTTCTCTAGCACTACAGCACTCACGGCCATCTTGGCATTGCAAACATGGAGAAATTTAATAAACAATAATCCCACCACACCATATATGGTTTCTGCAGCTGAAGTACACAATCAGTTTTTAACAGCAAGAGGTTTATTTGGTATTCAATAGCCAGTCATCCATTAAACCAAAATAGTTATGATCCGGATACTACCTGCCAGAAGGCACTGTGTGCATCTCCTCTCAGAAGCTCAACAGTGTCGCCTGCCTGGATGTGCAGTGGGGGTCCTTCATGGAGAGCTGGGGGTGGGGCGCCAGTGTAGTTCCTAATGACCTGCATCTTCGGCAAACCTGGAAACAAACAACATACTGTTTACAGCAGAAGAGGCAGTGGTGTCTGGGACGACACATGCTTCAAGAAAAGGAAAAGTGGGGTCAGCATTAAAATATGGAATTGTGCCCCCTCAAGTAAATGTCTGAAGCAAGACAGAAGAAATGTTTTTTCCTCCTCACCTGAGAGACTAGGAGGTAAACTGATCCCTTGATCCCTCACATGCCTTTCCTTCCCTCACTGTCAGTCTTTCTATTTAGTTGAAAAAAAAAATCTCTCTCAGCTGATGCCTGCTTCATAGAAACATATCACGTTTTGGAAACGAATCAATTTTTTCATCAGCTCTATCTTTTCTGCCTATTACATTCCTCTTGGGCATAGGCTGATTTCATCACCAAGGAGACTCACCCCTTCTCAGTACAGATCACACTGCCCAGTAGAAGGCTCCTATCTTAAGGTTATCTTTGTAATTCAAAAGCAAAGAGGTGATGGATGTGTGACTGCAATTCTTGAGACATTTATATGGAGAAAGTGTCTGGACTCAAATTTAGGCTTGCAAAACAGACCCAACAAATGGAACATGTCTAAGCCAATAGCATCAACAATATTAAAAACACAGATCTATCCCTGTCTTGCATTTCTTTCAGTGTGCAAGGAGGGTCTCCGTTCAACACTTCATTTGAGAGAATGGGTGGCTTCAAATATATAAGGGCCTAATTGCTCCAACACTGCTCACAGATATAAGGCCTCCAAGTCACTTTTTCACATATAGATGAAGCGTCTCTCTCCCAGAAATCACCTAGAAACATTGCCATCTCTTAACCATTTAGGGGCACGAGCTATTACTTCTAACACTTGAAGAGTATGCACTGTAAGCAGATGGAAGCACTGCACCCTGTATTTGGAGGACCAGTGGCTATCATTTGCTTCTGGGTACCCCAGATACTTTCACAAGGCTACATGAAATGTTCCGGCAAAGAGTTCACAGAGATCCCAAAATCCTTTGCAACCATTTGCTCCCCAGCTAGAGCAGGGGATAAAACACATATTGCTGTAAATGCAATGGTACAGATGTGATAGTCAAGGCGTTCTTATCGACCCAGCCAATGGAAGGCAGTGGGTTAAAATCCACTTGACCTTCTCTCCAGTGGAGCTGCTGTGGCTGTAGAGGTCCAAGATAAGTTGCTTCATCTCCCCTTTGCTTCAGTGCTACAGAACCCCTGAAGGGATGGTGGATATTTTCCTTCATCTTTCATGGACACTTTCCCTACCTGATGCTGTAAGGCAGCACACCAACACAAACAACAGACTTTATTTTCCTTCCCCAAATTACAGCACCCCAAGGTGAAGTGCTCATCAGATTTGTTTTCCACAAAATGCCTTGAGTACACAAAGAGCACTTTTGTACAGTCTATTAAATTGCTACCACTAACCTGAAATGAAATCTACACCTCCCATACACGTAACTTATGTCAACACCTCAGCATCTGAGAAAGGATTTGGTAGAGTGTAGACTCCTCCACATGCGGTCTTGTTGCATGATGGGTCTTCCAGGTTTGGGCTCAAATCTGTACTTAGTCTGTTTTCATTGAGAATCGTCAATGCTTGGAAAAGATCTGATCTGGTTGATTCCCTAGGCAATTTTTATTTTATTCTACTTTTTAAAAATATGCTAAGAAAGAAACAGTTTTCAGCCTGAAATAACTCATCTGACCTTAAATAGCAAGGCCATAGGACAGATATGACCTTCACTGTAGCTGTCTGGGTAACACCTAATGACTATGGTAGTTCTCTTATTGTCAATATGCCCAAGGTAGTCATTCTCAAGAAGCCATGATTAAAAAAATGCATAGATATTTAGGGAAACACATTAACTTTGATGGAAGTTCACTAAGTATACATTAGAGATTATAATATAAAAACATCCAGCCTGCACACATGGCTATGAGAAGCCAGATTCAGAGGGACTGTCTCAGGTTTATTTATATAGAATGGACTGCCATACACATGCAAAATAATAAAGTCTAAAATAGAAAATGATACACAGGCGAACATGAAGTGACTAAGAAAAATGTTCTGTGTTGCAATGTAGTGATGTTGGACTTGGATTTTACGGTGTGATTAGTTCCTTGTTTACTAATTCTATCTTTTCAGCTATTACTTCCTTCAGGGCAGCTGATCTAATTGTACATTAACAAAGCAAGTTGTCTAGCCAGTTCCTAAAATAAAAAGTGTGTTAGGTTGGTCAGAAGAAGGTTCAGCCCATAGTCATATTCAAAGAAATGTTGTATACAATGTCATTTTAGTCACAGACCAACTAGCTAATACAGGGTTCTTCAAGTAATATGATTTCTCTATGGGAATAAGTTGTAACCTAATGATATAATAGAATTTATATATATTTTGTCATTCCCAGAATAATCTGTGGCTATTTTTTTCTAATGGGTTAATACATCAAATTTCACCATTATCTATTGTTAGAGGCACGGAGCTAATATATCAAAAGATAAAAGAATGAAATGAGGGCAGATTGATGTAATAAAAATGGTTGCTTTGCCCCTTGCTTCTGATGCTAGCACAGGGCCAGCATTCAACACTGGTGGGAAGAAAGGCTACTTCCCAAAAGGTCTCTTTAATAGGGGGGGGGAGGGAGGGAGGGAAGGAGGGAGAGAGAGAGAGAATGAGAATGAGGTCCAGTAGTATTGCCATTGACATAATCACAGTAATTGAGATTAAAAATCTTACTAAAAAGGGAAAAAGAATTGGTTAAACGGTCATACCAGCGGTCTACTATCAGTTTAATACTTAGCACAATCTACTATCACAGCAGGCATCACACTCCATAAATGAGATCAAGAACAGACAGTGAATTACATTTGCAGATGTTCACTTCAGGATTAGGCATTTGCTATTGATTTAGATTCAGTTCTTTTCTCCTCCTTAGAGCTTGCTGGACAGGTTCCAAACTTTCCTTTAAAATGACCAGGACAATCCATTGGGGGTTTTCAGAGACTAAACTACCAACCAAAGAACATACATGGGCTAGACCTAGTTCTCTCACACATGTGTAGCAAATGTGTAGCTTGGTTTTTATATAGGTTCCCCCAAACACTGGAGCAGGGGCTGTCCCTGAATCTGTTGCCTGTCTGTGGATCCAATTCCCCTAACTAGGCTGCCTTGTCTGGCCTCAGTAGGGGAGGATGTACTTAGTCCTCCGGAGATTTGATGTGCCAGGGTGGGAAGATTCCCAGGTGGGGAAGCTCCCCCATCTTAGAGAAGAAATGGGGTATTGGGAAGATGAGCTGTGGGAAGGGGGAGTGGAAGGAATGGGGGAATAGATATTGAAATGTAACGTGTAATTAATTAATAGGAAAAAACCTGACCATGACAGAACACCCTACAAATTCCCATGGCAACTCATTGTGGCATCTAATATATCAATAAGATTGTCTTCTTAGATCCCCCCCCTCTCTCTATGACATATCTCCATTCATCTGCCTTCTTCTATCTATAATTACTCTGAAGAATGAAAATCTGTTCAATAGTTTACCTTTTAAAAATCCATTCAACCTAAAACCCCTTAAAGTCTAAAAAAAATAAATAAAAATACTTTCCCTTTTGGACTACACATCAAGAGCTTCTGGAATACAAAAACAAAACAAACAAACAAAACAAGCATTAACTATAAGGTTAGAAAAATAACTCTCCTCATTGCTAATGACCAGAAGCAACTAGTCAATGTTTCCCTTTGAAAAGGACCCAAATCACACTCTTCATTCTCACATAAGGAAAGCCCTTATTTGTGGATAGAGTTGTCTGCTTTCTTTCTGCTCCAGGGTCATTGGTGTAATCACTTGGCTGTTCACCAATGTCTGAGTATTCATAATGCAACTACCTCCAGGTGCTAACAGCAAAATAACCACATGTTTAAAGGATAGTACCACCCACAGAAGTTTTAGATTTTTTTTTAATATTTTTTCAGTTAATAAGCCTTGTGTAGGATCCTGAAATGTGTGTTTGATTTTTCACTATTAATTTCTTGGCTGGGACTTCTAAACTTTAGGCAGGTTTTGAAATCCCCTTCTTGTGGATGCATGTCTGAATCCCGTGTCCAACTTACCATGAGGAAACTTGCTTTTAAGACAATTACAGTGAAGTAAGTAAGTCATGGCATCAGTCCAACAAAAATCTCTTTAACCCAACCTACAGCGTGCTGGGGAAATGGTTCAGTGGGTAGGAGAGCTCGATGTGCAAGCATGAGGAACTGCATTTGGAACCCAAGCACTCATGCAAGAACTGGACACAGCTGGAAACCTGTAACAACAGCCCAGAGGCATGACAGAGAAGTGGGGGAACGAACAGGACTTGGTGGCTACCCAACCTAACCGCAGCACAAGGTCCAAGTTCAGTGAAAGATTCTGTCTTAAGAGAACACTGCAGAGGGGTAAAGCAGAATGGCTGACATCCTCCTCTGTCTTTTGCCCACTCATGCTCCATATATAAAAACAATACATGTGGGTGGGGGTAGAGAGATAAACAGAGAAAAAGACAAAGAGATAGAGACAGAGAAAGAGTGACAAAGAGAGACCGAGAGAGAGAACATACACAAAGAGATATACAGAGAGAGATCTACATAGAGAAAGAGATCCACACAACTCAGAGATGTGTGTGCACACACATACACTCACACAGCATACACTTTGCACATACAAAGGCAACTGATTAATTCATCATTTGTTACTCTCTGAGCTCCTCCTGAAACAATTTTGGCATCAGGCTCCGTGTACTAGGCTGAGTGGGGGAGGCTGGGCTTCCCCTGGAAGGTCCACACATTGCAGATCTCTTTCCAAGAGAGTTTTGCTCCTTCCTGTGCTTGTAGTCTTCCTTGATAAGCAAAGGGAGCCTCAGGATGGAAACCATCTGCTCTGACATAAGCAGACAATTTGGTGTAAAAAAAAAAAAACTTTCGTTAAAGAACTAATTGTCCACAGAGGGAACACTTCCCGTCAATGATTGAAAAAAAAAGAAAGAAAGAAAGAAAGAAAGAAAATTCTAGAGAAGCCTACTCTTTTAAACCATAATGAGTCAAATGAAGAAAATTGTTGCTGCTCATATGCAAACAAGGATCAGGCATAGAAGCCTTCTTTTAGCTTCACAAACAGATTAGCCACTCTCCAGTTGTGCCTACTGAAGACTTAGTGAATTGTGAATTAAAAGGGAAGGATATAATAACACCCTCTGAAACTTATTTTTATAGGTTAAAAAGACATTATAGCCTACTGAGTTTTAAAGAAGTAGAAACTCCTATCCAGTATTTTAACATTTTAGTAAAAAAAAAAAAAAAACCCTAATGTTTTCCTGAAATCTTGATGTCAAACCAAAGGCCTGGGAGAAGGTATGCTGTGGATACCTAGTGAATGTTCATCCCTAGGTAGGGGAAGGGTACAATTTGGGGAACAGAGCTCAGAGCTGTTTCGTCAAGCTTTTAAAGATCAAAGGGAACACAATCATGTGACTTCAAATAATAGGACCATCCCCTAGTCTAATCACCGTATTTTCATTAGTTATGAAACTAATAACCCAACTGGTATACAGCCAAACACATGGCTGGAATCAGCATTGCTCTTGCTTCAGTTCACCTTCAGATAGCTGTCACTTTCAAGACACTCCAAAGAGAAGGAGGCTGTGGTTGAGCTCTGGCCACTGACCACAGTTGTCTTCCCCAAAGCAAATACTCTACTTTCCTGTAGTTAAAAGAAGGCTGTAACAATCCACTCATAAGAGAAACCTAAAGGACAAAAGAACAGAATTGCAGCCAAATTGATGAAAGGTGCTTCCCAATTTGCTTTATGGGCTCATGAATTTATTCAACAACTTTACAAATCATCCACTTGCAGGGATTGGCCCAGCCAATGGGAATACAGTTGTCAATATGACTACCTGTAGTGGCTATTCCTGGTTGCCAAGTTAACTATATCTGGAATGAACCACAATCCAGAATTGGGAGGCTCACCTGTGATCCTGATCTTGCGGCATAGTGGCTATGAATCTTAGAACACTAAGGCAAGGAGATCTCTGAACTCAAGGTCATCTGGGACAAAGCAAGTCCCAGATCCAAGTGTGGTGGTACACACCTTTTGTTGCAGACCTACATAAGGACATTGGAAGAAGGAAGGCTCTCTCTCTTTGCCTGCTTGCCTTGTGGTACTGAGAATCTGCTAGATTCTTGGACTTCCATCCACAGCTGCTGCCAACCATTGCTGGAAAGTTGGACTATAGACTGTAAGTCACCAACAAATTCCCTTACTATATAGAGACTACCCATAAGTTATGTGACTCTAGAGAACCCTGACTAATACACTACCCATGTTCTTCTCTCAAATCTCAGACTGAAGCTGATGAGATGAACACAAATGGGAATTGTAAAAGTAGGATCCAATATAAATATTATAAAGTAACAATTAGGAAAAGACAGTGGGCTGGAAAGTAATTGGGATTATGGGGAGAGGGAAGAAGGCTTTCTCTGGGAGATGAGTGGGTCAGGATTGAGGCTAAAAGAGAAAGCCATAGCAAACATGGGAAGGGAAGCTGATGGTCAACCTGAACCACTAACATAAAGGTTGAGATAAGAAAGAGCTTTAAGGCACTGCCTTAAGTTGCAGCACTCAGTAGACAGAGGCTAGAGGATCTGAGTTCAGGGACAGCCTGGTCTGTAAATAGAGTTCAAGGACAGCCAGAGCTATACAAAGCTAAACTGTCTCCAAAATCAGGCAGGGGGTAGGAAGGAAGATAGAAAAAAAGAAGACAAAGAATGAGCTATAAGAACTTGAAGGGTAAAATATGACCATGAGGCCACATGAAAGAAAGCAAAGACTGATAACATTTGGCCTTGGCTGGTCCACTTCAGCCCTCCTACACTGATCCTGTAAAACCATCTGAAATAAATTCACCAACCAAGATGTCTCTGCAGGACATCTGAGCAAGGAGCTGAGCTAGGAAAAAGATATGCAGAAGTGGACATGGGAAAGACTATGATATTACAGCCCTCCACAAAGAACTGCAGCAACTAAGGAATGTTGTGAGAAGGAGAAAAAGTCGTCCCATAGAAGAATCCCATCAACTGGTTATCCTATACTAAATGAAAATCCCAGAAATTATGCATACAAGTATTATACAATCTGAACAGGTTGTACTTATACATTTAGGAGAGGGAGAGGGAGAGGGAGAGGGAGAGGGAGAGGGAGAGGGAGAGGGAGGGAGGGAGGGAGGGAGGGAGAGAGAGAGAGAGAGAGAGAGAGAGAGAGAGAGAGAGAGAGAGAGAGAAAATAACAATAATAAAAAAAGTAGGCTCTGAGTTTGAAAGACAATAAAGAGAGGTATATGGGGTGGGTTGAAAGGAAGAAAAGGAAGGGAAATTTGAATAAAATATTTGTTTTATAAATAGTACTGATTTTTTTGTCCTTTGAAATCTCAATATTTTTCTTCTATCAATTAAAAATTACTGATTTTTCCTAATCTTCCAAACTCTTTTCTTCCTTCAAAGAAGGAAGAATTAGTAGTTGAACTAATTCTCTTACTAAATGTTTAGCTTCTCATCTTATTTCACATAAACAGTTTAATTATCCTTAAATATCAACATTATATTACCATTTCATCTTGTTCAAATGGATCATAATAAGCCACCCCCATGGTTAGAAACACTCTTCCTTTTAATCATCTGAAAAATACTAAAGATATGGTTCCTGTATTTTTAAGGGTATAATGAAACATAAAAGTAATAATAATTAAAGTGTAAACTCAACTACAAAGGACAATATGTTGACATACTAAGAAATTGTGCCAAGAAATCATGATTCATCCATAAAATCTATGATGGTAAAACCAAGGTTAACAAAAAGAACTCAGAATTGGGAGTGTGTGGGAAGATGGGGGTGCATCTGGATCTAGGGCTAAATCACAGGACATTCAAGTAATGAGTACTATCAAAATACACTGTATGACATTCTCAAAGAATAAAAGTATAATTTAAGGATGAATGCACGTGTGTGTGTGTGTGTGTGTGTGTGTGTGTGTGCGTGCGTGCTTCAACAGGAAGGGCAGCTTCTAAAGATGACAGGAACTGATTTCTGAAAATGTGAATTGATGAGCAGAAATGTGAGTTACTTGGCATAGCCAATGTATGTTATTTGACACCATATTATTACCAATGTATGTTAGTTATAGGAGTAGAGAAATGTTTATAATAGTAAATTATTTCAGTTCACTTACATAAAGACAAGAAAAATGCTGTCTGTGACCTCATCACTTCATAAACCGAACACCAAGCATTTCAGTACTGAAATTTTGGGGAACTCTTTTATATCTAGCTAATCCTCCTACATCGCTTGAAAAAGATTGTGGTCTTGTATAGAAATATCATCCTGAAGAAGAACCTTCAGTTCTGCTTCATGTGTCAATTAAAACATCTGGGACTATTGACACAAAGGTCATCTGCAATTACAAATTACAAAAGCACCCAAATATAAAACACCATCTTCTAAAAAAGCCCATCATTCTATATGAACTACTGATTTCTCACTCATATTGTTCACCATAAAAAATTGATGACCCTACTAGCCATGACCTTTTCCTGGCTTGTTACACAGTCCAGTGACTTTACTGCATGTTTCTTGCTCCTCCCTGAAGACCAACTCTCCCAAGGCAATGAACAAAACAAAACTTTACCAGCCTCTCATTGTTGATCTCACCATCAAAGTATGGAATATACTATGTCAACCACAGGGATGGGCTTGGAGGGGCTGTAATTCAGGTATAAAGAAGGAAGTTATCTACACGTCAATAGAGTTGCAATAAGTGTCCAATGCAAAGTTAAGAGCATAAAGGTCTTATCAGGTGTGAGAGAGAAAGAAGGGAATTATTTAGAATGGAGTGTTTCCTTGGATATTGGCTCTAAGGAAAAAATACTAATAACTCTGTTTAGTTCATTCAACAACACTTATTTAATGACTCAGTTCTACATCCTTTGGGAGTTATATGCCAAAAGAATAAAAAAGAAGCTAGGCATAGTGTTTTTATAGGTTTCACCAGCAAAATGCCATGGTTTTCTTTGAAGTTGTGGGATATAATTAGTGATGGTAGAGCCTTACATTTTCTTCTGTGCAATTTTTTATTAGTTTTATTATTAAAAAATTACAAAAATATACTTCTGTGATTCATGCAACTTTCTTGTGCTAACCCCTGGCTTGGGCACTAATAAAAATGTAACACTGAATGGTGATTTTAGGAAGAAAACACTTTTTGCAGGGTTCTAATGTGAATTTTATAACAGACACTTTAAGGCCTCCCTTTCCTATCACCTCCAAGGCTTAGAATTGATGGCACTTGTTTGAACACTAAAAATATCAGTTGTGGCACTGACTGCTGCTGATGAATTATCATTGTTAATTAAACAACAAAGAGGTTAGGTAAAAACAGAATCAGGGTCCTCACCTGAGAACATGGAGGACTGTATTACTTCTCACATCCTAAGAAATGTCAGGAGAGATTGCATCAAAGAGATGAGCCCATAAGCCACTTATATGGTCTGGTGATTCCATTATCTATACCAGACCCTTTACTGACTTCTAAATTGCTTCTGTTTCCTTTTTCTATCTCCTGAATAGACACATCCTTATAGAATATACATCTCTGTTTCTGTCGAATTTCAACAATACAAAATTGATGGTTTTGCACAAGACTGAGGCAATAAGTTTGAAAGCAGTTTGCAAAGTTATAAGTACTTTTCCCGATACACAATGTTTTGGAGCCTATGCATATTTAAAACACATCCATCTTCAGGTTTGTTTCATTCCTTGGCTCGTCACCGGATGCTTCATTTATTCATGAAATATGCTAGATATAGGCATGTGATATTGAGTAAAGACCCTTACACACAGAGTTTTGCAATTAGCAGAGGACAGAGAGAAATGAGTATGTCCTCTTGCACTTCATGACAAGGCTATCAGAACACAGCCAGGTGGCTGAGAAGCCCTAAGCAGAGATGCCGACACCAGGAAGGTGAATAATGTTGAGGGTAGGAGACTCAGATCTCTAAGTGAATGAGTACCTCCGCTGGAGCTCCATTGTTCTGTGGCAGAAGTGGAGAGGGTTTATTCAGATGTTGAGAACAATGGCTGGATATCAGGCCACAGAAATGAGCCCGATTGGGCAAGGAGAGCACAGGCACCACTGATGAACAGAAAATGAGCAACAAACAGAAGAGCTGAAGGTGGGATGGAAGAAGGAGCTCTATGAATGTGACGTCAAGGCTTCATGGCTAAGCCTACTCTGTGGTTAAGAAAAAAGGAAGGAAAGAAAATGTCCTTGTGACTGTGGACATAGGATCTTTTTTGTCAAAATGTTATATTAAACATTCCCAGTGCAAAGTACATACAAGTGCATAGTGCTAATTTTAGAATGCTTAAAATGTATTTTTTGAAATTTATTAAAGACCTTTGATAAAAGTACTGTATTTCAAAGAATTTTAAATTGCTTTTAAAAAGGAAATATGCAGTCTTTATTTACCATGAATGCTACAGGAAACACATAGTATAAATAGTATTTTCAGTGAATAAAATTAACAAGCACAACTTGTTATGTGCTAAAATATTGTTGCTGCAACTAACTTTATTTAAATCGCCACCATTTTATTTTTATCTCCATTTAGTGTATAAGAGGCAATCAGGAGAGGAGAAAATACTCAACTGTTAATAAATGTGAGTTCCTATGAAACAATGTCCCTAGTTCCCTGTGCTGATGACAGTGCCACTTCCTCCTCTATACCTTTGGTCCCCTGGACTGCCCTAGAATAAGCTGTCTGGAAAATGTCCTCAGAGAGAAGAAAATGGCTAAAGGCTATTCCTCCCTCACCTCCAACCTCAGCACAGCCTACAACACACAACTCAAGCGAGACAATGACTTCTTTGCTTCAGTAATTAAAGTAAGATTTCATCTTATGAAACAAGGAGATCTAACAAAGGTTAGGTCAACATAGTATCAAAGTGACATTTATGAGCAAATTCCACATCTTTAAAGTCATGGCCCCCAAATAAGACTCTGTATGTTTTTAAGCAAAATTTCACACTTCATATCCCGCATTCTCTTTGTTCTTCCCTTTTTTGGCTAGGAGGAATAATGAGCACTGTGAAAAGGGGGGGCTCAGAAAGGACTGTTGCACATGAGGTCTTCATCCTTCCAGGGAACTGCCTCTGGCTTTATATTCTCACAGACCCAACAGTGCTTCCCACAACCTGAAACATGGTACTTCTGATCTTGCCTGACACAGATACAAAGGTCAACCAAAGCTGTACATAGCTACAAAAGATGGAACGGTGCTCACAATTCTGACAGACTGTGACAAGTCTGTGGGATGCATGGAACACATCTCATGATGGAAAAAAAAGAAAAAAAGAAAAAAATCTCTTAATCAAAAACACGAAACAGAGCTGAAAATTAAAATGGCACTTTGAAATTTGTTATTCAGTGACACTTGCAAGTGCTTCGCAGGTGTGGTTAAAAATGTTCATCTAGGCACTTCCAACCTCAAACACTTTATCAGTAGAACTTTCTGAAAGAAACAACAAATACATTTCTGTTGAGATAGCCCATGGGAGGAATATAACGAGAAAGCTGTAGTGTGTATTTTAGCTTTGACTTGATCATTTGGAACTTAGATGAGAATGTGATAATTTCTAGATGTCATTTTACCTCAGTTCCCGTACTGGGCATGTTACTTCACTATCTATCTTTAATGGGAGAAAGCCCACTCCTTTTCAAACAAAGAACATCAAAAGTGTACCTGAGTATACACATAGGAAATACAACAATAAAAAGGGCCAAGAGAACAAAAGATGAATTGTTTCCAAGTTTCACAATGGAAGTAAGAATAAGCATTAGATAAATGCATCAAAGAAACTGACTTTCACAGACAAATAAATGACAGTTAAAAAGATCACTCACATGCCTACGTGTGCTATAGTTTTCAGCATTTCACAATGTCCAAAACACAAAGCAAAACACTGGATTTCATCCTTAAAGTGCTAAGGAGCATTGATCATGTGCACAATTTTTAAATGAGAAAACACTACATTTTCACATAATAACTACACACGTACACATGTTATAATCTCCTTGGAAGCTACATAATGCACGTGAAGTTAGGGTTCTAGGAAACAAGTGGGCGCTGCTGTGTCTTGGTTGCTATGTGAGGCCACAATGACCTGCTCTCCACTATACTGAGGTGTCCTTTCATGTATACATTTAAACAAGCAACCAAATTTCTAGAAAAATCCAAGAAGATCAAGGAAAGCATAGGAATTAAACATGACCCTTCTTATCTCTGTCCTCAGAATTTTAGTTGGTAATAGCCCTGTGCCTTAGAAAGCACTGCATTTAAAAGGAAAAACATCTTTGTCTGTTTCTCACACGTCTCTACAGAGAACTATTTAAATGCCATTGTACACGGTGGAAAACCCCACAACAACTGAAATGAAAACTATTTGGCATCTTAAGGCTATTCCCACAGATAAACATTTGTGTTTACTTTATCCCCTCCCTGCACATTCCGTCTCTTTGGCATGTTCCCTCTTACCCAGTTTCAGGCTCTAACATGTTGAACTGTGAGAGGCTTAGAAAGGGAGACTCCTTCCTCTACGTACCTCTCTGTGTGGCTATTAATCCCCCGAGTAACAGTGGATGTGGAGAGCTGCACTTCCACTGCGGTAAACTCAGTCGTTTCTTTTTTGCAGTGCTGAGTTATATAATTGTTATTTTCATCTTAATTATCTCAAGTGAGTGGGAAGGCATTTCAAGACTTGGCTCTGAAACAAGTTAACTAGAAAAGAAACTCATTCACGTGCCCCATTCCTTAGGCATTCATTTATATCTTTATAGAAAGAGAAATGCACACTACTGGCTCTCTCCAAAGACTGATACCTAGTTCATACAAAAGCATATTATCGAGGGAAATGTAATGTGTTCCTCAGCTTTTAGCCTTTTCCTTTGTCTATCTTTTTCATAAAACATGAATTCCTTTCTATGAATTATTTCTGCCAAAGGTGACCATAAACATTTTTGTACCTTAAATATAAATAATGTGACAAATATCATATTTCTGCTCTTGCTCCCAAAGTTTAGAGTCTAAGAGAGAAAAAGATTACACAAGCAACAATAAAAAAGCAAGGCATGGATATAAAAATTCTCAACAAAATACTTGCAAACCAAATTTAAGATCATATAAAAAGATCATTCATCATGACCAAGTTGGCTTCATTCCAGATATAGAGAGATGATTCAACATATACTTTATTTAATTATACTAATATACAGTATTCAGCATATATTAATCAATACATATAGTCATCACATCAAAAACTTAAATCACATGATCACCTAAATAGTTAGAGTGAAATCCTTTGACAAACTTTAACATTCCTTCATGATGAAAGTTAGAGAGAGGTTACAATAAAGTGAATATAGCTCAACATAATAAAAATTATAGATCATGATTCATAGCCAACATATGACAAATGGAGAAAAACTGAAATCATATCCAGTAAAATCAGAAAAAAATCCCAATGATATCCACTCTGTTCACTCCTTTCCATGTAGTGCCTGAAGTCTGAGATACAGCAATAAGACAAGAGATAGTAATGAACAGGAGATACAAAAACAAAAAGAAAAACCTCAAAATAGTCCTGTTTGAAGATGAGAAACTCTACACACAAGATGCTAAGTAAGCTCTGCACCCAAGTCTCTTAACTATAAAAAACACCTTCAGGAGACTAGTAGGTTATGAAATTAAAACACAAAATTGATAGCCTTCTTAAATACATATGACAAGCAAATAAAAAAAGAAAACAGGAACACAGTCCTATTCACAAAAGCCCCTCCATACACAAGTAAATAGTACTTTACCACGGGATCGCATAAAAATGCGATACTCCTGTACAGCAAAGGAGAATGCTAAGTGAAGAGGCAGTCTACTGAAAGGGAAATATACTTTTGCAAGCTGTATTGCCAAAGGGGATTAATACTGGCAATACACAACTCATAAAGCTAAACATCAAGAAAACAAACCACCCAATTAAAAAGTAGGTCTTAGATATGAACAGAATTCCAGAAAGAATGTCTAATAAACATAAGTGTTCAACACCATTAGATATCAGAGAAATGCAAATGTGACTTCTTTGAAAGTCAATCTCACCAAAAGCAGAATATCAAATAATAAACAAATATCCATATTAAGAAAGAAAAAGCAAAACAGTTATTTAATCTAGTACAGCCATTAGGAAAATCAGCTTTTTGTAGATCTCTACAAAGAGCTAGGAGTAGATCTACCATATGACCCTGCTCTGCCATTCCTAGACATATGCCCAAAGAGATCTATATCCCATCACACACACACAGTTGCTCAGCCATATTCAATCTTGCTTTCTTAACACTAGGTAGGAAATAAAATGAGCTTAGATTTCTCTTGACTGATGAATGAAACCTTTGTCCTTAGTAAAATGACATTAAAATATTATTAAATATATTTTTATTTTTTAAAGACATAGTAATGAGTTTCTAAAACATCACTAGGATTATTTTTATTATTTGCAGTATTTAAAAGAATGAAAACATTGGAAAATAGCAGCAATAAGGAACTAGCTATATTACCTCTAGAGTGTATGCACAGAATGATTCCATACTAAGCTGAAACTTTTGAAAATTATGTTATGAATATTATAACATATAATAATATATGATATATGATATAAGATAATGTTATAAGACTATTATAATATAATATATAATAATATATGATATAATATAAAATGATGTTATAAGACTGAAATCCAGTAGGTTATTGGTGGGGAGGGTGGAAATTATAGAGAGGCTCAGAATAAGATACCATTTCTATTTCCAAAGTAAACAGAAGCCCAGAAAACGTATATGGAGAACATGGCACTGTAGTAATGAGTTAAATTATGTTGTCAAATTATGAGACATTTTATTGATGTCAGTTTTAAGTTTGACTAGTTAACTTTTATTTTAGGATAATTAGTGATCTTTGGAAGCTAGGAACTGAGCCTAAGACCTTGCTTATCTCTACCACTAAGACACAGTCTACCCAAAGGTTACTTAATTTAAAATATTAATTTTTCTGGTGTTGATAGGGAACAAAATTCTCCAATGAAATCCCTGTTGCTCAAAGGGTTAAGTTAAATGATGGTACTGAGCAGATCATGCATTCCCATGACACAAGCCCCTGCTTGGGGCTCTGTGATCATGCCAGTCCCTCAGAGATGTCATCACTGGCCCATAACCCTTCCATCCCAGGCAGGCATATGCCTTTGTCCTACTGAATTCCCACAGTCTTCAGGAGTCACATCATGAGAACTACTAGATGAAATATAAATTATGCATTAATTCTGTCTCATCTTTACTCGACTATAAGCTTCCCAAGGTCAAACAATATAAATTATTCAATTCTTTCTCCTCAGTATGGCGCTTGGTACCTGATTGTCTCTCAATACAAGCCTGCTGAATAAATCAAAGGCTGAATCACTGTTTATCATGGAATGCTAAATAATTTAAAACAATTTTAATAAAGGTACGTATATTTCTTGGTTAATTTTTTTATATAAATATAAACAAGATATAGGGTGTGTGTGCACGCGCGTGTGCACGTGCTTCTGTGTCCATGCAAGAATGCTTGTGATTGTATATTACTTTGGCAACATTCTGAATTCAAGTTTAACTTTCTCATATCAGAACTAGATCTCAGATGCCCTTGCATCAATTTCCAGGAATATGCCACACACAAATAGTTCATCTAGTGGCCAAAGACAAAAACTTGGAGGCTTAAGAACTAACTTGCTAATCTCCCGGACCCTCTCCTTTAACAGACCCTCCAGCTCTTGCTTATGTCCTGAGGAACCACACCTACTATGTAATATTGGTAACATTGCTCCAGATCTGCCTGACTCGTCATCCCTGCTCCAGGTTTGGAGGACGTCACCTCTGATTCATTATGCCTTCCCTCCCAGGATCTTCAAATAAATCGCTCAAGGTCTTTTCTGTTCCAGTAGTGCAATACATTTGTGCTTCCTATCTGGAAAATTAAAGGCTGCCCTTGTCCCATTCTCCCTATGACATTATGGAGGATGCAAGTTCAGACTCTCAGCGCCATAGTGAAGGTTAGAGAATGTAACCTGAACATGAGGCAGATGAGAGACGCAAGGGCACCTGTGCAAGGGATGCCAGGGGCTGGGATATCAGACGACTTTCTCTGCAAGGCTGCCTTTCAAGAAGAGTCTTTGAAAGGCATACTGCACACATCCTCATTGAGCTTCACTTGATTTCCCATTAGGAAAGGGGCGCTACCAACTCTGGTACTGTAATCCTAATTCTGATGGGTACTCCCCAAATCGTATGCTGTCAATTCTGTATTTCAAATGAGGCAGAGATTCGCTTGTAAATTCTTAGAACAAAGATCTTTACACAGTAGCTTCATTGTATACCTATGATATTCTAGCATTAGGCAGATTAAGGTGACTACAGCTAAAATAATGCATTGTTAACACAAACAGTTTATGCTATAAATAGATAATAACTACTTATGGAGAGAAATATGTTTAAAATAATGAGCATTATATAATGTACACAACACAAGCTTCTTCACTTCTATGTATAGCTTTTATTTTTATGTACCTGTTAGAACAAATTAAGTATCAGTAAATAATAAACTTGGCATGTCAGATTGATTGAGAGAAGTCATTTTCTCTCCTGAATGAGTAGTTATTATGTATATCTTCAAATCATTACCTGTCCACAAGCAAAAAATTAAGCAGTATTGTAAGCAAATGAAATTTTAATTTCTAACATTAATAATTGCTTACATGGTATGATTCTAAAATTTCAAATGCAGAGCACTGTATTTGAGATTTTGCCATTTTACAAAGAGTTGCTATGTGTTTTTCAGTATTGAAGCCACTTGCAAAATGAGCCTGTCAAGAAATTTGTACCTCCATACATCTTCAACACAAATACACATCCAGTACCCTTCCTCCAAAAGACTAAAATTATATTAGAATTGTGACAACCATTTTTAAGAAGCCTAGAGTTAAATCTAAAATGTGATAGAGGAGGGTTAAAAAAACTGCATAAAAGAATACTTCCTTTTTTCACTACTAGATTTTAAAGTTTTCCAAAATGATTTTATAGGGGAAGTATGCATTTTCCTGACATGAAGACACAATACCCCTGGGGCTCACTCACATACACAGGATCCTTTTGAAGCCGATAGGCTGCTGCTTCTCAATACACTGCTTTCTGGACACCATTGATTCTCTTTGCTATTCGATTAAAATTGCTAAGAGGTGAAGAGATTTTACTCAGGAACCCTGGCCTCAAAGCATTTGAAGTCTCCAGTGTGACTAGAACAGGTTCCATAGGCTGTCTTAGCCAGGACATGTACTAACCCGACAGAAGCTCTGCTGTTCACCATGCTTCAGAGAAAAATGCTAACACGTGCACTTTTTGCCTACCTAATGGGTGCAAAGGGGCACATGAGTAATGGGAAAGGAAGTACAGCTATAAGCTTCTAAGTCTATTCCATTACTACTTAAAATATAGCAGTCAACAGCGCCTGGGAGATGGGCAAGTGTTAACCAGGGTAAGGATTCTCCACCATCAGGACCCGCTGTTCCCAGCAGAGACCTGCACGCCTGCTGCTGCCAGGTCTTCCAAAGCCGACTTTGTCTTCTTGAAAGTGCCTAGAATTTTATAATTATATAGTTTCTATCAAATTACTGACCTTCAAAATCTGCTAAAGATGGCACGTTTTAAAGATA
The DNA here is from genome assembly GCF_963924665.1 of Micromys minutus. NCBI lineage: Eukaryota > Metazoa > Chordata > Mammalia > Rodentia > Muridae > Micromys > Micromys minutus. Next base: position 43,356,671 of record NC_137973.1, on the reverse strand, counting down.
AAAAAGGGTGGTAACTCTAGATAAGCTCTTTGGTAATGTTTGACTCTGTTGGTCTAGTCAGTCAGGACTGCTTACAAATCTCCAAAAGTGGTCATTCTCATTGCAGATTTGCTCTTGGTGTTTGTGTGTGCATGTGCATGTGTGCACGAGTACGAGTGTGTGGTAGGTGAATGTGAGCACATGTTCCTATGGAGGTCAGATGATTCCTGTGGACCAGAAATTACAGGTGGTAGTGAGCTGCTGCGAAAGTTTTCTGGAAGCTTCTCTGCAAGAGCAGTAAGTGATCTTTGCCCTTGCAAGAGCAAAAAAAAAAAAATGTCAAGGAATGACCTTTCTCATCACTGAAAGGCTGGTTTAAGTTGACTTTATTAAAAGGAATTTACGATGGGGGGGAAGGCAAGGACTTCATTGCCCCGCACCAAATACTTCAGTTGTTCCACAAAAGCCACAGCAAAATACATACACACAGTGTCCTACTGAAAGGGTTTAACAATATCTCCTCAAACATCTCAGGGTAAGTAAGCTCTAAGAGTACCACAACCTTCATCCCTTAAAGAGTCGTGGTTGTTGTTTGCTTGTTTGTTAATTTGAGGTAGATGTGGATTGAAAACAAACATAGTAAAGAAATGACTTCATAAAAATTCTGACTCATCCACCATATTCAAGCTAGAAAAATGACTAGGCAGATTTCCATGCAACATAATTTAAAATAAAGGCCAATGGGTAGTCAGACTTGGAAAGAATACTATATGAGTCAAGCTTCTCTAGACTTTATGGAATGTCTCTATATATTAAGGGAAACTATTGCAATGACTTACAGTCTGGAGTCCAACTAACTCAACAATGAACAGCTATTAATGGGAAGTCCAAGAGTCTAGTAGTTGCTCAGTCCCATGAGGCTGTGTTTCAGATGGTCTTCTGCATAAACTGCAATCCTGAAGAAGTAGGTTCTGACAGATATGCTGGCAAGTAAATTCAAGCAAACGAGAAAGCATGGAATCTTCCTTCTTTCATTGTTCTTATGTAGGCCTCCAGGAAAATATATCGCACAGATTAAAGGTGTGTAGCACCACAGCTGGACTTAAACTATTCTTTACTTGGAGCTTGCTCAATCCCAGGCTGGCCTTGAACTCAGACATCTGCCTGCCTCTGTCTCCCTGGGATTAAAGGTGTGTACAACCTTGCCTGGGTCTAACCTTCTCATGGCCTCTATGCCTCAAGATCTGGATCACAGGTGTGCCCTCCATTTCTGGATTGTAGTTCACTCGAGATATAGTCAAGTTGATAACTGGGAATAGTCATCACAAATACTAATTTGAAAATTGAGGAGTTTGCTAGTATTTTGCCTTTGCTGAAATTTCTGACACCTTTGCCTTTCTATGCTAGCAAATTTCTTCTTATAATGCCAATGAGTAGAGTCGCAGTAATAGTTTTCTGTGGTTATTATTGAGTCTATAATATAGACCCTAAATGAGACCCCTATTGTTCAAGTTCAGCTCTGAGTGGATGACTGGGTCACCAGCTAAAGACCCCTGCAACTTTTGAAAACATTACTTTTTAACGATGCCGTGCTCTGTATTACTGTTTTAGAATCTTTTATTCATATTTTTTCAAGTATTATTGAATATTTACATTTCAAATGTTATTCCCTTTCCCCCACTCCCATCCCCCCTTATTGATCTTTCTTATATTCTGAAAAACATTTACAAATGAGCTATGATACTCATCAGTCTGAGAATGCAATGACTTTCATCATGTATATATTTGAATTCTCAAAGTTAACTACCAATAAAATAAATTGTTGGTATTATTATCAAGCCATTATCATAGCTGTCTGGGTGTAGGAAAGAAATCCCATGTCAGCTTTATAAGAAAGTTAAGTGATATTTTTTTTTAGAACATACCCTGGGGTTACACTTCATAAAAGCAGTGTCACAGTTGCATTAAATTCATGTTGACTGGTCACCTATTATGTTCCTGATACTAAGTTCTAAATATGGAAGGATAAAGCTACAGGTAATAGTTTCTGAAAGTCTGTGGAAAGTATCATGCACCAGATCACTTCAAAAAGGAAAATGGTGAGCCAGGTGGTGGAGCATGCCCTTAATCCCAGCACTCAGGAGACAGGCAGACAGATCTCTATGAGTTTGAGGCCAGCCTGGTCTATATAGGGAGTTCCAGTACAACCAGAGCTATATACAGAAAAACTGTCTCAAACGAACGAACAAATCCATTGCGACAGTGTAGACCTGGTAAAGAATCTACATGGCCTACCAGATGTGTACACTCAGAAGAGGGCATATAGGAACATGAGAGCTGAGTTTGGATAACTGAGTGGCAGATAAATAGGAGTTAACCAGATACAGACACAGATGTCTAGTAAGCTAATTTTAGCCAAACCACCAAAAATGTGTGGAAAGACATGGTGGCAAGAATGAATTCAGTATTCATGAAAATCCATCAGAGGTCTGTTACTGCAGAAACTGAGATGAACAAATGAACAAGAAGATAGGTAGAAGTGAGCTTCTTACATATTTCAAAGCCAGAAACAATTTCCGAGTACCATTGTGAGTGTAAGCAGATGCACACCCTCCCCCATTCAGTAATTATTCTCCCAATGGCCTGGAGGAGGATGAGCTGAAATTATTTTAATAGCCAATAAATTGAATACTAGTTTATAAATACTGGTGGTGTAGGAGGAGGGCAGGTTGGAGAAAAAGAGGTTGGAAGTGGTCCATGCCAGACTTGGAAATAAGAGATGTGTTTTCTATGGAGAACTTAAACCAAGAAAACTAACTTTACTAAAGTTAATTTGACTGTTCTTATGACTTTGGGCCAAAAGTCTCTACAATGTCACAAAGAAAATATCTGTCCCCACTAGTGTGCAGGCTACCTTTATCACACCCACATGCCCTAGCAACCACAGCTAAACACTGTGTTCAGAAGACAGATGACAAGTAGGTGTCTTACTAGACACAACCAATCCTGCCACAGAGGTAACATGCATATATCATTAACCACAGCTTCCAAATACACTTTCTCCAAAATGGTTCTCTAGGGTTGAGCTCTCAATGGGATTGAGAGCAGGATCCAAACTAGACCCAGAAACCCTGCCTGCATGTCACCATTTCTACTGACCACAGAGCCCATGTCTCATAGATCAACCTCAAGATCCTCAATTATGACCTGGTGCCTGCTCTGGAGAAGGGTAGGGAGGCCGTGTTCAGTCTTATTGCATACCTATCATATCTTTTCCTCACTAGGAAGACATTGCCTTAAATATCGTTGCCTCTGCACCATACCCACTTCAGAGAAAGAAACAAAGAAGGGAGGGGGCGGTACCTACAGGCCAAACTACTGAGAAAAAGAAGTAAAGGGGGTTGTATTCATTTTAAAATTATTTATTTATGAATTCACTTTACATCCCAATATCAGTCCCTCCTCCTCCCAGCACACCATCTCCATCTCGAAGCTCCTCCCATCATTTCCCTTCCCATTCTTTTCTTATTCTACCAGCAGCACAAAGAGAAAAACCTACTGAAGAGCACACACAGGGTCACCATGTTGGGATTTAGTATCACATACAGTAAGGAAAACAGGCTTTTCCACATTTCTTCCTCATACTTTCCTCTTCCTTCTAGTCCTCTGCCTTATTTTTCTTATGAATACGGAAAGAATCAATATCTTCAACCTCCATTTCCAAGCATATGATAAAACCCTGAATGGCCCACAACTTACCAACTCAAACAACTAGCCAGTGACCCTAAAGTGCTTGTTCTCAAGAGGAGAAAAAACAGTAGGACTTAAAGTCTTATTTCGCAAAAGCTGGGACCGTAGAGATTACCTCTGCTGTGCCTGCCTTTTAGAAAGTTTGGGGGAAAGGGAGGGTTTCCACTGGGAAACAGCCATCACAATGGGCAGCAAATCTGTGCTAAAATTCTTTCAACAGGCAGCAGAGACTTTTATCTTTAGTAGCAAGGCCATTTTATCAAATATCCCCTAATGCATGCTCTCCCAGGTGCCCTCCAGATCTCCTTCTTAGAAGCAGGTGGGTGAGAGCTGTCTCTTTGCTTTAGGGAGCACTGCAGGGGAGTAAGGACCAGCTTGCAGTAGCCTCTGATAATTACTGGGTGTGACAGAGGAGGGGAGCCTGGGGGGACAGGCAACCTTCTACAGAACCAAGGACTCAGGGAGAGGCTAAGATGGAGAAGTGGACAGAGGTGTATAGGTCTCAGATAAGTGGCTCCTTCCTGCTCTGTGGCCTCCGGGTGTTGGCCTCCAAGGCTTGCCAGGTGCTTAGCAAGGCTGGGATGTTGACACACTCAGAAGCAGAGGCAACAGCTGCGCACACCTGAGATGATAGTCTTAACAAGGAAGGAGCAGAGATTCAGGGCAGAAGTTAAATTGGCTTCTAAAACTAAGATGTGTCTTGATTTTATGGAGTTCTAAGGGTAAGGACTGAAATTCCTACTAACTCCTCGTGCATGTCTTTCTATACCAGTGGTTCTCGACCTGTGGGTCACAACCCCTTTGGTGGTATGTGTAGGGGGAAGTTGCATATCAGGTATTCTGCATATCAGATATCTACATTATGACTCATTACAGTTATGAAGTAGCAATGTAATAATTGTATGGTTGCAGGTCACTACAGCATGAGGGACTATATTAAATGGTCACAATATTAGGAAGGTTGAGAACCACAGGTCTATATAAAGTAACAAAGTACCATTGCCTTCTGAGACATGTTTTATACCTGGCCCCCTGCCCTCCTTGAAAATCATTTTCTAATCATTTCCTGAAATCATATTTTTAACTCTAAATATCCATCTATAACCACCTTTAAATAATCTATTGATCTGTGTGCCATGCACACTTATAATATTATCATGGAATAACAAACTATTCTCATTAAATATACTGGTGAACATTTATAAAGTACTTATCATGTGCCAGACCATGTTCTAAGAGTCACATCTTTTGAATTCAATGGAAATACCACGAAGGTCTTTCTGTGAAATTCCTTTGATTGAAGAAGCCGTGTTAAGGGACAGGGGCATGAGGGACTTAGTTAAGATCACTGAGAAGATGAAAAGCAGAAACTGGATTGAAGCCTAGAAAGGCTTGCTCTGGAATCCGAAAACTTGGTTCCCAAACCAGCAGAATATGTGAGATTCGGGGAAGCTAGACAGCTGGAACCGTTGCCTTGGAGCTGACAGAACTAGATCCTACAAATCAGAATGAACAAAACCAAAGCATGGTCACTGACCATGGCTGTCTGGAAGTAATGTGGCCCTATTTTACAGCTTGCCTTTCCCAACTGCCTTAACCCAAGATTCTGAAGATGGGTGTAATAACAGTAAATGGCCATCCTCAGAAAGAACCTACAAAAGGCTAGGCACAGTGTTAAAGCTTGACAAACCCTTCTCTTCTTTATCAATACACAGCAGTTTACTAAGATGGATGCTAAGGTCACCCCATAACAGAGCATGGACTGAAGAAAGTGAGTGCTTTCTTCCCCAGGAATGCTTTGTAAATAGAGAAACGATCAGCCCTACACTGATGACACGAAGCCATTTTTCCATTTTCAATTTCTTCCTTTTCTTTCTTTCTCTCTCTCCCTCTTCCTTCTTTGCTTCGTTACTTTCAAGATCTGTTCTCTTACTATGTAGCCCAGGCTGACCTCAAACCTACAACCCTCCAGATAGTAGCTCCTTCTTGCTAGGGTGATAGGTATGTCCCAAGCATGCTGTGCAAAACCACTTACATTCTCAGGCTTCACATACACTATAAGGTGTGTGCAGGACATAAGAGCATTCTCTCAGAAGAAGACAATAATGCAGAAAATATAAGCCAAAAAGGTCTCTCTCTCATAGACCAAGATATAAGCTAAGAATTTTCTAGAAAAAAAAAATGTAAATACATTTATTATACAGACTACCACAGTTGAGTGTAGAGGACTTGACTGATGATGTTTCCGTGTGGAGTATGCACACATATTCTACCAATAATAAATTACAAGACAGAAATGCAGTCAGAGTATGCAAATTACTTTAAACAGCACAACTGTACCACAAGCCCTCATTCCTACACAAACAGAAAGACATCAAGTGAAAACTACATATAAAGAACAAACAGTAGTCTTACTGTACTTGTTTAGGGTCAATTGCTAATACTCCACAATAATTTTTATTATTTAATTTTAAAACCACAGCAGAGGCACAGTAAGTAAAGGTCCTACTTCCATGATCTGAACTCTTTTACCTTCCTTGAGACTGAAGGCAGCTGAAACTTGGGAGGAGATACTATGTCTACTTGCCCCACCTTGCCAATAGACTTCTTTTGGAGGAAACCCTCCCAGGCCGTCTAGTCAGTTTCAGATCATCCTCTCGCCTCGGGAACCTAGATCCTCACACAAGAGCAGGGACAACTTCTACCCAGAAACTGATTTCAAAGCCCTGGCCTTTCCTTTCTCTCTGGAATTTGCAACTTGGGGTAATTTTCCTCAGAATGTGACCACAGTTATATCTTTATCCTTCTTATCAGCATATCCTCCAGGGCATCAAAGTCTGAAGCATTCATAGCTGAAGCTACTCTGGATACAAGAAGAATCACTTGGTAAGTTGCACCAATGTAGTGAGTGTTCCCTCCCAAGACACCTAAATTTGGTTAAAATACTGACTCCTTTAGCTGGGTATGGGAAAACATACCCTGTTTCCCTCTGTATCTCTGGCTTTTGCAACCATGGATTCCACCTATAACAGACTACAACACATTCAGGAGAAAAATACCGCAACTCAATTGGGCATATACAGACTTTTTTCTTGCTGCTATTCTCCTCAAATACAATAAAAGCCCTATTATGTAGAACCTACATTTACTGGCATTATAAAGAATCTAGAAACTATTTAACACATCAAGGAGAATGTGAGTAGGTTATATAGAAACCCTGCTTACCACTTTTGTTAGATTTAGAGATATATTAAATTATCAGCATGGCTTTCTCATTTATTGTGAGAACTGAAAATAGTGTAAATATATAGTACATTATAGAGTCACTTGAAAACTCAGCTCACAGTTGTCATCAACGTGTATATGAACATACAGACTATGCATATAAACATCTGAAGAGGATGTGCTCAATAAAGCATGCAAAAAAAACCCCAAAAAAACAAAAACAAACAAACAAACAAAAAAAAAAAAAACCAAAGGAGAGATCAGTGAATTGTCAATGTTTTCCACACTGCAGCAAGAGGACATCACAAACAGAATCCAGGGATGGGTGTCTGAAGAGCTTGCAAAACAAAAGGTGAAATTTTAGAAAAATCTTCCTGATTCAGCAGGAGTTTCTAATTAAGGTCAAGTCTATCATCTGATGTGACATGAGCTAAATGCAGTTTGAACTGGCCGTGCCCTGCCGCTGAGGCTTTGCTCAACAGTTCCCAGACTACTTACCCAGCATGTTAATGCTCATCTACTCTTTTGCAACAAGGGAGTGTGAGTGTCGGGATCCGTGACGGACTCAGTGCTGACTATACAGAAAGAATCCCCAGGAGAGAATGTCCAGAGCAGATGGGAAGGCCAAAAAAAAAAAAAAAAACATGGGAAAAGACACACTTGCTAAGTGTGTTCTTTAGTGTTCTTTAAAACTGGAGACAGAAAAACTCCTACCTCAACTTTGATTCTATTCTACCTTCCAAAAACCTCCTCCAATTCTTCTCTGTCCCATCTCCTTTCCTAAGCTATTTTGATTTTTAAAATGAACCTCCCTAGGTACCATCTGACCCCTCTCTTTATCCCTTGACTACTTGAACAGGGACAGGAGGAACTTTCCAGGCTATTATAGCTGGCTGTGAGCCTTGCTTATTCCTGATGTTCATAAATCTCAGGCTGCACCTTCCACCATGTCCTAATATCATCTTAGTCTCTCTCTGTGCTGTTTTAATAGCAGAGACTAAAAAACCAAGTGGAAGGGCAGGAAAGAAAAAGCCTTCTGATAGGAAAAAAACAACTCACTTTTAGGGAAACTTTTTCTCTGAATCCGTTTCTACTGAATACCTGGTTGCTGATAGTCATTAAGCAAAGAGATTGGAGCCTCTTTGATTTTTATGCCAGTTTTTTATTATAAAAGAAAGTTTTGTGATGTTGAAATTTTCTCACATGAGGTCTTTGTGGAATCCTTTTCATTTTTAATATTGTCTGTCTTTTTGCCTATTGGTGACGTGCTGTTTCCTGTACATTTTTCTCTAATAGCTAAACAGTTTTGTAATTAGAAAATAAACCGAAGGATGCAAATACATAGTTGTAATAAAATGTTAGCCTCTCCAATAGAGGTGGGGGCGGGGAGAGCCCAACATGGTAACCACGGGGCTGTTTGGTGAAGCTATGAGCAACCAAATAACACTACCACTTAGAGTTCAAGACACGGCAAAATAAAGATGCCAGAGAAAGGTGTGGGCTGTTACCCCAAAATGCTGAAACAAGAGACTCTGAAGTGTCAAGCCCACCACTCCAACCTGAACACCATACCTGTACCATGTCTCAAAATGATACTTCATAAACTGGCTCTAATTTTTTTACTTAATTGCATGACTCCATATGTCATGGGTAGACTCCATTTGCTATGGACTAAGAAATCGCCACAATTGTCTGATCTCTCTCCTTGTGGTATAAGTAAGCAGATATCACCACATTCTTCTACAGATGAGAGAGCCAGAGCTTATTAAAGAATTATGAAGAAGGCCTTCATAATTACACAGATGGTTGGCTTGAAACAGATTCTCGGATGTTAAGTCTTTACATTTTGCTGCAGGTCAGGGTACTGGGGCTACTGGCCCATCATTTGGTACCGAGCTTTTCATTTGAAGTACAGAAGGCATTCTGGCCACACAGGCAGGACACAACAGGGCCAAGAGCCTGATGTCAGCCAGGAGCTCAAACTCCGAGTCAACGCTTTCCATGCTTGCTATGTACTATGTGCAGGAATTCTCTGAACAGTTTACATTTACATAACGCCACACATTAACAGCCAAATTAAAACCTTTTCAAATGAGATTAAAAAAAAAAACGGTGTATTTTTTTTCCTCTTAAGAAATGTTACTTAAGAAATTGGCATGGATCGTGAAGTATGTTTTTTCTTGTGCTTCGATGATGATTAATGGACTCCTTTTGGAGAGGCGAGATCTGTACTTGGCATCGATGCCACAAACTTCTCTCATCTCCACAGCACTCTCAGGTAGGGAAAGTGGTTACATAAGGCAGTGATTAATGAGATGCCGAACATGTTGATTTAGTCCCAGATAGCAAAAATTTCCTCTTAAATCTAAACGCTTCACCAAAATTAATTTTCAGACTCACTACAAATACAAGTAAAGTGCCAGTTCAAGTTGAAAATACATCGTATGCTCGACCTGGGTCCATATGTTTTCCAATTTCTTCCTGTTTTGCTGAGGGTAAAAAAAAAGATACATATCATTGAACAGTCTGAGATTCCAAGAAGGTGTTGCCATTTCATTTTCTCAAAATCATTGGCCAGATTGGTTCCTGGATATTTCTTGAATTTAAATGGAAGCTACACATCTTATTTAAATATGAGCTCTCTGGAGCATAACGTTCTATTTTTAAAACTGGCCAGTATCTTCCTCAGGGGTGAAAGCTGCAGGTGGTGGTGAAGAAATGTGTGGACATCTGTACCCAGTACAACCTTGCTTCAGTGTTTAGACTAGACAACTGCATGAGTGTTTCTCAGTCCCAAGAAGAAACACTGTGTCCGGACAGAAGTTATCACCTTAACATCTTTTTACCATTGAAAACAACAGGGAGCTGCAAGTAGTACTTGTTATCCTCTGGGCATCCAGAAACGTGTTTTATGACAGAAAAAGCAATGTGCCAGGTAGGATCCCAGGGGTGTTATTCCACCCAGGTCCTCCCAACTTTCTTCTAGGAAAGTAAATGTTTCTCAATGTAAGATAGGTTCTCAACGATGTAGAGCTTCACAGTGCCTAGCAGATGACTAATGTCACAGATGGTACTAGTGAAATTTTGCCTACATACCCATGAGGTGGGATTCACAGTGTGGATACAAACAACTTGTTCTTGTCCTTAGCAGGATAAGGGTGGACAGTAGGAGCTTCCACCATGCTACTTAGAAAGGTATGCAATCATAAAGGCTGTGAATTTATTCCTCAAAGTCTCCCTGTGGGGTGTCTGGTTGGCTGCGGACCACTAGAACAGCAGAAAGCAAGTGTAAGATCAGCAGAGCACAGCACAAACTTTCCCAATGGGAGGTCTGAAGCACAGGCCGGCACACGGCTCCTGATAAAGCGAACTCTACTACTCGCTAAACATTAAGCATAGACTGAGTTGCATAACAATTAGTAAAATAAAGCTCTTCTGAGGTCACAGGCCTAGTCTTGTTCTTGAGAGCAGCTGAGAAAATGAACATGAGAAGGACACATGACATTAAGACACCAACTCTGAGGCCTACAGAGGACAATGGGAAGAGTCACTCTGAATGCAAGGGGACAGGCATACATCATTATTCTTGCTACATCAAAAGACTTAGGAAATGTAATCTTATTGATTTTTTTCATATTTTATAAACAAGGAAATCTGATTTTTCTCAATGTAGATCATCGATATTCATTTAGAAAGTTATTATCTTCCTAGCTCCACAGAGCATACATTGTGACATAATTTGTACAAGATAGCACAGTCTAAGCAAACTATAAGTCTAAAAAAATTGCAAAGCTTCAAAGTACAAAATGGAGACTTTAAGCAGCATTTGAAAACAATTACTTTAATATGTAAACAGTTGGAAAATCATTGAAAACATTTTGGTATGCATCTTAGAGATGATCAGAGAATATAGTCTTACATTAAATAATTAAAAATTAAAGAAAGTTATAATTCAACTGAAAAATACAACCACTATTGCACAAATTTTGATGTCCAATACTTAAAAGTATATAAAAATAACTAAACATAAAAATAAATAAAATTCAAAACTTTTTGAGAATCTGCAAATCTGAAATCTATCCAGGAAGAAATATGCTAGAAAAGTATCCAAATATTTTTAAAAGAATGTTATTCATTTGTGTACTGGTACATGTTAACTATACATGGTCCCCAATATAAGGTAGCCTGATTTATGAATTTGGACTTTCTAGTAGTGTTAAATTAAATTACATTCAATAAAAACCATACTTTGTGTTTATATATTTTCTGAGCTTAGACAAATACAATACAATGTTCTCTTTACATTCAGGGTAGTATCAGCCAGACAAGGCTCCAGTTGGTTGCAATCCTGAGGATGAACAACTGATATTCATAGTAGGGAACTTGCCTGACATGTATAAGGCCCCAAGTTTGATCCCTAATATACATGGACAGACAGGTAGACAGACAGACAGACACACACACACACACACACACACACACACACACACACACACACACACACACACAAACACAAATGAGATAGTACAGTGGGTTATAAAACAATGATGGTGCATTTTTATACTTCATGATATTTTGAACTTACAATATAATTACCAACTCAGATAAGTTTCAAAAACCTTTTTTTGTTCCTATCAAATAATGTATAACAAAGGAATATATCAAAAGTACACAGCCTATCCTCTTATGCCAATAACAAGGTAGATATAATGCAATGTAATATTAAAGACAGTTTTGATACACACACACATATTAACAAACACACATACTCACACACCCCTCTATCTGAATTTATCTGCACTAACCCAGAAACTCTAACTTCATGACTCCATTCTTAAATAGCAATCACCATATAGCTACATCTACTCAGGTCCTTTCATTTTTATAATAATTAAAAACTAGAAGGAATGATGCTTAACAATAAATCAAGCTAAAAGTCACTTTTCATTTTCGAAGAGCTTTTAAGAATTCAAGGTTCCCTTCAAATCATGGCTCAGATGATCTTTTTAACCTAGCACACCAGGTTACTTTTCTAGTTACGACCCTTCCAAGGCTTAATGGGCTCATCCAGATATACTGTACTCCTAATCTCCTGGTGTGGAATAAAAAATACCTTGCCCTGTCTCTTACACACAGCTCTCTCTCTCTACTGTTCTGAACTTGTTACTCCTCCTGGCTTTGACCAGAGCTGTTCTCTTCAACCATCTTTATCTCCCATCCACCTTTTTCACCAACTGTCTACCTTCATTATGCATCCCCGTTTAGACCTCATTCCCCAAGCTCCACATATCCCTCACTGTCTCTCGCCATCACTGACTCAAATCTTCAAGACTACCATTGCTCTGCTACTACTCAGTTCAGTGGAAGCAAGAACACATTTTGTTCATTCTTGAAACACAACCCAGGCCTGAAGACTTGTCAAATGACTGAACAAATGCATTCAGGAAACAAAGGGATAAAAGCAGAACAGGAAATCTTGAAATGTCAGACATTTTATAAGCATGTGTTTTCCTCTCCCCCACCATACACACAAACACACACACACACACACACACAGAGAGAGAGAGAGAGAGAGAGAGAGAGAGAGAGAGAGAGAGAGAGAGAGAGAGAGAGAAAGAGAAAGAGAAAGAGAATAAGAACCACCCAAAACCAAGAAGGATGGGAGGACGGGTCAATTGAGTGAGAGGATTATCCATGTTTCTTCAGGGAACATTTTAGTAAACCCCCCTCATTTTTATTCTAAGATTTTTCACAATAAACTTCTAAATACAAAAGTTTAGTTTATTAAAGTCAAATTATTTTAATGCCTAGCTCACACCTGTCAGTCATAACTGAACAATGAATATTTATCGCATTTCTGCCACTGCTATTGTTACTCAAAAGATAACAGAGCAAAAGTAAGGCAGTTTTCAGAACTACAATATATTTTTAAATTATATATTAAACAGTTAATGTCTTAAAATATCTTTCTGAAAAATCAACTTCACTCAACTTGAATATGTTGCCTGCCAGAAATCATCTTCTCTACTTCAAAACTGTTGGGCAGAGTGAGTCCTGCCAGTCATCCGCCCAGCTTGTTTCTGAGCCAGGGTCTACCAGTTGTTTGTTTCAGAGCTTCTAATTAGCTGCCTTATCTTCTGCGAGGGATTCTTCTGGTGCTAAGTTTTAATCGTCCAAATTAATTGAAATACTGTAGCAATTTGAGATTAACATTTTCAAAATTAACAATGCATAAAATAAAATCAGCCATGAATCTTCTTGGTAACAGCAATTACTAACGAACTCTGCAAAACAGACCAGATCACATTGCTACTTTTCACTGTGCTGTAAAGTTAGGCCTTAGAAATAAGCTTTCCCCATTTAGAGACAGTAGGATGCAGAGATTGTTTAGAGGAATTGTAGTCTCAAACACTATGAGTATGATTGGTACCCACCATACATTACATGATGCTGGGTATTCATCTTATACTCAGGAAGTCATGATGCAGTATCTCTCTCATGATTGTGTCCTATAAGACTTTAATTGCTAGGCTTCTCTACTGCCTTCTTGGCTTGCATGCTCTGGTGAAATAAACATCTCCTTAGAAAGTTCACACAGCAAAGAACTGAGAGCAGCATCTGGCAATGGGCAGTCGGTATTGCAGCCTTTAATCCAATAATCTAAAAAATGAAATACTTCTTCCAAATATCTAAGTTTGAAAATGAACCCTTCCCCAGCTGATCCTTCAGACAACATTTAACATCACCTTACATGCTAAATAAAACTTTGTGAACAAATCTGAAACAGGGAATACAGATAAATTATGCTTGGACAGCAGAGTCAAAGATTATAAGATGTTATTTAGGACAACTAGTAACACACTAGTCTGGAAGTATATATGTATCAGTGATGGTTATCACTTACAAATCAATATCTGCTAATGTTGGGGTAAAGTGTTATTTGACCTTGATTGTGACACAAGAAAATTGTTGCTAATTATCCCCATTTCAAAGCTAATAAACAGGGGTAAACACTTCCAAGGTTATACATCCAGGATGGCCAATGCCAATGCAGAGCGTGCAGTATAAACTGAAGTCTCTGAAAATTCTGATGTAAGTGAAAATGGATGGGATAATGTAGTGGAAAGGGTTTGGGTGAGGGAGGGTTGGCCATGGTATAGGAGAATGCAAAGTGAAAAATGAATAACACTAAAGGCCTTTTGGGAAAAGTCATATGGAAATCTCTTTTTCTGTCTCTGTCTCTCTGTCTCTCTGTCTCTCTCTCTCTCTCTCTCTCTCTCTCTCTCTCTCTCTCTCTCTCACACACACACACACACACACACACACACACACTGATTAACAGAGATAAACTTACAATCAGCTGTTCCCTTTATTTCCTTTCTATCACAGCTCTAGGCTATAACCAACTGTAAAACATCCATGCCTTTGGTTTTCCTTCTTGACTCTTCCAGCATTTAAGACACAATGTTTCTATTTGTCCCCACAAAATATGATCCTGTAGGATCTTGTCCACTGTTTTCTAATCAAATGAACCAATCTGCACTAATGTTGAGTAGCTAACAGTGGAAGACAGACGTACTGCCTTCTAAGAGTCCAGCATCTGTGTTCATGAGAGAATGACAGCCTGATGTTTCAGGTATAAGGTTAGACCACCGCCAAACATGAATCAAAATAGTGCTTCTCTCTTGTCACTGCTGAAAACTAAAGATACCATTCCAGATCAGCCTTTGTTGGTCTCTTCAGACTCCTCTTTTAGGTTCTGTGCCTCCTGGTGTACTTTAGAAGAATGTAGAAGACATGGGAAGGCCTGCCACAAGACCCTCATGGGTAAAATGTCTGAGCAATGTTTTCTCTTCCTCCTCTTTTTCTTCTCAATGTTGTACATATAGAATTGAGAGAGACAGAGAGAAGAAAAAAAAAAGAAAATACACAAAATGTTCTCTGCAGACAGGTTGGGTCAGCCCTTCTCTGTTCGTGCATTATGGAAGTGGGACACAGAAACTAGGCTGTCCATCCACAGGAAACCCTCACTACAGCCACCACTGCAGAGATGAAAACAAAGTAAGAACCTAATGTAAGCCTTTCTCCTCATTTAAACTGAAAATCAATTTGATGAAGTTGAAAAATAACTAAATTCTAGTACACTCTTTTGACCAAAATTTTACAAACTATACTCCTGTGTTTCAGTTAATATAATAAACCTATTTGCAAAAAGAACTGTGGTAATAATATAATCATAAACTAATTTATCAATAGTTTATCTTCTAGGACCAGTTAGATATTACACCAAATACTGTTATTGGACAGTAATATGTTTTGATCCAATTGCTGTCTTTCATTTAAGAGTTGGGATCTCAGTACTGAAATGAGATTATCTGGCTCTCAGAAGTGGTTGGCCTATAATAAATTGCTGAAGTTTCTATTTTATCTAGTATTCCATGACACATAGTTTGTCTTCTTACATGGAGCAGTAGTTAACTATCATGGCCACAGATACAGAGAAGGAGGCATGGGCCATATCTCATCACCCAGGTAAAAAATATTGTATCAATGATAAATTTTCAAAGTAGCTTACTGCATTTGTAAATTTCTTTTTTTGGAATGATTTTCTAAACATTTAATAAATGCATACTTCACCTTCTAAAGATAACACACTCAATAAGATTATGCTAAAAGTGCATAAGTCACCCATAAAAAGGTTCTGTATATTATAACACAAATATTTTCTTATCTTAATAATCACATTACTGATGTTGCTTGCCATCTAAAAGAAACACCTCTACTGATGCACATCTATCAATATTCACCCCTTCTGTCTTCCTGTTCTAAAGGTACCTGTGCAGTAAGAAAGACTGGCTTGCCAAGGCATGTGCAGACCAGCCAGAAAACGGGAGTGGTCCTTTGTGAACTCAGAGTGAGCCTTAAAAAGGAGAAATAAATCCTCAAACCAAAAGAAACATGAGCCAGGTGCTGTGATGTTCATTTCAGAAATCTGTTATCCTGGCAAAGGGAATTAGAAAGGTAGTCCTGAAAATAACTACAAGGGATCAACTGCCTCAGTGCGAAACTAGTCTTATTGTTCATAGTTTAATAGAAGCTTGGAGGAAAATCAGCTATTTTAAAAACCAGAGCACACTCTACAGCTCTGTTCACAGCTTGGATTTCTCATTCCTCTGCAATGAATCTTAATCACCGGGTTCTCCTTGCCCCATTTCTTTTTTCAAGTTTATTTCTCTCAATGTGAAATATCTTTTTACATTTACAATTATGTGCCTACCATTTCAGTTAGGATTTATATTTGATGAAAAATTAGTTTTGGAGGTGAGAGAAAAGATAGACATGGGAATGACTGATTAATATGGAAATATGACAATCTATGGAAACTGTTTCTTATTGATTGCAGACAAAGGCTCATTTACAAAAACTGTCAAGGTGCATTTGTTTCTCTAATTTAAAAGAAAATGATCATTTTTAAAATGAGCTTTTAGAGTCACAGTTTAAAAATAGTGGGTTGGTATTTTTTTTTTCCTCATCACTGTTTTCTACTTGGAAACTGAAATATAAAATTTCTCTACTGAATAAGTTGTTCTGTTTAAAATCAAATCTAGAGGAAGTCAGCAATTCTCTTTAGACTTGGAATGCAATCCTTTGAAATTAAAGCAGAAAAGAGAACCATATTAAACTCCAATTCAGTACCATAAGCCAGCATAGCAAAATGTTTATTTACATAAATGAAAACATCATACACATAAATTAGTTTAAAAGTAATCCAAGCCCACAGTTTCTTCTTTTTCTAATTCATTTATCTTATTTGCATGTATTATGTAATTAAAAATGTTTTCCTGTGTTTGTAAGGTTATTTTCTAAGATACTATGCTGTTCCATAATCCAAAGTATCTATATGTAGGATGGTACGCAATGTTCAATCTTTACAACTAATGTATATACATATGCATTTATGCAACCAAAACCTGGTGCTTTTATCTATCTTTTCTACCTAGAATACAAATATTGTGGAGAAGGAATGTGTTGTTTTTATAATTAGCAACTTGGCTGGGTTTAGTGTCACATAAGACATGAAGTTGATAATGACAGATTACTTCAATCCTTTCTTCTCGTAAGGGCAGGAAGAGCATGAACTACTCACTCATCTTGAACAGAAAGAGATCATCACTGAAGATGAATCTGGTAAGAAATGGTTAAGACAACTCCTGAGGGTAAGAACTCAGCCTTTCTGAATCACCTGTATCTTTCCTATAATCAAGGAGGTTACAAGGAACACACAAGCCTTGGCTTTCTGAAAGGATTCCTGCACTTGGACATTATCTGTTCACTAACTATGCAAGGTTATCACAGTACAGTAAGCAGCTTAAGCGCGCAGGAGAGAGCTACAAAAGCAGTTCCCATGTGCTCTATCTGATCTTTAAACAGCACAACAAAGAATAACAACCAGATTTTTTTTTAACCTCATGATCATGGACTCACACACAAGAGGTTATGGAAAGTATAGAAATGTATAGAAACATACAGAAAAGTCTAGAAATATGACCTTGGTATAAAGACCACATGCTACTTCACACAGATATACTGCACGCAATCAAAAATCAATCTTAAACCTAAGCATTAAAATTTAATTGGTAACTTTGACCTTGAGTACCACTTGAGGTGAAAAATATTACAGCAGTGCTTGGGTTTGCTTGAGATTTATGATCTCATGTTCTTGAAAAAGACCCAGCACCTCCGTGTTCCTGAAATAATTGATCTGTCTGTTACAAGTGTTGTTTTCCTAATACCAACATCTGTCTCAGGAAGAGAGATACAAACTGATGAAAGCATCCTGCTATATTTAAGTGATTCAAAAGAGCTACCAGAATTTGCATCTGACACACATAGTGTCTATAAAAGTACCCAAGATTTAAAAATAAAACAATTCTTAACTTACTACAGAACAAGGGAAAACAGTGAAAGCATTATTAGCATGGTATACAAAGATTAGGTGTAAGTGCTAGTAGAATGTTCTAAGTATGAAGACAAACCACAGCACAAACATGTAGCCCTCATCTTTCTTGGGTTGTGTTAGAAATCCACAAAATAACCCCGCAGTTTTCAATGAGGGTTCCATTGTCTTTATTAAAATCTCAAGCTAACAATTAAAGTCAAAAAAAAAAAAAATCACTCTCAATCATTTCTCTTGGTTGTATCTTTTTGTGAAGACAATCGAAAGATTGTAAAAGCTGCTTAGCAATCAGAAAATAAAAAAAACATAAATATTACTACGATTGTACAACTTTCTTCTTTTATTTTTTTTAAAGCAGGGTCTCATTATGGAGCTCTGGATGTCTTGGTACTCACCATGTAGACCAGGCTGGTTTCGCATTCATAGCTGCCTCTGCCTTGCTGAACCACAGACATGCTAGCTAGGAAAGGGAAAAATCTGATGGGATCACACTCCTTAAGAAGGCACTACAGGTAACTGATGACTGCTGAGAAAGGGAGAGTCAGTCTCTCCCAGGGATGAACATCATAAATAGTTGTCCAATAGAAAGTGAAACCACATGCACACAAACAATAGAAACAGACTCAGGTTGCATTTATATATTTGTGCATATATATATGTATGTGTGTGTGTATGTTGTATGTATATGCATACATGCTATATAACAATAACAACGATGAGGAAGAGGCTACCAATTTATGGAGGGAGGGAAAGAATTGAAAGGAAGAGGCTACCAATTTATGGAGGGAGGGAAAGAATTGAAAGGAAGAGACTTGGGAGAGACTAGGGAGGGAAGGGAAGGAGAAGTGATAATTATATTTTAACCAAAATCTATATTTAAAAAAAGCAAGAACGACAACACAATAAGGAAAACTGTATAGTCATTCACTACTTCATGTAACAAATGTTTATTAAGTCTTCTGTATACATAACTATGTATTAAAGTCCTTTCCAAGAATAAAGGTCTATGTGTAATTTAGTTCTGTACAGGCCTCTGAAATTTGAACCTGATGAAATATGTACATTTGCCCCACCCCCAACAGTCTATTTTCTACAATCCATTCTTATGAGGTTCTAGAAAGCAATCAGCGTATTACAACTTAGAAATGTCAGTGATATTAGTTAGAAAACAGGGTGGGATAGTCAAAAGAACTTCTACACCAAAGATACCAATGGCCAACGCTGCTTCTAAGAAGCTGTGTTCTGCCCCAGTTGTATGAATGTCTCTTTAAACGACTTGGATAAACACGCTCCAAGAATTGTGAAATCTGCTGAACAACAGCATAGCAGTTGCTCACAAGGGTTCACCCTGAGCAAAGCAACATGGCGGGTCACAGCAGGAGGAGGCAGGGCTGCAAAAGCCATTAAGCTCCACACGTACCTCAGGCCCTATCCAGGAGTGGCTAATGGACAAGATATGTGGAACCTCACTGCAGCCACAACCACAGGAGCATTACCCACTGTTTCTTCATAGAAATGTGATGAATGGAAAATGTACTCACATGAAAATATCAACACTACAGGAAAACAACCTATAAGGTACAGACTCACTTTTTCGAATATTTGTAAGTTTATTCTTCCTGCAGGACTTTATCTCTTTCATTACTGATCTACTTGGCCATATTCTGTAATCTGAAAATTCACTATAGTTTCTTTTAAACAACCTAAAGGATTGTAGAAAACTGGCTGTGGACTAAATTATAAAGAGTTAAATGTACACCATCTGATTCTATAAGTAAATGTATTCCTCTGCAGGGAAATAGACTAACTAAAAATGCCCAGAGGAGAAGAAGAAATTTCAAAATAACACTTTTAAAAGCAAGATTGTTTTCTGGAATAGACATACAATTCACATGAAACAATAAAGAAACATCGCTTACACAGTCAACACACTCCTGCTAAAAACAACGAATGAGATCTCTTCTAAATGTCATCAATACAGACCTCTGGAAAAGGAGCTTGGCTTGGGAAAGTCAGAACCATTAAGAAGTAAAATAGAACCCTATGGATTTTGGTTTAATTCAATGCCATTAATTTTGTTCTGTAGTTAAATAAGTTAAATAGATCTTGGCATGTAAGCGAGTCAATTTCTAGCCAGAGGCAACAGGGCTTCTATAATCTCTGTCATCTCATAAACCGGTAGGGCCAGCCTGGGTGTGGTTTCAGTTAAAAGGTGTTAGGCTTTGAAAAAGCAACTTTACAGCTAAACGAACAGTGCTGAGGATGAGAATATAAATCCAAACAGTAGTCCAGACCCACAGTGCACTGGATGGACTATCAAATTCACGAATTTAAATGCTTTACCTAGGAATCCCATTACATCTCCGAGGACAGGGTCATGCACAGAACAGAATGGTCAGTGACTATAGTGATGACGGCATTTCTTAATGGAGGAAAAAGTAATTACACTAAGATAACAACAGGGTAAACCTCACAGTGATAGGAAAAAACAGGCTTTTGTTTGCTTTGTTTCTTTTTTGCTGCTGAAACACTGGTCTCCAGAGGACACTTGTTCAGGGACCTGACAACTACTTTGCTGTTGTAAAAATAGAGAATAAGAAACCTCCCAATGGGGGAGGGTAGCCATTGTATGTTCTCCCCTGCCCTCGAAGAACAGTGGTGGTGAGCTGGTTGGTTTTCTTACCTGATTTAGGAGGGAAATGAGGAGGGTGCTGGGTATGTTAGCATTGGGCAGGCACCCTGAGGCTGTTCAGTAAGCAAATAACCAGCTCAGCTGTGGCTGAACGCACCTGGAGCTGGAGGTTAGTCACCCAGGAATGATTTGCACTATAGACCTTGACCTCCTGGTCACAAGGTATAGACCAAACGATGGGAACGAAGGCCAGCTGCGCAGCTGACCTTCCACAGCAATTGCCACAGACTTCCATAGCCACTTAACTGCAGTTATCATAGACATATAATGAGAAACAGACCTGGATCCACCTGTCTGGAAGCTCTGCGAAGTCCATTGGTCCGTTTCTGTGAGATAAACAAAGCAAGGCAGACACGTTGGTGATAAGGAACAGGATGGGTGTAGCAAGCACTGGCAATCAATGTTGCCTCAGTTCCAGTTAGAATCATGGCTAACAGTGAACAAAATGTGATTTGAATATTTCTGTTTATAATGTAATATAATTCCTCTGATACGTTTCCGTTAGACTGTCACTGCGTTTTACAAGTCATTGAAATGAACAGAAACATCGTTTGCCTTATTTATGTGTAATAACCTAATAATTCTTAAAGTCATAGCATTATAGGATATAGGAAAACCAACCCCATTCATGATTAGAAAATACTCCCAGCAAAGAAATGTGAATAAGAGCTTTAAGCAGATATGTAAAAGTTCTAACTCAAGTATTTCTGGGACATGACAGACCAGTGACTGACAAAAGGCATACAGTCTCAAACCAAAGGCCCAGAGCTTTGGCTCTAGAAAACACTTCATTGATAATGTGTTTTAATTATGGATGAATTATATCTTTATATTTCAAAAATACATACAGTTCATGAGGCAAAAAATCAATTACTATAGGAAGGGAATTCCTTTTTTAAAAAAAGCAAAAATCAAACAAACAAAAACAACCCATCACACTTTAAAAAAAGGAAAAGATAAAAAAAAAAATACACAGCAAGAGAAGAGATTTTTAAATCTGAAAATGAACAGTTACCATTTGATTTCACCAGCACTGAATTTTTTGTTACTTGAATACTACAATAATCTCAGAACTAATGTAGGATTTATTTATTTTTAATCTTTGTTATACAAATATATGTGAAGTTGTGTGTAGAACCACTGAATCATTGAGATTTTCATGAGAGGAATTTTCTTTTTATGTGTTGTGGAATTTGTCATTGTGTGTATAGGAACACGGTTTTGTCAGAGGATTCCCGGTTTTTAAACACGAACACATCAGTTGTGGAATTTCCTCAGGGCAGCTTCTCAGGTTGGCTTCATTTATATGTTAAATCGCTGAAATATTGAAATGGGGGCTTTAATACTCGCAAGGTACTCAAAGCCGTTTATGAAGATTCTAGGATTCTTAGGTAAAGCAGAGAAAGTTTAAACATTGAATTTTTATTTTTACCTCAACTACTTTCAAAAGGTATTTGTAAAAGACTAATAGGATCATTAAAGTCTACCAGGATTTCTACTGGCAAGCAGGGATATAGGAAAACCTTTAGAATCACTGTTAGAAAACTTGTGGCCCCGGGCTACTTGGTGGTCGAGACATAAACAGGGAAGGTATGAGATTTACAGAATCTCAGAGATTCTTCTCTGAGAATATAAAAGAAAACTGCTGCCCAAAACAAACATTTCCTTACCCAAATTGTTACTGAACAATTTTTCAGCTCTCCACAGAATGGGCACCAAACAACTCATGATACTTTCAACAAAAAAAAAAAAAAAAACATGGTGGCAAGTTTTGCTTCCCACCAACACTATCACCTTAATTGACAACAGAAACTGTCAACTCTGTTTTACCTAGGGCTTAAGAATAGAGTAGGTAACGCAATGCAGTTAATGATCACATAGAAAAGATTATCTTCAAAGATAAAACCTTCTGCTTGTGTTTTCCCATCTTTCAGGAAAAATTATAATAGCAATTACTTCGCCCGGATGGTGGTGAGAGTTCATTTGTCTTAAGTGTTTGGATCATTAAGTGATTCTTCGGTGTTACTATAATTATTAACGTTGTGGAGTTGTGAAAGTTTAAATTCACACAAAGGATCCATTCTGGGAACGATAGTGTCTGTATTTTGCTGTGGTTTTGAACTAAGGTCTCACTAGGCTGCTGAAGCTGATCTCAAATCCACACATGCAAAAGGTCCTCTTGTCTCAGCCTCCCCAGGAGCTGAGATGACAGGGCATCTGCCACTGCCTTCCGCTTGCCTTACAGATTGTTTTATGTTCTTCCCCCTGAAAAGTCACTTAAGCCAGTCACCCTAAAACCAGAAGCCTTTCTGCAGGAGAGGTAAGCAGTAAAACAGACTATACATTAAATTAATTCTACACACACAGGGAAAGCCCAATTAAACAAGACTGTGATTAGCTATACTTTAAATGCACCTCACTTTTTTTTACTGTAAAAATTACAAAATATGTTAAAAATCGCTTTGAGATACAGTATTCAATGTCCCTCT
Organism: Micromys minutus; assembly: GCF_963924665.1. Lineage (NCBI taxonomy): Eukaryota > Metazoa > Chordata > Mammalia > Rodentia > Muridae > Micromys > Micromys minutus. The sequence continues at coordinate 43,333,579 of NC_137973.1, read as the reverse complement.
CTCACTGGTTTCTCTCGTGGCTGGAGAGACCTGGTCTTTAGGTAGAAGTTGGGAAAGAAAGGACATACACGGCAGCCATGCCTGGAAGCTACAGACCCAGGAGACTTGGGATTGGTCTCTGGAGTCTGACTCCTTTGTTCTACCCAGGGAGGTTGGACAGGCAAAAACCTCATTTTATAAGCATTTGGTAATTATTTCTTGCTCACCGCCTTGTCTTTATTATCTTCTTTAAAAAAAAATTTGTGTATTGTCTAAAAATTTTGTCTTTGTGTTTCTTTGAAAGAAAAGAACTAATTCTCTCTGTTGATTTTTACCAACATAAGGAAAAGCTTCCTTTGATTTATAGCGGTTAGCTTTGGCGCCTCTGCAATGGGGAAGAGATGTAAATAGGCTGAGTAGATAGGCATGCAGTATAACTTGGTTTGGGTAATTTGGAGGATTCTGGAGAGCCCGGAAAGCTCCGCAGGCCTCTGGGTCCTGTGGCTATGGGACCTGACTTGAGAGTGAAGCCAGATTCTTAAAAGAAAAACTCCCAACCATACAATCATAGGGACAGAGGAGAAATCAAAGCCAGTGTAGGAGAGACAGAAAGTTGGGAAGAAAGAAAACAGAAGAAAAATCCACATTCTCAATATTCTTTGCTATACGTTTTCCTAAAATGAAGCAGTTTTCCAAATGAGTTGGCCAGCCCCAGAGCACGCTGTCATCTTCTACCCAGACAAAGGACAGGCTGTTAGCAAAGTTAAACATTAAATGAAGACTGCACTTATTACATTGAAATGTTAAGAAAATCACTACCACACCAACGCTACAATTTTAAATTTTCAACATGAAAATTAATTTCTTCTTATTAATAGGCTCACATGTAATTTTAAGGGTATAAATGTGTCTGAGAAAATTATTTAATATCATGTGAGAATGACTAACTACTTCTTATTAGCACATTTTCCTTCTGCAAATACACCCACTTCATATTACTTCCTCGAAATAAAACGGAATCATTTTCTTAGGAAAAACTAATACACGTGTCTAATAGGATAAATGTGAAGCGGCTGAGTTGCAGCCCAGTGTCTCACAAGGTCACACGCCATAAGAAGAATTCTGACAGCTCCTGTATAAAAACTTCCCTGTCTAAGAAGCATAACAGAAATTTGGGGGAAACTGAGTTAGCCTGAAATAATTCATTATGTCCTAATTCTTATTCAGGAAGTATTGTTACCTTATTATATGCCCCTGGTCTAAACTCTATGTCCTGAGACTCTGTTAAGTAGGGACTCTGAACAGTTGCATGGAGCGCGAGGTTTCTCATACCACAGCCTTGATACCTTGCCTGCAGAAGTTACAAACTCAGAATAAAGGAGAAGCAGGGCTCTTGGAAGGAATTTCCCCATATTTTTGGGTTTTTTTTTTTTTTTTTTTTTTTTTTTTTTTTGGTTTTGCTTTTATCCATTGGTGCTGAAACCAGAGACATATTCAAAGACAGATAATAAAAATTTAGTAAACAGACTGTTATTCTTTCCTTCTAAAACTCTCAGAGGACATTTTTTTTCACTCATGTTACATACATTTTATATTTAATTTCATCTGCTTTTTTTGTAAAGTTTGTATTTTTTCAGGGTCAGAATAAACTTTTGTAACTTTTGATTGACAACCAAAACAATGGTATTCTGAGGTCTGTCATATTTTACACCCTCTTCCCATGTTTTGAAGTAGCTTTATTCTGAGAAATCTACTTATGAACCACACATTTTTTTAAGCTGTTGGGAGTTAGGCTGTGTTAAGCCAAAAGGAAATATTATCAGAGCTTGATTTGATCAGTGCGACCCAATACTGACCAAGTTTGTGCTGAAAGGTGAAACTGCTAGAAATCTGAACCCCAATTCTTAGTAAAACGATGGCAGAACTCTTCCAACCTACTACCGGACAGGGAAACAACCGTTCACGGTGGGCAATGTCTACCAACTTCCGGAGAGAGGTCACCCTCCCCAGCACACAGAGCCGGTTCCTTCACACAGTCTGAATGAGGGCAGACAGCCACATTTACCCTCAACCTATGGCTTCCCAACAACAACCGTGAAAATTCCCAATTCAGTTCATGTTTTGACAAGCACCTGGTGGCTTCCTCCATTTCAGCATCCCGCAGTTCATCAGGAAAGGCACATTTAACACCGTAAGAGCTCAAGCCTGGAGAAGTTAGCAAACAGCTTGAAACACGCAAAGCTTACATAAAAAGTTTAAATGTCAATCTTACCTCTGGTGGTTTGAATGGCCCTTGTTCTGAAACAAAGGTAAAAATTGGCATCGTTAGTGAGGTCGTTTGGTTTGGTTAGCAGCCTTAGCTTGTCCTCAGCAGAGTAGCAAGAACACTGCTGCTTTGTTTTCTTAACTGATACCTGTGATATATTTCCAGGGTCCCTCGGGCTGGGCTCGTAACTGTTTAGCAACCCCAGGTTCTCTTACCTTATTGGCTGGTCAGAAAGGTGACTCACACTCCTAAATGACTTGAGGCTTATGCTTAACTTTTCCAACTGTTTCTGAAGCAATGTCAGTTCAGCCTCATAAAACTCCTCAAAACAAGGACTTACACTAATTTATATGCAAGATTCAACCCTGAGATGCAAGTCTGTCTTTCAATGCATTTTAAGATCCAAACACACTGTTACATGTAGTGTGCAGACAAGTTCCTGCGACTGCAAACGGAACACAAGCACAGCATTCCACGTGAGGTTTCCATTAACTGGCAATATTACTTGCTTTTTAGTCCAGAGAGGGTATGCTTTGGTTTGCAGATAGATACTTTAAAGAACAAACGATTGAAACTGCCTCAGTCAAGAGCCAGTTCCAACACCGACTTTACTTCAGATATTCATAAACAGGTGCACACACCATCTTTTTACCATAGTTTGTGTCTTAAAACTGACTCACTCTTATAGAGTCTTGAGACCTTCAGGTAAGCAACCTGGTTGGGGGGCCAAAGGGTATCAGAATAAGAGCGCATGCTGCAGATGGAAAACTGGTCAGCAAGCCTTTCCCTTCGCTCCCCGAATCTAGCAGTATCTAAACAAGTTACACTTCTCCAGGGGAAATGCAAAGCCGTCACCACGGTGAGCCCTTCCCTGAACTTTTCCCACCCAACATAACCTCTAAGAAAGGATCTGAGAGAAAAAAAAAATGGACGAAACCAAAGGAGACATCAGGAGTGCAAGGGCAGGCCTGGATACAGTTCTGTAGATTGTTGCCTTAAAAGACTCCAAGAATTTACTGGGCCAGAGTTCACAGGGAAAGCTCCTACCAGGACACCTGCCCTGTCGGAGCAGCTGCTTACACAAGACTGCCTGGGGCAAGGAATGGGAGGGCGCTTTGTGGACTTTCAATTTTTTTCTTTTCTTTTCTTTCTTTTCTTTTCCATTTTAAAGGATAACTCCAGATTAATGGGAATGGAAACGCCATGAGCAGAAAGCCACCTTCTGCAGAAAAATCTAAGTTTGCCTCCTTTGTCAGTTTCAAACCCCAGCACCCTAACTTCACAGATGACTGACTGCTTCCTATGAAGGTATCTTTGCTAGTTCTGAAACCAGCGTTCACAAAGGAATATTCCTGGACAGAAAAACTAGCTCACTTCTGTTTCTCCCCTATAGAAACATGCTTCAGGAGATGGAATACCCAGGACCTCAGAGATGGTTGCGAGGGGAGGTAATGAGAGTTATCTTTCAGCCAGACTCAGAATGCTGGCTAACTGAACGCAGGGTTTCTGCTGTTTCGTTTCTCCCAAAAGCCTCCACAATCTGTGTGTGTGTGTGTGTGTGTGTGTGTGTGTGTGTGTGTGTGTGTATGTGTGTGTGTGTGTTTGGAGTGTGTGAGTGAGTGTATGTGTGAGTGTGTGTGTGGTGAGTGTGAGTGAGTGTGTGTGAGTGTGTGTGAGTGTGTGTGAGTGTGAGTGTGTGTTTGAGTGTGTATGAGTGAGGGTGTGTGAGTGTGTGTGAGTGTGTGTATGAGTGTGTATGAGTGTGTGTAGTGTGTGTGTGTGTGTGTGTGTGGAGTGTGTGAGTGAGTATATGTGTGAGTGTGTGTGTGGTGAGTGTGAGTGAGTGTGAGTGAGTGTGTGTGAGTGTGAGTGTGAGTGTGAGTGAGTGTGTGTTTGAGTGAGGGTGTGTGAGTGTGTGTGAGTGTGAGTGTGTATGAGTGTGTATGAGTGTGTGTGTGTGAGTGGAGTGTGTGAGTGAGTATATGTGTGAGTGTGTGTGTGGTGAATGTGAGTGAGTGTGTGTGAGTGTGTGTGTGTGTGAGTGTGTGTGTTTGAGTGTGTATGAGTGAAGGTGTGTGAGTGTGTGTGAGTGTGAGTGTGTATGAGTGTGTATGAGTGTGTGTGAGTGTGTGAGTGTGTGTATGTGTGTGTATTCTATGATGGTAATGGTATATCCACGTGGATAAACTTAGCTGTGTGAAAGTTTGAACCCTGGTCTCTTCCTTCGATGCTTCTCCACTTTACCTTGTGATACAGGGTTTCTTAGGGAACCTAGACCTTGTCATCTCAGATAGGCATGGCGACTAGCCAGGAAGCTCCCAGGATTCACCTGTCCCCGCCTTGTGCTGGGTTACTGTGGTACGGCACCACAGTTGCTTTTCTTTGGGTTTAGAGCTGCTCTAAACTCAGGAGCTTATTCTTGCCCAACAAGACTTTCCCCCAGAGACATCTCCTTATCTGTGGAGCCTATGCCCTTAGAAGTGCCCCTGGAGTCCCCATTTCACTGATTCCTAAAACACTTTTTATTCCAGAATGTTCCAAACTACCATCTTCTGCTGGTAAGTCAGATGAATAGCCAAAAGCACTGATCATAAGCCACAGGCCACAAAGCAGGAGTAGAGCTTCAGTTTTCTATGGGGAAACCAAGGAAAGCCCGGTGCTGCCAGGAAACCCCTGAGTAGCACTTCTTGCATCTTTCAGATTTGGAGTTTATTACTGAACACTCACTTTTACATTTTTAAATAGCCTTTTCTTTTTCTGATTCTTTGTAGGGGGATGTTTGGATGCCCTTGTGAAACAGGTCTTTTACAACATTTTTCAAATGTATTATTTGTTGCATAAAACTGAGAAAACACCTCATGTGCCAGTGTTCATGACTCTCAGCCTCCTGGGGGCTCTACAGTGGGATTAAGGCTTCTTCCTTACTCTTCAGGAAAACATGCCTCTTCCCACCCGAGGAAGCTTTTCACAAGCCTTTCCTATCTCCCAACGTAGGACTGGCTATAAGACAGCCATTTCTTCCCATGAGTGTTAGCAACAACAGAATCCAGTAAGGCACGAGGGTCGGGCATGGCTGGAATGAGACTGATACCAACGAAGAACAAGTGAGACTTAGCTGACTTGCTTCAGCGCGCTCTCTGCTCTCCCTCCCTCGTTTCCTTTCCTTGCCATCTTCACTTGCTAGCATGCTTCCTTTAGGGCTCAAGGAAATCTATTTTCCACATCACCCTCAGTTGAGGCACTAAAAATCACTTTACACAAAGCTTCCCAGTGTAAAGCAGGTAAGAAAACAGGAAGGGCTCAGAGCTGGATAGGTCTCCAACTACAGTGTCACAGGAGTCCTTATATGGTGCTATCCTTTGCCCTTCTCTGTCTATTCCCCATCCTCACAGCCGCCAGGGACTTAGGCTATTTAATTTCGTAGACTCAGCAAGGATCAACCAGTACACTGAACTGTCTGCATTAAGTAAAGCACACAATATGCATCCTTAAAATCTGAGTTCTTACATCATACCATAAAGTCACTTTCTGCTTTAGAATCTATTCTAAATTCAGAATTCTATTCAGAAATTCTTAGCCAAGGTCACTTGTGTACACTTTTGAATTTTTGACAAAGACAATAACATAAAATTAGACTGGCTCCTTTATAGATATAATCTTACTTTACGTAAGTATTTACATATTCAACAACTCATTAACTTAAAGTAATGTGGTGGTAACACAAGAGAAAGATCCAACTACTATACTGGTTCACAAGTATTTCAAAGTAAAAGTTTATTCTTGCTGGAAAAGTGGAACAACTACCTTCCCTAAGAAGTGCTCAATGGGAAAGTTGATCTCATTTTGAAGCCTCCGGTTCCACCCTTCACTTTCTCTTGGTATGAATCCAAATCTACTGTGTCAGGAGCTTGTACTGCTAAAAATTTCTGCGTGCATGGGACAGCAACAGCATTTTGGATAATAAGGGCTGGTTATCTGTCATTGGCTGAATTCTGACCTAGGAAAAAAAGTTGCTGGTTGAAAGATGATGAAAAGTCTCTTCTTTCTATCTCTCTCTTCTTTTTTTTCTCTCCTGGGAACTTTCTTAGGATGGCAATTCAATTCTTTATGTTTCTAAAAGTTTTTAATCCTCAACTTGTCTTTACCCTGCAGTCTTCTTCTCAGGCTCCTATTGATCAAACTATAAAATATTCCTTCCCTTTCAGGAACTTTCTAGATGGTCACTTACAGGACCTCAAGAGATTTAAGCCTTAAGTTCTTTCATCATGTCCCAAGTGGCTTACCGTACTTTTGAGAAGCGGTGTAACTAAGGTGCTTAGAGCCATTGCTGAATTCCATCACAGAAGCCAGCTGAGCTCAACAGACATAGTTGGGTAAAATAATAATTTTCACTGAAGTTTTAGATTCATATTCCATAATGTGCTTGTTTAAATGCCAAATTCAGTCCTGTTATGTTAAGTTTTTCCAGTAGAAATGGCTCTCGATGAATATCTTATTACACACTTTGTTCTGTCTTTTATATGAAGTTCTATTTCAGACCCAACAAGTCAATGCCCATTAAGACAGGTTGTTCCAAGAGGGGCCACATAAAAGCATTTACTGATGGTATTATGGAAGGTACCCAGACATCATGGCTAACGTGCCAGTGCTATCCAACACATAGCAACATTGAACAAAGTTTGCAAGATGGAATGTAAATATTATGCTCACTTTTCTGATCTACAGTGGTGTTTTGGGAAAGAACAGAAAGCCACATTCTATAAATAACACCAGGGGCGGGGGGCGGGGAGCTGATTTCAACTTAAATCAAATAAAAAGCAGTTTCCAATTCTTTTTTTTTTTTATTAACGCATCACTAAGCTGACCCTAACTGTCAACTAAAAGGTAAAATAACTATTCTTGCATATAAAATTGTCTTGATGTATCAAAAAAGATGACTCATTTATACTAAAGGTTTAAGCGCCCTCACACAGAAGCAAAGTCACCTCTTGGTAATGAAATCAGAGATCAAGGCTCAGTTTGTTTAATTAACGTGATGAAAAGACCTGGTGGTGGAAGACTGAAATAACATCTTACTCTGCAAGTTTCTCTACATCTTAAAATATGCAATGCTATTTATAAAAGAGCCTGTTTCGGGCACTGATTTGTACAGGTTCTGGGCAAGAACCTCAGAGCTTTAAAAGCCAGCAGGATACTAAGGTAACTCCATTCCTATTAGAGCTTGTTATAGCAGCAGCAGGAGCAGCAGCTGACCTAGATAAAGGAGTCATTACACAGATAAGCAAACGGAGATCTGTTCTGGCTAAATATTAGAGCAGCCGAGGCTTGCGTTCTCACAGAAGGAAAAAAATACATTAAACCAAAGTTGTATACATTAGACCAAAGTTGCCTGTTCCAGCAATATTTGTATCCGGCGCTCCTCTCTTCGCTTAATCTAGAAGTTGGAAATACAAGCTATATTGATCTCTGTCAGGATAGGAAGGGGACGAAAGGGGCTTAAGTCATATGGTCTTATGCTACCAAGCAAGATCATAAATGAGCCTCAAGTTTGCAGCCTGGGATTAGCCCTTCCCCACAGTGCACTGTGAGAAGGAAACACCACCCCAGAATTGCATCAGCTCTGCAGTAACTTGCTGAGAGTCTCATATACCTACTCATTACTATCACTAGGAAGTTTGGCAGAGACTTCAGAGTCTTTATGTGTGGTGATCATCAAGCTTCTAGGGTGAACATGCAGCAGTCAAGTTCAGTAAAAGAGGTAGAGCGGAATTTCCTGCCTGGCCTTTATTTATGTGCACGAAAATCTCCAGGCATTGAGAAGCAAACTACCCAACCTTCAAATGTGTTCCCAAGTTCCACAGTTTGTCTTAAGGGGAAAATAATGCATATTTTTCTCTTACTTCAGATATACTTAAAGTAATAATCTGTCATGCTCACATATTAATATGAATAGATTGCTTCATTCAAAAAATGAAGTGCACTTTTTGCCAAGTAATTATTATTTCCAGGGTGAATGAAGACTCAATAGATTTAAAGGATAATAGAGCATGAAATAGAAAAGGTTTCTAAACCAAGAGAAGACAACGTCTAAACAACAAGGCAAGCTTCCACAATCAAAGTGAATGAGCTCTTTTAAAGCCTGGTGGTTAATATGTAGCTACATATTATATTGTTGGAATTGTGTTTCTATTGAAATCATTCTATTACAGGCAAAGTGATAACTCGATATTAAATGTTGCACCCTTGGACTTGGTACAAGGGGATAGATTCAAAAGATAAGAAACATAGTCCCCACATTTCTCTTCATTTCTACATTAAAGGCAGAGAGCCTCCAAGAGAAAGAGAATGGCAGAGCGGAGCTCACTGTGTACTTATCACTACTTTCCACCACAATCCAGTTTTCCATGCAGTCAACCCAAGGCCATGTATGTGACTTTTCACTCATGGCAGTGATAAACAATGTATATTATATTTCCAGAGCATGTATGTAAAATTCTACCAACCTGTCCTGCTTGTAGGCAAAGATGGAACTGGAGAGCCATATACTTGGTGAGGGCCCTGCTTTGGAGGACCATTGAATTCCCAGGAAACTGTGTGTTTACTGAATTAGGCTTTAAAACTCTGAGAGACCGGGGTAGGGGTGGAACTAGTTATCCCACATCACGGTACAGTCTAAACTTGGAAAATGAAGGAGCCCTACCCTAAAACTAACTAAAGAATTAAGTTCATATGGCCATTGGATAATTAAGGTGATATTAATGATTGGCAAGGAAGTAAAACAGGAACTAAGAAAGGGCCAATTTGGGATCTGTAAGGCAAAAGGATAATATTCCATTCCATCTAGACATAGCAGTAAGAGCTAAAACAAACAAAACAGAACAAAACAAAACATTCCAACAAGAAGACTGACTGGATCAGAAAGTAGATTTATATAAATGAAGGGTTTTCTGGTTTTTGTTCTTTTGGGCACCAGATGTTCTACGAACTGTTTCAGGTTTTTGTTTGTTTTAGGTGTTCTTGTTTTTGTTTTCCTCTCATTAACCTACCCCAGGTTACTGCCTGGTAATCAGTGCTTCAGGCTGTGCCTTTCCTTGCCTAACTACCCAGAAAGAAATGTAAAAAGTCTACTTAGTTTATTTCATGTTTAAACTACAACTCATTGATGCACAGAATGAGGGCATTTGTTTGTTTGTTTGTTTGTTTTGTTTTATTTGTCAACCACCTTATCAAGCTTTTACCTCCACAAACAAGGAACCCAAACCTGGATAAACTCTCACACCCATCGCTTTTATATTTAAGATGCTAGTCATCTTTGGGGCTCAGGACCCTCACTCAGTTATCTATCACTCTCCTGGGTTACCCATCCACATACTTGAGCACCAGGTCTTCCCTTAGGTCAAAACATCAACTGCATATGGTTGAGCCTAATTAGAGAGATCAGCCAGATGGCAATTATCATAAATGTGATAAACGCTACGATAAAGTTAATTATGAGATGCCAGGAAAACACAGACAACTGGTAGACTAAGAAAGGCCAGGCACGCAGAGCACCAGAAAGCCTTCCCAGTGAGGCAATGCTTTGAGTTTTCAAGAACTGAACAGAACAAGGAAGGAGAGACCAATAGAGAAACAAAGAAGATGTATATGACAAATGAGAACTGTGAATAGGCAGAAATTCAATGTCAGTTGGGAAAGTTAAGGAATAGTCAAAAGAGGGACAGAAAAATGACCAGAACTACGTGTGCTGCTAGGGGAAAGCTTGGAAAATACTCTGTAGTCAATGGAAAGAGTAGAGGTGAGCGAGTGATACAGTGAATTTTAAAAGGGTGTGAAAGATCAGTTAAGAATGTCTATGTGAGGGATAAGATGGAAAGCAGACAGCAACACAGAGTGAGATTTCCATCTAAATCAATACTGTAGCAGTAGGTTTTAAGCAAGATGGGAGAAAAACAAAGACAGGATGAGTAAAGAGGAAGATGGCTTCATCAGGCTTACAAAAAGTAAGGCACTGTGTATAGAAGGCATGTGCCTTTGTTCTAGGTCCTGGAGGTTACTCCAAGGCAACTGATGGGTGACACGTAAGCTGAAGATGAAGGTGTCATATCCGGATTTGGGGAAAGATGTTGTATGTAGATGAGCCAAGACTAATTCTCATGAACTTAAGTGAAAGAAGAAAGTCATCTTCAAAGCTGGCCTGTGAGTTAATGGAGATAAAGAGAGGATCAGAAGATTGGCCAACAGCTTCCAATGAGCAAAACTGAGAGGCTGGGGCTATGGTGAGAAAGTCAGGGGTGGGAGAGAACACAGCAATGACAGAAAAGTGGCAGGGAAGGGTTTCTAGCCTTCAGGGAAGCCTGGTCTGCTCCATCATGCTGCAGAACTATTCTCTCCCTCCCTACTTCCTTCTGTGAATGTAGCCCATTCAAATGAAAACATCACATTCTTCTTCCACAAGCATCCATGGTTTATTACAACATCAACATCCATATGTGTCCAGGCACCTTGAACTATAAATGTACTTCTAACTACACTAGCCAACCACCATGTCCCTTCCTACCTTGAGAATGCAGGTAGACCGGGTTAAGCTTTGAAACTAGAAACCACTGTAAGAGTGAGTCTCAAGTTATTGTTCATGTTACATAGGAAATGGTTATATGCCAGTTAACTTTGCCTTAAGTCAACATTACTGACAACAAAATTAGCCTGTTAGGGTAATTTTTCTCAAAGTCAAGTTCACCAAGCAGCATACTCCCTCCCATACAGAATTCCCACTCAAGTAAAGCACATCTTTCGCAACAAATGCATCTTGTGCTTCCTCCTCTCTTCCTTATGCCTATGTTGCCCCAGATGCTACAGAAGTTAACATAAATGAATTGCTGAACTTCTTCAAGCACTGAATCTTCACTACAAAATATGCCAGCCCTTGGTTCTCAGCAGGCCAGGGAAGAGAAGATGAGAGTAACTGGCCTATTACCCCAATACAGTATCTATTCTACCACACTCACAAGCAGATCTACCAGGCCAAGACTGAAAGTCTGTCCTCAATAGTTGGGTACACTAGTCCAAAAATGGGTGAGTGTGATGTCTCCCAGTTTTCAGAGGGTACCTGCTGAGGAACAGAGGAGCAAGGTGATTATGCACTGCTCCCCCCTTCATCCTGAAGATGGGACCTCTAAGTTACAAAGCCTAGTCTGCAGGAAAATAGAAGTCTGCTAGGTAGCTTCTTGACATCTCATACTCCTAATTAATTGTGAGAAGTCAATGTCACTTATCTCTTCAAAGTCTGAAGCAGGAACAGTCATAAAGAGAAGAGGAGAAAGTCATAGATGTGGAAAATATGAGAGCCTAGTGGCCAGCACAAGAGACTCAATAGCCCAAGGGCAGGTGTTCCTGTCACATAGTCGGTTTCTAAAAGAAAACCAGAAAGAACTTTCCCCTGCTTTCTGGTGAATTACGAGAATTGCGAAACAGGTTAAAGAATGCTGCTGCCTTGTATGGCACAATAGTTTTATATCTCACAATCGAGGGCCTGCAAGGCACTTTCGTCCTTATCTTCACTTGCCTTCTTCTCACCTGTTTATGAGCCTGTCTCTCCACTTTAAAATAAGGGGCTCTGGATCAGAAGGCATTTATGTCCCAGCTCTTAGGACTTATATGGCAAGAACAGGTGTGGCCCCTAAGAACACCTGGCCCTCACCAAGTCCTTCAAATATAAAACTATGGGACTTTTGAAAGCACTCTGGCTTGTCATAAGCAAATAGCTTCTCACTGTAGAATGGGATGGGTAAGGATGAAACAATAAAACATTAAGAGGTCGCTCTATCAGGTTGATGGTTGAAGAGTAACAGTTGTAAGGCAAGGTGGTGAAAATAAACAGGAATGAAAATGGTAAACTTGTCTGTTTCCCTTCACCGTCTCCAGCAAGTAGATGCCATATGAACTCACTGACCATGGAAAGGGCTGTTCTAAAAACTAAAGAGTTTGTGTAGGTTAGGGCAGGAGCTAACACAGTGGAGGAACCCAGTCAATGTCACGATCTTTGCCAGCATGGTTGTCCTTGCCTGGCTCAGAGAACAGCACCTGGCGCTCTCTGAAGATATCTATTGAAGGAGCAGAGGGACAGGGCTGTGCTGTGATCTCTGCCCTCTAAGAGGCCTTACTGTTCTACAACTGTCCGTTTTCTGAACTCAGCCCTGAAATAAGACAATCTCTGCTCAGCTCTTCTTCACATTATCCAAAATAATTCAATGTCCACCTACTCCTCTGGGAAAATCAAAGGTTGACATAGCTACCTTTTGAACTCAAGCTGTTAAAGATCCTTTCTTGTGTTCAAAAAATTCTTCCTGATTTTGAAAGGTCTTATTGATAAAACACAGAGGAACTCAAGGGAAAAGGACAAAGAGAAAGAAGAAGAAAGAGAAAGAAAAAAGAGGCCAGGAAAGAAAGAGAAGGGAGACAGCCCAAGAGGAGCAGAGAGAGGCAAAGGCTACTGAATGCATAATTTCTAAGAAGCCACACAACAAGCATAGAGTGCTATTTTTAAAAACCAAGCAGAAACTGTTTACATAAATCCAAAGGATATATGCTTTGTTCAATGTGGAAAATGATAATGTATTCAATTCCTGAATTCTTGAATTAGTCTGTGTAATGTTTGCTTCTGGAACCAATAACGAATCTGATCTAAATATTTAAGAGAAGAAAGAACGAGTTTAAGAGCTCAAGCTAGAAGAACATTTTCTTTCTCCTTTTGTTTTTATTACTGTTTGTATTGGCAGTATTCAAATAATTCAGTGATATATTTTGGGATGTAGGTAATTGAACGGGGTGCCACAAAACCATCCAAGTGCATCCTGAAGACCTCTGCTTCCAAGTACACATAAAAGTCAAATAAATATTAAACACTTTAAAATCAAGTCATGTAGAAAAGTCACACAGATCTAAACAATTTTCTAATTGTGCTTATTGATAATGTATTCACAAAATGATATGTTCCAATAAACACATATTAAGAGTCAATTGGGCCGTAATTATATTTAGCAAGCTTTATGTCCTCATTAAAAACAGAATCTCCCCAATAAACATGACTTACCAACAGAATTTACTCTGCCACAATTGTCTACTCTTCCCAAACATTCTTTATGTGCTTTTGCTCCACACTTAAAACACAAGTAGCCTTGATAAAATGTTCCCCTGAAAGGTAAAATTAGAGAATGGAGTATTAAAAAGTGTGAAGTTCTGCTGATGTAAAAATGCATGATAAGTGGGATTATGGCGTTGTCCAAAGCACCATCGGCAAGACAGCAGAGGATCCCCCAGGGCCAGCATTTGGGAAAGTACCACCTCTACTTCAGGACACCCTTGGTTGGATTGCGAAGAAGGTCTGAAGCACTTAGCAGCTTCACCCATTTGTTTAAATAGGAAAAGGGCCTGAGAAAGCTTACCTCAGGAGCATCTGGCAGACCCTGCAGGATGTCACCCGAGTGAAGGTGTGCATCTTGAAATCATGGAAATTGGAGTCTGCATAGTCCGGCCTTATGTTGGATCTGCAAAAAGGGGAAAGTCATTTCCTACATAGTTTCACAACCAAGTGGCAGTCTAAGCACATAGCACCAAATTTATCCAACCTGCATCAGGAAAAGATCGGAGCCGGGCTAAAAGGTGGGCAGTACATCCTGGCTCCCAAGCCAAAAGTCTGCTAGCATTAAAACCTCTTCCATAAAGCCCAGTTGTGTGGAGACCTGTGACATAGAAGGCGACAGCAACCTGATCCTTCTCAGAACTGCATGTCACAGAGGTCTCTGCGGCACACCACCTCGGTCAATCTGCTGGAAACCAGAACCAGCTAAATATTCATGTTGTGTGTCAAGTTCTCTGCTTGACCATGTCACGGAAAGATAAACTAGCTGGTGAGATGGGAGGTAAGGCCGAAAGCAGTGTGTTTCAGGAGCTCATCTCTGAGAACGTGCAGGGGTCTCCAGAAAGAACTGGTGTCATCTTAGAGAAGGTGGCCAGCACCGCAGCGATCTGATCAGAAGCATTCCTCCTTAACAACGGACTTGCTTTGCAGTCCAAACAAAACTGAACAAAAATCACTTCGTTCGGAACTGTACTAATGTCGAACACATAGGTACACAAAACGATTATGCATACCTCAAAGAAGCACTTCAGTGCCCAGCTAGCAAATGCTGGGCCTGGAGGAAACCCTTGGCATCTACTGCTTGTTTAACTTTCACATGAGTCCTGAATAAGGCATGAGTAATAACACTAGCTCACGAAGAAGGAAACAAGCACATCCTAAAGCAACACTCCCCCTAAGGTGATAGAAATGGCAAATGAAAAGCATCCATCCAGGTGTGTTTTCTCAGCCAGTGAAGCCACAGTGAAGGAAGCAAATCAGCAATATCCACATTTAAATTACTAGGGCTTTGAGGCTTAACAGGTATGCTGGCAACAGTCGAACAGAGGTGTTTTTAGAGAATTGTTTGCATTGTTTTTAATCTACCCATAGAACAGAAACAAATTAGAATTAAGGTGAGCTTTAAATGGATATGAATTAGAGGTACATCTAGGAAAGATAATACCTTCTGAGATATTACACACACCCTGAGAGACTGTAAGAGATGTTTGAGATTCTGATGAGCTAGGATTTCCCCTCTTATAGAATACCGCATCTCTCAGGCTCACAGAGTCGCGGTGTAATGAAGCATAGCACAGGCGGGCAGCCAGGCATCAATCTCTGAGGTACCAGAAGAAGCCTTATGAAAAAACATTCGCCAAGGCAATTGGAGTAGCAGGCAGTGATGCAGAAGTGTCAGAGAGGTCAGCCTTCCCATCCATCTGCTGAATAGGAGCTGCTGAAAGGGAATCAAATCTGGGTGCCATCTGGGAGCTCTCTGCTCTATGCTTCTGGTGACCTCTCTTTTTAGGAAAATGTTCCAATGCACAACAAAAAGTATGGCTCTTTCCACTAAGGTGGTGTGTGTGTGTGTGTGTGTGTGAGAGAGAGAGAGAGAGAGAGAGAGAGAGAGAGAGAGAGAGAGAGAGAGTGTGTGTGTGTATGTGTATGTGTATGTGTGTATGTGAGAGAGAGTGTGTATGTGTGTGTGTGTCCTGCTGATTAGAAATCACGGTTCCCTTCTTCATAGAAAGATCTAGAAACAAAATTCTGACACTGACTCCAGAAAATCTGCATCAAAACTTATTTTTGTGACTGTAAAAGGTTTCTGCTCATTTCTCTCTAAGCATCAAAGTGCCCCCATCACATATACATTGTCAAGTTTATTCTAAAGCAATACTTGCTCTAAAGTAAAGGAAATAACATTTCCATTTCTGGGAACTTGAAAATTTTATCCACCTGGAGTTTTCAAATTAAAGTAGGTATCCATCAGGTAGAAAATTGTGTAGCTCAATCCCCAAGCAGGTAAGAACATAACTTCAGCCTTCTTCAGACTTCAGTGGCACACCTTTCCCTTGGAATCAAGCAAAGTTCTACATAATATACATGTAAATATACATAACAAAAATGTGTATGTGTACCTGAGTTGTGTTTGAGTCGTGTGTAATTAAAACTTTTACCAACCAACTGAGAAGAGGCTATCTTTTCATAAGACAAAAGACTGAAGGGAAAATTGGAGACATACCATGGGTAGGCTTTTTTTTTTAATCATAAGATTAAAAAAAACAAAAAACCTCTGAGAATATTGTTAACAGTGGTCACCTTAAGGGAAAAGAAATTTGAAGTGGTAGAATAGAATGATAGGGAGAAATAGTGACATTTTAAATGTAAAACTGAATATTATTCTTTTTTCAAAGTTTCAAATCAAACATTAAAGAATAAATGTTAACTCTCTGACCTGGAACTGCTATAGAGGCATTATTGAATATAAAAATATAAAAGCACAGCAGAGGGTAGGAATCTGAAATTAGACCACCTGGGCTTCCATCCTCACTTGCCAATCAGCACAGAGTGACCTCAGTTGCATTGGTAAGTATAACACAGGAATACCAATAGAATCAACTCAAAAGTATCGCATGTACAGTGCTTAGCACGGGGCCTGAGTCAGTGTGGGCCATCACTAATGAAGTGGTAATGTCAAGTTCAAGCTCATGGGACAGTAGTGTCATCAGGGTAATGCTTCCTGGGTGTGAAGTTTTATGGCTTCTCACAATCAGCTTCCCCAGGTATCATCCTTCTTTGGGCACTTCCTCTCAGGAGGTTTCAATAATGTTCTTTGAACAATAAACCCAAATATTATTTATTAATATTATTTGAGGCAAGGTTTCATGTAACTCAAATTGGCCTTGGATTTGCCTTGAAGATGATCTTGAATTTCTGCTCTACCCGCCTCCACCTCTCAAGTGTCTAACTCACACGTGCCATTATGCCCATTTCAGGCAGCACTAGGAATCAAACCCAGACTTCACTCACAGCAGGCAAGCATCCTTCCAACTTAGCTACGTTACCAGCCTCGAATGAACTATTTAAGTGCAGAAGGAACAGAATTCCTCAATAAAAAATGTGGATGAGAAAGCGCACAGAATTGAATGAAAGCAGCCCCAGGGCCAGTAGAGCCTGTGCGCTTATAGAATCCAAAGGAAACAAATCACTGAAAGAGAAGAACAGGAGAGTAGAAGGAATCCAGAGTCCAGCAGAAAAAAAAAAAAAAATCGGGGTAAGAAGAGTCAAAAACGGTACTTAACCTCCAATGCACACAGCATATTACCAAACTCATCACGTGCCTTGCCACCCTGACTTCTTATAGAAAATAGAAGCAGAGTCACTTACTGATTTCACATATATTTACTGAGTAATTACCATAAATGCCTGTTCTAGAGCTATGTAAGTAGAAATTTCTTCACCCATAGCCAAGGAAGTGGAGAGGAGATGGAGATGAGCCTTAGCTCTTAAGGCCAGCAGAGAGCAAGATTGTGTATAAGAAATTACATCACATTTAGTTGATCAAAAAGGAAAAAAAGTCTTAGTGGCTGTTCTACATGGAATTGCTTGTGGTGAAGTAAGAGAGGGCTTGGAGAAACCAAAGATGTATGGGTTTTCTGCACAAGAGTACTAACAATGAGACAAGTTGTCTCAGCCACATAGCTATACATAAAGAGTTCAACAATTGGAAAATTAACTTTGGAGAACTTTGATGAAATCTCAGATTTCCCAGCAACATGTTCCTATTTCTTTCATTTTGCACTGGCACCATTTTTATCATATTTTTATTGGATATTTTCTGTATTTACATTTCAGATGTTATCCCTTTTCCCCCAATCCCATCTCCCCTCCTTCTCCCATTGCCTCCATGAAGGTGCTCCCTCTCCCAACCATCCTCTCCCACCTCAGCACCTTGGCACTCCCCTACACTAGGAAAACAAGCCTTCACTGGACCAAAGGCCTCTCTTCACAATGGTGCCAGAAAATGCCATCCTCTGTGGCATATGCACCTGGAGCGATGGGTCTCTTCATGAGAACTCATTGGTTGGTATTTTAGTGTCTGGAAGATGTGATGGGTTTGGTTAATTGATAATTTTGTTCTTCCCATGGGGTTGCAGACCCTTTCAGCTCCTTCAGTCTTTTCTCTAGCTTCTTTATTGGTATCCCTGTGTTCAGTCCAATGGTTAGCTGCAAGCATCCTCATCTGTATCAGTATGGCTCCAAAAGAGCCTCTGAGGAGGCATCTATATCAGGATCCTGCCAGTAAATACTACTGGGCATTAGCAATAGTACGTGGGTTTAGTGGCTACATATGGGATGGATCCCCAGGTGAGGCAGTCTCTGGATGATCTTTTCTCCAATCCCTGCTCCTCTATTTGTCCATTTATTTCCTCCCATGAGTGTTTTTTTTTCCCTTCTAAGAAGGACTGAGGCATTCACCTTCTGGCCTTCCTTTTCTTTGAGCTTTATAAGGTCTGTGAATTGTTTCTTGGGTACTCTGAGCTTTTTGGGCTATCGCTAAACAGTGAGTACATACCATGAGTGTTCTTTTGTGACTGGGTTACCTCACTCAGGATGATAGCTTCAGGTTCCATCCATTTGCCTAGGAATTGGATGAAGTCATTGTTTCTAATAGCTGAGTAGTACTCCATTGTGTATATGTACCATAATTTCTGTATCTATTCCTCTGTTGAAGGACATCTGGGATCTTCCCAGCTTCATGTGTTCAGTGTGGAATGGTTAACTCCACAAGCTCTTCAGATTTGACATGCACTTTTGAAGCTGTCTCTTCTTACTTAGCTCCAGCACAGACCCAAACTGAGATCTACCTGCCTCCTACCAGCCAGAACACCATTTCTCCAGCTGTCCCCAGCACACCTTAAACACAGCACTTTTAAAACTTCACCTAGATGACATGTCTGAGGCATCCACTTCACCTTTCAACTGTGAAATGTCAGAATCACAATATAAGTTTCTCTCTCCTTCATACTCTGTTCATTTTCTTTTAATTTCTCCACCCTAGCTTCTTCCCTAAACCTGTAACCAATGTCTGTAAATTTATCCTTAAAATTATCCCCAGACTTTCATCCTTTAAACACACAGACACAGACACAGACACACACACACACACACACACACACACACACAGAGAGAGAGAGAGAGAGAGAGAGAGAGAGAGAGAGAGCGAGCTTGTTTTCTGTGATAAACCCTATGTAGGTATATTAAATGATGATTTGTGATATGATGACAACATTTACATAAGTTATAGTGCCTTATGTAGGAAGGGTGTCCACAATGTTAAGTTACAGGTATTTTGGCTTCTACAATGTGTTGATATCCAATGGCAACTTAAAAAGACTTGTGAGGGGTTCAGCAACTGTTTAACTGTAAAAGACATCACCACACAACACTAAAAGTTGTATTACTGCTGCCCACTATGTGACTGAGGACACCTGGTGTCTCTTCAACTTGTCATCTTTAGAGTTAGCAAACACTCAACTAGAAAAAAATCCATTGCTAGGTCTTTCCAAATGTTATGAGAAAATGTGCTTATTCTGCAACATTTTCTTCATTTGTTTTCAAAAGTCTGTCTTTTGTCATACAAGATACAGAGGAAAAACAAAGCAATTAACTAAAACTTCCGTTCAATGTTATACTTTATGTTTTTAGACCTCGTTTTTCCTTGTGACAAAGTAATATTCTCTTTGTACAAAGTCCATGGTTTCCCTTGGAAATATCTTTTAAATGGTACAGTTATAAATATAGTCATTAAGAAACCATCTTAGGGGCTGTCCAGTTGGCTCTATGGGTTATAATCACACTTGCTGGAGAAACATGAGAGGCAAGGTTTTGATTCCCAGACCCATGTAAAAACCTGTGCAGCTAAAACAGAGGGGACGGGATTATTTCTGGGGCTTGCTGGCCAATCAGACTAAGCAAAAACTGAGAACTTAAGGTTCCCTGAGAGACACTGACCCCAGGGAATAAAATAAGTGACAGAGCAGGACACACACACACACACACACACACACGCCCATACACAGACACCCAACTTTGTTTAAAACGAACAATTTTCTTTATGTTAAGCATATGCTTTAATTTCTAGGCCACTATAATATGAAAATAGTTTCAGAACACAGAGAACAAATATGAGCAAAAGGAAGTTATAGAAAATGGTCGCTACCAGTTAGTTACACAGGAAATTGCGGTTCTGCATTTCACTTCACCACTGAGGTGCTGGAACACAGATGGGGGTGAAACAGAAACACAGGCGTTTGGCTATGTTCCTTTTTGTCAGCACTAGGGTACAGGGTTCCTGGGACACCGATACACCTGCTCAGGCAAGGTGAAATGTAGCCTAAGAGAAGGGCCCCAGCCCATGTTTCTCTGGGTGAGAAATGGCGGTGGCTGGGGTGGAGGCTTTGTTTCTCAAGCTTCTGTGTACCCAGATGCCTGTGGGAACTGTGAAGAGTTGAGAAAGGACCCAAGGACCTGAGATGGGGGATGGGGTATATGTGTGGCTCCCAGGGAGTGCCAGGAGTGAGAAGAGGTCTTCTGCAGGACACTTAGGTGCAGCTCTAAATGTGAATGCCTCCACCCATGCCATGAGAGAGACAGGACTTGCTTGTCCACACTCTTTATTCATGGTGGAAAAGGATGCAAACAACTTACTCAGGGTGGACCAGGGATGAAATACCTTTTGTAGGAAGGGATGCCCAGGAAGGGAAGTTTACTGGCCAAACCCTAGGAACCTACTTAGATAACTCAATATCATGGAGAACTCCAGGCTCTATGCTACAGAACCAGTTGTCATGGTCTTCTTAGTGGGTCCAGGTCAAGTGAGTCAAGTTCTCCAGGACAGGAACCTAGTTGGGAAGAAATTCAAAGGCCTTCTGTTCTCAATTATGGGAATTGTCAGGTTCCTTAATCTGCTCAGCCTTACCGGTTTTTCTGTCTGGTGAAAGAAACAGTTCCACTTGCCCCACAGGAAATATGATAATTTATGATAACATCTTATCTCCTGCCCTATCAATATTAAGAATATTTAAATCTCTCCAGTGTAGATAGTTTGACAATTATCCAAAATATGTAAACTAATAGTTCTATCTTATTGTACTGAAATTGAGAGATAAAAGCAGATGCTTGTGACTCAAAAAACAAAAACCAAAAACTCCGCATACAGTCGGCTTTGTCTACACAAAGTACACAGATAAGTAAAACTGTATGAGTAGATATGGGCATTATCATTGTTCAAATTCAGATAACTTAAATTCTGATTGTTCTTTAAGAAAATATTGAACAAACATAATTATTCTATTAAAATATTTTACTCTCAGGATAAAATGGATGTTTTTATAGGATCCTTCTAAGAACCTTGATTTAATTTTGGTTACTTATGCAGCAATAAATTGTTCTAAGCCATACTACTGAAACTAACCTGTCTTCTAAAAGATGTATTAAAAATTACATTTTAGCTTAAGAACATTTATTTATGTCTGTGGTTCCTCAAAACTTAAAAAATATGCATGTTTAGAACAATTTGTCATGTTAATAATGAGCTAAAACCTATTTTTTATTTTTACAGAAGCCAAAGAAGAAATTCAAGCAAAAGAAATGCATCACACATGGAGTGTGAAAGTACTTGCATGTGATCACAGCAATGAGGCTAGAACAGGAACAGATCAAGGGAGGTCTGAGCAGAAACAAGGCCCACTCCATAAAAGCGGCCACAGTGAGAAGGTCTTACATTCTTCTGATAGCAATGAAACTAAACTAGATGGGACAAAGAGTTCTACAGTGTGGTAAGGAACATAAAAAAAAAAAAAAAAAGAAAAAGAAAAGGTAAACCAGGTGCAATGTTGCATGCCTGCAATTCTAACACTCACGAAGCTGAGGTTGGGTTATCCTATGCTTAAGGCTAGCCTGGGCTATATATCAAATATCAAGGAAATCAGAGCTACATATCTGGGTCCCTGTCTCCAGAAAAGGACTGAAGGAGAGCATATTCAATATAAAATATGCATATTGCAATTAATATAAATTAAGTAAAGTTCCTAAATTCAATTATATTACTCAATCTTGTTCCAAGGGAGCTAATCGGTTCAATATGGCAAAGCAGATATGAAGGAAATGGAAAATACTCAGAATTTTTCTTTGGAAATGACACTATTGGGAAACTCAAGAAAGGAAACTGAAAACCAGTGAGACTAAGAACAGGCAAAGATACCTCAAAATGGCATCTGGAGAAAGCTACATGTAAGATTCCAGTGTTCACCAGCTTAAAATGGAGTGAGGTCTCTAGCTACTTATAGCAAACTCCCTTAGATGCATATATTTAAGAGTGGAGTAGGCCTGGTGATACTTTGTGCTACATGACCAGCCAAAAGGAAAGCGAGTGTCCACTGCAAATCACCGCTATGACAAAATGGGCCATTATGAGTGTGAAGATGTTATCCTAAGGCAGATCAGATACAAGCAATCCCTAATGTCCAAAAAGGACCTCAGTTGTCTGAGATAAAGACTGACACACAATATCCCTGATTCCTCACATAGGCCCAACTACACAACCCATCATTTACTCAGCTGGACCATTAATACAACTTATTAAAATATTTCTTATACTTTTACAACCATCGACTAAGCAGGAAAGAGCATCAGAAGAGGCTCAGCAAGATGGCTCAGTGGGTGACAGTGGATTACAGAACCCGTGTTCAGCCTCTGAAACCTCTGGAGTAGACTGGAAATTGCCCTCCAAGTGTACACTGTTGTATTGCATGACTGTGTGCACACATCTCTGCGTGCACAACAATGGTTTTAGCCTTTAAAGATTGCAAGAGCTGGTTCAGTTTGTTCAATCAGAAACACTTCTAAAATCTGTACTTAATGAGTAAACATTCTTAACTTACAGCTCAAGATGAGAACAATTGTCTTACATCTCAAATACATATGCTTTTGTATTATATTTTCTAACATATAGAATAATAAACAGAATACATATAGAATATATTTATATATGTATGTATATACATGTATCATTCAGAGTATCATTTAATGTTGGTAATTCCTCTCACTAACTAAAAATTTTAGAATAAAATCGAAATATTTAAAAATGACCTACTCCTGGGTCACTGGGTGGTTGGGGGATCACCCTCTCAGAGGCAAAGGGGAGAGGGCATGTACTGAAGAATTCTGGGTAGGGACTGGGAAGGCAGGCAGTCTTTGAAATGTAAACAAATAAAATAATAAAAAAGAATTAAAAATGGCCTACTCCTTAAAACTAAAATTGAATCCCCCAGGTTACTAGTAAATAATTACCAAAAATCCAGCCACATAATCCCTCAATAAACAACACTGGATTTTTGCTTATTTCCTTCACAGTGCATTCCCTTAACAGCGTGGACAGCTAATTACGCTGATGGCTGATGGTTATTTGCCAAGACAAAGAAAATGGGGGAAAATCAGGTCCTTCAAAAAACTTTAAAAACAATAGAGTCTGGGAGGATTTATTTCTAAGGATCAATAAAAGGAAGGAAAGCAAAAAAAGACCTATGAATCATAGCAAGCTTAATTCCTTATATTCCAAATCTTTTCTCTTGAAAAATGAATAGAAATGTTTAAAAAAAAACAGTAAAAAGAAGATAATGTTGGCCTCTGAAAAACAGTATTTTCCTGTCTTTTATATATTACAGTACTGTATTTCAGTCAAAGCTGTTTCTGTAGTAATTTCAAATATCCATCCATCACTGAGCTTCGGTGACATTTGGAGGAAATTATTGAATGAAATGTAAACTCAGTTAAGTCTATAATAAATTTACAGTGGAAAAATGTCAGATTATGGGTAATTTGGGTTATATTTCTTATAGGCTTGATATGGGTTCTTTGGCATCCAACATTTTCTTTCTATTCTTACTTTCTTAATTAAACGAGCAGATCTGAGGTAAAAGGCCAACATTCAGAAGTGGGAGAAGGAACAGGAACCCCATTTGTTGGCATCCACTGTATGGCTGAATTTGTTAAAGACAAAAATATGCACTTGTACATTTTGATATATAGATTCTATTGATAAAAGGAGGGAAGTAGTATCTATATGTTAGATGTCAGTTCTGCTATTATTTTTGTCATCATAAGTGAAAAATATTTAGTGAAAACATTAGAGACCTTATCAAGGTAGAGGGATATGCATGAGAGCATTCTGTCACCTTAAAACTGAATCCATGAGGAAAAGCTTTGCTCATAATAAGCATTTTAAAACTTCGCTTTGCTAGCAATTCACTTATTCATACAGTCAACTAATTGAGTATCTATTATGGGACAGCCATTCCAGAACTTTGGGAATACAATAGTGAATTTATTTATCTGACACCTATAACCATGGATTTACAGTTATGCTAGGTTATACTGTGTTGTTTTCATTTTCCCAGTAAACACATTATCCGTGTGCATGTCAGTGAACACAAGAGAGGAGGAAAACACATACACAAAGGCATCTTAGTGTGCACAATTAAAGGAAAGGTCTTGCCTTCAAGCTAAGTATTGGTTTCTAAGGATTTTTAAGGATTTTCATTCAGTGACCCAGTACACCAGTTACATAATTCAAACACTAAAGGTAGCATGAGAAATGCTGAGCTGGGGCGGTAAATTTAAAAGACGAAGCAAAATTTAAATTATGACTAGTATGACGTTGGCTATTAAAATGATGTGTTTGAGAACAACATTGGTATTGTTACCAGGAAACCTTAAGGACCAAAAGGAGAAAGTGGAATGCTTTCTAAGGCTTCCCTTCAAACATCTAAAAATAATTATGTATAAAAATAGTTTAATTAGCATTTCATCCTTTATGTACAAAGCCTGTTTGGTTATGCTTCATTATTTTAGCTGGATTTTTAAGAGGATTTCATACAGGAACATTACATATGTATTCCACTCTCTCCCCTCACCTTCCCCTGTACCCACCTCTCGGATTCATGAGCTCTTCCTCAACTATTCCTGTTTCATACGTCTGTATAGATCTGTATAGTGAACAGAAGTTCACTATAAACAGGATTTCTATAAGTTTGCCATCACTTAAGGCTTTAAAAAGGGAGAAGCTCTTAAATGTTAAATCTATTTTAAAGTATTAAATCCATAATTAAATGATAGTAATTAGAGTACAGTAATTTGTAAAGCTTATTCGTTAAAATAATAACTATATTTTTTAAAAATTTAAAATTTTATTCATTTTAATTTTATAAGTCTCTCTCTCTCTCTCTCTCTCTCTCTCTCTCTCTGTGTGTGTGTGTGTGTGTGTGTGTGTGTGTGTGTGTGTGTGTGTGTGTATAAGTGAAACTGGAGTTACCACTAGTCGTGATCCATGTGACACAGAACCAAATATTGCAGGAAACAGTCTTAACCATTGAACTACCCTTCCATTCCCAAAAGATATCTCTTAAAAAGTTGTCCATTCAGATTCTAGGCTCAGCAATGAACCTTGAACAAATGGGTTATAAGGTATCTGTCTCTTTTCGCTTCCCACAAGCTGAGCGATAAGACTCAAATTCAACAACGTAATTTGAACAAGACTTATGGTCTGTTTTTAGTCAGTTCCACCACAAGAACTAGAGATCAATGAGGACAGGGGTGAGAGGTCAGGTAGCTGTCTTGTTATTGGAATGACCAATGGGGTTGGGGCAGAGGTAAAAAAGCAGAGACATGTGTTACACACAAGTTAGAGTGAGACAGGAAGGACTGGACTCTTTTGATCACCCAAAGCAAACACTTGTTTGGGGGAAGAAGCAAAGTTCTGGGGTAGATAAGAGAAACATGAATACGTTCATTATTCAAGACCATTGAAACTGAATTAGATCTAAATAGGCCTAGGAAAGGTCAGTTAATAGATTAATTAAGGTATTAGGATTTGTCTCAAAGCACTTGGTTGGCAGTGTATCTATTCTACTATATCAGATGTTCTTGGGACAGGGCACAGGTTGCTACAGGCAGGCATGTTGGTTTTAATGAGAATTTGCCATAAACTCATAAATCTGAATGCTTGATCCCCAACTGATGGGATTGTTGGGGAAGGATCGGGAGGAGTGGCCTTATTGGAGGAGGTATGTCACTAGGGATGGGCTTTGATGTGTCACAAACGCAGACCCTTTACAGCTGGCTTTCTTTCTGACTTGTACTTGTGGATCCCATAAGTTCTCAGCTACTGCTCTAGTGCCATGCCTGCCTATGTGCTTCCATGTTCCCTACCATGGTAATCACCCTCTAAACATGGAACCAATCCCCCATTAAGTACTTTCTTCTACAAATTGTCTTAGTCATGGTGTCTCTTCATAGCAATAGAAAAGTAACTGACCAAAGGTGAACGTGAGAAGCGATGGCCAATAGTCCAACCCAAGTCTGGAAAGCATCCAGAGGTCAAATAAGATGGAATATGTAGGAAAGTTCTGAGGAGGTAAATCACCCCATGAGAACAGACAGAGATGGAACACGGGGCCCACAAAAAAGCAGAGAACAGAGAGAAGCCCAATGCAAATGGGGCTTTCAAATTAAGAGCAGGGGAATCCAAAACAGATGCAGACACATCTGTCAATGTATAAACAAAATCCATCTATAAGAGAAAACAGTAATGCTCTTGAGACTTCCTGAAGGCTGCCTGGGTGTGATGTTTCTGTGTCTGAAGGAAACTCCATGTTGCTAATGACCTCAAGCAGGAGTCTCAGCTAACCGTTATTCCCTTTAACCCCAGAGTAATGAAAGTCTTGGGGCATCCAAACTGTTAGTCTCAGCTAACCGTTATTCCCTTTAACCCCAGAGTGATGAAAGTCTTGGGGCATCCAAACTGTTTCTGTCTCCATCCTGCAAAATGGGATGGTCCACTTCCCAAATATGTCCAAGGAAAATTAATCCAAACCAAAGCTGAAACTGTTACTGCAAAGAACAATAGTGTCTACTTTGGACATGAAAATGAGTTAGTACTTGATCCATAAACCCAGGGTTTGAAATAGACATACTATCCTATGGCATACTGTGCCAAAAAGCATGAGTAGGAAAAGGGTGTGCCAAGGCAGTCTATTTTCTACAGAGTTAGGTGCGCATAAAACATTCGGGGGAGGGAGAACCTATGGAGACCATATCTAGAGGTTAGTCACAGCCCCCGGGTGAGAGATGGGGCCACCCACCCACTTCAAAAATATTAACCCAGAATTGCTCCTGTCTAAAGGAAATACAGGGACAAAGAGTGGAGCAGAGACGGAAGGAAAGGCCATCCAGACACTGCCTCACCTGGGGACCCATACCCAGCCACCAAACCCAGACACTATTGCTGATGCCAAGAAGCACTTGCTGACAGGAACCTGATATAGCTGTCTCCAGAGGCTCTGCCAGAGCCTGACCAATACTAATGTGGTTGCTTGTAGCCAACCATCAAACTGAGCATTGAGGACCCCAATGGAGGAGTTAGGGGAAGGACTGAAGGAGCTGAAGGGGTTTGCGACCCCATAGGAAGAACAACAATATCAACCAACCAAACTCCCAGAGTTTCTAGGGACTAATCCACCAATCAAAGAGTACACAGGGAGGGACACACAGTTCCAGATGCATATGTAGCCTCATCTGGCCTCAGTTTTAGGGGAGGCCCTTGGTTTGGTGAAGGCTCCATACCCCAGTGTGAGGGAATGCTAGGGCATTGAGGCAGGAGTGGGTGAATGGGTGAGGGAGCACCCTCATAGAAGCAGGGGGAAGGAGGATGTAATGGGGCTTTGTGGAAGGGAAATCAGGAAGAGGGATAACATTTGAAATGTAAATAAATAAAATAACCAATAAAAAAGAAGAAAAAGAAAAGAAAGAAAGACATTCAGAATGTGCAGATGTGCAAACCAGCCTCAGCCTCCATCCACCGAGAAGGTTTGGCGTGATCCTCCATTCCAGCCTTTCTGGTGAATGTTGCTTTTACCCCCTCAAAACTAATTACGTTAGAGAAACTCAGACTGAAATATTCTGCAACGCACACTTTTCTCACTATCCTCGTCAATGAACTTCAAATTGTCTTGTGATTTGGGACTTCCTCTTCCACAGTGTCTATCCATTTTGAAATAATTTAAAGTCCCAAATGAGACGAAAGGCATACAGAGGAACAGAGCTCAGGTGGCTACTCCTAACACAAAACTCACAACAATCTGACTGGCACCATGATAATCTATCAAAAAATATTCTCAAAAGTCTTCTCAAGACATCCTAGCAAATGTACTTCAAAGATATTTACCGAGTGAGTACTTACTATGCACTGGATAATATACAATAAAAATAGGATTAAGTCTCTGACCTTAGAGAGCTGTTTTCCAGAAGGACTCAATCAAGCCCTTGCAGTCTTCCAAGTCTCAGCATTTGGAGAGGCTGAGTGCAGTTGAGAGCCTCAAGGTGCCCCACCCCCCACCACTGTAAGAACTCCCTGCAAGGTCTTCCCTCTCTTCCAAGCACAAGTCTCACATGTTCAAATTTTGCCACAATCTCAGGGGTCCTTCCTGTCCTGTGAGTACCACATACAGTACCCCTGGGATATATTTCCCAACCAAATACTGAACAACCCATAAGAGTCCTGTGGCTGAGCAGGACAGATGATTTAGTGGGTAAAATAGCTTGTTGAGAAGCAATAGGAGTTGAATTTGAATCCCAGCACCTATGTTAGAGGAAAAGCTGATTATGGTTGCTAATGTGCTTAAGGGGTAGAAACAGGAGGAACTGAGGCTCTGAGCCCCTATCCTATCTCCCATTTAAGAAGAGGAATAAGGATGGATAACCTCCCTCCTACACACACACACACACACACACACACACACACACACACACACACATCTTCTCTGCCACACAAAAATAAATATTGCAGCTACACTCCACGTAAAAGTAAGAATCCCTCTTGGACACTAGCATCCTCCACCTGCAGCCATTGTTCTTATCAGTCTACAACTGAATTCTTCTAGGCCTAGGTTTCTTCAAAGACAGACGCCTCAGAGAGACTGGTGCGAAATAATAAGACACAGTGCTATTTATAACTAGGTCCTGACAGAGGCTCCACAATACGTATAGGTTAGATTGCTAGGAAGATCTTTTCTTATAATAATACTGCTAAGTCCTTGTTCCACATACTTGTGATATCCTGAGAGTAGCGTCAGTTGCTCATAAGATTATTCCTTACAGCCATACTGCCCAGCTTCAGAATGGGGGGGGTGGGCTGCTGTTGCCAACCCTGTGATCACAGTTAGAACTCTACCCTCAAGTCCCAGAAAAGAAATAGTTGCTGAAAATTAGCTTGATCACTAATATTCAGGGATTTAATCCATCTAAATACAACATCAATAAGTACATGAAAGGACTAGTATTTGGAAGGTTCCAGGACGCTTCATAGGTAGAGATTACTAGAAAGTGTTTCAGAAGAAAAAGCCAGGGAGGTTCCACATCTCTTCCCATCCCCTCTGCCTAATGCATCTTTCACCTGTATCATTTGAATATGACCTCATTTATAATAAGGTCAATGTATATAGATAATAAAAAAGATGTTTCTCTTGAGTTCTAAGAGCTTTCCTAGCAACTGCAGCAAGCCCATAGACCAGGTTGTGGAACTTGATTAACAGCAGCAGGTCAGTGAGACAGACTGGTGACAGAATACCTTTTACAAATGGTATCTGTGATGGGGGGACGTCTTGTGGGACTAAGTCCAGAACCTACAGGGTCAAAGCCAAGCTCCAAGCAAACAACGTAAGAACTGAATTAGAGGATAGTATCTGGCAGAGTTGCTTGGTTTTATATGTTTGTCCTTGGGTATTTGTGCTAGCAGATTGATCCCAGTGAGGCAGTGTGAAGGGAGCAGAACCTTTAATAGGAAGGACCGAGTGTTTTAAAGGGTCTTTAAAAGGGGGCAATGCTTTTCTCGCAGAGATTGTTTTCCTGAACAGAGGAAGCCCCTTGAGGGAGAGGTGTGGGGTGAACAAACCTAGAGCCTCTCCTGAATCCTCCAGCATCTTGCCTCACACTTAGATCTCTTACACACGTGTTCCTGGTTTGGCACTCAGTCTTAGATCCTATCCCAGATACCACATGCAAGTGGTAGACTGTCATCTATGTGTCTGAATGACTGCTACAAACCAAGGTTCCCATTCTCTTCTTAACCTAACTACCCTTAGACAGCCGAGAGCTGAGCAGGTACCAGCACTGTGTTCTTGGAGATCTGAAAATTTTATTTAAATTAAACTTGCTTTAGTTATAAATACCCAGACTCACAAGTTTTGCAGTAAAACAGACTAAGACACTGGTTGTAGACGTGGGGAGTCCCTTGAATTTTAGTGTCTAAAGGTAAATACTCCGCATTGAGTTCTGTTGTGAGAAAAGGAGAACTCTCTTTCTTTGTTTATTTCCCATCAGATGTAAAATCCTTAGTATTATTAGAGATCCTGATATTCCTATGATAATTAGAGATCCTGATATTTCTATGATAATGCCTTCTGGCCTCAGGAATCAGAACCTGTAAGAAACAACCAAACAGAAATTGTACTGGGCCAATACTGTCTTAGGGTTTTGTTGTTGTTATTGTTGTTTGTTTTGTTTTGTTCTGTTCACTTGTGAAGGGACACCATGGCCACAGCAACTCTTATAAAAAAAAAAAAATACTTAACTGGGTCTGGCTTCAGAGGTTTAGTCCATTATCATCAAGGCTGGAAAAATGGTGGCATGCAGGCAGACATGGTGCTGGAAAAGGAGCTGAGAGTTCTATGTCCAGACTGGTAGGCAGCAAAAAGAGAGTACAATGCCGGGCATGTCGTGGACATCTAAGACCTCAAATCCCATCCCCAGTGACATACTTCCTCCAACAAAGCCACAATTACACCCACTAGGCAACACTTCCTAATAATGCCACTTCCTTGAGCCTAAGAGGGTTATTTTCTCTCAAACCACCACAGATGCTAAGGAAAGACAGAATTTCCAACACCAGTTACCACTAAGCACTCAGGATATCTATCTAGGGCACACACTGACCATTGCTCTACACGGCCTTTCTCCTGTAACTTCAAGCAGCATAGTAATCACTGCTAATTTCATTTATAGATTAAACACCAGAGCTTAGCAGGCTTCAGTAATTTTCTAGGGGTCACTAGGCTAGAAAATCTAAGTTTCATGATTCAGTTGTTTCCTAGTGAATTCCAAAGATGATGTTTTCAATCTTTCTATGACCTTGAATTTAATAAAAGAGACCATTAAGAGATCTTTGTTTCTGGGGGTGTTCCCGGGGCCCATCCTTGAGACAATGAGCAAAATAGCATCCCCAGCCCATGAGAGCATCCACAGAATGTCAGGCCGATAGTCACGCTAACTAATTGCACTCAGGTGAAAACATAGGATGCCTATTTTAATCAGCCCATCCCAGTTCCATACCAGTTCCCAGAAAGGCATTCAATATGACGAGGAATCCTGGGACCATGACTCTGGCTGGTGAAATAAAGCTATGTTAGAATGAGCAGCTTCACAGAGCAGCCACAATTTAGCAGACCCAATTCTGTCTGGAGTCTCATGATACACGGGTATAATTAAATGTTTCTATCAGTCACCATACACAGGTTGCTTGTACTGCCTAACCCTCAAGACAATTAATGATGCCTTTGATATTTACATACTTCTACTGGTAACATAACTGTTTTATGAATGTTATAAAATAAATAAAATTCTTAATCAACATAGAGCTTATATAAAGGCTAAATGAGTAAGACATATAAAAGCTCAAAGGAGACCCATTTACTTCAAGGCGCCCTTAAGTGCTCACCCCTCTTTGCTCGAAACCACCACTCCTGGTCATGAATATTCCTTTTCTTCTCTACAACTCTAAATTCTATCCATCTCTGTAGTTCAGATCCCATCTCACTAGCCTATTTGTTGACTATTGGGGTGTTTTAAGGGGTGCCTAACTTATAAGTCTTTATAAAATGAAGTAGAGCTGGCAAATTTTTTT
Source organism: Micromys minutus (assembly GCF_963924665.1). NCBI lineage: Eukaryota > Metazoa > Chordata > Mammalia > Rodentia > Muridae > Micromys > Micromys minutus. The sequence goes on along the minus strand of NC_137973.1, from coordinate 43,301,920 downwards.
CTTATGTTTTGTGGCCTGTCCTGCAAATCGTTGCTATGGAAAAATGTTTAAATTGTATGTAGTCCTTTGTGTTGATTGTAGGAGATAGTTCTTGGGCTATCTGAACTTCTGTTTACCAAGTTCTTACCCATACCTAAATCTTAAAGTATATGTTCTATGTTTAATTCTAAGTCTTGAAATATAACAAGGCATTCCCTACTACCTCAAGAGAGGAGACACCAAGTCAGTGAAAAGGACTGATCAAAGGTTCAGAGGTCTAAAGGGCCCTGAACATTCAGAAATCTCTTCTGCAATCTTCGGGAATCCAATATGGTTGCAGCATTAGATATATTGACAATGTAACACTGATTCAGCTTAAAGGCCAGATTCCAGCATTGTATAGTAATCTTTTCTTGTTCCAAGGGTTTCAGAAAGATGAGCAGGTCCTATTTACATAGTAGAGAGAAAACACCCAGAAGCCATGTTGCAAAACTGACTCCAAAGCTCAGCAGAGTAGGGGGAAAGGTCTTAAGACCTAAACTAAGATGATGTCATTGGGAATAAATAGTTAGAAATTAAAGACAAAAGCAACCAAAAAATGTCACATGGACGTGGAGGTTTGTATTGAAGAGTCACTCTTGTAAATATCAGCTGAGTGCTTTACCCTGGCAACAGGAAGACCACAAAGAAGACAAACTGGTCTAATGACTGAATGTCCCATATTTTCCCTCTCCCTGACTGCTTCTGAATGAGTCATGTCATCATGGATAGGACCTTACATCCCCCCAATGGTCATCTGAGTGGAAAAGCTAGATAATGCAGAATTGATCTTTCTCTGAAGATGGTGAAGGGTGAAAGGAGGTGAGGAAAGGGATATGTCTCACCACAGTAGGTCCAGAAGATACTCAGTGTGTATCCATCACTAACCAAATTCTAAAACTTTTGGACATACTGGGTGAACCTCAAAAGTTAGCCAGAGGCCTGCTTTGTGGGTCTCCTTAGTAACAATGTGGCTGTTACCAAAGATGTTTAAGCAAAAGAAAAGCATTTATTGAGATACAATCCCTTTTCCTGATAGCTTGAACAAGTCAACTGCCAAATCCTTCAATGTGTGTACTTGTAAATTGCAATTTTGGCAGGTGAAGGTGAACACAAAACGTTTCAAATGTAGGTTATTGCCAGACGCAGACCAAGGTGGAAAAAACCCTCTAATGAAAGAATGTAATATTGTGCTATCAATGGCCCTGTCTCAGGAATAAATGATGATATTTGACAGCCTAGCTTCAGGGCTGGGGGCAGGGGAATTGATGATCTTACAACATCAGCTCTGATATTTGCAAAATGCTTTGGGATGGGGGGAGCAGGGCTTGGACGGAGCAACACAGACACAAAAATCAATCAGGAAGGAAAGGGAGAAGCCAGAAAGAAACCGCTCACAGAAGACAGACAAATCACTCCAAAGCAGAATTTTATTAAACTGTACTCAGCTCTGATCCACACAAGGCAACACACATAAGAATTCCCACAGAGGAGCCCTGGCCCAGGAGAGAGTACTGTTAAATCTCCTGGTAGGGCAGTGCTGACCTTGAAGGGCTGGCAGCTTCTTTCAGCTTCCTGGGGCACATCTCAAAACTGGCTTTGAGGAAGGCAGTGATTCTCAATCAATTCTCTACCCAATAAATCTCTGGCTTCTTGTGCTTTTAATATCAAAAGGCTTCCTCCAAAAAATCTAATAGTCAAGTTCCCTGGATCACACACAGGCTGAGCTTTTTGATCAAGGGTTCATAGTTAATGCCTTGAGCTTAACAAGAGGATGTGCCCTGTTAAATCCACACACATTGCCAGTCTTCCTCAAGAATTTGAATGCCAATGGTACCTTCATTTATAATTAAACCGACAAAACTCATCCTGATGATTATGTTCCCACCGTGTACCTTTCCACGGATGAAGTAAAGTCCATTCAATACAGAGAATGTGAAGCAGAGAACCAATGTTAGACACAAAGCTTTAACCTGTATCAGTTACTTTTCTACCCGAGAAGGGGCAACCTAAGAGAAGAAAGGCTTATTTAAGCTAACCATTCGGTGGTAGAGGGAAAGCAAAGGCAACAGAAGTGGGAGGCAGCTGGATACACTGTGTCCACCATTGGGATGCAGAAAGAGATGAACACCAGTCTCCTTGGACTCTCCCCTTTTTATTAAGTCTGAGACCTCAGCCCTGAGGATGATGACATTCTGGATAGGCCCTTCCCTCATTAGTTAAACTTTTCTGAAAATATACTTCTAGACCTAGCCAGAGTGGTCCAACTGTGATGCTAAGTTCAGTCAAGCTTGCAGTGAACTTTAACTGTTACAGGAATACTGTTCAGTGTGTCAATGCACACATTATATATTTTTAAATACCTTCTACTGCACACAGTTAATGGGAACCATCTCATGTATTCCCAACACCATCAGAGGAGAAAAAAAGAAAACAGATGAGAAGAGAAACACATTGCAATTTCTATGGCAAAACTAAAAATAAAATATTCAATTACAGTTTTATTTTTATGCAGAACTATATTTTTAACCTCCAGTGTCTCTTGCCACACAGGACAAAGATAGGTCACAAATAATTTTCAACATTCTTCACGTTATGGATGAGTGAAATTTCAGGGCCAAGTTCTCTGGCTACATCTTTCTTTAACCTTTTATTTCTCCCTGTCCACCCTTTGAACTCCAGTATTTCAAAATCTCTTTTCTGTCCAGTTTCCTCTTCTGTTTTTAGGCTAATGAATATGAGCTCCACATTTAGGTCTCGAAGCCTTTCTGTCCTCATTACTATTCATTGCTAACATTATCCTCAGCTGCCTTACCTTTTTCCAAATTATTAAGAATATTACTTATGCATAAATTAATCATTAGGCATTTAACCTCCAAACACCTTTATGAAATCGAGTTTATTAGAAATTTTAGATAACTGTGAATTCTCACTTTCCAAATGAATTTAAAAACCAACTGCAAACAGTCTACTAATAAACATTTAAAATTAATATTTGATGATTTCTCCAACCCATCATATTTTCAGATTGTCAAGCAACTGGGTCTGTTCACAATGGCCAGCTAGCCACATTTTAAATTAAACATAAGCCCCTGGGATTTAGCCTTTGTGGGCTTCGCACATCTAGACTCATGTCAATATCAAGAGTCAATACAAACCTAATACTAAAACACTCCATCTCTTAGGGTGAAATTTTATAAGACCAAAAATTCTCTTAAAGCATCAATACCCTTTTACAGTTGGTTTTAAACCCCAAAACAAACTCAATTGAAAGGGAGTTTCATTATAATTGGATAAGAAATCGAAACTTAGACTGTGTAATGCATGATGCAATTAAACACACAGCAATTTAATTAAAGTTCTAGTTCACTTTAGATCTCATTGTACTCTGCAATTAGAATAGTTCATGCTATGGCCAAGTATTCTGGGGTGAGCAATGCCCTGCTGAATGTACACCTGCACTGTCTAAGCAGGTGCTGTGTTAATGTCAAACAGAGGGTGAGTAACAGGTCCTATTGCTGATCTCCACTGAGGCTGAGTCTTAGTCCTCTGAGAAGAAAGTGCAAATTTTTTCATATATATATATATATAGATAGATAGATAGATAGATAGATAGATAGAGAGAGAAAGAGTACCCTACTCTAAGGACAGGGTACTCTCTAGCACAAGCTAACCTCAAGGGAAGAGGGGAAAGTAGATTAAAGGACTGGCATCTACTATGTGACACTTTATGACTCTAGGGAACTGTTTATATGAACCAGTTCTGAGTCTGAATGAGAGCCAAGTTTGAGAAGATCAGCTAAAATGTAGATGATTCTGGGACAAAAACAGACAAAACCTGTTAACACAATACATACTAGCTGAGGGAAGAGGAAGGTGGGATTTCTCCGGAGCTCAATTTCCAAACCTGCCACTTTTATTCCATTTTCCTAGAGAAATTTCTTCAAGATTCTCCTGTGCACATGTGAAAATATGTACTATGTCCCCTCTTCTACACTGAGAAAATATTTAACAAGGCTCTGTTTCAACTTATACTAGTCCAGCTCTGCAAGAGAAGGGATGATTAGCTAATATAACTAGATATAAAAGTATCTTGAAGATAAGGAATACAGTAGCTGAGGGCTCAGGTAGGTAGTCACTATTGTCAGAACCATTCCTATGATCTCCATGACCTCCTAACTTGAAGAATTCAGGTGGATCTGAAATTCATCATTACTAACCCTCATGGTATGAAGAGAATCCATCAGATCACTTTATGCTCTTTCTGTTTTTCTAACAAATCAAAGCCCTGGAAGTAGGGATAAACACTTAAACACTTTAATTGTTGGTTTTTTTTTGTTTTGTTTTGTTTTGTTTTGTTTTGTTTTGTTTTTTGTCTTTCTCTAAAAGATGTCCAGGTTGTGATAACTGGAAAATTCAAGCCCCTGCCACAATTAAACAAGCCAGACATACTTTGTCTTAGTAAACTACCTATGACTTCAGGTTTACTTTGTAATATGTGAAACACTATTTCTAAGCTATTCAGTTGTTTTTTAATGCACTGACAGCACCAGACTTAATTTAAAATGCTACTGTTCAATATGTCAAAGCTCAAATATTCTCTGGGAAGAGGCTTTAGTGCATATATATTATTAATGTGCTATCAGAGAACAGACCCTGAGCTGATTCTGACCAATGACTCACCAGCCAAAGAAATCAAATTTGGTGGATATAAGCCATTCAGAAGATATTCTTAGAGAACCTGTTAGGCACGGAACAGAAATAAAATACAGACACTTCACAGTGTGGGGTGAGAAGGGAGACACCTCAGGTTTGCTGTGTGGTGCTGTATGTATATGTTCATATGGGTGCTCACATGTGTGGAAACCAAACATCAGCATTAGTGTGCACCTTTATCCATCTTCATATCATTGTCTCTACTTAATTTCATTCATCATTATTGTGTGTGTGCTTGAACACGAAGTTTAGGAGGACAGAGGACAACTTCTGGGAGTCCGTCCTCTCCTTACACTTTGGGTTCTGGGACACAAGTCAGGTTGTTGTAGCAGACACTTACTTCCAGGTGTGTGCCACTTCAGGTTTTGAGATAGGATCTCATACTGAATCTGGAGCTGACTGGTTGGCTATGGCATCCAGGATCTACCTGTTTCTCCTCCCCTAGCTCTGGAGGGATAGACAAGGGATGCTGTACTCAGATTTTGCTGGACTCAGGTCCTCACACCTGCGCAGCAAGCACTGACAACAACCTCAGCCCTGAAAACATCAGCCTCGTTCCCCGCCTGTGATTTGGGTGAGACTCTCTAGAGAAAGCAGTGGAGCTGTTCCATGGTGGAAGGAGACATGATGAGCGTGCCCAAAGGAGAGCCACAGCTCAGAGGACTTTTGGTTCTCTACCTACTTAGTTGTAAAATTAGACAAACTGATCCTATCAAAAATGTGTGAAACGTTAATCCTTGGGATAGAATGTTAATGTCAATGATTGTTATCTCATTAGTTTGATAACAAGAAAAGGTAAGAAGAGTAATAAAGAGGAGGTTTTTTTTTTGTTGTTGTTGTTTTTTTGCCATAACAAACTTGGTAAAACAGGAAGTATTATATTTAATAAAGGCTTTTTGTTTAGAATGTATACTGTTTGTGACTTCATTTATTCAAAAAGCTAGCTATTTTGTGCAGACAAAGATGGTAAAATTATAAAGATATATAAAATACAAGGACTATGGGATCATGGGATTACAGAACTTGGAAACTTGGTGATACCAAGAATATTCTAGCCACTTCTAGCCACTTCTGAATTAGATGAGTTCCTTAACGCAAGCATTTCCCAGAGGAAGACTGCTAGAAAAGATGCTACTATTCGAACAAGTGACAAAACATGTCGGACCAATGCTGGGATGACCATGTCTAATGATGTTCTCCCCACCAAGGAGAAGCCTTCCAAAGCTTATTCCCAGGTGTATTCCAAAGGAGAATAAAGGTACATCATGCTGTTAGACCCTTCCACAACATTTGTGGTGGCACCTTGTGGGAACTAAGTACTAAATAAAACAGACACATTTACTTCAGACTCAGCTTAATTAATTTTGATAAGTGGCCAGGCTTTATTCTCACACCATGGGGCTTTCTCTTTATGATTCCTTTACTCCAAAACTAAAATTTCATTACAGAAACAAGTAAAAGAACAAAAACACTATCAAACCAAAGAAAACAAAATGATTTGCAATTCCTATTAGGCTCAACCCTGTGGTTAAGGTACAGCAACTCGAAATCATGATCCTAATTAACTTACAAGTTAATATTTTATTTTCTTTGCTTGAAGCAAATTCCTTGAAGCTAAAATCATCTTTACAGATTGTTGTTGATATACACAATGTTAGCTCTTACTTGATTTTATTAAAACACCAAATTCTTATCCATGAGCATCACTAAAAAGTTGACATATTTAAATTGTAAATCTTATTGTTGATCTAGTGTACAAAGATATTACCCAAGATCACCTTGAGCTTATGAAACAGATTCACAACACTTCCTTCCCTGGAGAAGGGCGGTAGGCATTCTTGCTGGAAATGAGACAGCATAGGGAGCAGAAAACCCCTAGTCTGAGAATAAGCTCAGCCTCTGTCATTTGTGAACTGGGGAGGGAAGGGGGAATAAAAAACACAAGCAAAATACTTACTCTTTCCTTTATTTTCTTATTTTTTTAAGGACTAATACTTTCCCAGCCACCACACAGGAGTCTTTAAGCATCAAATGAGGTATTATCCCAAAACACTTTAGACATTTAAAGCACTATGTAATAGCAAGGAATTATCACTATATGTTCCTTGACTCTAAATACTCTACCACAAAGATTTAAAATTTGAATCCTTCCTAACACCCTAAGAATCCAGATAATACAATGTGCAAAGTTCAATCAGGAATCCAAAATGTCTTAAGAAATATTTCAACTATATCAAGTCTAAAATTTTCTGCAATGGTAGCATCTAGCATTCCTTGTAACCTGCCCATAAAAGTGGACAGAAATTAAACAGTTCATCCATGTTTTTCTTTCATCTCACTTAAGCATTTAATTGGAGTAACTAAGGAAAGTTTCAAATTAAGTTTCTTTTCATTTCAAAAGAAAATACATATTAAGTACAGACTTGGAAAAATGTGTACCCTCAAATGTCCTAAAGGTGGCTATCTAAGGAATGATTAGAAATATTCTTCTTAAATTCAAGCAGTGACCCTAACTAGGTGTGGTGGTGAAAACCTGGCATCCCAGTACTTTAAAAGAAGAGACAGGAAGATCAGGATTTCAAGGCACTCCTGGCAAGTTCAAGGCTAGCATGAACTACATAAGACCTTGTCTCAAGACAACAAGAACCATGGCAATGGGAAGTTATACTTGAATCAAGAGCTATGGGCACCTTGCAAGGAAGCATTTTCTACCATGAGAGCTGATGAAAGATGAAACTGATAATTCCACTAGAAACCTCCTCATCACACAAGGCATTCAATGCTTAACTTGCAAGTAAGCACCGTGTACAATTCTTTGAAAAGTACAAATCTTCAATTGCAGATGCCTATTTTTATACCCCCAGTGGGCTGATAACTGAATGTGTGCCCACCACTATCACATACATGGGACTTTTTCTATACTGTCACTCCGAGTGCCATTCTCTCCTAGATCAAGATAGCAGGGGTGATACAGGATTGTTTTACAGTCACATTATAAAACTGACAAGAAAATAGTATGCATGGATGGGAAGTATATAACACAGAATTACCACATAAATCCCATTAGAGAGAACTTACCATGAATATCCCCAGTGTTGAGAACGTTTCCTGAGGGTGCATATGAGACTCAAAGTGCATGACAAACTAACAACCAGAGATACACAGTACACACTGATATTTAAAGGTTGTTTCAAACAGGACCTTTCAATCTTTCTAGCCAGCCTAAACTTACCTCCTAGACCAAAACCAGCAAAACACAAAGTCCCTCCTGCTTCTACAGTCAAGGCTGGCAATTTACCAATGCAGCTTTAATTATGGCAGCTTTAATTATGATGTATGAATCAAGACCTTATGTTTACGAATAAATAAATGTAGTGCTGTTTGGTAGAGACTTTACTGGTTAAATCTTAATAGGGTCAACAATGTCATTTCATTTTTTTTTTTCAGTAAACCATATGCTAAGTTGACTCAGTAAAACACCCAATTCCAAAGCACGTTTATTGTTTGTGTTAGTCTCCAGACAAGCTGGACACTGCACAGTCACCACAGGGAACTGTTCAACCTTCCCTGGTTGTGTTGTTTAGTCCATTATTGAAAGAAAATTAGCAAATCAAAGGCTCTGCCACAAAGGCTCAGAAAACCAATGCTAATTCGGCTTAATGACACTATTTGCATTTCGTCTTAACCTGAGTAACATACATTTGATGATGAAAATGTTGATAGCAATCTTTCACTTTACACTACCCCACCCCCGCCTGTGACTTTTTCCTCCTAAGCATCTATAGCCAAGGTCAGAAAAATTGTCAAGGAAGCACTGAATACAACCAGAGAAAGAGAAGTTGATCATTACCAAGCAGAAACATAACCAGAGTACTGTTTAATATTTACTAAACATTGGTCATGGATGAACTACTTTCCCATGTTTCTGGACAAAGATGGATACTAAGACTCCACTTCACGACAGCTAAGATTATCCTGAGCATTGTCCTGTCTTGCTTCTTTTTATTGCTGCCTGTATAATTCCCTATACTAACTTAACTGCCAAGTTTGAAAGGTTATAGACAATACATTAGATTCAGGGGAGTAGAACCAGCTTTAACAAGGGAGATTATAAGACTCAGCACCACCTAGGGGCAGCAAATCATGCCAGCCTGAATTCCACACCAGTAGACAAACTCTTCCTACTAAAACTGGTCCGAAAAGCCTTCAAAGTTTTATTTTATTATATTTATTTACTCACTGTGTGGAATTAGGTACATGTGTGTATATCAGGGAAAAACTTGGGACTGGTTCTCTCCTTTCACCATACAGGTCTAGGGGATCAATTTTCAAGTTGCCAGGCTTAGTAGTAAACACCTTTACCAGCTGAGTCGTCTCATTGGCCCACGAAAGTCTTTGCAGGAGATGGAGTTAAAAGTATGGGAGTAAAAAACATTTTTAAAAGTATGCTTAAGTTTTATTTCTGTTGCTGTGACAAACTTAGGAAGAAAGTGCTTATTGACTTACAATTTTAGGTTATAGCCCATCAATTTAGGAAAGTAAAAGTAGGATTCAAGCAGCTAGTTAAATCGACATCCAAGATGCAGTCAAGAGCAAGACAAGAGCACAGTGACCCTTGTTGTTTTCTCCTCATTTAGGGTACAGCCTAGTGAATAGGGCTACCCACAGTGGGCTGGATCTTCCTACACCAATAATCAAGACAATTCCTCATACAAATGCTCAGCTGATTTATACAATACTTCATTAAGACCCTTTATAGGTGATTCTAGGTTGTATAAAGTTGACAGTTTAAACTAACCAAAACATAAATATGGACTGGAAAAATAAGAAAAGATTGTAAGTGGATATTCTGGCCATGATGTCATTAAACCTGAAAGTTCCAATGAAGCTGCTGATGGGCTTTAGGAGCCCAAAAGAGAGCAAAGTGTGTACCATCACAACAGAAATGTCACCCCTTCCACACCCCCAAACACAGATTATCCAAGGAAGCTCCTTCTCTAGCCAAAGCTACACACCAGTGTCCTCTGATTTTCGGTTTTCCTCAGTGAATAATCTAGAGACCTTTGCAGGGTAAACAACATGCACAAGGTCTTTCAAGCTCGGAACACAATGCTTCAAGAACACAAAGATCATCAGTGATTAAAATCCTCTCTGGTTGAATCATTCTGGCTAGTGTGCAGATAAAATCTTAGGGAGCTACAATATCTATCCTGGATTCTGTGAGGCTCACCCTTATTCTCCTTTCCAAAAACCTACAAACAAGACTTAATAAAACTGGTTACCAAAACAGGTACCCTTAGCTCTTTGAACAGACATTTATGCTACCCAATCGTACTGTAAAAATAATGCCAAGTATAGACAATTCATTTAGGTTTATTTTTGCTTTGGTGGAGTAAAGGGAATTCTTGTGCAAAATTGGTAATACCACATTAAACAAATAAATAACAATAAGATCACAAAGTTCTACAAAAGTTGGACATCTTGTTGATCCATGGGAGTTGAGCTCTCTGACTGCTGGCACATATGTACCGCATCTCCATGGTTTAAACATTTTAGTTGTTCTCTGAGACAAGAATCAATGAGTACAGTCTAGGGACCGAATGAGTACCCCCAACCATTAAACTGGAATACATATTCATTTCTATATCACCTGCCTCTGCATTAGTACTTAATGAAATCCAATGGTTCTGAAGAGACTTATATAGCACATTTATTCTCCATCTTCCCATAAAACTTCACTGTTCTCTGATCTAAAAACTAAATTTGTTGCCCAAAGATATACACACTCATATATTTCAGAAGATTCAAGGAGCCTAGGTCCCTTGGTGAAGACAATGATAAAGAAAGGAGGTGGGAACACAGGAAAAGGAGAAGACAACAAAGAAACTCTTGAATGGTCATGCTACAGATCTATGTCACAGAGCTTCATGTAGTTATAGGGAGGTCCATCCCAGCAAAAGTAGAAAGAAAGTCAGTATTTCGCCTTGTCAAATTGAGGCTCCCCAGCTCCAAAGTCTCCACCCCCAATTTCATTCTCTCCCTCATCTCTACCAGCCACACTTATTTAATGAATGAATATTCTGGGGTAGCATTTCCTCAGAGACTGACCTTTGTGCTCTTTTCTTTTTAGAGAATCGCTGTAGGATTGTGCCTGTCCCAGTACACAGTCTAGAAATCTAAGGTAGTGTCTATAAAACTGGAGTATCTGATATCATAAGCCTGGGCCTTTTGTCAAGCAAGAACAAAGACCATCTTCTTTTGTGGTTCCTTTTCTTGGAGTTCAGGTGGCACATGGCATGGCTTAAATCCTCTAATCTCAGGATGGGTAGTGAGGTGGACAGCGTGGACCAGCTAGTGACTCCCCAGAAAGGAGGAGGTGAGGAGTACCGGGCACCTAAGAGAGCAGATAGAGTGGTCACACTGTAGGCGCTGATGGGGTTGTTAAGGACCATGCCAAACAACAGAAAAGATGAGAGCAGGACATGAGTCTCCCGTGACACTGTCAGCACATAAACTGTAAACTACATGGACTACATGTGAATTACAGGGAAGAAGTAAGGCCTTACTTCTTAATTTTACAGATGGATTATTAAAAAACAAAAAGGTGAATGCCAAAGGAATCAGGATTGTGGAGGTAGAGACAAATATGTGGAAGCCGTGAACTCTGAGCATCCTAGCTCCAGAATATAATTTGGGTGATGCTCTGTTTAAATCTCCCAGGCACAAGGAGGCTGCATGCAGCATAAGCTGAAAATTATTTCTGCAGATTTAAGCTCATGTGAGGATGAGATCAATGCTACTTAAAAGACAGGCAGGATAATGTGAAAATTATCCATCCTGCTTTGTTGCATACATCTTACCTAAGCATCTACTCAGACTGTCACAAAGGAGCCTAACTAATATCAGGTTCCCTGTGCATAAAAATGCCTTAGAAAAAATGCAATGTCATATTTAATAGCTTATAATGACACAAGACAGAATGACATCAGCTTTGCAAGTTACAAAAATAAATGTATGCAACCTGATAAAGAATTAACAGTAGATACTTTCTTACCATGATGAAGAAGTCTCTATCCATGGGCTATTGAGCATCTTTGTTAACATGCTAGAATTCTGCAACCTATCAGGTCTTTGTTTCTTGCTTTTATTAGTTGTCATAAACTTCCAAAGGTGAAGTTAAATTTACATAAGAATATACTTATTATGTCCTAGATGATGTGCTAAGAGAGATCATAAATGTGAGTAACACTAACATGAGATCCCTGCCTGCCCCCATGGTGATGAGAGTCTAGTGAGGTAGCAGCCATAAGTAGAAAGATATAAGGATCCACAGCCCCAGGGAGGTCTGCCTTGGAACCAGAAATGTACAAATTCAGCAGTCAAAGTAATACAAAAGTCATTTCACGTTCAGCATTTCAAAGAACACAAAAGTGAGAGCAATTCAGAGTTCACAGACATGCATCTCCTGAGACCCTTCCCAAACCTTAGACCCATAACTAACTCAAGAGCATTGTTCACACCACTAAACCTTCCTTTCTACCTCCAGGCACACACATGAAGCATTCTCTGTTTATCTCTAATAGGACTAACAGTGTTATTCAATGTGACATCTATCTTAATGAGCAAGAAGGAATCTTTCCCCTTTAAAAGAATAAAACATAAGCTGAACTGAGATGAGAAGTAATAGATCCTTGTTAACAGAGGGGTGGTCACTGGACGGAGGCAAAGCTGCAGACACTGTGTGTGGAGATTCCTTGTCTAAGAAAATGTTCTAAACTCCGAGGAAATGGGAGATGGAATCATTCATTTGGTATAGGGGTAAGAAGTAACACAGAGTAACACTAAAGTTAAGACCCAGGGCATCTACAACTAGCTACCAAACAAATGCAAAGACTTTTCCAGGCAGAAACTCTCATACATGACCGTTTGAGGACCATGAATCCTCTAGGGATCAAAATACGCAATATAACTAGAGCAAAATTGGCATGGAAGACAATGAATGGTAAGAGATATGGCTGGAAGAGACGGGTGGAATAGGAAGACATGGGGCTTTCTTTGGTCCTGGTAGAAAATAAGATCATTATCTTACCAAGTGCAATTAAGAATCTGCAAAGATGAAATGATGGTGAGATGACCTGGATGCTTGGTGAGAATGGTTGGGTTGGGAAGGTGAGAAGAAAGAAGCAGAAGGCCTGAACTAAGGTGTGTGGTGAAGAAGAGTACAGCCAAGCAGTCAGAGATGGGTGTGGAGGGTTGGGTGATGCCATTCTTGGCTTCTATCTTTTAATACCCGAGTAAATGAGATTAGAGAAAGAGATGAGTTGGGTTAAACCGTCAAGGACTCACTTCTAAAATTTAATCTCCTATAAAGATTAGCTGAACACAACAATATTTATAAATACATACATATGTACATATACATATACACTCATATATACATTGTGTGTGTGTGTGTGTGTGTGTGTGTGTTTGTAATTTCAATCTCAATGGCTCAATCACTGTTTTGTGCCCAGAACAAAAGTTCAGCAATAAGGAAGTGCTCAATAAAAATTTATAGAATGAACCCAATTTTATATTGTAATTATCACTCTGATATTCAGAATATCTTGGCAATACTTCAGATCAAAACAAATTATACTTGATGAAATATAATTTTGAGTTCAAAATGTGAGTGAGCACACATTTCTACAATCTATATAGAAACTAAGCTTCAAGAAAATGTTCTCCCCTGGTAGAGTATGAGTTTGAAGGAAATGCTATTTTATTTGACCTTTGATTATTTAAATTTTTCTTTTTAATTCTCTGGCATGCACATTTTTTTTTTTGTACTTTTGGGGGAGAGAGGGTGAATAAATTAAGAAGCCAAACTGGATCTCATGTTAAATGGACCTCTGGCTTGTAGAGCTTTATGGCTGTATCTTCACTCTCTTCTTTAGTGGCAGCAATTTTCTCTGAGCTCATCCCTGGAGACTCTCAGCTCAGGAGCCACCCAGTCTGGACAGCTGGTGTGACACAGGCAGTGCAGCCCAGAGCCCCTCCCCAACTCTACACTCTCCTTCCGAGGTCCCATTTTCTTCTTGCCACAGCCATCAGTGGATGAATACTATCCAAACAGATACTAACTGGCCTCTGTGCTCCTCTTTCCTTGAGCTAGTTCCTCAGCACTGTCAGTCAGCCAGGACACAGTTAAAATTCTAAGATGGTGCCTATGATAATGGCCTATGTACCTTCAAAAGAGGAAGCAAGAATTGAGTCAGCCTGGTCAGAAGAAACCTAAGGCCACAGGCCCTTTCGTTTTCCTTAATAAATTCTACAGAGACTAATCCCGAACCTACTTCTTTCTACTGTATCTACTTCCCTTTATGCCTTTATCTTTTCTTTCTTTTTCCAGCTCTTCCTTTAAAAAGCTTTGAGTCTGGGCATGTAACACACACCTAAATACCTGTGATTCCAGCACTTGGGAACTTAACAGAATCAGGAGTTCAATTTCAACCTCAGCTAATAGTGAGATCCAAGACAACCAGAACCATATGAGACTGTATCTCCAAAAAAAAGTAAAATAATAAAATAAAATAAAAATCACCATTAAAACTTTGTTCCCATTTATTTTATGTTTGACACTGTTTGGACTTATTTCTGCAACACACACACATGCACGCGCACACACACAAATCAAGGATCCTTGTGTGTTTTTCACAATAAGAACAAAATAAAGCAATTATAGAGGATCCATTTTAGATAACTCGATCTGAGTGCAGTTAGATAATTAAAAGCTTCAGGGATAAGGACAATCCTGTGCACTGAGATACCAAACTCAGTGGTAACGATAGAGTAGCAACATCGTTCAACATTGCAGACATGATCCTGTGATCACTGGTTTCCGAGCCTACAAAGTGACTGGGACATTTATTCATTTAAAGCTCATCAGAACGTAAGAGCACAGTACACACAGGTGTTAGGCGAGCGAACCTTATAAATGGTTGGATGTAGCTGGTTCTAGGTATTCACATCCATATCAAATACAGCCAAACTGAATACAGACCCTTGTCCTCCTATTTCTCAGATGACCAAATGGAATTATAGAAAAAAAAATTGGCAACAAAAAACATTTTGGGAATAAAAAAAAGCAAGTCATGCGTCCCAACCAGTCAGCCTCTTAAACTCGTCATAAGACTCCCAGCACCTCAGCAACAAAGCAGCATTTAGCTCCACGCTGTCTTCTGCAACCTCAACAACAACCAGTGCTACTAACCCCTTGAGTGAGGAAAAGGAGAGACAGCTCTTTTCTCCTTCCCTATCCAAGTGGGCCCCTGCCACCTCTCTCTCTTCATCCAGCTTTTCCTAAGGAGTTTGCCAGGTACTAATGTGTTTCACTGCACATTCTAAACGCTGGAAGTTGCACCGGCCAGACAAGGTCAGAGAACATGCTGCTGAGCAAGGGTTGGGTGTGCTTAGGAGAGACAGAGGCTGAGATCCAGGTCACCACTGGGAGATGGCTTGTGTCCTGTCCATCCTCACTGTTTCCAGGCTTCCATGCACTCTCTGCCTTGTTCTCCAATGTGCCAAATTCAGAATAGGCTCGAAATGCCTTATAGGTATCTGCAAATATTTTCAACGGAAACAGTCTGATCTTCCTATAAACAGAACTGCCATCTTCTGTAAATGAAATGAGCAAACAATTCGTCCATCTTAAAAACATCAATTCCATTGATCAACCACCATCATCCTTTTTAATGTTCCTTTAAGGCACAGTCCAGAGAGTTCCAGGAAGATAAGAGGGAGACTAAAGCTAAAGACACTGGGAAGGGCTGGCCTTCTGGGGTGTAGAAGGCCCTCCACTGGTACAGAAGTGTGTCTGCATTTTCTACATTGTTACAATACCACATGCTTCTTGGGTTTCCTTGTCTTTTGGGACTTAGAAAAGCAGCAAAATGGGAAGCAATAAATAAACAGATTAATCTGACCCTTGGGCAAAATCTTAAGTTTTCAGCATTTACCTGGATTATTCTACTTCATGAAGAGCAAGGTGAGGCCGAACTTAGAAAGCTAATAGCTTGGTTTTCAGGGCTTCCTGATGTATCTAGCTCCAAAAGTAAGGGGGGATGTTAAGATAATAGATAGGCTGATACCTTAAGGAGGTGCTGCTTTTATTTTACCCTGCATGTTTTAACTTTTGCTTACAGAACCCCGCAGGATTTGATGCTCAGTAAATTTGCAGAAGAGCATGTCTTCCTTTCACCTCTTCAAACAAGCAGTCATCAGAACTTCAAACCACAAACAGGACTCCTTCTTGTGCTTCACTGGGGTGCCTCAAAGTATCCAAAGATCTAGAGGAGTGCTTGGCCCCCAAAGGTGTGAGTGCAGAGGAGCCACTCAGTTCAGTCTACACCCTGTGCACCCTGCAAGCTGTGACTGCCAGCTGCCTGCCACTAAAAGGCCACCTCCTTTCCTTCTGCCACAGGGAGAGAGCCTTGATTCAAACCCGTGTGAATCGGGAATGATAACCCCAGCCTCCCTTGTCATGTATAGTTAGATGTCCAAGTTCTACATTGATTTAAGAAAAATGTGTGCTGTTGAAGGTTCATCAAAAGAAAGGGATTGCCTTCTTCCATCTGCTAGGTAGATTTTATAGCTGGAACTCCAGGAGCCTTGTTATACTTTAAAGTAACCAACACTGAAGACAGAAGCCAAATGCTAAGGTCAGTAGAAGAGAACGAGAGCCCGAAAGGGAAAGGCAGGTGATACTCAGACAACCTCCAACTGAACAGCCTCTGCCTGCCACGGATTCCTCTTTCACATGCGAGAGGATAAGCATTCCTCACTTGCCTTGTATAAAGGATGAGCAATTTGAAAATGCAACAAAATGGTCACTGATAGGATATTATGCGGCATGAGGACCCTGCCTCCTCTGAGACAAGACACTTAGCTGCCCTCCACTGGAGAAACTCCACTCAGAGAAAGAGTCTACAGCCCAGACAAACATCAGAAAACTCTAGTCTGACATCATTCCCACAGGCCAAAGGTCTGAGATCCATTCTGCCTCTGGATACACTCACCACTCCCAGCATCTTATGGTTCTGATTCCCACCACCCAACTCCAGCTGTCTCACTGAAGGAGCACAAGGTATGTGAGGCTGATCATTCTGGATCACAGACTGGACCGGCATTGCCCACTCAACAGCTGTGCCCAAAGTAGATGCAGCCTTTAATGTAGATGTCATGTTCATGCAGCTGAGCTTTTGTACTTAACTATTATAATCAATAACCAAGTATAAGGACTATACTACTATATCAGAAACTGTTATCTTTGTGCTCACAAGCATGCGAGGTCCTCAAATATAAAACATTACACTAGCAGCAGTAATACTAGATACCACCCTTTGAACAGTAAATACCATGAGCCTTACATTGCAGCATGTGGCTGGCACTTTGCTGAGATAGTATTTGCAACTCAGATTAAACATCACTAGCCCCATTTACAGATGCAGGAACTGAGGCTTCTGAAAATCAATGACTTGGCTAAAACTATAGACAGCTACAGCTATGAATATAGCAGAACGCAGACTTGATTTTTTAAAAAAAAAAAATCATTTCTTTCAAAATATGAGTCTTGAGTTAGCAAAATGGCTCGACAGGTGAAAGTTTTACCTGCCAAAGCTGATGCCCTGAGTTCCATCCCCAGAGTCTGAAGGATGGAAGGACATGACTGAAGGACAGACATCTATTCCTAAGAGTTGCTCCCTGGGGATGGAGAGATGACTCAGCAGTTAAGAGCACTGACTGCTCTTCCATGGGTCCTGAGTTCAATTCCCAGCCACCACATGGTGGCTCACAACCATCTGTAATGGGATCTGATGCCCCCTTCTGGTGTGTCTGACAACAGTACAATGTACTTATATACATAAATAAATAAATCTCTAAAAAAGAATTTTTAAAAAAAGAGTTGCTCCCTTACCTTCCACAGACAAGCTGTGCTGTGCATTTGTGTGTGCACAGATGTGTGCATATACCTGTGAGCATGCATGCATATGCACACATACACACACACACACACATACACACACACACACACACACACACACAAAATAAAAACTTCAAAAAGCATCCTAATTCCATCTCAATTTTATATTAATACAAGCATTTCTTAAAATCAAAACAATAAAAACTGGACAGGGAGTAGTAGAGCACAGTAGAAGGGCTCGGAAGGGTTCCCTTAACCCCGCCCTGTTTAACCATTTCAGTCCAGGGTGACCAGAGGGCTTCCACAATACGGGTCAAGATGCACCTTCTCAATTTATAAACATCAAAACTACAAAGAAACACCTAACAGTGTGTTCTCAGTTATTACAGCTTGTGTGCTATTTCTCTTGAACCAGGTCTGGGCATTTTCACCTCTTTGTTGAGCTTCCTCTTTAATAAGAGGAAAGAACATTGGAAGAAATACCGCCCTAAAGCATCCACTGCATATACCTGAAAGTCAGCAAGGATTCAAACAATGAGTTTGAAATCGAAGGAAGACACCAGTCTTTATATTTGAAGCAAAGGATGTACAGATGTGTGCATATCTGTGGATTTTTATAAATGAAAAAGTTATAATTTATTTATTCTATAAATAAAAATATCTAATTTAGGGATATATATTAAAACCAGCAATTACAGGAAAAATGTGTCCTCATAATTAAATTTCTTGAGGCACTAAAAGGTAAAGACTGAAAGTCTTTCCAGGAGAAGCAAGTCAAAGAGAAGGTTTGAGCTCCCTCTTTCTTCCTTTTGAAGAAATTCACCAGCACTCTTCTCACCAGGAGCAGCCCACACTCTGCCTTTGCATCCCTGCTCAGAGCCTCTGTGCACATGGGCAGCCACTAGCAGAGGAAAGCTTCTGTGACTCACCAGTGCTTTAAACAGTAGACACAGTGAACTCTGAAGTAGAGGCTCAGGAAGTGGCTCACTAGGGAGAGCACTTGCCGGCATCACCACCCGAGTGGGAATCCTCAGAACCTGAGGACCTTAGCCAGCCTTTAAACTCAGAGCTTGGGTGGCAGACAAAGGGGATCCCAGAGGCACGGTGTCAGGCTGGTCTAGCCAAACCAGTGAGTTCTCGGCTGGGTCCAACTGACAGCCTCTGACTCAGTATCAAGGGTAGACACTAAAGGAGATAAAGCCTTTAGCACACACACACACACACACACACACACACACACAGAGAGAGAGAGAGAGAGAGAGAGAAAGAGAGAGATTTGTGCAAGTGCAAACCACATACAAAAATAAATTTTAAACATCGAAATACTCACAAAGCCATTTCAAACTGTTCCAGCCATTTTTTCTTTAAATCTTTTGTTTTGCAATAAAATTCTAATCCATTTTGTCCTTGAGTATGGATGAGGTAGAAGCCATAAGACCACTGTGAAAATGAATATTTTTCAAGTTAATGATTATCATTGGTTAAGAACGCATCTCCAAATTCACTGGAGCACATCATAACCATGCACACAAAACCTTATAACTTTAGCAGCCTTAACATTGACGACTGTAACCAACTCGATATTGAGAAGAATCAGTCACCAACTTCATATTGATACGAAAATCATTATCACCATATTGATCCGAGGAACTAGAAATGGCCGGATCAACTCTGTCAGGACCCAATCATAGCGCATAGGAACCTGTACCAAATCAATCTCTGAAAATCCAATGCCTGATTCAGTCAGCAGCCTCTCACTCTAATGCACATACATAATCTGACCCCAGACTTGCAGGATCTGCACTCAAATATTCAACAACTGCAGATGAAAAAAATATAAATTGCATCTGTACGAAACATGTACAGACTTGTTTCCCTCCTCACTGTTGCTAAATGATGCAGTATAACAGGAACTCAAGTGTTGTCTTAAGTATTACCAAGAGCCTAGAGACGTTTAAATTATGCAGAAAGACTTGCATGGTTTCCATGTGAACACTAAGCCATTGTATATAGGACCTACTGGGGAGGGAGGGGTCTAGACGCCCCAGGATGACTGTATTTGAATATTCAAAGCCCTGCACAGATCACTGCTGGCTGCCCCGCCTCCCGAAGTCACCTTTTTGTTCTCTTTATCCGTGGTGGGGTTGTTGGCTATCTTGTACTGCTGCAGGTCTATGATTTCCTTCATCTCATAGTTGTCACCTTTCCTTTTACAGACAATCACTGCCAAATCGAATAAGAAGATATGCCTGTGAAAGAGGGACAGTGTGGGTGACTGACAGCAAGCGGGTTACCAGCACACACATCCCCCACCCCTGCGAAGCGACTGAGCAGCCAAGCCTCCTTCTACACTGAGGGCCACCGGCAGGGCTGAACCTTAGAAGCAAGGAGGACAGACCCACAGGAGTATCACTGTCCTTCACCACGAGGAAGGAGGAGATAGCACCACTCCACCCCAGTTCCCATCATTTTAACAAAAGAAAGGGAAGGATGGCTAGAAAAGCAATCCATACACTATAGAGTCCTTGAAATAGGCCATAAAACTGCTCGTGAACAATTGCCCTTTTTTATTTAAATGTTAAAGATCTCAGAAAAAAAAAAAAAAAAAAAAAAAAAAAAAAAACAAGATCAGACAGATCTCCTACAACCATAATAGCAATCAATCAAATCTTAGAGAACTATTCATCCATTCCACAAACAAGACATCAAGGTAGGAATTACTCTCATTCTTCCTGAGCAAGCCCAGCCTGGGGGACAGGGGTTGTATGTAAATTGTCAAACATTACACTGAAGATCGGGCACAGAGTAAGATCACACCCAAGCTAACTTTGGAACCTGTGCCTTCACTCCTTGTGTTCGGTGTCACAATTTAATGGGTCACCTTAAGAGAAACTGCAAGCCAGGATAGTGATGGTTAAGTTTTGGTGTTATTTTTTTTCCTTATTAAAAACAATGTTAATTGAGGAAGGAAACGAATCTTCTAACCTTATCATCCAACCGCAATAAATGTGTGCTTTTTAAAATTCTCAGTGATTAACACACTTATTCTTAGCCAATGATTGTGACAATGACACATTCCCCGGTGTGCAAACACTTTCCTCATCTTCAAAGTCAAATGTGTGGTTCCTGAGATACCTGAGGAGTCAGGGTATCAAGGTGGAAACAAGGGCCAATGCTGCCCCCTGCTGGCAGACCTTTTCTACACAGAGTTCAGAAACCTCCACAAAAGCATCTGTTTGACAATCACCTGTGGTGATAGAGAATAAAAGGCCAAGAGTACTAAGGATATTCAGGGACTCTGCCTAAAGGTCTCCTCCCTAAATAAAAATATCACTAAATAGTTCCCATTCAGCCTTCCTTTCTAGGATGTTTTTCATGAGTCTTTTTAAAAAGGTAATCGTGGTTTTACAACAATTGTCTGGTGGCATTTTATGATTGAAATGAATCTTATCTTCTAACAGTTTTATCTAGCACCTAAAACCTCAGACAGATCAACGGAGTGCAAGCTAGAAAGAGAAGCAATGCATGGAACGTACCTTAGAAAAGGTAAGGGACCAGTGACTGGCTGGACCCTGTCCTGCACACTGCCACCAGTCCTAGGATAGCTGACTAATGCCACATTTCTGTGACAGCAGCTACCACTGTGAGAGTGCACAGCGAGCCACTCACCTTTCTTGTTTCGTATGCTTGTCCAATGTGGTTATTCGGATTTCACCGTCTCCCTGAGGTCGTCCAAAGAGCAAAACTGGCTGGTTCTAAAACACAGATACATCTTTAAATAAATCTAAAGTGTGTGTCTAACCCTTTCACAATCACATACAAACAGAAGTAAACATCAGGGAAGACATTTTTCTAGGATATCATTTTTATTTTATTTTAACACATCTACCCTCAAAGGCAAGGACTTGCAAACAAGATAAGATTTAAAAACCCACCCATCCTTTGTACAGCAGGAATATTGTGGACACTACTTCTGCATGTGATCTTAAAAGGGAAGTTACCAGAGCTGGATCTGACCTGAAAGCCTTGCCCTCCTGAGGACTAGCTTTTATGTACCACAAAGTATCATTCAAGCCTCCAACTGAAGGCACCAACCAATCATCCTATCCAACTGTGATACCTAAACCAACATGCCACAATAACCATAGGGTTACAGTAAGTGTGGCACGCATAACTTGTCAGTAACCAAGAGCTCTCTAAGAGGACTTAAGGTCCACTCAACAAGATCAAAATCATGCCAGAGATTGAACCCTATCTGGGTATCTAGAGATAGTGAAGTCATGGAGGTCAAAGGAGAACTGACTACTCCTTTACTCCACCCACCTAATCCCTGATTCCCTTCTAAGTAGGTGACCTTATACTCACAGATCAGTGCATTTCTCACCCCTCACCCAGAAAACATCTCTTTGCAGCAGAGACAATACAGAAAGGCACAAGCAATCAAAGTGGAGAACTGTGGAGAACTCATCTGTCTGTGGTGCAACTCCTGCCCCTTGAGCTCAGGAACCATTGCAGAAGAGATGGAAAGATTATAAAGGTCAGACAAACTGAGGGTTGTCTGTAAGACTGTGTGTCCTAAAATACCAGAGAGTCTATACCTGTGAGGTCTCATCACCCTGTATCCTAAACACAGCTGAACAAAGACATATAAACCTGCTAATGTGAAAAGGAGACCTCACAAAGCCCCATGTCTACACAAAGACAAAACAACAAAAAAATAAAATAAACAAAACACAACTACAGGCAACTAAGAAATGCTGAGGTTGGGAGAAATAGTCGTTTTTAGGTTAAACCACGTCAATTCAATTGGTTATCTACTACTAAATAGTCAGCCCTGAAAATATATAATATAAGTGACATTAAACAGACTGAGCAAGGTGTAAATTTACAAGGACCTGAAAGAGAACAGGATGGGGTTACTTGAGAAGTGTTTTGAAAGGATAAAGGGAAGGGGAAAACTATGTATGTAATTATACTTTAATCTCAAAAAATAAAAAAAAAAATATTATCCAAAAGGGGAAATGATACTAATCACAGGAAAATTAGAGTAGGTGATATTTGTCATGCATGCGGGGTAGAATGAGGCAGCCTCTGTGTTCATAGCACACACCACACAGAGGACACAAATGTTCACAGACCATGTAACTGCAGATGCATAACCATCCCTAAAGCCATCTGGGAGGGGAGATCACTGGAGCCGGGGACAGAAGGATGAGATGAGAGCTCCAGGATCAGCTTCTCTGATGTCACATTTAATGATGTATTTTCACACGGAATAGTTGAAACTATGAATGAGCACTTACAGCACTTGTTAAGGAAAAGAGAATTGACTGCAGCTTATCGATGACACCTACGGATTTCATTCCAATAAAAGATGTAGATGTGATTTCTAGGTCCGCACTCACCTATTCACCTCATTGCTTTTAGAAAGTGCCAAGAACATTGGGTGGGGAGAACTGAAGTACAGATAGAGCAGGGGAAACTATGTATCCACAAGAACAAGAATAAAGTTGGACCTCAGCTTTATAGTGTATCTAAAAATAACCACCCAGAGCAAAGATCTACACATAAGAGGAAATGCCTTTTAAAGAATTAACGTTAGCACTGAGTTCTTGAATGTGACATGAAAAGTGTAGGCAAGGTAGGAAAGGTGGGTGAACTGGAACTTACGGTGCCACCAACACTGTGTGCAGAAGAAAGTCTGTGTGATGAGGGACCTATGGGAATATATGTATAAACTACAAGCACACACTTGTTAGTGTGCATGCACACATCACATCAGGAGTACAAAGTAACCAAGATGTTCAAATAAACATTTCTTCAAACCAAACATGTTCAGTGAACACACAAAACAATGTTTAACACCACTATTCATTAGAAAAATCTTATCAAACCCACAATCAGATACTACCTCATTTGGATATATATTTTGCACAAGAAATTATTTTAAAAAGAGACCTGAAAATTTGCATTTGCCAAGTTCATGAAGAAACTGGAATCCATTTATATCACTAGTAAGAATGCAAACTGGGCAGCTGCTGTCAGTGGAGGAATGGAAATAACTCAAAATTTAATCATAGAATTACCATATAGTTCAGAAACCCTACTATATAACCAAAAGAAATGAAAGCGGGCACTCTAACAGACGTCGGCACATCCCCGAACACAGCAGCATCATGTGCAATACTTCCAATGGGAAAGAAGCTAATGCTCTCTGCATAAAAAGACACAACGTGGAGTAGCGCACCCAATGATTACATCACACAGCCTTTAGACAAAACTCACACTCTGCAATGTGGATGAATGCTTATAAAGTAAACCAGACACAAGAGTGCACCAATACTACGTGGTCCTATAAATCAGAGGCCTCAAAGGTGCTGAATTCACAGACAGAATGGTGCCCGGGATTGTGGAGAGAACAGAATGAGCGGTCTGTGCTCAGCGAACACATTTTTACCAGATGAAAAAGAGTTTGGGGGATGGATAGAGGCAGTGGCTATACAAGATGGTAAATGTACTGAATGGCATATTTACGCATACGTGTTATGGTGGTCAGTTGACTGTGACCCATATCATTACACTGCCTATGCTTCCATAAGAGGTATACCGTGGAATCCGAAAACGGGAAGGAAGGTGGGTGGTTAGGGGGAGGGGAAAACCTCCAGAGTTTCAACTGGACCTAGAAAGAATGTAATAGACCATAATGGAGACAAATACTCTGGGCTCTAAGTAGGAAATGTTCAAAGGTAGAACATCCCATGAGAAAGACTAGAAGACTAGAGACTGACTGTAAACACAGCATAATGCAGTCATTTAACACATGTGGGTGGTTATTCACTGAGTTCGGGAAACCATTTACGTTCAGTTCATCGAGTACTTTCAAATGGATAGACATTGATGACAACAGGAATGGGTAAGTCCAGGAAGGAGCATGAGTTGGAAGTCTGCTGTTTGTTTGTGGTTACAGGGATTGTCAAGGACACAGGTGACAGCACCGTGCAGTGGGGAGGTGGCCGCACATAGAGAAAGAAAGGAACATACAGGGGCATTCAAAGCACAGCAGTGAAATCACTTTGCCAAAAATACCTCAAAGCCATTCTCCCTATGCACTTCCTGCCAGCGAATCCAGTTCTCCATCCTCTCTGGAAACCATGTCTACAGCTGCCCGG
This sequence comes from Micromys minutus, assembly GCF_963924665.1. Lineage (NCBI taxonomy): Eukaryota > Metazoa > Chordata > Mammalia > Rodentia > Muridae > Micromys > Micromys minutus. The sequence continues at coordinate 43,277,056 of NC_137973.1, read as the reverse complement.
CTGCCTCCCTGAAAGGACTTCTTGAAATATAAACAAGTCTGGGATACTCGCAGATAGAAATGTCTCCGATCTCCACTGCAGTAACAGCAAAGCCCTAACCCCATTGGACTACAAGGTTAACCAATGAGGTTCTCCATCCCCTGTGACCTCAGAGCACACCACCTTCTGTTCTGTTCCAGCAACCCTTGCCTCTCAGCTTCCTGAACACCCCAAGTGCTTCTTACCCATCGCTGGACTTTTCACTTGTTAAGGCGTCGTCTGGATCACTAATACCATAGACTTTCTGGCCTCTCATTCTTTGGACCCAATTAAATGACAAATGTCATAAAAAAAAACTTTTTCTAGCCATGTTACCAAAACTAGAGCTGTCTTTATTGTTCTCTGGAGCTTTTGGGAGAGGAGGCAAGAGACTGAGGGAGAGAGGCAAGCAACAGAGGCACCTGGACCATGGCAAAGTCACAGGAAGCATCCCGTGAGTATAAAGACCAGACAGAAAGAGGAGGGGGAGAAAACAACTTTTAACAATGGAGAGTTGAAAGTAAACTATCTTTTCCCCAACAACAGCTCTTGGATGCCCCGTGCTGTGGGGATGAGGGGAAGACGGGGCGGGAGGATAATTACATACCAAGTTTTCTATAGATAGCTGAAACTGCTTAATTTCACGAAGGGTCTCATTATCTCTTTTTACTTCATTCACATACTGTGCCAAGTCCTAGAGAGTGGAGAGAAGGAAACAGAAAGAAGGCACAGGAAGATTAGCGATGCGGGCTGCTCTGAAAGAAAAACACATCATTAATTCCACCAGTGCTGAAAGTCACTACCACAATGTCTCAGTGACAATGAAACCACCACTCAGTCAATCAAAGCTGTGTCTCAAAGCCAGTTGTCAAATGTGGGGGTATGCAGCCGAGAAGTCTGAAGAGTTATCAAATCCCACGCCCCTATGGAGGATAAGAATGCTGCTGCCTTAAAAAACAAAAACAAAACACAAGCAAAAAAACAAAAACAAAAACAAGAAAACAAAAAAAACAAAATCCCAAGGAAAGTCTGCAAAGGCCCAAGGCAAGTAGGTCAGGAAGATTTAAATTCCAGGAGCATTTCTGGCTGCCCTTGACAGTGGTACATCTTTTCCCTGGGGGACAGGAAGGGCAGGGCTGAAGGATTAGCAGCAAAGAAAACCTAACACAAAGTTACTGGTTGCCCGAGCAAGCCTGTCCTTTTGAAACCAGTTAATGTCTCATTAGCTCCTAAGAGCGCTCAGTCAAGAAGACCGCTTCAAGCTTCAATTTTAGAGTGAGTAAGAGAGAAAGAAAGCGGAGGTGAAGAACGAAGCTGCAGAGAGACAATAAAGTCAACAAGACCCTCAGCCCTGCTCCTCCACGAGCCTTTACCTATTTTAAAATGGCTTTAAAAAAAAAAAGCATTAGCTCATCCTGCTATACTGTAACTGGCTATTTTTACTTGGTGCGATCCACATTTTCCTGTTTTCTAAGCTTTTTCTATCTTTTTTCCGCCTTTAGCCTCTTTAACGGATCTGCAGCATGAACACAACTCTGCAAATGACAATTCCTAACGTGTTCTCAGGGGACGCTTGGCTTTCCGTAGGACCCCTCTATAAATGACTCCTTTAAGGACCAAAATGTCTTGCTTTTGTAGCCACAATAAATGACCAAGTGACAGTCCTGACACTCACAGGATGAGCAGCCACATAGCAGAGCCAGTGCTGAGACTGGTCCAGAGCACAGCTGGCTGTAATACTCTATCACTTTGTCTCAAAATACTTGATTCTGTTTCTGTTGCAGCTCAGAGTCGAGTTGGCAAAGCATAATGCACATCTGCTTCTATCAATCTAGCTGCTTCCTGACTCTCGGGTTTAACTGGAAACAAAAATCCCAAAGTGAAATCCCCTAGTACAGAGTCCACCACGGGCAACCTGGCAGAGGGGAAAACCTGGCCTTGGGAAAATGAACCACACTGGTGGCCCTCAAGTCACCTGTGACTCTCAGCTTATTCAATACGCAAAACAACAAGAAGACCGTGGATGGAACAAAGTCGTTTGACGCAGTCACTCCTGGAGGCTAAAAAGTAAGCAGACTCTACAAAAGTAGTTTCAGCATTCCCCTTGGAATTATGGCACTTTGGTCTGTCACTAAAAGCCATGTAAGAATTCCATTTCAGAGGCTGATGCAGGAAGAGAGCTTCAGGTCGAGGTCAGTCTAAGTTACATAGCAAATACCTGGAAGTCCCAGGCTCGTGAAAGCAGAGAAGAACGAAGGTCTATGTCAGCCAATCAGTTTGCTTGCCTCCCCAGTAACAAGTGTGGATGTTAGCGGGTCAGGGTATCACAGATACACACAGCAAGTCCCTTACTTTCATTGCATCCAGAGCCAGCTTCAGGTTCGCCTTTTCCATAGGGTCATGGGTGTGTTTGACCAGCTCCTGTTTGGAAGACATGGGTTAGCAGTGGTCCTCCTAAATCCAGAACTAACACCCAAGCAACAACTGAACTAAACCCTTAAAGACACTAATATCAGTCTCCCGACAGTGTGATAGTTTTCCTGTTGAGGGACTCTTTTTTTTTTTTTTTCTGTTCAGCATGCTGTTTCCTGGAGGTTATGCTGAGGGCCTCAGGTCTAGATGAATGGCTACTTTCTAATCCTTCTCACACACTGCATCTCTAAGACTGTTTATCCTAATCCGCATCTCTATTTCAAGAACAAGGGGATGCTTTGTGAGTGTCTGCTGTTACTATTTTGCTCATAAATCCTAATTTTCTGCATATTTTTCAGTCTTGAACCAAGTTGGGGACCGATAGTGCTTGATTAAATGGCAGCATTTCCATTGGTGTAACAGCTAAAGCCAAACCCGACTGGTGTCCCGGGCTCTGCCCCCCATCCACTGATCAGGATGGTTACTGGTAAATGGTAACAGGGTAGGCCATGTTTACGGCACGGATACATGACACGGAATGGTTCACGTTCTCGGTCAGATCGTATCTGCAGCCGGGGTAGGCTTCCGTAAAGTCCCCAACGCCTCAGCTGTAACCAGAACCTCCTGGAAGTCATGCGCCGGATCTGGGTTCTGCAAACTTCTCTTTATCCCTTTTTCTCAACTTCCACCCAGACAACCTATGCTCTAGCCACACTTAAATAATCTATAGTTCTGAAACATCCACAGGACATGATGTTTTCTTTTAGAGAAGTCCTCCTCTTGTCCACTTGGCAAACTCATACTAACAAGTCCTCTTCAGGTAATCCTTATTTTACTAAGTAACAGTCTCAAACCAGGAGAGTGAAGATGTGACAATTTCATTACAGGATATTGCTACGGTTGCTTTATATTTATTTCATGTGTTTACCTTTATATGCACTGGTGTTTTGGCTGCATGTGTATCTGTACGAGAATGTCAGATCTTGGAGTTCCAGACAGTTCTGAGCTGACATGTGGATGCTGGGATTTGAACCCGGGTTCTCTCAGTGCCCTTAACTGCTGAGAAATCTCTCCGCCCCTAATTGCTTTATTTTTATTATTAGCTATTGTTAACTTTCTACTTTGTCTAATTTGTAAATCATCATAGGCCTCAATAACTACACCTCAGTTTGCAGGATACCCAAATAGAAGCTTCATCTTCTCTTCTTATGGGGTGATTTGAGAACTGGGCTTGGTGTGGTGAACATGGCTGAGGAGGGTCCAATGTCTTCTTAACATGGTTTGATGTGAGTATATGAGGTGTGTGCCCCACCCCACCCCATACACTTCTTTTCTCCACAGAAAAGGGCACCCCCCCAAGGATATCAGCCAAACAGGGCTCATCAAGTTACAGGAAGACTAGGCACCTCCTCTTGTATTTAGGCTGGATGAAGAAAGTAGAGGGAAAAGTCCCCAAGGCAAGCAAGAGTCACAGACTCCCAACTCCCGTTGTTAGGAGCCCCAGAAGACAACCAAGCTACACTGTTGTAGCCTATATACCAAGGGCCTAGGTCAGACCCATGCAGGCTCCCTGGTTGTCAGAAATACTTTAAATTTTATTTAAAGTCATTGTCTTCAGATCTGCCAGCAACTGGAAGAGATCCCCCTTAGAAATCATGCAAGTGTACTGGAGAAAAATTAGGAACTAGTAATTTGTATAGATACCAGACAAATGCTCCAAAATACTTTAAAAGTTTTAAAAATTATCTCTAACACTTTTATCTACATATAGTACCAAAAATAGAGCTTCCTATTTTTAAGAAACCATTGTAGAATTATACATACTCTTGAAGTCTAAATCACAAAACAACAGAAGGGGGAAAAACAGGTTAAGTCAGGAATTTCAGAAACATATCATGTATTTCTTAGTTTTTGAGTCTGCACAAAATCTTATAAGGACCCAACGAGTCTTCCTCTTGATCTGAACCTAATTCTTCAGTCAGTGCTTCACGACATCAAAGAAACAAAACAAATTATTATCTTATTTGGACCTGTTTTTAGCTCCACGAGGCCCTGAAAGCTGATTGCCTGAGTCGCCCCTTATTATTTTTTTCATAAAATCCAATTTGATTAAGTTGCTTCGAGTTTAGGTTTCATGAATGTTTTAATGCATTTTTAAGAAATAATCAGGGTTTGAATTTTTTCTGATTTCTCAGTAGAACCAAAATAGAAATGGCAAATAATTGCATGACTACAGTTCAAGAAATTTAATATACAAGGTGTACAAGGCGCAGAAGACTCAAAATTCTATTTCACGTACAGGTAGTAGATCTTTTTAAAATGACATTCATTCCACAAGCCTCAGCCAGGCTCGCAGACTAATACAATAAGACGTTTCTTTGGAGCAAAACTAATGAGCCTCCTGGTGTAGCTATCAAATTAAATTTAGAAGCCTCTCCACCCTCATTAGAGGCCTAACCATAGAAACCATAAACTTTGTGGGTTATAGTAAGAATCTCCTCACAATACATGTCGCCTTATTACATTTAGTGCAGTGAATAGGCAATAAAGCTTGTGATACAGTATTCTCTTAATTATTGTGATAAGGCGACAATCTAATGAGGGTAATCCAACCACACTTGGATTCATTGACTCACTAGCAAATGATTATTGCTAACTCCAAAAGTTAGATGCCATCGAAGGGATGTGTTTACTAGTACCTGTTTCCCTCTTGATTTTATTGTTTCCTATCCTGGATGAAGAACACAAAATGTGTCTTTTTAGTAAACAGAGAATTATTCTATTTATCTATCTCATTAAAATGAAAACACCCAGCTGGCCTGGCCAGTTCACACTCAGCTCTAATAACATGGAGACTCTTCGAGAGGCTGATGCCCGCCAGTGTTCCGCGGACGAGTAAGTGCAGAGTAGTGTTTGTTGTTCACACACAGACCTGAAGGAGGAGGTGATACTTGAGCACACGCTGCATCGGAACGACCAGCAGATCTCGCAGAGTAAATTTCCCGTTGTTGGCTCTCTTTGAACACTCCTAAGGCAATGGATTTCGAATTTTCGTTAGTTTGCTGAAAGGAAGTCAGAAAACACTACAAAAATGGAAAGCCCAAAAGCAGAATCCTTGCAAGTATTTTTGCTCTTTTCCATAGCAATACCTCAACTTGAACAATAAAGTATCTTCAGTTTTTTTCTTTCAAGCATGTCTTGTAGTATTTCAAGCCATAAGATGAATCAAGTAGAATTATGACTGAGGTTTATTTTTATAGCACATAATCCCATCCCTCCCAAGTTCTCCTTTAGAGTTGTCCTCCCACGCTCCTCCAGGCTTATGAATCAGACAGCTGAGGCCCCGACTCATTAAAGTCACATGGGCTCCGCCACTCAATGCTTTGGCCATATCATTTCTCTCCAAATACTCTTCCCAGTCTCCAGAAAAAAACAAACAAACAAAAACAAAAAACAACCCAAAACCCAAAAAAACACCACGTTTCTCCAAAGCATTCTGTTGGGCTTGAGGAAGAATTCCAATCAACATCATTCCCTTTATCACTTCTTCCTTCCCTTCCCTCTGTGGATAAGTAAGCCTGTGGCCACTGAATTATCATTATTATGAATATCTGCCTCTATTTAACCTTTTGAACTAAAGATGTGTTCCTTAAACTTCTTAAAAAAAAAAAAAAGACAACCCTTTGTTTGCTTATAAATACTATTCTAAGTGAATCAATGGAATATTTGGCTTAAAATGTTAAAACATAAACATGTTAGCACAATTAATATTTTAAAGCCTCATATTTTATATATACTTAATTAAAAAAATAGATTAAGCTGGGAATGTTGGTACATGTCTATAACTCTAGCACCCAAGAGCCTAAGACAGGATTGACATAAGTTTGAGGCTACTTAGGAAACATTGTTGCAAATAAACAAACACATAAAATGCATTTTTAAAAACGTTGACCTCTTTGCTTTTGATTGTAGCTGTGACTCTGAGGTAAATAATTTGAATTGGAAGTATTAACATATGAATCCTTCATTGTGTGACTTGGGCAAGTCACTGTTGACTAAGTCTATCTATGAAGAACTTTATTAACTAAGTAATTTGAAGTGGGAGACCCGTCTTTAGTCCTGACTTTTTGAGATGGTAAGGCCACCTTTAATCTAGGCCACCCTTTCTGGTAAAAGCCTATATGAAGAATATGGAAGAAGAAAGCTTTTTCTCTTTGCCTGATTGCTCTCTTACTGACTACTCCATCCCTTCACTGAAATTAGAGCCTACTTCTTCAGGATTTGAGCATATAGCAAAGACCAACTGAGACATACATCTCCACAGATGGCTGGATTCTTAGACTTTCCATTGGTAAACAGCCACTGGTGGACTAGCTGGACCATCATCTGTAAGCCATTTTAATATTCTCCTTTCTATACAGGTTTCTAGGTAGGTTCTAGAGAACTCTGACTAATAAAGATTTTAGTACCAGGAGTGTAGTATAGATTCATTCTATCAATTTGATTTCTCTAGAGAACCCTGACTGAAACATACTAAGTGTTACTTCAAAAGATGCCAAAATGTCAAGGAACATTGCTAGAGGGAAACCTCATGGGTTCAATATTCTCAAGCAATTGCATGTGTCAAACCAAAGGTTTCTTCAGTAAACAGAGTTACTTAAGATAATATCCAGGCCATGAATTTGTTCCATTTTCTGCTCTTAGCTTTTCTGACATGTTCAAAGGTATTATCAGCTGTGACATTAATGCCAGTCATTCTAATGACCATAAATGACATCATGAGTGTGTTTGACTACAGATATAGAGGAAAATAAGCTACAAAAAAACACACTGATGTCTTAATTACCTGGGTTCACCGGGAAGATAATTGTTTCAATAGAGTTTCTATATGGATGTGGATGAATATGTGTGTGGATGCCAGAAGACAATTGCAGCTCTTGTTTCTCAGGAACACACATCTTGTTTATTGGGTGTCTCGCTGGCCTGGTACTCAGCTAGTGGGCTATACCAACTGGCCAGCAAACCCCAGGGATATATGGGATCTTCCCACCTTCACCTCAGAGGTACGACCATAATTAAGTACCATCACATCCAGCTCTTTTAAGTCTGTTCTGGGTATTGAACTGAGGTCCTCACACTTGCACAGAAAGCTCTGTAATGACTATGCTATCTCCCCAGCCTGTAAGTTGGACTGATTTCTGCCATGCACAAATTGTAGAGCATTATGGAGCATGACTTTCAACTAGGAGGTCAGATCATCACTATAATGACTGGGTCTTTTCTCCCCATTGCATTTTAATCTCCTTGGGATCGGGGAATTCCAGAACTCTGCGGTTATTGGAATGTAGGCCACTCCCGCTCATTTAAAGTTACTGTGGGGAAAATCAGTTTGTTGACGTTCCAATTCCAGGGGATAAAAAACATTCTTGTCATCGGGTAAATTGCAGCTGGAGACTCTGTACATTTTTACCATTGAAAGTAAATAAGGGACATAGATAAATCTTCTGAAATAATCCACCTCACACTTGGCCTAAGCTCAATCCTATTCAAAAGGACTATCACTGAGTTTAAACTCAGACTCACCAGAAAGAATACCGTCTCTACTCAACGCCCTATCTTAACTCCAAAGCAGAAAAGACTATGCATATACTCACACACAAGAAAAATAACAACCAGAAAAAGAAAGGCAAAAATAAGCACCAAAGAAAGAAAATAAAAAGCACAGGAGTAGAGAGAGTAAGACAGTTTCCCTAACTTCCTGCAGGGTGCCCATGATACACTTTCTCATTAAATTCTCCCAAGTCAGCCCATGTTCAGAGGCGGGGCATCTGAGCCAGCGAGTGGCAGCATGCGGAGCTGCAGCCTCTCACTTGCAGACTTTTCAACTCAGCCTGAGGCCTCTGCTCTCCCAAGCCTGGCAGAAAATGGACAGACCGTACAGTCCTGGTGCGCATGTCCTCTGCGGAGCTCTGACACTGCTTCTGAGAGAAGAGTGACCATTCAACAGGGCCGAGAACCATAGAGCTCCGACAGACAACCTGCCGGCTCCTATCTCAAGCTACCGAGAGCCACAGTTTTATACCTTCATTTAAGGAGAGGAAAAAAGCCGCTTTAACTACTGTTCTGCTCTGAACTAATAACATGAACTGTAAAGTTTTATTTTATCATCTTATCTAATTTGAGTCAAGGTAGCCTAGACCTCTACAGTTACGAGGAGCGTTAACCCTTGGTGCTAATGATACTTTAAGGACATCATTTAGCGGTGACTAAACTGTCTCTAGATATAAGGTCACCATCATCAAGGGATACTATAAAATACTCGGTGCTCTGCTAGTGTGCAAGCCTCCTAAGCAATAATGTGTCTCTGTGGGGGACAGAAGTGATGGAATCATGCTGTACTAAAACAAGGAAGAGCTACGACTTGAAAGGCTTTTTCCACTTTTCCATTGCCTGACTTCAAGGAGGAACTTAACAAAGGAAAGGAGATAGGAGATACTGAAGAGGCAACAAAGCAAAAATATCCCTAAGATACTGATTCATTTATATACCCAGAATTTTTCAGTTCTTTAAATATCTAAATGCTTATGGATTAATACACATAAATTATGCCTTTAGGGGAGAGAAGGGCTTGAGACAGGGTCTTGAGATAGATAGAAGGGGGGGACATATCTGGGTGTGTTTGAGTGTATCTGTGTCTGGGTGTGGACCATGCTGACTTACAACCTTCCTGCCTAGGCCCTGTAAGTGCTGAGATTGTAGATGTGTCTCACCATTGTACTATATCTTTCTGTCTCTTCCAGTGACAGGATTGCTCCAACTTACTCAGAGAGCCTTCCTACACTCACATGGCATGGTGGCCTGTTTTTACATTTGTATCTGTCTGTCTGCACTTCTTTCTTAAGGACAATACCTATACATTGTATCATTGTATACATGTGCAAATGTCTGATGCTGTGCAAACACTTGACACACACACAAAGACAGAGACAGAGAATCCTGTCTATTCTCTACCTCTCACTACCTAGATGACCCAAGGTAAATTACCCATGATATCCCTGCGCTGTCTTTCCAAGGACAGAATGAAAGAGTTACTAAAATACAAACCACAGGAAAGAGGACCTAACAAGATAATGTGTATAAATCCACAGCCACAAAGTTTGGTCTGTTCCTGATACAATTACCACCATAGCTTTGACTAACATGGCTGTCTTTTGAAATATTTTTAAGACAGAAATGAGTTCTATTTGGCACACATGAGGAAATGTGCTGTTGCATTCTCGAGGTAATCTTTCAGCATGAAACAAATTATATAAATGAACAGGTACCTCTAACTTCAGTTTGACATCTTCTTTTGTCTTGGAGATGTAGTCTAGGTTAGAGATGGCTGACTCCACTCCACTGCAGTACTGTCCGTAAATAACCAATCTGAAAGGAAGAAGACAAACCTGTGAGGTTGAAGGAGTCAAGCAGAGTGAGAAAGAGGAAATGCTCAGTTCTTTAAAGTCATAATCTGGGCTATTAAAGCACTAGTAGGATTTTTAGGATTTATTTAATGTGTGTGTATGTGTGCATGAGTGTGTATTTGTATGTGTGTGTATTTGCATGTATGTGTGAGCACGTGTGTGTGTGCACGTGTGTGTACATGCATGAGTAAGTATTTGTATGTGTGTATATTTGTGTGTGTGCATGTGTATATGTGTGTGTATTTGTATGTGTGTCCACGTGTGTGTGCATGTATGCATTTGTATGTGCATGTGTATTTGTATTTGTATCTGTATGTGTCTGTGCCTGTATTTGTATGTGTACACATCTACATAGGTGCTGGGATCCCAGAACTAAACTTGCTGGTTGCTGTAATGTGGTTTGCTGGGATATGTACCTGGGTCCTCTGTGAAGGTAGCAAGCGTTCTCCATGCCTGAGCATTCTCTCCAGCCCCAAGGGTCTTCCTAACACACACTACATGCAGAGTGAGGGCCACTCACATTGACAGCAACAAAAAGACTATTTTGGTTGTAAATAGGCATAAGATTGATCTCATGTATGTTTTATGGAAGACAGACTTTACAATAGGGCTAAATGACTGCTAATGTTATTTGAAAAAAAAAATATATATATATAAATTTTTTAAATTAAAAATGCTTTAAGTTTTTATTGAAGATAAACTTTGTACTGTTTACTAATCCTCAGGACAGTTATATTTTCTACTACAATTCTGTTACACTCACCAGGACTCCATTCACTAATAAACCTTCTACTCCTTTCTGCATTTAATTAAGGAACATACATCATCTGAGAAGTCGGAAGAGAGGCCCGAGCCCCTTGGATGGAAGATAACTCACACTGCATGGAGTCTGAGCCTGCTCACCAAGAACATCTCTATACTGCAGATATTTCACAAAGAGACTATTAGCTTTGTTGTTCCTTTTATCTCTCCACTGGCTAAAAGTCCTAATAAACTGTTAATATTTATCTAACAGTTGACACAAAGTGATTCATTAGCCACTTCTTAGTGCTAGGAATTATGTTGCTTGATTTAAAATAAGAAAGCACTATATTGGAGATTAAAAAATAAATCCCATGTTAGAGGAAAGATAGATTGTTCTGTCTGTCGGTCTATCGATCTGTCTGTCTGTCTGTCTCCCTCTGTCTCTTCCTTTTCCTCTCCCTCCTTCTCTCTCTCTCTAGTTGTATTTGTTTTTATACTTTTGTGCATATCTATGTGTGTATATATGTATTTGTTTGTATGTATGTGTGTACATGTATATGTGCATTTGTGTGTATCTATATGTGTAAGTGTGCATGTATATGTGCATTTACATTGTGCTTGTATTATGTGTGTTTGTGTCTCTATTTGTGTGTATGTGTGCATTGGTGTCTGTGTCTGTGTTTGTATGTGTGCATTTGGGTGTGTTTGTGTGCGTCTCATAGTGGTCTGGAACTAAGCTTGCTGGTCAGTAAGCCTCAAGGATCTGCCTGTGTCTCTTTCCCACCCCCAACACCTAGTGTTTGGAATAAAAAATTTTATAAGGATTCTGAAGACTCATCACATTCACATGGTAAAAATTTTACCAAGTAATCTCCCAAGACCAAACCACTGTTGCCTTTGAGTATAAATCTTATGTTCCAAAGTCAAATATTTTAAAATGGTAGAGTATCATGTCTTCCTTCCCATTACTACAGAGAGGAAAGGGGAGACTCTGGGCCTCAATGTTAGTGAAGATTGCATCACTCATGAGGGAAAAGCCCAAAGAAAGGACCTCAGACTGTTGCTCTGCCATGCAAAACTCGAAATGCTATACTGAGTATGCATTTAAAACTTTTGTTTCGCATGTATAAGTATTTGTCTACATGTATATATGTGCACAATATATATATATATTAGGACTCTAGAAGACATAGATGACATTAGATCACCTGCAACTAAAGGTAAAGATAGTTGTAAGCTGCTGTGTGGGTACTAAAAATAAATTTCTACAAGAGCAGCCAGTACTCTGATCTCCTGGACATCTCTTCAGCCTATCATCATCATCATCATCATCATCATCATCATCATTATTATTACTATTATTACTATTATCATAATCATCATCATTAGCATATAAAGCTCAAATTACTTTTCTGAGGTGAACTATGCTATGTTCAAATCTTCTATCTGGAACTATTTTAATAAACAAAAGGAATACATATTTCTATTTTTAACATTAACATTTGCTCTAATTCCAAACCAATACTCATATATGTTTAAATGTCAAAAAAAATTACCTTTCCTTGTAGTTAATAAAAACTTGATACAAGTTCTGGTCATCTTTATTTACAATGGAATCATGAATCTCTTGCATTAAGCTCCGATGAACTTTTACAAGGTCCTTAGAAAAGAAAACATTGTGAAAGAAAAGTAGGAACTAAGATGAACAAAGATTGTTTTGTTGGACTGGCCGACCAAGAACTGGCACAAGTTGAGAGCCATCCCATGAGGAAGCACCAATCTCTGACATCATTAATGATACTCCATTATGCTTGCAGACAGGAGCCTAGCATGACTGTCCTCTGAGAGGCTCCAACAGTAGCCGATGGAAACAGATGCAGACACCCACATCCAACAGTGGACAGAACTTGGGAGTCTTATAAAAAAAAGTTGCAGAAAGGATTGAGAGCCCCAAAGGGGATATGAATTCTACAGGAAGACCAACAGAGTCAACTAACCTGGACCCTTGGGCCTCTCAGAGACTGAACCACCAATTAAAGAGCCATACACAGCTTCCACACACATATGTACCACATGTGCAGCTTGGTCTTCATGTGGGTCTCGCAACAACTGGAGCAGAGGCTATCTCTAGAGCTGCTGCCTATCTATGGATAATGTTACTCTAACTGGGCTGGGAGAGGATGCACCTAACCCTGCAGAGACGTGATGTGCTAGGGTGGTGGGACACTCAGGGGGGGTCCTCCACCCCCTCTCAAAGGAGAAGGGGAGGAGGGCATTGTGGGAGGGACTGTGTGGAGGGAGAACCAGGATGGGAGGACAGTGACTGGGATGTAAAGTGAATAAATAAATTAATTGATGGGAAAAAAGAAAAATAGGAATCAAAAGTCAAAAGCACACCCCATGAACATAGCTCCTATTGTGGCCAGGCTTGTCACTCCTTGAGAAAATGATAGAGGGGTTTGGGGGGAGGAAAAATCAGATAGAATGAAGTGAGACAGAAAGGAGGAAAATGTGGTCATGGGAAATAGCAATTTCAAACAGGACTAGAAATGTCCCTGCCCAGTGAAGACAGACACTATCCTACTTGCTATTATTGGTCAATTTATTCTTTGAATAAAATAAAACCCCACACAGCTGTTTAATCTTATAATCACTGCAAATTTTGTAAATAAAACTAATAAAGTACTCACTGTTTTATTGATGGACTAAAGTAATGAGCCGTGTCCTTGGGACACAGAGATACAGATCCTTCTGGGTCAATTAGCAGTATCCTAGTGCTAACAACTATCAGACCAAATGACACAAATATGCAGCACAGAAATTGTGTTAGACCGTTTACGGTAGCAAGTCAGAAGTCTGAATTTCATTTTTTATTCTGGCAAGTCATTTCCAGCAGCCAGGGAGTGTGTGTCACAGAGAGAGAATGAGGAAATTTGGACCAAGGTACTAAGTTTCTATTATTTCTTCCTATGTACTGTGGAGCACACAGAAACATGGCAGTAAACTCGTTCATTGTGGCCGAAATTTGAAGATGAATATGTCATTTATAGTATTTTGCTGGATTAATGCCATAAGAAGTAGGGGCTACCAAATAAGGCATACTATGGAGTTACTACAGTTACTAAAATGTACAGGTTTGGGGTTTTAGTGTTATGTCTCCAGTTGCTATTGTGAACATTGTCTTTCAGTTATAAAACAATAAGAAAGAAGAGGAGGAGGAGAGGGAGAATGAGGAAAGATAGGAAGAGGAGAAGGAGGAGAGATAATTGTGAATCCAAAATTTAAGGTGAGATTGGCACAACTGAGAGCTGTTGATCTCATTGCCAATGGGCAGAGGCCATGATAAAGAAATCGAGGGAGGTAAATGACATTCCAGGGGTTATACTAGGGAAGTGTGAGACAGACAGCCAGTAACATCTCAGTTACTTAATTGAGAGCACCGCTGCATAAAAACCAGGCATAGCTAATCCACAAATCTTACGCATCCATTTCTGCACATGTATTCTTAACTGACCTTTTAGAGAGACAATGTCAGGTTTTCAAAAGAGCAAGAAAGGATATGATAACTCGGGAAGCAAATAAATAAATAAAATCATAGAATACCCAAAGACAGTGGTAAAGTAAGGATTAGGAGCCCACTAAAAACGTAAAGACGTTCTAGAAACACACTTGACCATCACAACTTTACTTACAGGAATGTTGATAAATACTGAATCAAATTCCGCTGCTGTCAGAAATCTTTTCAATGGTGCCATGAAATACTACCGGGAGAGAAGAGAAAGGTCACTTTAGTTAAACATAATGTTGCTTAATCTATACAATGATTTTGTGGACCAGCACTGTTTATTAAAAAAGTTATTTACCAGCATTACAAACACAAGTAGTAGATATTATTTCTCTATATTAAAAACATTGCATTGGACATTATAAAGACATAAATAGGGGCTGAAGAGATGGCCAAAGTCCTTGCCACACAAGTATGACTAGCTGCATTCAGATCCCCAGAACCCATGAAAAAGCCGGGCAGGCATAACAGCCACCTGTAATCCCAGCCCTTGGAAATCGGAGTCATGGATTCTTGGAGCAAGAAGACAGCCATACTGAATGCAGTCAGTGATCTTAGGCTTCAGCAAGACACTCTGCTTAATAAAGGAAATAGAAACTAATAGAGGAAGACACTTAATGTCACATCAAGCCTCCACTCACAAGTATATACATGTGCACATACATGTGAACACAGGCATGTGCATGCATACCATATACATATATACATAAATATAAGCTGGAACGTTTAAACTATAAAACAAAATGCTTCTAAAAGTTAGAAAGGACACTGTTGACCAAGAAGATAAACAAGGGTAACATTGTAAAGATGTATTTGAGTACTTGTGTAGAGAATCCCTCCAGGTCTCCAACACAGACCCCTGAGGTATGTAATCTATTCACATACTTTTCACACCATTTCCATTCATTACTTGAGGCTATCGCATCGAGCCTGTACCTCCCTTTCATTGTAAGCAACTGCAGCATCTGTAGAGGTGACCCATCTTGGATCGTGGCCTGTTGGTGCCTTTATTTCTAATACTTGTGAGCTCAACTCTTAAGTCTCAGGATTTGTCTGGAGACATTGTCATCATCGACAGCTGTGCATGCTTCTCAGACTAGTTTCAAGCTTCCATCTCTCTGAACCCTACATCTAGCCCATGAAGTTCAATTTTTCAAGAAATTCTCTAGCCCTACTGTGTCCAGTTTACCAAGTCTCACACTCTTCATGAACTTGCTCCTCTCCCTACCCAGTCTACAGGCCATGAAACAATGTCAAAATATATCTATCTCTGTCTCTGTCTCTCTCGCTCTTCTTCTTCCATGATATTTTTCTAGAAAAACAAACCTCTGCCTATATCTAGCTTGCCATATATTTTATAAAACCATAGACTACAGTACTAATTTAATATTAAATAAGACCACAAGGCGTAATGGGCTCAGTAATACCACATGTCTATACTCTGTTCCTAATCAACTATTTCACTGTCCTGACCGAGCCTTCCATGTCTCCTCTTTTCCTATACATAAAACTTTTATCCAGTTCTGTTTTGAACCTCTGAATGTGGGAGTCACAGGGGTGGCCTCAAACCCTAAAATCATGCCTTTCCTGAAGTGACCTCATTTAGTACTACAGCCTAAGAGTTGCATACATATACAAATCAAACATTCCTCTCAATGCAAGACTCACATCTTTAATATCTGCCTCAATATATCCCAGTGGGAGAGAACACAAATTTAATATGCCCAATGAACTCATGGGTGCCTGCCCTCTGTCTTGCCGCTAGCCTCACCATTCATGGATTCTCACAGGCCAAATCCTAGTATCCTTTGCTACATCATCAAACTCTGCTGGGTCTAATTTGACCAAGTATTTCTGTAGTCTGACTTTGCTAGGTCTCCTTCAGTGCCACGACTTCCTGTCATCCTGACAATTATAATGTCCTACTTTTCTCGTTCCTTCCATTCTTGCTTTGGAAGAGCCCAAGTGCGGTGTTAAAGGCTTAAATACCTTTTCTTCACGTCTGCTCAAAGCTCTTGCTTTTGTCCCTATATGACCTGGTAGTCTACCAGTTTTCTGACCCCACTCTCAAGTCACTATACTTTCTGTCTACCACACTGGACCACTGCTGTTCCATGAAGTATAAACTGATGATGCCTCTGATCAGATTTTCATAACACACTCCCTCATCATAGAGCCTTTTTCCTAGAACTCTCGTCTCTAGACCATATACATGCATGGCTTGTGCCTTCGACTCTCTCAGCTGATGAGCTAAGCACCCACTCTTACACAGAGGTCTTTGGCTCTTAGTTTTACCTGGTATCTAACCCATGCCCATCATCCCCTCATCCTGACTTTTCTTCTGGTAACTCCACACTAAACTGGCACACTTATTTGCTTCCAGAGTAAACTTTGCTATAATGCAGAAAGTGCCAGAAGAACCACAGTTTTCCTGTCTTTGCTGCTAGATCATTAGTTCTTAAACTGGTGTCAAGGTAGCAATAAATAGTAGTACAGTGTGTAAATCTGCTTTGATATCTTTATTTTTCTTTGGGAGGTTTTTATAGAGACATGTAGACTTAAGTTATGTTACATGATTGGATAGGGAGAGGTAAGCAGGAAAAAAGGAGGAAATTGGGAGAGGAAGACAGAGAGAGAAAAGAGGGACGATCAAGAAGGACAAGCTGGGTCCAGGTGGACCTAATTGGTGATAGGTAGCTATGCATATTTTAAGGATTCTATAGGTCTTTTATCTTATCTGGAAGGGCAGTTTGTATCTTTGTCCGTTGGATGTAATCTTATTGTGTAGAGGGTTTGTGGATTGAGAATTGAATATATAAACCTGTATGGAAAGCTATCAAGCCTTAGAGTCATGTTTGTGTTGGGCAATTGGGTAAAGAAACATGCTGGGCAGAAGCACCTGGGCAGGCAGAGGGGAGCCAATAAAGAGATAAGACAGATTCAATTAAATATTTACTACAACAGAGACATAATTCATGTTTCTCACAACTCAACTGCTTGCAAGCCAGTGGTTCTCAGACATTCAGAGCTGTGCAGTAATCACAATCAGTTTTCAAACTATTTATCACTTCTGCAGACATTAGTGGTCATTCACTATTTCTCCTCCCAGCCAACCTACTCTCCATAAACATACCTCTCTTCCCTAAATTCCTGGCACTTGCTTTTCTGTGTGTAGTCTGCCTATACATTTGCTATTCTGGGTATAAATTTTTAAATATTCTTTCTCTCTAAATATAAGCATATATGTGTTAACTACTATTTTTATCCCTACCACCAAAGGTGTTACTAATCCCCAATTCTACTTGTTACTTGTATGATTTCATTGTTTTTAGATTATACCTGTGAGTTCATGTGGTATTTGAGGAGCCTGTGTGAGCTTATCATTAGTGAAAATCTTAGACTATACATTAACATGTACACACTGTAAAAGGAATTTGTCTCGCACATAGATTATACAAGGCAATCTTGGAGCTTTGATACCTGATGACTTACTTTTTCTATTGACTCCAATGTTTCTGTGTATTTTTCTTCTGTCTGCCTAATTTCTGCTAGGCAACAACTCCGTATGTCATTTTCTTGTGATTTCTGCAGATAGAAAGGCAAAATTAAAACTATTTCATTGAGTTCACAGAACAATTTGTCTAGGAAAAGATAAAACTCTGACTCCCTTACACTTTCTATCCTAACAAAGCAACTAAAGACACGCTTAGCTGCATTTGTGAGATATTTTGTTGGAGCTTTCTCTCTTCAACACTGTACATGAAAAGGTTTTAAGTGATTTAAATACGCTTCTGAAACAGATATTCTACTTAAATAAATGCACCTCTTTTATTCAAATGTTAATGAATCGAATAACAAATAGTCTAAGCATTTTTTTTACAGACAGCAGATTTCATATGAACCAGAGAAATTACTATAAAATATTAACAGCTCAGTGGTAGGGTACAGGCCTAACATATCAGGCCAGGATATGAATCATTAATAACAGTGCATGCACGGGCACACACACACACACACACACACGCACACACACACGCACACACGCACACACACACGCACACACGCACACACACACACATGTGTAAAAATCCATCAGATATTATTTTCACACACTAGCATAATACTTGGTTCTTTCATTGAGTATTAAAATAAGGCATGATGTTGAGGTCAGGGAATCACAGACAAAACAGAATTCAGTTCCAAAATGATTTTGCTATTAGATTCATAGCTGTAAATAAGTTACCAAGTTTCCCTGTGACTTGGTTTTCACTTCTGTAAAAATAGAATTACAGCACTAAGCCTAAGAAGTACCACATGACAAAAGCCATGTGGCAGAGTACTCTACTTCCTGACAAGGAATTTTAATTATTACTGTTGTTAATTATAGCATAATTATAGCAACCACCTAGAATTATGAAGTGGGGAAGAGTGTCCTCGGGTGGGAGGAGACCCTGGAGATCTGCTGTCATCAGAACATGTGGTTACTATGGCACTGCAGGAGAGATGTACCTGAAAGCATCATTAGGTACCACCAGGGAAGCTTACCTCTCATATATCAAGTTAAACCCACAGTGATTATCTTTCCTCAACATAGGCCGAGTGAGCTCCCCAGCCCTTTATTACTAAAAGCTAGAACACAGAAAGCTGTGTTGACCCATGAAATCCATGAAGAAGCTAAGTCACTACCCAGCTCATAAAGAAATCTCTGGGACAAGAGAATATGCTGATAACTGCCTATGTGACTGACTTCTTAGGCTTTCAAGTTTCAGATGAGAAGACTGTCTAAAGCAACTCTTTCTGCATGGTCTAAAAAGAGGACATACTCGATGGGGTGGCGCTTAGCATTAGTGTGTGGGCTAGGCCATATTCAGTTGATGCTGGGATGCCTGCTCCTTTCTCAGGGGAAACAGAGGAGTGAGTGGTGGGTCTGGGTGAGAATGAAAGTCAGGAGGCGGCGGCAGTAGGACTGGGGGGAGGGGAAACTGCAGTCAGGAATGTAATATATGAGAGAAAAATAACAAAGGAAACGAAGAGAAGGGGAGAGTCGCTTGTATCAAGAGTTAGTGAGTGAAAAACAAACCAGCCACTGACATTATATATTACATGGAAAACGAAAAATCCGTTTGCTTTGGAAAAGATGTGCTTTGACAACTGTAATTACAATTCCAATCTCAGGATTTGCTGACATTGCATCCTATTTCCATCCTGCCATTATTCAGCACTGGCCTTGAAGACTCAGTTTCCTCACTAATGAAAGTAATGATTAGATCATAAAGTCCTATAAACTGGAAAACAGACAAACAAACAAAGACAATAATGCATGCTTGCATCTACAAATAAGTTACATAAGTCATAAGCAACAAGGACTTTTTATTAAGTATGCCAACAGAATAATAATTAAATTAATTAGTCTTCTAACTAATTGCCTTCCTAATAAGCCATTCAGGGTTACTTCAAAAACAAAACAAGTAAATGCCCTACAGGTTGCTGAGCTTCCTCCGCCTTCATCAAGTCTTCATAGACTTCTCCACCTTCATCCTCTCCGTACACACAGTCGTAGAGGTCTTCTTCATTCTCCACACGGGTCTCACTGAAACAAGGAATGTGGTGTAAAGGTTCTGCTCGGTCACACAGTGGGTGCTTACAGCTTCCCGTGCACAAGAGACTGAAATCCTCCCACTGACTTCACCAGACAACTCAGAGAAGAAGAAACTGGAATTAGTATTGACTGTCCAGAGGTTCCCATGACAACTCTGCTCCTTCACATTATCTCAGTGACAAACAGCAGAATCCAGCAACTGGGACAATGCTAATTATACCTAAGTGGCCATTCACTTCCATAGATCTATATTAGTGATTATCTTGCAGCTAGCCATGGCTCTCTTGCAGCTAGTCCTGGCTCTAATTTTCATGTCATATGGATATGGTTTAGTATTTGAGCTATCAAAAAAGATGATAAATTTGGAAGGCCAGAAGGTTACCAGATTTGTCAAAGGCAGAATGTAGTCTAAAGCAGAGTCTAAAGCAGAGCCTCATCTAAAAAGCAAGGTTGTTTTCCACTGAGTATGTTGACAACCCCCTCACTCTGCCTCCTGACTGCAGTCTTCATGGGCTCAATTTCATTATGCTGTTAAGTGTGGGGAGGACAGAGTTAAGGAATAGTTGATGTAGTAGAAAGCTGTTTGATATCAACTTCAGCTGCTGCAAAGTTATCATAACCAATTAAGTTATTTTCAAACCATGCTTCTAGAAGCCCATTTAGAAGATACATATACATCTTTCTATAAACAAACTGTCTTTATCTGTGCTGTTTGTATTTTACTTTTAAAGGGAGGGACAGACACATAAATATTTAAAATATATCTTAAAGTCAGTAAGTACTGCATAGTGGTTTCTTGAAAACAGTAGTTCTTTTCAAACCTTCATGAGCTCTTGGACCCACAGCTGACTGGGGCACTGTCCCCAAGCCTGTCCTGTATAACCATCACTGTAGTCAATCATGGTGCTCTCTCTATTTCATGACAGCCACACTCTTTAGTCTTTCCTCCTAGTCCAAAACATCTATAAATGTTTTCTACTAACACAACCAAAAGAGTGGCCTTAACCAATCCAGAGATATTGCAGTGAAACAGTAATCTCTCTGAGAAAGAAGAAATTCAGCCCTTTAGTATGGCAGCCCTGAGCACCCTCCTCAGCCTGTACTTGGTAAATGTTATAAATCACCACCAACAAAGTAAGAACACTATGACTGTGTCACTCTACAACTTGGAACATTTTTCAAAGCTGGTACAATCACAGGCTGTTTGTGTTGTCATGAAAGATTATTTGGAGGCATTTGACAGAAGTGAACTGTCAAAACCCAGAGAAAAGGAAGGTTCTGAAGCTTGAGAGAGCTATGCTCTGAGAAAAATTCACTTCAGAAATACTTGTCCACCCACCTACCCATCTGCTCATCCATCCAGCAGGTATTTTTTTAAAAAACTGACTGAATTTTCCACTCTATAAGATTCAAGACATTATGGATCAAAAACTCTCCCATTGAGGATCTGGACCAATGTGTAAAGTCAAATAAAGTGACAGACTGAGTTTGAATCCCCAGAATCTACAGGAAGCTTAGCATGTGAACACATCTGTGATCCTGGAAGTCTGTGGGCTGGCTAGATACAGTGTTGTGTGTAGTCTCAAATAATGTAGGAGGCAAGCTTGCTATCTAACCTCCAAACTCACATGGGACCCATGCACCACACTCACACATGAATGCACATATACAACATGCACATACACCCTACACAACACACACACACACACACACACACACACACACAGAGTTTGGCTTGTATGGAGGACAGCTTATAAACACATAATGCTATATATGTAACAAGCTAAATGAATGAGCTAAAGGATCAGGGAAGAGTGAAAATAACTAAAGAAAGTGAGTGAAGGCTTCAAAGAGGAGCCATGGCTGAGCTGGACTAAGAATATGTAGGCTTTGTCAGTAAACTTCTGCTGTAAAAATATGGTTTTCCTATCCTAATGGAGCTTCAGGTCCAACCAGCATAGCACACCCACATCACATTAGAGAAAGACAGTGTTCCTGAAAGAGCACTAACATAAAGGTTGGCATCCCAAGAGCCTGGGGATGCTGTGCTTGACAATCCATCAGGACAGAATTCTGGACCACTGGAGGGAAGAGCTGAAACAAAACTGTAAAGAGCACTACACTTGGTGAACTCAACCTTAGCTGGGGTATCTAAGAGCCAACAGGGGCTTTACAGAGGGGGAAGGTGGGAAGACTGCAGACAGAGGGAACCAGAGGCTGAGAGCTACATCAAGAGTAAAGGTTATGAGGGGGAGCCAGGAAAAGTCAGGATCGTGACATCAGACACAGAGACCCTCTGGAACTAGGGAGAGAGAAGAAATAATGAAATATGCCTTTCAACATTGAGATAAACATCAATGGGTCAAACCATTTTGGCTGCTCTGTGATTTCCATGGCAGAGCATTTGGTGGACTCCGGATAGGAAACAGTGGGACAGTTAGGTTGGTCTGAGCACTTTGTTCCACTCTGTCTTGAGAGAGGGTTGAGAATGGAGTCTCTCTATGGAGTCCTGATTGTCCTGCGTCTGGGCATTTTGTGTGACCCATCAAAGAGTAGGGAAGTCAGCTGAAATCAGAACAGAGCTAACAAAAATAATCAAACTTCGGAAGAGGCTGGCTCCAGGCTCTGGCCAGAAGCCAAATGGACTGTGACATCTGTCCCCTGACACTTTGGATGGAATGCCCCCTCCTACCTGACACCTAACATTCCCTTAAACCAAATCTCACTGCACACTACTAAGCAGAAAAAGATCGGCAAAGACTATATAAAAAAGTAATGGGTATTAGTGACCACACTTGAAAGAAGCATCATCACAGCTCTATACAGATTATGTTCTTCTAGGGATCTGATTACAAGACCAGTAACCTTATAATTATTTTCTAAAAGACCATTTCTAAGTTAATCAGATAACCAGCACCCATCTTATTTAATGACAGTGAGTTCTTTGAAGTTTGGAATCAGTAAGAAACTATCCTCACAGGATATTTAAAATATATGACTTCAAAGCCACTCCAAATACCACATAAAATAAAAAAAAAGCTACTGGCTGCCCATTGTTATGGCTGGTAGCATCCGGAACACCAAACCAACACACATCTGGTCCCAGGACAGTGATTAGGACCAGATCCTAATTCCAGGGTCTGAAACATCTGGATTCAAAGACAACTCTGTGTGATGTTATCTCTAACAAGTTAGTTTTGTGTACAAATTTGGGGGTTTTTTCCATATAGATTATAGCAGTGGGAACTTAACACATGAGATGATGCCCAGAACATGTTAGCACACAAATGAACACACAGCACACTCTCACTATTGAATGATTAGATAGCCCAACCCTAACACACAGTGTCTGGCAAAGATGAGATGTCTAATGTCCTTTTGGCTTATTTATGTACATCAGATACAGTGTAGTCACTTCTTATTTTTCTCCTTTTGTCATGTATAGGTGTGTGGAATAAAATTTGCATATGTGGGCATATGCGTGCAGGTGAATAAATGCAAGATTATGTCTAGGCCTGAAGTTGATGTCTGGGGTTTCCTTTGACTGCTCCTCTACTTTCTTCATTGAGGCAGAACCACTCAATCAAATCCACAGCTCAGCCATCTGCTTAGTCTCATTATCCAGTTTGCTGTAGAGGAATCTTCTGTTTCTGCCTTTCAAGGTTAGAATTGCAGGCAAGCTGTTATGCCTAACCACTACTACCTCAAAGGGGTTCTGGGAATCCAAACTCAGATCCTTTCACTTGCCCAGCTGCATGAACCACTGAGCCACCTCTCCAGCTCACCACAGTTTAAAGCTCTAAGAATGCAGACACACAAGAAGTTTCTGTGTCGCTGACTTGGAATGAAGACACAGGAAGTACGTGTAGGGAGCCAATATTGTCTTAGCCAGAAATAAGGACTAAAAACAGAGCATAAGGTAAGGGAGTGGTGGCTATTTTCCCCAGGAAAGGTCTCTCTGTGAAGGGGCACCTAAGAGAGACTGGTGAGGCACCAGTAATCCAAGCGAATAAAACAGCAGTGCTGGGCTGTGGATGCTCACAGATTCCAGGAATTGCCCTTGGAGCATAATCCATCTCTTATAATTCTGTGCAAACACGCATGATCTATATCATAAGGTCTTTGAGGAGAGAGGATCATGCCTTATATCTATTCATAAGCTGCAAAAGCCACTCAATCAGCAGAAAATAATCAGCTGCAAGACCTTCTGCCTCTCCTGACTATTAAGTAATAAAGCCTGCAGGATCCTCTGCTCAGGATTAGCTCCATCTACCGACATTTCCGTGAATAACTCCAGCCACATCCATCCTTCCTGGTGCTGACTGAAATGCACACACTTCTGTCCTAAAACTCCAGTAAACTTTATTTCCTTTTTTATTATTCCCTAATTGTGTGATTCCAGCTTTATCTGTGTCTGTATTGTGCCTTTAAGAAGCTTCAAGGTCTTACTTCTCTGCAGTAAGTTTCTCTTCATGGGAACGCAGAGCAAGAACTAAAAGCCAGTTTGAAGCATATTTCTTGGGAAACTTTGTATCATCATTTTAAGGGTAGATAATTCTCGGAGTGCCTCACTTTCACACAGCAGAGAGCTTGTTATAGTTCACATCTATGCTGCGTCCAAATCGTGCAGTGGCTTAATTGTACTAAACATGCCCCACGTACTCTATTAAGTCAGGAAGGCCTTTGTAGATGTCTTCATCGTTTATACTTTCTTCTGTGGGGAATGGCCTAGGAAGGAAGGAGAAACACGGGGGAGTGAGCATTCAGAATGAACATTTACCTCTAATTAAAGAGCAAAATTCACTGCCCCTCAAACCAGTCATCACATTTCATGGTTTCCAGGGTTTCCCCAGAAGGGCTTGCCCAGCAGCTGTGCCTGGGGTTCCCCTGGAGAGACTGTCACACCTGCTACCCTAAATCAGCTCCAGCATTAGAGTGAGTCCCTGCAGATGTGCTAATGTGATTACCTGGCTCTCTGCCTGCCACATACCTGCAGGTCATCCTTTGTCACCGACCCAAAGCCGGTCAGGGAGTGAGCAGCCTTGGCCATGCCCCTGCCTTCAGCACCCTCACTCCGGATGTAAGGGCTGATCTAACAAAGACTGACAGTAAATTGTCTTTCAGAGCTCTGATCACCGAGGATGAAGATGATTAGAAGACAAAGGCATCATACATATGACTTTGACCCTGGCAGATTTCCCTAATCAGATATCAGAGTATTTAAGTTGTTTTTGGTTTGTTTTGGGTTTTTCTCCGGGTTTTGGAGAAATAGACATTGCAGACTCTAAAGACACTAGAGAGTTTTTTTGGTCCCGTGTTAAAAACAATCACATTCTAATTTTTTTCACTCCTAACATCTGGCATCTTTGTCTGGCTCCATCACATGTTTCCTTATGACCAAAATAATGCTTTAAAAGTCCACCTGCGAAAGTTACCATAGCAATTATACTGTAACAGCAAATGCTCCACTCTCTGAAATTAAGGATGTTACTCTTAGTTTTATAAAAAGGATCCATCAAAATAATACCAAAGAGTTTCACTGAAAGTCAGACTTTTTGTTACATTTTATTATTTAAAACTATTTTAACTTTAAATATATTATAAATTAATTTAATACTTGAGATAGCACAGGAACCTACATTTTTTTCAAATAAATAAATATGTGTAACCAATCTTTCAGGACTGTTCTTTTGTACCATAGGCACATTTTATTGGGCTTTTGTAAATTCAAACGCAGTACTATAAATGTGACAAGAAAATTCTTAAAGGAAAAGAGACTTGGGTCGGGCATGCTTTCAGAATCAAAAGCACATACAAAGCAGGCCATTCCTGTTTCCACATCCACTCCTTACACATAATGACACACAAATATGCAGACAGGGACGGCCTCTCCCTACTGGAGAGCAGTTAGAAGGAATAGAGTAAGCCAGATGAAAGCCTATTTCAATAGAAAACTGATCAAATCGTAGCCCATTTCTGAGAAAGGGTCCTCAGGATGTCCTCCCTGAGACCACGGTGGCTGTACCCAGAAATCCTTTGAGACACACTCAGATTCCCACCCTCAGAACATGATTCGACCTGGGCACACAAGCATGAAGTCAAAAGGCGTTGCTAGAGGCTGACAAAGCCCTGACTGTCATGGATGGAGACCAGAATGCAAAGCCTTGCTCTGGAAATCAGGTATGAACTAACACTTCTATATCCAGGCGGCCTGGCTACATCACCTCTGTTTCCTGTTTCTTATATTCTTTACAGAATCTAAGACAGACAAAGCTAGAACAACAAACACATCTCTGCCCCCGTGCTTACCACCTGTCCTATGCTCCACTGCATAGAGATGACACAGATAAACAACCTACTCCTGAGTCTTCCTGTCTTCCCCAACCTTCAGCACATCGTTGGGTATCTGCCATTTACTGTCTGGCCGATTGTTCCTCAAACTCATAAAAGTTTTGAGTTATTGTTATGGTCTCTTCTACAGGAACCAAATACATTATACTTTTAAATATTTATGTACTAAAACATTTGCATTTGTATTAATGAATTATACATATAGAAATGCTGAGGAACTTTTTTTTTTTACAGAGCCATAACCAGTGACGGTCACCAGTAAACTGAGAACAATGTTCAGCCGCCATGTCTCATTCAATTCTATGAATAAAAGTTCTTAACTGCTCAAAAAATCTTGAATGTGTATGTGACATTTAACATACCAAGAATGAAGAGCTTTGCAAACAATAACCATTCAGGAAATAACATTGCACTGAGCTACAGGGCAGACAGGAAGCACAAAGCATGGATGTACCTGATTCCTGTGGCCAATGCTATTGGTGTTCGGGATAACCGAGATAAAGTTTCTATCACCTGAAGGAAAAAGAAGAAAACGTTCATTGAGAATGTACTTAATAAGGCTGGACACTTTTCCCATTCAATATAAACAATGATGAAAATATATAAGTTTATAGACTCAAAAGGTGTAAAACGGGCAGGAGTCACGACTGGGAAGCTTAAAAGCTTGGATAATACCTGTTGCATTCTTTTTCTTTTAGTTTCATGACTTAAGTCAAATGACCAGTAAGTGTGAGGGACAGTCCCCTTCCAATAGATCAGGGAGTTAAATACACTGACCCCAAACATCTAGTGCCTTATACTGGAATATCTTAAAAATCAAATAAATCTGTATTTCTCAATGTAGTAGTACCCACTAGATACGTGAGGCTATTTGGGCTAAAATATTTTTTTTTTAAATCATACATTTTATTTCCACGGTTGACCTGGCCTGATTCTAAGCTCTCAGTCATCACGTCCCTGTTACATTTCTCACCACACAGACACCCCATACCTCCACAGCTCAGCAGGCATCACTGAGCAGCAAAATGATTGAGGGTTCCAGCTCCTGAGCCTCGTCACACACAATCAAAACCGGGTTTCACATTCATTAGCCAGTTAATTCTAAGCAACAGCCTAAACTCACTAGTTTTGGCTTCTTCCTCTAGATAGGTCTTTGAAGAATAACCAATGATCATTAGACCGTTGTAGGGATTAAATAACACAGTACATGTAAAATGGCTCGAAGAGAGCAGTTCTTTATAATCACCAACTTTAAAGAAATTGCTTAATGGGTTCAGGTTCATTATGTCCCAAGCCCAAGTGGGCCCCTGCTGACAGTTTTAGCATCTACACGTAGCAATTTTACGTCTCTTCAATCATTTGACCGAGACTCAATGAGTAAACCAGCTAGATCTAGAATGCATTTTCTCATTACCTGCATTTTTATGATAAACAAGATGGCTCAAACTCTCAAAAATAAACATAACAAAAGAGGTTCTGCTATGTGATTCTTTTTTAATAAGAAAGGCAGTGGGAGAAGACGCATCTGTCTGGATAGAACCTAGTAGCCATCTAAAAAGTCTCAGCTCCTGGACCAAAATGTGAGCAAAGGTCTCCATTCCTCAAAGGAACCTCTACAGGGTACCAGACCCATGGATGGGGTCTCAAAACTCCTGGCTCAGGAGTGAGCCTATTGGGAGCCTTGTTCACTCAGGTGAACTTACCTCCATCAAACATAAATAAGAATAGCTAATTAAATGCTGCATAAAGTTATTGGGGGGGGATGTTCATCAAATGTTCGTGAGGTTTTATTATGGAAAATAAAATTAACTACATGAAAAATTGTAATTATATATTGACTATAAATAGCAATACCCTATTGTCCAGGATTCTTGAAAATTAGGAAAGAAATCGGTGTGGCATATTAGCACTGAAAAACTGAAAGCAAAAGGGACACACATTAGTCCATCCTGTTTAAATACTCCCCAATGCATATGCAGCTCAAAACATCATGTTCCAAGTGACGTGTATATAGGCTTGTTAACTTAATAAACCAAACACTGCTTCATCATCTGTAGCAAGAGCATAGGGGTAGGGGATGCTTTTAATGGTTCCTAGGGGTAAAATGAAGCAAGAGACCTGGAGACCTGGGGAGCAAAGCAAGTGACCCCAAACTCTGCAGTTTAACCTTCTGAGACACTAGAAAAGAAAAGGAACTCATATTTGAAGTTACCAAAATTACATGTTTCTAAGTGAAAAGTCTAGGTTTGGAAAGACTTCTGGAATAATCCAAGTAGTTGTCAGACCTCTGGTTAAAGTAGGGTTTGAGACTCACACCATTGGGATGAGCAATACTATAGGACCCCTGAGCACACCTTGCCTCTGGTTGTGCTGTATGCTGTGCTGTGGTCTTAGACCCTCTTAGCAAGAAACAAACAACACAGCAGTAGAATATTATTACTGTGTGCATCTTAATGCACTCAGAATATCTAGTCTTTCCCTACCCATGTTGTCTCCCCCGTTGCTACTGAAGGGAAGCTGGAACTAAAATCCAAACAGGAAACATACAGCTTGATGTGTCATGTAAACATCCACCACCAGAGGGAGCCAGACGATAGTCTATAACCTTCATTCTACTGATCGCCTTAAGCACTTTGAAAATTTGGCTAAGCAACCCCTATGATTTATGGATGGTTATTTATTATGTTCAATATCAGATGTTAACACAGATAAATTCATGGGACATGAGGATGGAAAGACTGCATGGTGATCTTACAATGAGTCTGGGAGGCCCCTCCTTTACGTGTGTATCCACTTAACATACACATCATTCTAATATTAAGTTTAGCCAAAACAAATAAAGGCTGTTTAGTCAATGCGGTGTTTTTAGAACAACGTCTACTCTATTAAGACAGAGCTTACAGACTGAGAACAAACAAGTACACAAATCAGTGCCAGATTTTCTTTTTTCTTTCCTTTGTCTAGTGTTCCACCCCCCCCCCTTTTTTTTATTGGTTATTCTTTGTATTTACATTTCAAATGTTATCTCCTCTCGGCTAATCCCCTTCCTCCTCCCCCTCCCATTGTCTCCATGAAGGCACTCCCTCTCCTAACCTCCCTTTCAGTGCCTTGGTGTTCCCCTACACTGGGAAAAAACTCTTCACTGGATCAGTCCTTTCCTCTCATCCACTCCAGAGAATGAAGGATATCCTCTGCTGCATATGCACCCGGAGCCATGGGTCTCTCCATGTGTACTCATTGGTTGGTGTTTTAGTCCCTGGGGGCTCTGGAGGGCTTGGTTCCTTAATAATGTTGTTCTTCCCATAGGGTTGCAGACCCATTGAGCTCCTTCAGGCCTTTCTCTAGCTCCTTCACTGGGGTCCCCAAGTTCAGTTCGATGGTTAGAAGCATCCTCCTCTGTATCAGTATGGCTCAGTGCCAGATTTTCAAATCCCCTATATGGATTTCTTGGCCTGGTCTGCCCTTCTGAAGCACACAGGCAAGAATACCACAAAATAAAATAAAATAGAATAAAATTAAATTAAAAAGATAAAATAAAATAAGATATAAATAAAACAACAACAACAAAATACTAAAAGACACCATAAAGGTCTTGTACCATGAACTATGTTGATTTGTAAATGGTTATTTCAAAATAATAAATTGTGGACATCAATTAGCAGAGAGGAATGTGAGGCAGATAAGGACACAGCAACAAGGTGACACGGTGACCCCACGCCCTGACTATCACATCCTGACCGACCTCTCGGACCCACATTCTCTATCTCCCCGGGAAAGGAGACAAATGTGTAAAGAAGTCAGGGTTATGTTTGGGCTAACACTAATTAGACCTACTGTGTGAGGGAGGTGGGAAAATAGAGCAAGGCTTCTCGTTCCCATGTTAAGCTGGAGATCACATGCCAGAAGCAATAGGACCATTGAGAACATTCTGGAGAACAGAGAACAGGGCTGATGGCATTGGTGAGTGAGTGGACAGGGGGACAGGAAGTCATGTGGAGCAGCCAGGGGCCAAAATTCATACGGGATGTTTCTCGATGGTGCTCTGAGGCGGCCACGGTGAGATCATATGAGGTGAGTTATGAGATGCTCCTAGGAGCCTTGGCTGAGCATCACGCAGGCTCCGGAGAGAAGAGGAACCAGGCAAATAGGAGTTTCCATTCTGACACACGCCTGAAAAACCTAGATCAGAGGCCCAAGTAGCTTTGCTCAGGTGTCACCAGAGCTCCACAGGCAGCCTGAGCTTCCAAGGCACCTTCTCTCTCTGATCCTCTCCCATCCAACCTGAATCTCATGCATCCTCTCTTAGACTGTGGCTACAGTTCTGCCCTGGAACTTAATCAGTTTATTTAAAAATTTCAAAATCAGCTTTTAATCTTTCCTCAAAAGAACTCAAGGATTTTTTCCTAAGTTAATGAGTTGTAAAGAAATGTAGATTACAGAATGTGATCCTGTCTCAAAAACAGATTTATTATAAAGCTGTTTTCAAAATCTTTCTAGGGTTTTTCTAAAGCATGCAGTCGGGCCTCGTCACTGGTGATCAATCACAGACACGCAGTCGTGCATAGATGTACTTTATCCATCTTGATGCCACGGGACACTCCAGCATAGGTAAAGATTTTGACATTTTTCCCATGAGTGAGTGGCTACAGTGCTCTAGAACAAAGCCAGCATCCAGCATCCTCACCACATGTGCACTCAGTTACATGCAGGCTCTGTGGCAGGAAAGCTGGTAAAATGAATGCCTGAGCGTGAGAGGAAGAGGAGCATTTTTTAAACTGCTCACGTGAACTGAGACACGCTCTAGAGGGACATGTGAGGATGCAGCCAGCCATTCCACTGATAATTAATTACTCTACTCTCCGGCAGATACAGCCAGGGCAGGCAACCCAAACTGCCTCCTCCTAGTTTGATTCTCTTAAGAGTCACTGGACATAAACTATCTGCTGCCCCCCGACTCCGTGAGTGGAAGAAGAATGTTTGCCCTGAAAACAATACTGAAGATCCGGGATCACTCAAGTCGGGATGTGTAAAGGGCTAGCCTAGCACACATGAAGAAATGATGACGCAGTGAAGAAGGACCTCACAGTGAGAGTTAATGGTAGGGAGGGAAAGAAATGCCCTGATTCTCAACCCTTAAGCCAGTACACAACAGGTCAGGTCCCTGTCTCTTCTGTTTGACAATGACTTTTCATTGTTCGGAGCTATTTTGAACGCTCGGTTTGTCAGTTTAAAAGGTATTACGTGAAGCAAAGTGCAATACAGAATAGAGACCAGCTTCCCATAAACTATTCTCTTTGAGAGACCCCTGACAAGATACCACTCTTTACTTATCTGGCACATTAGTGTTCCTGTTGTAACATACAACTAAAGCAAGCCCTTTCTGCAGAAGCACTGCTAAAGTTCCTTGGGTGGTCTCCAGTTAAGGATGACAAAATCCAAGAGAATATGAAGACCTGAAAGAAACTATAGGGTCCAACATGCATATCAACCAAAAAAAAAAAAAACCTGTTTGTGAATGTACCTTCCTCATTTTTCTAACATTTTCTTTCAACCTACAACCTGACTCAGTAGCTGGTTTGAATAAGAATTCCTGAAGCAGTGATTTTTACACTGGGATGAGCCGTGCAGGAGCAACCAGGGACTTCAGGCTTGTGTGATGTGTGCACAACTAGCTTAGTGGTTCAGACGGGCTATAAAGCATCGCAGCCCCACAGCCCAAGTGTGCAGCTGTGGCTTGAGACCCAGGTGTGACATCAAGGCTCCTGCAGTCCCAGGTCAAACGCCCTATGGAATAGAGACAATCACGGAGTCTAAAAGAGGTAACTGGGAGTAGGGGCTGCAGGGCGCTGCTCTGGGGGATTCAGACAAAAGCACTGGCAGTGAAGAAGGCAGCTGCGATCTGCAGGAGCCAAAAAACTGGAATGTTACCCTTGACTCCAGATTCTTGACAATGAGGCCAGTTCTGAACCCAGCCAGATGGTGAGTTGCAGATTAGCAATATATTTCACCTTCAGTCTCCTAGGAAATCAGAACTCACTACATTAATTTTCTCTGCAATTCCAATGTCTCAGCCTAAATTACCCCATTAGGATACACTGCAATTCGGTGTCACTTCCAGCCACACATGTCAGAGATTTCCGTGAACACAGGCTGTTGCCTTATCATGTTTGCCTGCAGGATGCTGTCAGAAAAAAAAAAAAATGCTCCTTGAGCCATCACCATGTGCTAAGCAGAAAAATAAAGCCAGAGGAGATAGACAAGCATCCTTTCTGATCAAGATTATAAAACTTGGGAAGTGAGTTTCCATTGTTCTTGAGAAAGGTGTATTTGTATAACTTCAATGGGTCAATTTCATAGCATGTGCTGACCTCAATAATGGTCACAAATAAAAAGTTTTTTTCCCTCTCTTTTTTGAATCACCATAATCGAGCTTATGAAGAGTAACAACCTCCTTTAGGAAGAGCGCACCCTAGACTTGTGTGAGCTTTCTGGGAATAGGGCTCTATCAGTTCAGATTCAGCATCCTCCTCCCACTGAATGGGTTCGAATGGAACAGTGACTTTGCTCCCCTTCATATGTGGAATCTCAAGAAAAACATTACCTGTGACCCAAGTATGTTGTGAAGGTAAGATGGAGCAATCTGGGAATATACTTGTCTCAGGAGATACTTCTGTGCAAGTATGGTTCTACCCTCTGCCTTGTCACCCTTGGCCCTCTACCTCCAAACACCCCAAAAGATGGACATCATTCCCTTAGTACCTACTTCCTTCAGTGACCTCCCCACAAACCTCACTCTTCTCCCTCCCGGAGCTGGACATCCAAGCGTTGTTAATCTGCTCAGTGAACTGCCCTCAGACACAACCCCATTCTCTCTCCCTGGGCCTCTTGTCTCCTCATTTCCTGTGCTAGAACAACGGCCAGTTTGTCTCTGACTTCTAGCTCATCTCCCACTAATTCACCCTCTACCTGGCTACCACACAAGCTGAATCATGTCTCCAACCGTCATAACCCCGCCCCCACCTGGACATTCACCTCTCCCCTTACAAGGAACTGCAGCTGCTGAGAAGCACACTCTAGGGTTCCTACACTCTGTCCCTCCAGCCCACTCTCCTACTCCTCTGACATTTGCCATACCAGGTCAGAACCAAGCACATTGTCTACTGTGCTCCGGGACCCAGAATCCTACCTTTAGAACAGCAATTCTCAACCTCCTTAATGCTGTGGCCCTTTAATACCGCTCTTCATGTTACAGTGACCCCCAGCAATAAACTTATTCCATTGCTAATTCATAACTGCAATTTTGCTACTAACCTAACTTTGTTATAAATCATAAAGCAAATACCTGTGTTTTCTGATGATCTTAAGCAATTCCCCGTGAAAGGGTTGTTTGACCCCCGAAAGGTTATGACTCACAGATTAGAAACTGTTGCTTTAGACCAGGAAGGAATATAATATTCTGAATGTTATAATTTACTCGAGGGTATTCAGAATTAAATGCTTCCTACTAAAAGCTAGGTGGAAGGAAGCAGAGCAAGAACAATAGCACCAATGTTCTCACACCGACTAAAGGACTGTGAGAATCGTGTTTTACACAGGGTTCCATCACCCTGGTCCAAAGGCCTGGGAGAATAGTCTGAACAAGAAACGCAACTGTCAATTCCTAACTGTAAAAGAACCCATTCTGCAAAGGTGATATGTGCAAGACATACACCCTGCCTTTAAGCTAGGGGTAGAGACTCAAGCTACAAAGAGTATGGAGCAATTTTAAACAAGGTCAGTAATAAGAATTCAACTGAGCATCAGGAAAGGAGCAAGAATTCCTCCAAGCTCCAGCCCAGAGAGCTGCAGAGGCTGTGGCAGGCAATGTCATTACAGCTCCCGGGGAGCCGCTGCTAGCTAGCGAGCTCACTTCCCAGAGGCATGGCCTGGGTTCTTGTCTGGTCACAGATGTTGATGTGATCTTACAGAAATGAAGGAAAGTTCTGAATGGCTAAAAGGACTTGGGAGTTTTTAATACATGTCCATAGCTGCCCCACACATCACACGGGCAATACCAAGTCATAAAACGGACCAGGGAGGCCAGTGACTATGGCCACCTTAAAGAAAGGCGGGGAGATTGCACAGAGGAGAGGCAATGTGATGGGGTCCCCCAGTAGAGAAGAATGTAGCACTGATTCACAACTGGAGACACCTCTGCTTGTATTAGCCTCGGAGTACCTGAGGGAGAGTAAAGAATAAACATCCAAAAAGCACCTAGCAGAAGGGGTAAGCACCTAGCAGAAGGGGTAAGCACCTAGCAGAAGGGGTAAGCACCTAGCAGAAGGGGTAAGAACATGGCAGAAGGACTAAGCACCTGGAAGAAGGGGTAAGCTCCTAGCAGAAGGGGTAAGCACCTAGCAGAAGGACTAAGCACCTAGCAGAAGGGGTAAGCTCCTAGCAGAAGGGGTAAGCACCTAGCAGAAAGGGTAAGCACCTAGCAGAAGGGGTAAGCACCTAGCAGAAGGGGTAAGCACCTAGAAGAAGGGGTAAGCACCTAGCAGAAGGAGTAAGCACCTAGAAGAAGGACTAAGCACATGGCAGAAGGGGTAAGCACCTAGCAGAAGGGGTAAGCACCTAGCAGAAGGACTAAGCACCTAGCAGAAGGGGTAAGCTCCTAGCAGAAGGACTAAGCACCTAGCAGAAGGGGTAAGCACCTAGCACAAGGGGTAAGCACCTAGCACAAGGGGTAAGCACCTAGCACAAGGGGTAAGCACCTAGCAGAAGGACTAAGCACCTAGCAGAAGGGGTAAGCTCCTAGCAGAAGGACTAAACACCTAGCAGAAGGGGTAAGCACCTAGCACAAGGGGTAAGCACCTAGCACAAGGGGTAAGCACCTAGCAGAAGGGGTAAGCACCTAGCAGAAGGACTAAGCACACGGCAGAAGGGGTAAGCACCTAGCAGAATGGGTAAGCACCTAGTAGAAGGGGTAAGCACCTAGCAGAAGGGGTAAGCACCTAGCACAAGGGGTAAGCACCTAGCAGAAGGGGTAAGCACCTAGCAGAAGGACTAAGCACCTAGTAGAAGGACTAAGCACCTAGCAGAAGGGGTAAGCACCTAGCAGAAGGGGTAAGCACCTAGCAGAAGGGGTAAGCACCTAGCAGAAGGACTAAGCACCTAGCAGAAGGGGTAAGCTCCTAGCAGAAGGGGTAAGCACCTAGCAGAAGGGGTAAGCACCTAGCAGAAGGGGTAAGCACCTAGCAGAAGGGGTAAGCACCTAGCAGAAGGACTAAGCACCTAGCAGAAGGGGTAAGCTCCTAGCAGAAGGACTAAACACCTAGCAGAAGGGGTAAGCACCTAGCAGAAGGGGTAAGCACCTAGCAGAAGGGGTAAGCACCTAGCACAAGGGGTAAGCACCTAGCAGAAGGGGTAAGCACCTAGAAGAAGGACTAAGCACATGGCAGAAGGGGTAAGCACCTAGCAGAAGGGGTAAGCACCTAGCAGAAGGGGTAAGCACCTAGCAGAAGGGGTAAGCACCTAGCAGAAGGACTAAGCACACGGCAGAAGGGGTAAGCACCTAGCACAAGGGGTAAGCACCTAGCACAAGGGGTAAGCACCTAGCACAAGGCATAATGGCCAGGACAAGAAGAACATGACACCCACACTAGCTAGCTTGCTAATACTGGCCATTCTATAACCTGCTTGAAAGTGCTCATTTTCCTATGTGCTTGAACAGTTAAAATGCAGGTAGATGAATTCATTATTATGTAGACTCCGTACCAAAGCTGAGTCAACACAATTACGTAAGGCTCACACATAACTTAATGTTTTTAAAAAGCTTCATTATAAAAACATTAAAAATGAATGTCTTATGAACATTTGTTCGTTATAACTGAAATATTATTCCAAGCGGCCACTGCTATGAAAGTGAAGTCATCTTACAAGGCCGATTTCTGTAATCAATGTTCAAACCCTCACAGCAAATACATACTTATAGTCCGTCTCAATCCATGCCAGCTACATCTTGAGCACAGTGGTCACATGTGGCTGGTGGGTGGCTCCTGTTCTGAAAGAGGAGTCTAGATGAAGTCTTTATGGTGCTCAGATTGTGATGGGAAAAGAAACCATGTGTTCAGAGACAACATCACTGGGCTGAAGATGTCAAATGAAAGGTGTGAGACTGCAGTGAGAGAGAGAGAGGGAGGGAGGGAGGGAGGGAGGGAGAGAGAGATAGAGACAGAGACAGAGAGAAAGATAGAGAGAAAGAGACAGAGAGAGACAGAGAGAGACACAGAGAGAGTCACAGACATAGGGGGAGGAAAGGAGGAAAGGAAGGGGGACCCAAATACCCCCATACAATGAACTCACCACCCCAGATTTACAGTAGTACCAGAAGAGGGATACAGAGATCCGAGAATGTGGTAACTCCCATGAGGAGGAGAAAACTACCCCTCCATACAGATCATGTTTATACTCATTGCCTACGTTCCCCATCTATAAATGTCACAGAACACTCAGCCAGTCCAGCAGGCATCTAGCTGGATACCAATAAAACAGGATTTACATGGAAACCAATTTGATCCTTCGATTTTTTTCTTGTTTCACTTAGTGTCAGCCATGGCACAGGACCAGACCCAACCATATCCGTATCGACCCTCACTTTTAACGTCACGCATTACACTTAATCAGCTTTTGAAGATTCTCTTGCATTTATGCTAAAGTTGAGGCTTAGCTTTCACTCTCACTGCACTCATCTCTGAGGTCTCTTCCCGTATCTTGGATTTTTCCTTTGTAAGTAACTGTCCCTGAACTGTATACAAAGGCATTTTTGAAATAGCATGACAATATCTGTGGCTTTAAAACTCTGTCACTTGTGACCTTAAATCCTCAGGGAAATATTTTCTTGTGACCCACCCCCAGAAGGCTTCTTTGTTCTGAATTTCAGAATGAGTGAGGAACACTTTTCAGTCACCAGCCACTCTGAGGAGAAGTGATTAATCCAGGATCATCTGAATTTCCTTAGGGTCTGAGTATTTACCAAGAACTGGATCAGAGAAAATAATCCTCTCAGAGGATGTAGAAAAGTAGCTCCTTGCTTAGGCTGTGGTACTGAGGGGAGGGACATGCACTAAAAGGCTAGAGTTGGCCACTTTTCTCCTCTGACACGATTTTTATTTCATGGTCTGATTCACCTTGGACGAGATGTTTTAACTGAACCTGCAGAGTTTACTTAGATGGAAAGACATGAGAAGCAATATTCCTTTCTTCCAACGCTGCCTCTGAGAAGCTTCCCAGCGGTCTTAAAGGATGGACTATGACAGTGAACACACCCAGCATGCCTTCCCTCAAACAGAGCTCAGCTCCGTCTTCCCAGGGACAGTCTAAGAACGGAACAAAACTTCTGCATGGGAAATCACGTGTAAACAGATGAGACCACGAAGATAATGTATGTTTAAACTGTTAGGTGAGCCACACCCTAGAAATGCTTACCTTGATAGTATTCAGAGTAACCATTTTTATACCGCTTTTAAATATTGTAATTAAACAAATGCCTTGGACAGAGAAGCAGGGTGGATGGACTCAGTACCGATTCTGTTGCGTCTTGACTTCAACTCCACAGTCTATACTGTGGTCTCGTGTTATTACTTCTTTTTACTTGTCTGATTGCCTATTTTATTTCTTCTAACATTTATTTTCTATGTGTATGTGTGAGCACACACATGACACAGCATGCACGTGGAGGGCATAGGACAACTTGTGAGTTCCTTTTCCATCACGTGGTTTCAGAGGACTGAGCTCGGGTCATCAGGTGTGCTAGCGGCGCCTGTCCCCACTGAGCCACCTCACTAGCATCCTCTTGTTTCCTGATTATTCCGTGTCTTATATTCCTCCAAAAAAAAAAACAAAAAAACAAAAACAAAAACAAAAACAAAAAACAAACAAACAAAAAAAAAGACAAATGCTCTGTGAAAACAGGAGGCATTCAAGAACATTAGGCAGAACCACCCTAAAGTGGCAGGTCGGACTCAAATATTATACCCAGGTAGAAACTAGCTGCATAAAGAGTCTCCTGCTATCATGGAAAAGGATATTTGAACAGATACAAACAGTCCCCAGGCAATGCACATGGCTCAGATCCTGGTGTCCTGGTGATCTGGCAAGAGGGACTTTCTGAGTAGAGACTGGGGAGGGTTCTAGCCAGAGAACAGATTAAGGAAGAACTGAAAGTGTCACCAAACCCCATCAAATCCCTGCCTTACTTGATCCTTACAGGACTTCTAACTCATCCCATAAAATTATAATTCTCATTGTTAAATATAGAACAAAATCTTAGTAATTGGGTAATTGGCTATTTAATCAAAGCAAAGCTAGCAGAAAGACCTAATGATATTGTTTTCCAGGAACTGCCCCACACACATTCACAAAAAGTCCTCAGCATAAAATATCATATCAAAGTAGCTTATACAAAATAGATTTGCCAACACGGCTGCCTCAATATATCCCACAATCTGCAGAGCTCTGGATCCTGGCTGCAGTCTTGCCGTGTTATAAGACAGTGGTTGGGGTTCTCTGGGCCTCAGACCCTCTTCTCCTCCAATTGGTGGCTTTTGATGATGGAACTTATATAATCAGTTTTGTCGCCCTAATAAAATACCTGGGGCTGGATACTTCAAAAGATATAAAATTTTGCTATAAATATGGGCACCTGAAGCCCAGCTTCTGGGAGGCTAAGGCAGAAGAAGCCTGTGAAGTCAAGACCGTCCTGAGAAACAAAGAATAAACGAGAGGGAATAGAAAGAGGGTAAAGGAGGAAGGATATAACAAAACAGCCTCAGAAGCTGAAGTCCAAAAACAGGCAACCGTGACTCCTTGGCCTCTGGTGAGGGCTCCCTTGGCTGTTACACATGGCAATGGGTGACCAATAAACCAGCAGGCCCAGTAAGCAAGCTCGCCTCACTGACAACTGACTCACCAGATAACTCCCTCTCTCAGACCATGCTAAGCCTTCCAAAGGAGCATCCCTAAAGACCTAACTACCTCGAATTAGCCCCGCCTCCTAAAGGTTCTACAGCCTCAGCACCACCACACCAAAGAACAAGCCTCTAGTAAATGAACTGCAGGGGAGATGAGTCCTATGAAAAGCTACAGGTTTCTAACTTCAACTCGACCTCACAAAGTGGCCACAGCTCCAGGTCTCACCAATGGGCCGTCAGGACAGAGCCTCACTCATTGTGAATCTTAAGGAATCTGTTCTCTTTGAATCAAGACATGAACTGGGGTTCAAGTGCTCAGGATTCCAAATGTATCCACATTCTGTACTGATGTATGCGATTACAGTTTCTTATGATGGAAATATTCTGGACTTTTGAACACAGGATTGTCTCAATACACAATGGCCACTGACTTTCTGGGCTCCAATTGCCTTTTTAAAATGTGTAATAGTTTGGGGCCAACAGAAGGATTAAATATCTGCAATGAAGCACTGTATGTGACAGGCAATTATAAAGTTTTTAATAAAAAGGCACAGTGACACATGCATGTGATCTTGCTACTCAGGAAGCTGGGTAGAAGCATCCCCACAAGCTCCAGATCACCTCCCAACTATATATAATAAGACCTTACTTTGTTCATGTGAATAGCTGCAAGTGTATAGGCCAGGTGTGCATGGGTGTGCACCGAGGTGCCAGAGGGCATCACATCCCCTTTAGCTGCAGTTAGAGGCAGTTGTGAACTACTCCATGTGGGTACTGGGAATGAAACCCAGACCTTCAGGAAGAGCAGCAAGCACTCTTAACTGTGGGATCATCTCCCCAGCATTTACCCTGGGTCCTGCTTTCTAAAAAGTGATCAAGGAGGCCTTTGGCCTTCCTGCTGCTTTCAGAGGAGGAAACAAATATTAAAAAAGGAAAAACATGCCCAGAGCTGACAAGGCTGAGGGCCTCATCTCCCTTGCTTCCCTCCTGATTCCCAGCCCAGGGCTGCCTGTGTCTCCAATAAACAGGATATTCAAACACTACATGCAGTGATACACTAGCAACAACAGTTATCCAGAAAGGCACAGTGTTATGTAATTTGAGTTTTGTTTCTATTCCTTGTTTGGTTGTTGCTTTAGCTTTGAGACAAGACCCCACCATGCCCAGCTTCACATTCATATTTAAATTAATATATTGTTGGTAACTGCTAATAAGTATATACTAAATCTGTATTCAGCAAAATATTTTAATGAGAGAGGCAAAAATTCTTTTATATTCTTACAACCAAGTAAATAGTTTTCAAACTTTCTTTTTGTTGTCATTTAAATGAAATTTGATCAGAAGCCAAGTACTAAGAGGCTACAGAAACACGGTGAGCCGTGTAGAGAGGCTCTGGAGAGGCAGAAGTCTGGAGGCCCTCATGCCAGAACAACATCCTGTTTCCTAGAACATGGCACCTTGAAAAAGTGCTTTCAGTCATTTTCAGGAGGTCTGAATTTCTTTCAAAGTTGCCTTATTTCATATGGTATATGTTCAGTCCATTACCACGTGACCTAAAGCCAATTAACTGTGTAACGTTTCCTGATTCAAATTCTCTTTGCTTATTTGCCTTTTCTGGGTTAAGTGGTCACTACTT
This sequence comes from Micromys minutus, assembly GCF_963924665.1. Taxonomy (NCBI): domain Eukaryota; kingdom Metazoa; phylum Chordata; class Mammalia; order Rodentia; family Muridae; genus Micromys; species Micromys minutus. Next base: position 43,236,318 of record NC_137973.1, on the reverse strand, counting down.
TACAAACAGAAAGAAAGAAAGAGAAAGGGAAGGAGGGATGGAGGGAGGGAAGGAAGAAAGAAGGGAGGGAGGGAGGGAGGGAGGGAGAGAGGGAAAGAGAGAAGGAGGGATGGAGAGAAGGAAGGAGGGAAAGAGAGAAAAAGAGAAAGAAGAAAAAGGAAAAAATAAAAATGAAAAAGACAAGAGGAAAAAAAACCAAACATATCTGGTTCTGAAATAGAGAAAGACATAAAACTGAAGTATCAGGGGGAAAAAAAATCTTCCAATCCAATTTTTCCATACCCAAGCTTCTCAGAATGGTAGCTGAACTAAATGTAAAACCAAGTCACAACAAACACTGGGGTGTCTGGCATGAGTATAGAACATGTAAACTGCCATCAAAACTTACTTTTCACTAGTAATGACACTATCTTCAGCCTATAAGGGCAAAATTCCACTTTAGCATATTTGGCACAAAAATTTTCCTTGCTGTGAAATTATCAATACTTTGTGAATAAAGCAAAAAAGGAAATGGTAACCTCCCTCATAGGTTTGTCTTGTCTTGTTTGTTTGAGACAGGGATTCACTGAATAGCCTGGGCTGTCCTTGAATTTGCTATGTAGACAAGGCTGACCTCAAACTTACAGAGTTCTTTCTGTCACTGCCCTCTCTGCCCCCCTCTGCCCCTCTCTTCCCCTCTGCCTCTCTGCGCCCTCTGCCTCTCTGCCCCTCTGTCTCTGCCTCAGTGATGGGATTAATGACATGAGCCACCATAACCAGGAATGAGGATTCAACAACCTTGATATAACTATAAATATAATGATGGGCAGTATTGTACTGCTCATCACCCCAAAAGGAAATGTTTTAAATCCACAGATTGTCTCAGGTGTCAACATGATCATTTCAAATCAAAGTGCCTTTCTAAGAAAGATGATTTCCATATGAATGTTAATAACTTCTTCTTTTGGTAGTTTCTCAAATGTTTTGTTTGAAATATGTAATTTGGAAAAGTGAAGCTGGTGTTCCACTGTGCTTCTGGACATATAGAATGATACTGATAAGGGATTTCGGCAGCCTCTATAGAGGAATGAGCCAAGAGGGAGAGAAACCATTAGAACACGACCTTGACCAGCATGAATTAACAATTTGAAGAGCACCTCCTAGAGTTGGACCCCAGGTGCAACAGCCTAGCTCTGCAGCGCTTGCTTCACACACCCAACCCCCACAGTCTGAGCTCTGGAATCACCAGGAGTCCACAGATATTTTCAACCACTCTGCTTGGCTTTGTGAAACTCACTCTGTAGACCAGGCTGAACTTGAACTCATAGAAATCAGCCTGCCTCTGCTGCCCAAGTGCTGGAATCTAAGGTGTGTGGCATTATGTCCAACTCAGCCTTTTTTTTTTTTTTTTTTTTTTTTTTTTTTTTTTTTTTGGAGCTGGTTCTTTAAGAACAATGGAGAATAGTTGCTTATTTCCCTTTTCCTTCTTTTCTATTGAATGGAACATTGTACTCGGTTATGAGAAGGAATGGCAAGTCAGCAATTGCCATTGCTCCCTCTAAACTCACACTCTGTGGAAAGTTACTAATCCAAACCAAGAATTGGGACTTAATAATTCACAGAGATACAATGTTCAGATTATCATAACAAATTTGGCTCTCTTCACAATCTTGACAAATAATGACTAATACAGAACCCAGATGTTTTCTTAAGAAAATGCTTCCAATGTGCATATTTAACAATGTCTTGAAATAAAGGTATTTCACAATATCCTGGAAGACTTAGTTGACATACAACTCTTTAAAGCTTTCAATACTAAAAATTTCTAACTGTAACAGAACCATGGAATGTTGCTAAGTGGCTTTATGCTTTTGAACTGTCTGTGTTCAAGGACAACTGTTGAACACAGACATTGCTAAGATGAATGATAGTGACGTGCGAGGCCCCAGATGAAAGTGCATTGTTGAAAAATGCTCATTAAATAATACAATTCAAAGCAGATACACACATCCTGTTTTAAATTGTTTTTAAAACTCGATGCACAGCTTTTTAGAATAAGATTTTTTTCAATTGGGAGTCTAGCAACAAAACTGCCAAGAAAGGGTAATTTATAGTTATAAAACTAGTAAGCAAGAAAGTTGTTTTAAATCGTTCGTCATGTGTTTAGCCCACTTTCTCCAACCTCACAGTGAGAGCAATTCATTACTGACACTCCCATTAAAGTCAGGGAGCTCTGATACACAGGCCCACCTGGGACGGTCTAGATCAGCTCCGATCTGAGATGTTGTCCTGCCATGGTTTCTGTGGCAGTTAGTGTAAATTTCCAACCCGACTAGATGTAGAGAATTTTTAGTTTAAGAGTAATTATTAACATGCTTCTTCTTAGTTCTCATATAAACACCCACTGCTCTAAAACTGAACACATGAAAAAAAAAAGCAAGAATCACATGGTATAAGGATTTATGGCCGTGCTACATAGTAGCCTGGGATGGTATTAAACTTATGGCGGTCCTCCTGCCTCTGGCTCTCTTGTGCTCAGGATTACAGATGTACAGAAGCACACCTGGCCTGCCAAGTCACCTGGGACACCTGATCCCTTCCACACACAGCATAGTGAGCGTGAGTTGAAGCAGCATTGGATTCCTTTCATCCACCTTTACATCTGGCTCCACCAGTCCTCAAAGTCAAAAGCTAAACAAAGTAAACCTCTTTTCTGCCTCAGATACTCTGGTATAACAAAAAAGCAGACTACGACATGCCTTAAATGCCTAGAGCACATACTTCTGTTTTCCATATTAAGTTGACTCAGATCTAGAGCATTTGTAGCACAAGAGTTATTACTATCATGTTTTGTTTAATTCTCATAGAATCCCCTATTGCCCTGGTACTGAATACATGAGGTTTTTCTCTCAGTCCTTCATAACTGTAAACAATGAAACGAATAATGCTTTCATGTCTAAATATTTATGCATATTACCTAATAATTTCCTGAGGAAAAATTTTTAGAAGTTTAACTTCTAGACCAATAGATATCTACATTATTAAGAGTTCCGGATAAGACTATTAGACTTGAAGGTTTTTTAGTGGCAGCGGTGGGTTTTGTGTGGGTGGGTTGGTTTTTCCTATGTGTGTGAGAGAGAGACAGAGACAGACAGGGAGAGATAGATACAGTGAGACTGTGTGTATGCCTCTGTGTGTGTATATATGTGGGTAGGTGTGTGCATGAGTATGCATATATTAGTGTGTATATGTGTTTATGTGTGTGTGATGTGAGAGTGTCTATGTGTATGCATGAATGTATGTATTTATGTGTGATGTGTCTATGTATGTATGTGTATATGTGTATGCATATGTATATGTGAGATGTATGTGTGAGTGTCTGTGTCTATTTTTAAAATTTTTTATTGAATATTCTCTGTATTTATATTCAGATGTTATCCTCTTTACCCCACTCCCATCCCTCCTCACCCTCCCATTGCCTCCATGAAGGTTCTCCCTCTCCTAGCCACCCTCTCCCACCTCAGCACCTTGACATTCCCCTACTTTGGGAAAACCAAAGGCCTCTCCTCCTATTAATGCCAGAGAACGTTTTCTTCTGCCACCTATGTGCCTGGAGCCATGGGTCTCTTCATGCAAACTCATTGGTTGGTGTTTTAGTCCCTGGGAGCTGTGGTGGGTTTGGTTGGTTAATTTTGTTCTTCCCATTGGGTTGCAGACTCTTTCGGCTCCTTCAGTCCTTTCACTAGCTACTTCATTGGGGTCCCTGTGTTCAGTCCTATGGTTACCTGCAAGCATCCTCATCTGTATCAGCATGGCTCTGGCAGAGCCTCTGAGGAGGCATCTATATCAGGTTGCTGCCAGTAAGCACTACTTGGCATCAGCAATAGTATATGGTTTTATTGGCTACATATGGGATGGATCCTCAGGTGAAGCAGTCTCTGGATGATGTTATCTCCAATCCCTGCTCCTCTATTTGACCTTGTAATTTCTTTCCATAAGTACTTTGTTCTCCCTTCTAAGAAGAAATGAGACATCCACAATTTGGCCTTCCTTCTTTTTGAATTTCATAAGGTCTGTGAATTGTTCCTTGGATATTCCAAGCTTTTTGGGCTAGTATCTGCTTATCAGCGAGTACATACCATGAATTTTCTTTTGTGACTGGGTTACCTCACTCAGGATGATAGCTTCAAGTTCCATCCATTTGCCTAGGAATTTCATGAAGTCGCTGTTCTTAATAGCTGAGTAAATATACCACAATTTGTAAATATACCACAATTTCTGTATCCAATCTTTTGTTGAAGAACATCTGAGTTCTTTCCAGCTTCTGGCTATTATAAATAAGGCTGCTATAAACATGGTAGAACGTGTGTCCTTGTTAGATGTTGGAGCTTCTTTTGGGTATATGCCCAGGAGTGGTATAGCTGGGTCCTCAGGTAGTACTATGTCCAGTTTTCTGAGGAACTGCCAGATTGATTTCCAGAGTGGTTGTACCAGCTTACAACCCCACTAATAGTAGAGAAATGTTTCTCTTTCTCCACATCCTCACCAGCATCTGCTGTCGTCTGAGTTTTTGATCTTAGCCATTCTGACTGGTGTGAGGTGGAATCTCAGTGTTGTTTTGATTTGCATTTCCCTGATGACTAGGGATGTCGAACATTTCTTTAGATGCGTCTCTGCCATTAAGGGAGACAAGCTGTCCTGTCATTTACTAAAAAGGGCATGCACCAAGACACACAACAGAATTCAAACCTCACAATGTTTTAAGAAGTTTGTATTTTCATGGAAACTCTGAATTTTTTCATGTTTTCAGAAATAACTTCTCTATTGCTAATATTTAACCAATAAAAAGTTGGTAAGAATTTTGCTGAGACATTGCCAATAACGGGACAAAGACCAAATAGATGTGAACTCCATGCTCTTGCCTAAGCGCTGGCCTCTGGAGCTGGCTAAATCACCAGACAGGTGTGGGTACCCATGATTTATGGGTGGCATCCACACCTTTCCCTTAGTGGATTCTATTTTTCACAACCTCAGAACACCAGAAGTGAGGAGAACAGAGAGAGAATCAGAGGCTGGGATAGATGCCTTTACATGCTTTCCTGTGAAAACCAGAACTCTGAACTTACGGTACTGCCCAGGAAACGGAGGTCAGACTTAGAAACTCATGTAATTGTGTTCATTTATGGCCTCAGAAATTATAATAGACTCCAAGTTGGTAGGGACAAAAAGCATCGTCATTACTACTAATATCATGTGAAAACTGATAAAATTTCATTAGCTTATATTAATGTGGTTTTAATCATTATATTTATATGATAAAACTAAATTTTTCTTCCGATTTAGACTTTTTATTTACTATTCTAGGGGTGAGTCTCTTCCATGTATCAATTAAGCAATCTTACTTTTCTGTCCAAACACAATCTCTGAGTAAGTGTTCACATCCCAACCAGGCTCCTGAAAACAGATTTTCTATCCATCCAGGATGTCCTGAGATCAACCCAAAGAAAGCAGAAAGGAGACATCAGGAAATGGGTCAAAGATGTCAGCAAACAGAGGGCCAGTCAGAAGAAAGAATGGGAAACAGAGGGCAGGCTGCCTGGGCAGCCACCAGGACAGCAAAAGAAAACGGATCTAAACGGGAAACATAGGAAGTGAGAGCCATCAGAAACCAGCAACCAGATGGGAAATGTCACTGTCAACATGGAATGACAAGCAGACAGGTCAACTTTTGGAAGTGCTCTTCCTCACGACTGTCCTAAGTTAGCAGTTTAACTTTTGGAGAGACCTAAGGCCACAGACAGAAGGCAGAGACCAAAAGATGGCAAGGCTTTGTCGTTTTAGTCTAAAGCTTATGAGAATGAGAGCAGACCTCTTGAACAGAGCACTGTGCCCAGTGATGCCCCCAAGACATCCTGTTCCTTACACTCAGGGGTCACCTGGGCAGTCAGACACTGGACCTGCATGGGGTAACATGGGTGTGACTAGCCATCTGCATCAGTGAAGCAGGCTGACATTGGAAGTCAAAACAGGATGGCATTCTTGACAGAGCCTCACAGATGAAAGCAAAGTAGAATAACTAGACAGGCATCAACATGGAATAACAGAAAAGAGAAAATGATGCTTAGCAAAATAGGCTAAATATAACCAGATTGGCAAGGGGAAAAGTCATATATAGCCTCGGGTTATACCGAACAAATTCTAGGTTAAATATTTCTCAACCTTCTATAAGATTACAAACATTATTGATGGCAAGAAGTTAAAATGGACCATTTCAGTAGATTGGGATTCAGGAAAGAAGAGAATTGCTATGCAGAAACATAATCAAAAGCAAATACAATGCCTGCCAGAAGAAAATGCTTTTAGCATCTAAACAACAGTTGCAAATCAATATGAAAACTATTAATAGCCACAAGAAAATATGGAAAGGCACACACTCAGAAAAAGAGACAGAGGGCAGTGAACACGGGGCAAACCTTTGCACTTCTCAGGGGAGGTTTTGTGTAGCAAGAGTAATCCATGGTTTTAGTTCAAAATCACGAAACTAGACAAAATTTCCATTTCCTAATAAAATTACATTAGAAAAGAATCTTAAAATTATATCGTTAAATAAGCTAAGATAGAGGGGCAGCTTTACAGAGATAACTTGTGGGCAATCACCTGCACCAAAGCTGAATAGATTACAGCTCCGCCTAAGAGCCGGTCATGGTGACAGTCTTGTCCACAGAGCATATAGATAGAATCTATGCACAATGATGAATGGTCTTAATGGAGGCATATCTCAAAAACATATATAAAGTAGTGTGGTGGCTTGAATGAAAAGTTTCCCTTGTAAGCTCCTGGGTTCAAATGCTTGATGCCCAGAGGATGCATATTCAGGAAGATTATAAAACCTTAAGGAGGCGGAAGAGCGCCACTGGGGACATTCTTTAATGTTATTCACCCTCACCTTACTTCCTGCTCTCAATCTCTGTTTCTTGTGTCTAGATCAGCCAGCTTCTTCCTCCTACTATCATAACTTGACTGTTGTCATGTCTTCTTGCCATGATGAAAGGTACCGGTCTAGAAATAAACCTTGCCTTCCTTCCTTCCTTGTGTTGCTTTTGACAGGATATGTTAGTATCTAATACAAAAAGGAAACCTCATAACACACAAGGAAAAGAAACACTAACCCACCCATATGTATATGATATCTCGATTTGTGATTACCCAAGTGTGCATGTCAGGGTTAAAGAGATAGTTTGTAGGACTTGGATCTGTCCTTCCACCATTCAGGTCCCCAGAACCAAACAAAAGTCACCGGGCTTATTAGTAAGTTCCCTTACTTACTGAGCCATTTCATCAGCTCATCATTGTTATTTCCTAGCCTGATTTCCAGTGAGCATGGAGTAAAGAATATATGGAGCTAATACCATATATAAACTGATGGGATGGGGACACACCACACACACACACACACACACACACACACACACACACACACACACAGCTATTTAAGGTATCAACAGTATTAATTCTATATTGAGAGCAGTGTACACAAAACTCACAAGCCAAAGCAAATAACTAATCTTCCACTTCTAAATCAAGTTCCTTTGTTGCTGAATGATTTCCAAACAACCGTTGGCTGAGGAGATGACCCAATTGATAAAGTGTTTGCTTCAGAAGCATGAAGAGAAACAAACTAAACCCAAGAAAAGGCAGCAAGTGGACATTAATAAAGAACAGGAATGACTTCTAGGCATAAGCCAATCATATCTACTTTCCTTAGCTGATAGCAAAGGAAATTCAAGTCAAAAGTGATCCAAGGGTCACTGACTCCTCAACTATCCAATAGCTGATCTTCATAATGGGGTGCTTGGTGAAAAGTGGGCTTCTGTGTGAGTGCCCTGGCAGCAACCAACATGGCCAATCCAAGAGGTGAAAGTACTATTTGTAAGCACAGACAACAATTACTGAGAAGCTTTAAAACTATGGCGTTGATGCTGTAAACTGGTGGGAAAGCCCCATTCGTGGAAAGGAAGCTGCCTAACTTAAACGTATCTTCATACTACAGGGTGTGGCTATTCCAGACGATGAATGCAAAAGAGAGTTCCAAAGTTCCTGGACCCCAAGGAATAAAACAACGCATCACAATTTTTCTTACATTTGACATAAGAAGAAACAGCATTCTACTGAAATAAGCTGAAATGGAAGCCTGGTTAGATACCCGGGTGTCTGTCATTTGGGTGTATGTTGTGACAGATCGACTTTCTCTGCATGAAGAATGCCTGTCTCGGAAGCAGGAGCCCACCCTCCACTCTAACATAGAGCTGCTGTCCATCACTTGCATCCCGGATTTCACCTCAGCCTAGGGCTTGCACACTTGGGCACCCCAGTCCCAGACTCCCACTTGAAAGCTTGTGAAAAGAGAAAAATGTGCATTTGCACTCTCACAGTAACGATTAACAACATCTAAAGTCAGGGCTCCAGGGCTTCGGCTGAAGTGCAGAACAACTCCGCCATCTCAAAGACAGTGTGCCTGGCAGCTCGCATGACCAGACAAGCTCCATGGGCCCCTGCAGGCACTTTTCCTGCCTGCCAGGCACCAAGGCCCTGGCAATGACTCAGGGAGTGACTCAGATCCCATTCCTTGGCTTACAGCTACAAATCTGGATTCCTCAAGACATGAATGAGAACAACTTGTGAACCCTCAGCAAAACGCTTGTTTGGAGATGAGAAATGTGTAAAAGAATTCAACACCATCTACCATAGGTACTCTCTCCTTATGCCATTAGGAATCTAGAAACAGTATCTCCAAATTTCAGGTCGTGTCAGTACCTCTTAGACACTCATCTCTTTGCCTAACATGGAGGTAGAATGCTATATTAACTAGAAAGAAGAGGTTTGAGAATCGTTACTGACTGTGCACTTGAAGAATGACTTCAACATTTCATACCTGAGTGATTCGTTGAAGTTATTTAGCTCATCTGAGCCTAATTTTAACATACAGTTTTGAGATATTTAAGCAATCCCTGGGGGAAATGTGAAGTCAGGTGAGATCATAGATGCAAAACTCTTCAACGAGTGTCAAACATGCCTGTCTGGGCTCTCAAGCAAGTACATGCTGGCTTCTTACATGAGAACATTGATGATCACAGGCCGTTGGCAGCCTTGTATAACCTCAGCCTGGTCCCGTTCTGGTTAGAGTCTTCTTGCTGACCATGATTCTTCTAAGTTCCTGGCACTGTTGAGTATGTCACTAATAAGCATCACTTAGGGACCAGGTGGCCGTGCCTGTAGGAGCTTGTGGGTGTCTGGGCATAATACTTTTCTTTTACTTCGTTCTTTTGCTTGCTATGAGTCATAAGAACCTTAGCCTGGCACCTCCAGTTCTTACAGTAATACATCCTTGATGTGGATAATTGGTAAAGTATAAAGAATACAAGGCAGAGCCAATAACACAGACCTTTTACAGCTAAAAGCAATCCAAAGAAATGTCTCTTCAAACACTCAATGCTCCAAATGAGCCACATGAAGTAGAAAGGTGCAAAGACAGCCTCCACCTACCTACATCTTCATTTCACATGCCAACCAGCTGTCACACAGGACCTACAGATGCTGGATTCCATCACTCAGGCCACAGTCCTGGCTCTAGCCTGGGCCCCATGACTCTAGTAAGGTGCCTACATATGCAGAGACTGAAGTGCAATCAGACCCCTAGTCTCCGAAGCATGTTCCTTCTGTAACAAGCATCAGATAGTAAGAAGGACTAGAGCTTCCAGGTGGACCTAAGGAATCCTTCCAAGGAAAGGTTCCAGTCCCTTCCTCTAAGAAGCTTACGAGTCTTTGAGGGAATAATTAGCATGTGGTACAAGACTGACAGAGTCATCAGAAAACCTTTGGACGAAGATGTAGAACTCTCAGCTCCTCCTGCACCATGCCTGCCTGGATGCTGCCATTGCTCCCACCTTGATGGTACAGGACTGAACCTCTGAACCTGTAAGTCAGCACCAATTAAATGTTGTCTTTAATAAGACTTGCCTTGGTCATGATGACTGTTCACAACAAGAAAACTCTAATTAAGACAGGGTCACAGGGTTTTCCAAAGAGAGAGAAAAACACAAAGGCAGGTGCAGAGTTAAAAGCACAGTGTAGGCTGGTGCATAGCACGTCTCAGGACAAAGCGTGGTCCTCAGCCATAGGAAAGCCCATGTGGCAGAAAGGAAGAAAAGATAAGACACAACACTGAGGCAGATGACAAGTACATTGGGGACGTCTACCACGCTGTGTAGAGAAAGTAAGCTTTTCCCTCTGTGATACGGGGGGCACTTCATTCTCTACTCACAAGCTCATCTTACAAGTAAGACTCAGCAGACCAATGCCCCATGGGATATCTCCAAAATCTCTGGATGCCCATTCACACAGCCGACAAATTCAGAAGAGTACCAGAGGCCACAATAATCACTAAACAGCACACAGGGATTCTCAACTATACCGACTGCTCTGATCTGGTTCCCTCCCTCGTGGGCTGAGTTCAGGGGTGAGAAGCAGAACATACTCCTCTGCACCATGTACTAGAAACCAGTATAAACCAGAGACAGACTTCCAGGTTTAAGATCAAACCCAAAGGCTGTTGTCTCATTCAATGGGAATCTATCTAGAATGCAACTGCATTCTCTCTGGCCAAAGTCTCCCCCGTCCGCCCAGTGGAAGTGTGCCCAGGGTGTTCTAACAGGAAATGCCAAGCATGCTTTCAGCACCTGAAAACAACATAGAGCCAAGTTTTGAAACAAAGAAAAAGCAGAGAGAAAAGGAAAGGCTGACAGGTTAGTAAACTATAATTATTATATGGTGGTATTATCTGGAATGTATAAATATGAATTCAAATGATATGTATGAATCTCTGGTTTTTAACCACAAAAGCAACAAAAATATACTCAATGTAAACTTATAGACATATAAACAATATGGATAATACTTTTGAGAATATACATAGGGAGCAAAAGTATACAATATCACAGGGCTGTGAGCCAAGGGCACTCTCCCAAAAGCATGTCTAATTAGCTGATTTCTCAGTCTTCCCCCTAACTGACACTCCCTAACAGCAGAGGTTTTACAAGGAATGGTACCATCTGTGGAAATAGCTCAGTCAGTAAAGTACTTGCTGCACAAGAATGAGGATTTGAGTTCAACACCCAGTAAGTAAAGAGCCTGCTATCAGGGCTAGCTTAGCAGGTAAGAACACTGGCTGTTCTTCCAGAGGACTCAGATTTGCTTTCCAACACCCACATGGAGGCTTCACAACCATCTGTAACTCCAGTCCAAGAGGATCCAATACACTCTTCTGGCCTCTTTGGGCATAGTATATACATGATGCAGAGTCATGCATATAGGCAAAATACCCATAATGTAAAATAAAGGAGACTATAAATAAAGGAAAAGAAGCATTTTTAAACCAGATGTATGGGGATATCCCTGTAATCCCAAAACTCTACAAACAAAGACAGGTGGACCCCCTGGGGCTTGCTGGTCAGCCAGCCCACCTGAATCTATCATCATCTAGTCCAGGAGAGAAATCCTGTCTTAAAAGACAAGGTGTATACTTTCCAAAGAATGACGCAGAAGGTTAATCTCTGGACTCTACATGCATGCATGTGTTCTCTCTCTCTCTCTCTCTCTCTCTCTCTCTCTCTCTCTCTCTCTCTCTCTCTCTCTCTCTCTCCTCTCTTCTCTCTCTGTCTCTCTCTAGTCTCTCTTCAAGCATATGACTTCTCTGATATGCTGGATCTTTGCAGTCCAAATGTATGAAATTTTGTTTCATTAAATTTTAAGCAACAGAATTGCTTTTAAAGGTAAATTAATTACTGTGTAGGCTCTTTTTCCCCTAATTCAAACTTAAGAAACAAAATTGACCTCTTTGTTTTCCTCCAGATGAAATAACAAGCAGATTCTCTCAAAGAACTAACTTTTGTTTTTTAATAATTTAACTCTCTCTGCTATTGCCTTCAAAATATATCACTATTAATTTCTTAGCAATAGGAAAGATTTCTCTTCTTGGTATACAGACTCAAGAAACTCTAAATTATATCTTATATAATATATAGTCTATATATTAGGTAGGTAGGTAGGTAGGTAGGTAGGTAGGTAGGTAGATAGATAGATAGATAGATAGATAGATAGATAGATAGATAGAAAAGCAAAGAATAAATCATGGCTAAGCTACTCAGAAGACAGTACAAGTAAGTTTTATCTACATATAACTCATTATTCCTTATGAAAAGAAGAGAAATCTGAGTGTGGTAGTGTGTGCTTTTAATCCAGGCACTAGGAAGGCAGAGGCAGATGAATCTCTGCGAGTTGGAGGCCAGCCAGGTCTACGCAGTGAGTTCCTGCACATTCAGAGTCATGTAGTAAGACTTTGTTTAAAACAGCTGATCTAAAACAAATATGACAAAATTTGGGCTCTCTCCTAAGTCCTGTTGATTAGAATATAAATTTCTCAAAATGCTATTTCTTAAGAAATAGATTACATTCAAAGAAAGTGGAAAATAGAGGGTAGAAATTCATCATGAGTTTGACATGACCTTTGAAGGAAATACCCTGTCCAAGGGCTTACGGCAAACTGCGTTCTCAGCAAAGAAACATGGCGACTACTGGGTTAAATCTATAATGGCAGGTACATCGACAATTGCCTTTGCTCTTTTCAAGTCCAAGGTGCCAGGCAGAAATAAATCACCTTCACTGTCACACACCCCCACTGTTTGCTTGCAAGCCAAGTATATGATACATTTAAAAGAAGTAGCAGTCAACATCAGTTTTCATTTTTACTAATAAGAAAGCTTCTCTTAGGACCTATATCATCAGAAAACATGACCCTAATGACTGATGACTACAGGCCTGAAAAGACTGAAAGAGTGTCATTCCGTTTTCCCTGCCAGCCTTAAGTAAGCATCAGGGATTCAGGAGGCTGGGGAAACATCGAGTCATGAAGTGGGCTCTGTGTATTCACTATGGATGAAGGTCTCAGAGATGAAAAGTCACATCTTCAAATTTCCTATATAGATCACTTCTGTTCTTATATCTTTAGAGGACAAAGTTCTAAAGATGAGTATTCTCACACACAGGAGCAGACATGTAAGTCGTACAGCACATATATTCACTGATTTGGGCACAGGCAGTCATCCCCAGGAAGGGAGGTAGACATGCAACAATGAAAAATAAGACCACCTCTTCCTTATGATGTAAATGGGGTAAAGAGATTTTAAATCCACAAAAATCATTTTAGATGGTAGTTCTACACAAGATCTCTTCTTGTTGAGCTGGTGAAGGAAAGAGACCCATCCTGAAGAGGAGAGGTTCTTTCTAAGGAGGGGGCCACCAAGAAGAGGCCATAGAAGGGTATGTCTAGAGAAGAGGATGTTGAGGAGGAGGGTGCAGCTCTAAGTGCATTCTAGAAAATGCAGAGTCTGTGTTCACAGCAGAAAGGGTAGAGGGGATAGATCATGCATCAGACCCCAAGATAAGCTTGCATCTGATGGCTACCCAGCTGGGGATGGCAATTTTACATGACTGGCTTGCCTGCACTATAGAAACAGAACGGAGGAAGGCAATAGCCAGAGTGAGAAAACCAGTAAGCTAAGAGGCTGCTTCAACAGTGTAGGTAAAGAATTGTGCTGAGGTGGACAATGTGGTTTTGGAGAATAGATCCATTGCTTTCCTGATGAGCATTTCTGAACACTTACTGTGAACCAAGCACAGATGCTGCAAGCAGTGAGACCAACAGACTTCTTTGTCCTGATAAACACTTCCACATAGTCATAAAACACTGGGTGAAAGATAGAATGAAGACAATAAAGTTTGTCGATAGAAAGATTGGTGAGAACACAGTTTACAGCCTACGCCACCTCCAAATCACAGTCAAGAATGGTTGGGTTGCTTCAGCCTTATTTGTTTGTTTTGTCTTTTTAATCAAACCTCTAATTGAAAAGAAGGTACTGGGAAGCAGAGGAGAAAGCTGAACCAATTCCAGGCAAATCTAAATCAAATCCATGAGAATTGTTTACATATAACACTAAAGACTCAGAAATAAGCGCTGCGTGTCAAATCCTCGGTAGAGCCCTTGCCTAGTGATGTTGGCTGGTTTTATGCCAACTTGACACAAGCTGGAGTCATTATGGAAGTGAAAACCTGGATTCAGAAAATGCTCACACAAAACTGGCCTATGGGCAAGGTTGTGGTATGGTGCATTTTCTTGACTGCCCAACACACTGTGGGTGCTGCCATCTCTAAGCTTGTGGTCCTAGGTGCCATGAATCAGGCTGAGTAAGCCATAAAAAGCAAGCCAGTAAGCAGCCCTCCTCCATGGTTTCTACTTCAGTCCCTGCCTCCAGGTTCCTGCCTTGAATTCCTGCCCTAATTTCCTTCAATAATGAACTTAGGTACAGGACTATAAACTGAAATAAATCATATCTTTCCCAAGTTGCTTTTGGTCATGGTATTTATATCACAGCAACAGAAACTCTAATTAAAACATGTGTGAGTCCCAACACCTCAAGAGAATAACATTTTTTTTAAATAAGAAGTGAAGGGATAGGCACAAACAGGTCTATAATTTTTACAAATAGTGCTGTTTTCCAAAACAGAGGCTGAGGAAGAGAAAATACCTATAAGAGTCTTCAAGATAGGTGGAGACTTTGGACAAAATAAATTTGAGTCCCTGTGAAGCATTTACAAGGTGTGAATGTGGAAGTTATCAGAGATCTGAGGCACAAATCAGAGAAAACCTGAACAGAAACAGTAAGTGAACCCATGGGATCGGTTAGATCCACCCAAGTGACTTGTGAAACATGAGACAAGAAAAGGGACTAGAATAGAGTGCTGAAATCCTACACAATTTATAGGGAGAAAGAGGTAATAGAAACACCAGAAGATATTTGATATGGACTGACCCCCCCCCAAATTAACCTATGCTGAAATCTTACTCCTAGAACTGTATTTGGGAATAAAACTTCTAAGAAAGTGGCTGACATAGGATGGGGTCATAATGGTGGGGTGTTTATCAAATAGGTATGTTGCCCTAATATGATGAGAAACCCAAGGCTGGCGATATATCTCGGTTGATAAGCTGCTCGCCTACCATCCTTGAGGTCCTGGATTCAATCCCTAGCACCAGATCCCTGGCCATACACTGTCTCAAGAAACACAAAGAAAAGCCAAGCAAACTTAGGGCAATAACTCATTGGGAGGCAAAAGGAATGTCATAAGTTTGAAGTTGCCCTGGTCTAGGTAGGAAGCTCCCACTCTGCCTGGACTAGAGACAGACACTTGTTTTCCCACCCTCTCTTCATATCTAACATGGGTCATGGACTTATACGTAGTTTCCGAATAAAGCATGACCTATAGACCTCCACATGGCTTCTGGAATCAGCACATGCCACAGGCTTCAGAATGGCAGTGCAGACCACAGACATCAACACAACCCTCTGCCACTGCTGGGACAAAGATACTATCATAGATCTTGATGGCAGCACTGGCCACAAGTATCAACATGGCCTCAGGTAGGAGTAGCACAGGCTGTTCACATCAACATGGCCCTTGGTCGCAGCACAGCCCACAGGCATACTTTCACGTGGCTTTCAGTGGTAAGTGGGCCAGAGATATCAACTCAGCCTTTGGCTGCAGTAGCACCACTGCATTTCTCTTCACTAAAATGTTTGAGCAAATAATCTCTATCTGTGCTTATAATGTCAGCACATCCCACACATGTAACGCTCTTGGGCACAGTGTCAAAAATGGGGCTAAGAAAAAAATGATATAAAGTAATTAAATGAGTAATGCATTTTACAGCTCAAGTATAATCCTGTTGATTCTGTATGATTCCATAGTCACACTGATGTGGGCATTAGGCCCAAGACAGAATTTTACTGAGAATTGCTATAATATAAAGGCAGAAGAAGAAAGAAGGAAAGAAAGAGAGAGAGAGAGAGAGAGAGAGAGAGAGAGAGAAAAGAAAGAAAGAAAGAAAGAAAGAAAGAAAGAAAGAAAAAAGAAAGGAAGGAAGGAAGGAAGGAAGGAAGGGAGAGAGAGAGAGAAAGAGAGACAGAGAGAAAGAAGGAAAGAAGGAAAAAAGAAGTGAACAAGAAACATCAACACTCTAGAGTATATCAGCAGCAATAATGGGACTCAGTGGTTTTTGTTTTGTTTTTAAAGATGAGGGTATGAATAGTGGGATAAAATTCTCAAATAAACGATTTGCAAGTTTTTGTTGTTTGTTTTTAAGAGTCCACACATACTTAGGAAGTCAGGAAAGCTAGGTTTTGACTATACAGGATCTGCTGGTCACATATCTCTAAAAATGGAAGTGAGCAAAGCCCCAGAGGTGGGGCTGACATGACCCTCACCTGTATCTCAAAATCAGATTTTACTGTCACAAACGCACGTCCATATCTCACATGCTGTGACTGCCTTTCTACTAATGTTGGTTTGCCAAGTTGCAACAGAGACTTTGTGGCTTCAAAAGTCTCAGTGTTTCTGAATGTGTGTTTTACAGACGTTTACTGGCCCTTGACCTAAATAAACTGCCAAAGGGGCTGCCACTCTACAGACGGTCCTAAAACAGGCGCAGCACAGGCAGGATCCTATGATTACTAACAACGGCTCCTCCCTTCATTCCCTTGCCATCACTATACAGTTTGCCTTAACAAACAATGAAAGCTGGAGACAGGAAGTAAATATATAAAAACTACCATGAGAATTAATACAACTGCCCTTTACCAAAAATGCGGAGGGCCTTCTGCTTGTGGCTGAAAACTGAAGCCAATGCCTTGTACGCCTTAAGCATGCCCTCAGTCTTTGAGTCACAACTACAGACCTTGTTCAGAAGCTGTTCTAGTTTCCTTCCCTGCTTATGATAAAACACTCACCAAGGCCAACGTGGAGAGAAAAGGGTTTATTTGGGTTCTAGGCCATCATCAAGGAATCCGGGTCAGAAACTCAGTAGAGGCCATGGAGGGATGCTGCTGACTGGCTTACTCCCCATGCCCCGCTCAGCCTGCTTCCTTAGAAGACTCAGGAGTCCTTCCCCTAAGGGTGGAGCTGCCCACACTAGCCTGGGCCCTTCCACGAGGATCACAATCAATCAACAAACTGCCACCACAGTCTTTCCTACAGCCCAGCCTAGTGGAATCAATTAAGGTCTCTCTCCTCAGCTGACTCTAGCTTGTGTCAAGTTCACAAAAACTATCCAGCACACGTTGAAAATATGTGGGAATAAATGCCATAGATTCTCCCTCCTTAACAGGCTAAAGCGGAAGGAGACTTGACAGAGACCCGCGGTAAGAGTCTGAGGCTTTCTCATTTTCATAGGAAGAAATAACGAAAAACGTGCTCCTTCTGTCTGCTGCTCTTCCCACACTTTGTCCATTTTTACATAGAATACAACGCTCAATCCTTTCCATCAAGTTAAAACAGCCTCTCATAAACTTCCACTGAAGTCCCAGCTAGCTGCCACATCTCGGCCATGTCACCTGGTCCCATTTCTCCTCGCTCACTGCAGCCAACGCCCAGCCTCCCTTCCAGCCTCACTGCACCTGCACAGAAACTGGCAAGACTGTAAATCTGTGTGGCCGTGTACACGAGGGCACGATAGGAAAGCTGGCCAATAGGAATCACTTCCTGCTGTTCGTTGACCAATCAACAGTCATTGCAAATAGAGACCTACACCCTGCTAATGACGACAAAGCATCAGTCCTCACAAGGCCTCTGGTAGGAAAAATCAATTCTTGTCTTACAGACGTAAAGCGTTCACTGAAATGTATTTTCAACAGGAAACTATAATGCAACTTTTAAGGTTGCTATTTTTTCTTTTTAATCCGGATGTCTACTTGCTTTAGAGGGTCATTGCATCTCCTGTGTTTTATTTACCAATGGGGAGAAATAGAATAGGGCCCTTCTGTGCTGCGGTTCATGGTGGAGATCACTGTGTGAGCGTTCGGTGGGACAGTGTCATCACACAAATGTAAGGTCGCATTTTCATGACTGGTCTGCCTTGTTACAACTGGCGAACAGCCCTCCTGGCTAATGTGACATGCTTCTCCAATTGGCTCTCCTGTCAACCCAGCTGAAGAATCAAAAGTGATTGTGACACTTAAGCTTTCTAGTGTCAGTAGATGGGTTAACTGCTCATTGTAGCCAAAAATGGTCTCACCAACGGCTATGCTACAGAAGAGACAAGGTGAGTCAGAGAGACTGCTTCGCATTAATCAAACTCATTGTCTGAGAGGATCTGAAAACGATGGTTATACACAAATGAAAAATAAAAGGTATAATGCCAGTCTGGTTTTATATATTTCTGAAACAGGTAACAGTTTAATACTTAAATATGAATATTATTGCTTTCTCTATTTTTCAGATAAAAAGTGAGATAATTTTACTTATACCTACCACTTTCCTTATGAATTTTATTAAAATGTTAGTTCAAAAAATACTAATGACCTGACACTTGATTTACTAAAAGGTTCTTTGTGTGAAGATTAAGTACCATTAATGCAAATATCTAACCCCCGAAAATGGTTTAAAATTTGAAATCTCTTGAACACAGCCACAGTAAGACAACTGAGAAATTCCACACAAGCCTCTACTGATGGATCAAATGCAACACACTATATTAATCAAAATGCAACACACTATATTAGTCTGCTTTCTAGTTTCGTGATATATACCATAACCAAAGGCAACGTATGGAAAAAAGTTTGTTTGAGCTTACATTCCCACCTCACTCTGTCACTGAGGGGAGTGGGACAAACTCTGAAGCAGAGACCATGAGGAACACCGTTGACCAGCTTGATTTCTGTGGCTTATTAACATTGGTTTTTATAAGACCCAGGACCACCTGCTCGGCGATGGCGTCACTCACACTAGGCTGGGTCCTTTCACATCAATCATTCATCAAAAAACATACTCCCACAAACTTGCCTACAAGTCAACCTAATGGAGGGATGGAGGTAATTCTTCACTGACTTTCTTTCCAGTTATGTCTGAATTGTATCAGGTTGGCAAAAAAGAAAGAAAGAAAGAAAGAAAGAAAGAAAGAAAGAAAGAAAGAAAGAAAGAAGGAAGGAAGGAAAGAAAGAAAACCGAAAAGCAAAACAAACAAACAAACAAAAACCTAACCAGTGCATCCAATAAGGATATTGTATAAGATTACTTTTCTCTGGGTTCTATATAACACAATTTTGTGTTTAGATTTGTGTTCCTCCCCCCAAGATACCGCATTAGGTATATGCAGATATTCCAGAATACCTCCCTGAAAATATTTCATTTCCTAAGATTTTCAGAAAAGTATTATTTAACCCTAGGAGAATCTTTTATATATTTCTTATCCACCTCAACATTTTAATTTAAATAAGATTTATCTCCGTTTTTGTATCCCGAATCATCTATGATGACATCGAGGAACCAAATGTAATTAGCTATAATGAAGCCAAGCATAGGCAAAGAGAAAGCGTAGAAAGGCAAAGAAAGGGACTTGTTTGTCAGTTATTTCTGGCCTCTCTCAACCTACTCTTTATCCTTCTTCCTCAAGTGTTATCAGTTGGCTTATGCTGCCCCCAATTTCACATGTTCAACTTGTCTTATCTTTCTAACCTAGAGAAGACCCAATGACTGGGGTAAGGCTAATTCAGGCAGGTCTATAACCAGTATCATGTGCAAGAAGCAGTGATTACAGAAATGACTGGGGCACAGTGAGAACTCCAGGAAGTAGATTAGTGTTGCCCTGCTGCCCATATCAGACACCATCAGAGCTGTTTTTTTTTTTTTTTTACTAATAAAGAACTTGGTTTCAACATCCTTTTCAACACTGCTCCAAAAAGCTATTACAAACAAATCAGAATTAGCCTCTGGCTTAAGATGGATTGGATTAGAAAGGCTGACATTATACTTTTGACCCTTTAGGTCTAAGGGTTGTGTTTGTTTGTTTTATTTTTGCCTCTCGTTTCATTTAAGATCTCATTGTTTTTGTCAATGACAAACTATTTTTTAAGAGTCTCTCTAGGAAGTGGGATCAATATTCAAAGACAGAGCTAGATGTCTGCTTGTCTGTGAATTTATTTCACATTTATTTATGACCAACAGAGTTTTAGAACTAGTCAGAAGGACCCTAATTATCTGGGGCACTGGAGACAGGTCAAGTCTAGACTGGACACACCCGAAGAGAGATGTCACTGACAGTCCTCCTGAATCAAAAGCATTTGGTGTGTGAACATAATTAGCCATGGCCACAAGCTACCTAGGCAAATGGTTTCTCTAAGACATCTGCTTCTTACAGCTCAGTTTTCCAGCCACAGAAAGCATCTCCTCTTACCAGTCCTGAGTTACAGCTCAGGTAAGGGGTGCAAGCCTTAAGACATTCAGAAGCACCGATTGAGCACACTTCAGGGCACTCACCTCCTGAGAGAACCCCAGGATAATACTACTTACCTCCTGACGGGGTGAGTCTATTAGTTTTCTATAACAGCCACTGACTTAGCTTAAGGTCAGCCATATTTCTTACCTTCCTGCCTTTGAGTCACACACTGAGATGGGCTTCAGTGGGGTAAGTTCATGGCACCTAGGAAGAGCAGTTCTCCCTTTTGGGAGCTCCACTGAAAAATTATTTTCCAGCTCCCAGAAACAAACCATAGCCTTTCCTCGAGTCTGCCTGTCCCCACCTTCAAAACCAGCAAATTGGGACCTCTCTCTCCCCCTCCCTTCCTCTCATTCTACCTCCCTTTCTCACCTTGTGGGATAGGCTCTCTGTTGTTGAGGTTCTGTGATTATAGTGGCCCCACCCAGGAGCTCCAGCATCTTCCTCACTTTCCAGATCTTTATCTTTATCCCGGCTTTAAACATTTTCTTTCTTTCTTTCTTTCTTTCTTTCTTTCTTTCTTTCTTTTTTTTTTTTTTTTTTTGTAATTTAAGGTAACAATACTCAGTCTCTATCATTTAGGTAAAGAGTATCTTGGAGTGGTCATTTTTCTACTGCCCCAGTGATTAACCTTGCAAGATGGCAAAATGACTACATTCTAAAGATTCTTCAGTCATAATTCACACAGGTATGTGTTAAAAATTCTAAAATACAGCATTTTTACAAATTATGGCTACTGAAGGGCAATACACACATACTTGTTTCTCTCTTCTAAACACACAAATGAGTACATTTGCCAAGACAAGCCAATTACACAGAAAAAAAGAGCCGGTAAGATGGACAAATGGTGTGTGGAAAGAAACAGAAGAGAACACTAACAAATCTACTGCTTTGTCTCAGGGCAGATGAGAGGCTTACAGTGTTGCCAACCACTGTACTGCTGTGTTTGAAATCCGGGTTGACTCTTGGTGCAGTGCTATCAAAGTCAGACAACTGTCCCTCTGCCATCTGTCCTTGTTATTTATATAGCCTCTGTGTAGTGCCCTCAGCTAGAGGTTTGCTTTCAGCATGGCATGCAAAAACCAAGCTGTCCCATGCAGTTCAGATTCTGAATGTAAGGCCTAGGCACATTTGCTTATAGCAACTTAGGTGTGTGTCAAATAAACTGTATCATTAAGTACTAAGAATATTTTGGTTTCTTTGTATTTCCTCTGCCTAAACCACAGTACTGTACAGTACTTCCTGTAAAATAATCACTTTTTTTTCTCAGAATGGGGACATTTGTCAGGTGCAGTGCTACATTGTCTTGAAACTTTTACTGCATCTCCTTCAGTTTCATGTTTTACTCAAAGTTAAATAGATGCTTTAAAGGGTATCTTTATGTTATCGAGGATTGTGCAGTGACTAAAATAAATACTAGGCATCTTTATGTTGTCAAGGACTATACAGTGATTAAAATAGATACCAAAAGTTAACCTACTTTACTCAGAGAAAGCAGAGGTCTTTCACACCATTCTTGGAACTGTTTTGGTCAGAAGAATATCAGCGTCGAGATATCTGCTACTCCACACACCCATGCATCTTTAACTTTATGTGAAAACCTCAGAGGTAGACTGCACAGAAGCAGCCTGTCCGATACCCACACCACAACTCTAAACCCAAAGACAGACATTCTCTCTCCAAATGAACAGCTTGCTTTCCTGATGCTCATGGCTTTAGGATTAACCAGTGCTGGAACTTGGTTCCTTTCAACTTTTAACACTAAGTGGCCTTTCCATGCCATGGCCACAAAAGACAACCGAGGAAGACAGGTTCCTTAAATTAGGGATTTCTCAAGCATGAGGCCACTCTTTATTTTGTAACTCATTTCTTTAAGGAGTCTAAGCAAACTGGTCCACAGGAAGGAAGGCTTATTTTGTATATAAGATGTATCTTGATTGATTCAAAACTAATTTGTTATTCCAATACTAGATATCATAATTTCCTCAAAAATTTTTACTCAGGACAAGAAAAGATATGACACGGGGTCCAATCACCAAACTTCTAAAACAATCTTGCTAAAATAATAAATCAATGATAGAATTGAGGGTTTAGAATATAGTGTTCATGTAATCTGAAAATAAAATATAAGGATTTTTCGATACTATGCTTTAGTTTGTAAATGTGAATATATAAGAACATGATTCAAAAGTTACACAAGAAATCTAAAATACCCAAATAAAACCAACTTAAAACTGTCTTGGAATTACCTCAGATGGAATTCAGAGAATTGTTCCTCTTTAGTATAGCAAGAGACAACAAAAGGAGTTCGAAATGACAGGGTAAAATGACCAAGGGTGAATACAATTTTACATATATAAAAGGTTTAGTAATTTAAAATGATCCCTGCATATACGTTGCAATGTAAATTCTCAATATTGTCTAGTCAGAATGGTCTTTCCTTCTCTCTCATAACAGCTCATGTCACATGAAGCTTGCTCTCTCCGTCCTTTGTTTTCTGTCCTTCCATTTTCACTCTCTTCACTTGTGCACCTAGATAAAGTCTCCCCTACCCACTTCAAAGTATATTTCACCCACAGGAACAATGTAAGCTTGTTAGAAGTGGACCTTAAATCTGCTGTGTTTTTTAAGATATCCTGGCTTTCAAGATATTTTCTTATATAGTTGTAGCCAGAACAACCACCAGAACTTAGACCAAATGAAGGTAACCAGTTCTGATGAATTTGGAGAAAAGCTGCGGTAACTGGAAAGTCCCATAACCAATCACCAATGCAGAACCAAAGGGGAGGACTCACGTGTGACATTATTCAGCCCACCAGAGCTTACTAAATTGGATCACAAAGTTGGTCTAAAGCCAGATGAAATTTATCTAGATGGAAAGGAAAGTAGGTCTTGTATGCAAATGACCATGAAAGGGAGGTGAAGAAAGACAAGAGACTGGCAGCCATGGAATTGACAAGCTAAAACAGCCTCAGTCCTTCTTAGAAGGGAGAACAAAATACTCACAGAGAAAATACAGGGACAAATAGAAGAGGAGAGACTTAAGAAAAGATCATTCAGAAGCTGCCTCACCTGGGGATCCATCTCATATGCAGTCACCAAACTTAAGCACTGTTGCTGATGCCAAGTAGTGCTTACTGGCAGGAACCTGATATGGATGTCTCCTCAGAGGCTCTGCCAGAGCCATGCTGATACAGTTGAGGATGCCTGCAGCTAACCATCAGACAGAGCACAGGGACCTCAATGGAGGAGCTAGAGAAAGGACTGAAGGAGCTGAAAGGGTTTGCAACCCCATGAAAAGAACAACAATACCAACCAACCAAAGTCTCCAGAGCTCCCAGTGACTAAACCACTAACCAGTGAGTTCGCATGGAAAGACCCATGGCTCCAGGTGCATATGCAGCAGAGGATGGCGTTCTCTGGCATCAATGGAAGGAGAGGCCTTTGGTCCAGCAAAGGCTCGTTTTCCCAGTGTAGGGGAATGCCAAGGCACTGAGGTAGAAGTGGGTGGTTGGGAATGGGAGCATCTTTATGGAAGCAAGGGGAGGGAGGAAATGGGAATAAGGGAAAAGGGGTATACTATTTGAAATGTAAATATAGAGAATATCCAATAAAAAATGATTTTTTTAAAGTATAAATACTAATGGCCCTGACAACACACAATTTATTCTTGCGACTCAAAAACTAGTGGATTATAAAGAAGAAAGGTTGACATACTACCCTCAGGAAGCTGGGGCGGGAAGATTGTCCTGAGTTGGCAACAAGCCTGGGTTACAATGCGTATACAAAGACAGGAAGGAAGGAAGAAAAGAAGGAAGGAATTACAAAGTATATTTAAGTGAACTAGAATGTATGCAAAACAAATAGAACATATAGGTTGGTACCTGGATGCAGTCAATGCTGGAGAAAAAGACGTTCATACTTTCATTAGTATATCAAATTGTTCAACTCTATGTACAAATACATCAACTGTTTTTCAGGCCAACAAGATATTTTCATTTGGGTTTATTAGTAACCAAAAATTATCAGCCGATAAGGCGGAGAGCCTCTTGGAACAATATCTTGATAAAATGTGAAACCATCTAAAGAGCCCTCTTCAAATCCAAAATTCTGTTTTCTACACTCCATTCTGAAAACTAACTTTAAAGGAATTCATTTAAATTTCTGACTGTTTACTGGATAACACAAAGGACCAGCCAACTGTCCTCGTCTCATTCTCTTTACTGAGCCAACAGCTTCCAGAGCAGAGCTGCCATAACTGCTCAAAGGTGGCCACATGAACGAAGACCACCGCGGTAGTATTCCGGTTTGTGCATTTGAGACGTTCACCATGAAAGGATTTCCGAAAGACCGACACAATGCTGGGGCGTTGGTGAGAGACATTCAGACTGTGTTTAGCATCTAGAAAATCAGTGATGAACATAGAGAGAGGTGTGGATATCAGGCACTCCATTTTCATGAGAAAGATCTACAACCAGCTAGCAAGAGTGCAAACAACAGACAGAGCCACTGGGTAAGCTTCTCCTACCTGCTTTTGGTAACTGTAACTCAGACAAACGTTCCACAGTGAAAACCTGTAGATCTACTGATAGTCATGTTCCTCCCATAGGAGGAACACACATCAAGAACTACTGATGGTCATGTTCCTCCCATGAGGAGGACTGTACATCAAGATGGACTGATAGCTGTGCTCCTCCCATGAAGGATATAGTAAATGAAGAAAACCAAAAGCTTCAGAGAAAGGGGAGAGATATAAGATGCGGGGAATAATGTTACATCTGGGATTCCAATGGTTCCTTCACCCTGCTCCCTCCGAAAGCTTCACTGTTCCAAATCTGGAAGATACCAAGAATAGCAAATTCTCCACACTGTGGCCGGCACAGTGTCAGCTCTACAGTCATCATTAAGCTTGGAGCTCTGAAATGAGGCTGCCAGGATCCAAGTCCTGGCTCTAACACGTGCTGCCCACAGCCTGAGCACGCTGATCATAGTCCCACTGCACCCCACTTTTCTCAAGTGTAAACTGAGAGTGAAAAATAATGCTATGCCCACTATAGGCATTAGTAGACTCTGACTGCATCCATGAGGCCCCCAGCACAGTACATCCACATACAGCCAGAGCCCAGTGAAGAGCAAGCATCATCTGTACCAGAGCCGGCCCAAACATTTCTATCATCTACAGCTCTGAGGCAGCACTAACCCAATGTAAGTTTACATTACTTTCATAGTAACAGTTGTTTGGTGTAGGGAGAAAAATGTGCATACATATTTTATAAGAATAAGGCTTAATCCATTAGCAATCTGCCAGAAATGAATAAGAAGTTACCCTGAAACTCCTTCTCTAACAAAGAGCTTCCTAAGGGATGGGGCATAGAAAGCTGGGACTTGTGCCATATTGTCTGTACCAACTCCTCCATTCAGCATCATCCCATGTGCATGTCCGGACTAAGGCCAGACAATGAGTACTCATTGTTGGCTAGTGAAGCATTGTAGACACTCGGGGATTAAACATAAGCCTAACAGAAAGAGGAGGTCTTGACTGTGGAGGTTCAAAGAAAAGGATTCTTCCTGGAGAGGAAGAAAAGGCACCAGCACAGTGGAGGAAGGAGAGTGGGAACCCAGGATTCGTGATGGAACTTCCTGACCAAAGGTTCTACCTTGACCACTTCTTTTCTATCTTTGAACTTACAGAACCAGAAGTTCTATCACTTTAAGACATTTATCCTCAACAGATATGTTCTTTCCCATAATCTATAGACACCTATTACAGTTCACCACATTTACATTTCCTGTGGATTGCTGCATGGAGAGAAAGTGAGCTGTAGCCCAAGGCGAACACGCCCTCAGCTCTACCCTACATAGAAATGGGACTGGACAGGAGGTACTGGCTGTCCTGTAGTCAAGATGCTGATCAGCGGCAAAAAGCCATAGGCAGCATCCAATGTGCGAGTTGGCACTGGGTATACAGTAAGGAAGAAGTACAAAAACCCACAGCCACAGGAAATCGACTACAGCTCCCACTCCTAAGGGAAGGAGATGTGAGAAAGGAGGGAAAGGAGAACATCCCCATCCTTCAGCATCAAGTGGCCTTGAATAGGTTCCACGTGGCCTGCCTGAATTCATAAGCACTGGGGCTGAGGGCTGTTTTGTTTTCGATAGTGAATTTCCATTTTACCTTTAACCTATGTTTTAGCCTATTGACTTGGGAAGCTTCTGTTCATTTTAAACATATACAGAGAAGAAGAATGGTTTCATCTCTATTGGCAAGAGAAAATAAAACCAGCACATACATTGCACTGGCTCTTGGTAAGAGCGCTTTAAAAACACAGGAAGTCAAGAGGAAGCAAGCACTCACTCCCACAGGATGCTGGCCCAAAGGGAACAGGCTGTGAAGATTAATTCCTGCTATGTCAGGATGTGGCCGGAAATAAACAGATAGCACACGGAACGTTTTAAACCTATCTTCTGTCTGCATTGGGCAGCATCAGCTAAGCTTCACTGAGGACATGTAATCTCCCCCATTTTAAAAACCTTACCATCAATCCAATACAGAGCAGCTTCTTAAATATACTATTTAGGGTAGAAAGACATGGATTCCCTTTTGCTATTTTGTGGCTTTATATAAATGACTTCAGGTTTTAGGAGCTACAACCACATGTAAGTATAATTCTCAATTTCGATTACATTACAGACTTTTTCTAAATCATTCTCCCAGAAATGGCCAATTCCTGGAAAGGCAATGCCAGTGAGGCACAGATGAGGTTCTACTCTGCACAAGTCAGGGTTGAGCACAATCAGCAGGGGTGGGCGTTGCTTGTTTAAATGGGTGACCCGGACCCAGGCCTTTAGGACAGATTTCCAGATGAAGTGAGCAGGAAGTGTCATTTCCCATTTAAAATGATAAAACTCCTCACTGCTTGCTTCTCTTTTTCGTTTTCTATTCCTTCATAAGCATTTTTGACCTTCCAGAAGCAAATGTAAAGCAGCTTTGCACACGTCCTGCAAAGGGGCTCTCTGATATCGTCTTATATTCACAGTTTTCAAGAAAAAAAAAATGTTTCTCCAGAAAACTCTTTACTTCAAATTAGGACACTTTCCTGAGTACCCCGGTCTGACACTTCACCCTGCTTTTTGAGGTTCACACTGGATCCCACTGGATAGCTGCAATCCAGTGATCACACAGGAGGCTCTGGTTAGTCTGTGGGCCACACAACACCAAGTGATGGATCTGGACAAGAGGGAGAGGCAGTTACTGCAGGGAAGGGCAGATGGTAGGCATGGGGACACATGAGAACTGGGGGAAGGGTAGGCATGGGAACACATGAGAGCTAGGGGAAGGGTAGGCATGGGAACACATGAGAGCTGGGGGAAGGGTAGGCATGGGAACACATGAGAGCTAGGGGAAGGGTAGGCATGGGGACACATGAGAACTGGGGGAAGGGTAGGCATGGGGACACATGAGAACTGGGGGATGGGTAGGCATGGGGACACATGAGAACTGGGGGATGGGTAGGCATGGGGACACATGAGAGCTGGGGGAAGGGGTAGGCATGGGGACACATGAGAGCTGGGGGATGGGTAGGCATGGGAACACATGAGAGCTGGGGGAAGGGTAGGCATGGGGACACATGAGAGCTGGGGGAAGGGTAGGCATGGGGACACATGAGAGCTGGGGGGAAGGGCGATGGTAGGCATGGGGACACATGAGAGCTGGGGGAAGGGCGATGGTAGGCATGGGGACACATGAGAGCTGTGAGGCGAGCAGCAAAGATTCAAATACATCAATTTAGAAATGAGAAAAATGTGTTTCTGCTTAATGAAAAATTATTTGCTACATATAATTTACTAAAAAAAAATAGACAGGAAAAAAGATAAAATAAAAACCACATCTACTCTAGCCACTATAAATATAAACCACAAAGGCTCAGTTGTATGTGGCTGTAATCCCTGAGATAGGAGAGTTACAAGCCAAAGGATAGCCTGGGCTACAAAGTGAAAGCCCACCTCAAAAGAAAGAAAGAAAAACACACATATACATACTATACACATATTTACACACACACACACACACACACACACACACACAGGGCAGGGTATGCACATGGAGGGAGGGACAAGAACATTTTGGAAACACTTCCTTCAGTTCTTCTATGTACATAGAAACATAAGAAAACATCAGAATCCGTCCACTGCTTTGCAACCTATTTTCACTAATCTATTATAGGCTATTTTTAAAGAGAAGGTTTATGCCACTCTATTCCTCTTTGTAAAATATTTAAACAGCTGCAGAAGTCTCCAGGCTACATATCTTTGAAAACTCATTTAGGCAACTTCTCTCTAGTGGGTGGCTATTTGAGTTACTATCTTTTATTACAAATTATTAAATTAACATTGCATCTCTCAGCTGGTATCTGGGTGAGACGTTAGGAGTATTTATTTCCTTAGAGAAACCCTGAAGGTAACAGGACAGAACAGAAGAAGAAAATTAAAGAGACATTGGAAAGGAAGAAAGCCCCTCACCCCTGCCGGCTGACAACCCAGACTCTCAAGTAGACATGGATTGTTTAAACAGTAAAGTAAGCTTTAAGCTTGTGACCTCTGACCTTCATCTTAAAACCTATACATCTGTAGTGTTGCTCATAAACCACCTTAAAATCTCGTTCGCTTTTTTAAAAAACCTTTTAAGAATGCAAAGATGCATAGCAAACATTTTGCCTTAATCTTTGAAATCTTTTGACCAAGGCTACTTCAATGGGCACAAAGACCTTATCCATGGCTTCCACTAGACACTTAAATACGACATCCTCTATTGAGCCAGGTCCCACTCTTCCTTTGGGTGTATGAAAATGTCCTTCATCTCCTGTTTGTCTCTCCCTCTATCCCCCTCCTCTGGCTTTTCCCACACCCCTTTGATTTTGCTAAAGACAATGTTACAGACTTTTCTTAGCAATTCTAACTTTACTTTCACTAACCTGTATTTTTTTTTCTCGGCCCTCAGTAGAGGATTTTATTAGAAGCCTCTATAAAGTGCCCTACAGTTGACATTTCCTGCTGTTACAGAGAGTATGACTGGATGAAGTCAGCCATAAAGGGTTTCAAGGATTTGGACATAACACCTATCTTACAGAAAGTAGTTTGTGCGGACCACTTTCAAAAATATATTTAACTACACAAGCACCAACAATGCCCTTTGCCTTTATCAAGTCTCATCTCCATTTCAAACAACAGCCTTTTAGATATGACAAAGATTAAACTTGCAGGAATTTTGATTTGTACTAATTTTTGCTATAATTATGAGCAGTTGTAAATACATTGCTCGGCAACTGATATTAATGAATATATTGATGCCCATGCCCATACAGGGGGTGGGTATTAGAGGTGAGAACAGCCAGCTTTGAGTGCTATCCTTTGGAGGCTTGTGTCTTGATGTAGGAGAGAAACAGCTGAGGATGTGCACTCTGGAATCTGATATTGTTTAAACCAGACCCACCTCTTACAACCCAAGGTACTATGGAAAGTTACCTGACCATTATCTGTAAAATCTGAGAAAACTGTACAATAACTAGGAGAAGTAAATATAATCATCTGCTTCATGGGTGTGTGTGTGTGTGTGTGTGTGTGTGTGTGTGTGTGTGTGTGTGTGTTGTGAGCACTCCCTCCCTTTAACTAGTTATATTCTCCAAATGCACAATCAAAGGAAACAGAATTGAGTAAAGAAAAAGATTCTTTATCTAAGTTATCCTTCTGAAATCCCAGAATTTATCTTCAGCAAAGAAATCATTGGATTCACAATATGCACACCTTCCCAGAACTAGAACACAGTTCCACAGACCTTGATACTCCATTTACATGTGGTTTTTAATATTATCTTTTTAAGATTTCAAAGACCTGTATAACATTCATTTATCAATTTCCAGGAGCTATTCGCTTTACAGCTCTGGGGCAGTAATAGTTTGGTATTTGCAAAACAAAGTCTACCATTAAAAATGTCCTCCTAACATCACCATTGGAAATGTGAAACAAGAGATAAAAGTTTCCAAAGTCCTTTTACACCCTCGTAAATAGTTTCTTTTCTGAAACTTCAATGAACATTTAGAACAAATTTCAATCTCTTGAGTTTTGCTACCATAAAATGCTAGTTTTGAAGAAATTAAAATAGAACACACTGGTATAACACCCTTAAATAGCAATTGCTATAGCCTTTTTGAATGTAAAATATCAGTTCTCAAGTCAATCCAAGATAGACCTTGTATTAATACACATATATAGTGTACTAGTTTAAGGTCCATATTATGACCAAAAAGTTGACACTAAATTTTCCACCCAAATGCCAACTTCAACATGTGAGATACCAGGCAATCATAAGAATTAAAACAGAAAACCTCCTTATTAGGGAACCCCAGGTCTCCTGACTAATTCCAGAATCTATACTACACACAATACTGCTTCTAAGTTCCTCTTTATACTAAAGGAAACTCTGACTTCCTGAAATCTACACTTATCTGTGACTTCATATCCCCTTTATAGCTTGAGGGGGGGAAAAGCCACATGGAAAACAAGCCCATCCTCACCATTTCATGGGCTACTCTTCTCCAAGCCACCATCTTAGCATAACTCTAGGTAAAAACAAAATACAGTTCAGTTTTCAATATGGTTCAGCTATGTATCTGATTCTTAATGGGTCCTAGATTGTAACAGCCACCAAAACCTATGGAGTGATGGTTTAATGTCCTCTGCGATTTATCTGGGCTTTTATCCCTCTTTAACTCTTTGCTTCTCTCTTAACAAAGATTAAACATGTATCTTTAATGGAGGCCATGTATGTAATACAAACTGTAACAGACGGAGAGGTCACATGTAAAGAAGGAGGATCAGTATCCAAACATAAATGCAATGGAACTGCGCACCTGTCCTATACATTACATTCAAACATGTTTTCTCAGTAAACCTTTTCCTAGCACACATCTGTGCCCTGTATTATGGTAAAGGCATTACACACAATATTCTCTGCTTCAATAGAAGCCGTGTAAGATAGGTAAAAATAATTCAATTAATGGTGAGAAGCCGTTTTTTTGTTTGTTTGTTTGTTTGTTTGTTTTTCTCTTTTAAATGGGTGTCCTTGAACAATTAGGTAGAGTCACTGTTAAAGCCTGCCTGCCTCAGGCTTTATCGTCCTACAGTGTTCACATAAATCAGAATAAATAGGGCTTAGAACAACCAACATAGGCCCAAAGAGCAGCTGGCTGGCTGAGATTGTGTTGCCAAAGACTGCCTTGATATGACTAAGTTGCTAACACATTAATTTTAAATGTTTAGCCAAAACAATAAATTGGTTTCTAATAATGTGACATGAAATCTGTACTTCTGTTGCTATAAAAGCCCTTCCCTAAATCCGAACACAAGCTTTATGGAAGATTTGAAACTCTAAAATGTAAGACTGTAGAAATGTATCTCCCTTGACAATCTGTGGTACGGGTTCAGTATAATAGGAGGCGCTGTGTCCTGAAAGATCAGTCCCTCAGCAAATGCTCTTCCACTAGTATAGAGGGGAGTTAGCTGTTGGCTGCTCTTTAGCAAATCTAGACTATTCTTTTCTTTAACAAAACTAAAAGCTTTGGCCATAAAATATTCAGGATGTGTGCAGAGTGAACAGAAATACAAGTCCACTGGCTGGGCTTCTTTCGTGTCTCTGAGAAAGACAATTTTATCCCATGGCTTTACGTCCCATGGTGTGGCGTGAAGAGGACTGGCTGTTCCCTAAAGAAAAGCAGATGCTAAAAAGGGAGGATGGGTAGAGGCTGCATGCCACATGGGCGACCTCTCCTTGCAAA
Organism: Micromys minutus; assembly: GCF_963924665.1. NCBI lineage: Eukaryota > Metazoa > Chordata > Mammalia > Rodentia > Muridae > Micromys > Micromys minutus. Next base: position 43,204,128 of record NC_137973.1, on the reverse strand, counting down.
GCATAGCACGTGGTTGCTGTTAGACTGGCATTTCCCAAACAGGAAGTGGGTCTAATTTATTTAGTATATAATAGCAATACAGGTGAGGAAAACTTATCCTGAATCAACTACAACCACTCTGGCTTTGCAATGAAGCAAATGAGCTTATTCTGTTTTATGTGGGACTTTAGGAGTTTGTGTCAATGAAGTAACATGCTGTTAAATAAACTACCATCCATAAAGATAAACCATCTACCCAATGTAAGAAAATCTCCTTGTCTACACTCCCATGTCTTTGCTACAAGAGGGATTGTGAGGGTGGTGGGAAGCTTTGTTTTGAGATATACATGAAATTTTCCTACAAATAAGTTTTATTTCATTTATTCTAATCTTTCCTCCAAAGTAATTGTCCTTAAATTTTTAATCAGTACATTTCTTAAAAGCAAAATCTGAAACCAACTTAAAACTAATAGTATAAAAGAAAAAAAAAAGCACTCATATATATATGAGTCAAAGGTAAGAACACTTTCCTAACATTCCGTGTAAATGAACTCCCATGAGGAAGAATATAATGGCTGGCTGGTGACAGGTGCTGGAATAACAGGGCTCCTCTAGATACAGCTAGACATGGCTTTAATGGTTACATGTCTAAATTCTTTAATGCTTTCTCCATGTGTTCTTTGCACATGTGGGTATTTTTATTTGGAGTCGTTTGATTAGTTATTTGTTTGCCTTTGTAATCTTAGAATTTATGATTTTGTGAATATTTGGGGAGTTTCTTGATGAATGGCGTATCTGTGGGTCTTCTGCCACACATTCTGATGGTGGGTTCAGTGCTAGCAGGTCACTGTCCTAAAACACGTGTGCAACATTAGTGTGTCAGCCCTTAAACTATTAGAGTCTTACAAGAATCCTTATTTACAAAAAAAAAAGTATTACAAAAAAAACATGGCTTTTGAAGGCTCCTTAAATCATAGGAAACTCCAGTTTTATTTTACATGGAAAGGCCAACGAAATAAGCTCAACAGAAGATCCTCAGAAGTAGTTATCAGCATTAAAGGACTGCACACCAATAAAAATGTTTCCAGCAGTCAAACCTTTATGTCCTACACATGTTCAAGTACATTGTGTACTAAACCAGGTACGGGTTCATTCACTCATCACAATGGATGCACCAATATTAGTGATACTAATATTCACCAGTTACACTTTTTCTACATGTTTTATCTACTTATTTTAATTACTTTGACTATTTTAATTTAATTATCTCTAATTTTTTGATTACTTCATCTCTTCTTCCCCCTTAACTTTTCCTGTCTTTCTGGCTATAGGGCATTTCTTGTGCAACTGTACTGTTTAGGAACGTCAGCATGGCAGATTTAGTAAACATTAATATAAGACTCAGAACTTAAACTTGGAATACATTTCCTTCTTCTTTCTTTTCTTTTTTTATTGGATATTTTCTTTACTTACATTTCAAATGTTATTCCCTTTCCTGGTCTCCCCTCTGGAATCCCCCTGTCCCTTTCCCCCCTCCCCTGCCTCTATGAGAGTGCTCCCCCACCCACCTATCTATCCCTCCCATCTCCCTGTCCTGGCAGTCCATTTATATATTTAATATTTACCATTCCTAACATGAAGCTGTGACAGTATTACAGTACTTTAGATTACCAGTGGTCACATGCACGCATTTGCAGAAATTAGTACTAGATACTAAGATTTTCTCTCGTTATGTCTTCCTCCCAGCTTAGGTCTATTTTATCTATATTCATTCTTTTCTATAGATATTCCAGATTATTAATCCATGCTGTTATACAAAGATCATTTTCATGTATTTATAGTATATTTACCTGAAATAGTACACTACTGACTTTCTATGTTTTTGAAATAAATTATTTTTATTGTGTAATTTTATTTTAATGAAATTTTAATTAATCATGTTTCATATATTAGATTGTAAGTAATACACAATTGTATTCTTCTTCTAGTAGAAGAAATTGATAATTTTCACAAGTAAATCTTGTTTAATATTTCTGTAATTTGCCTATTTTATGCCTTTATATGAGAAAAATACATGTCTATTATAATATATATAAGGTTTATTGATGAGGTTTATTGACTTTTCTTTTTATAATATCTCCATTAAACAATATTCATCATAAAAAAGAAATGGTTATCATCTTTCCTAGTTTTTCAGAGAATTAAAATCATATATTGTGTGTTTTTATATAATTAAATATATAATAAGTTTAATAATTATTATTAAATTATAAATATATTTTATATTTATGATTATATTATAATTATATTTATATTTGTAATTATAATTCTTATTAATAATAATAAATAAGTTTTTCTTAAAATTACATACACACACACACACACACACACACACACACACACAAACACCCTGCTGTAGTGCTGAAGAGCCCAGACCTGCAGAATCAAAGCCAAAGAAATTGCATGACATAGGACATCTGAGAGGAGTCCTGGTGAGGATCCAGAATCAACAGTGTAGCAGAAGTCAGAGACCTTGAACCAGACCAATGCTTCATTTGTAGGTAAAGCGGTTTGAGCAAAAGGGTAAACTGTGTGCAACACACCATGATGATACAGCGCGACTTTCTTGGTGAGATTTTGGTTTGGTTTCTTTTGGGAGGAAGTTGCAGAGGGCAGATATGGAGGGACAGGGAGATGAGTGGGATCAGGGTGTATAATGTGAAATTCACCAAGAATCAGTAAAATGATTTTGTAAAGATGTTTTAATAATGTAAGAAGAGATCCTTCATTTGCGAGCCACTAAACCACTACGCAGACAACTTAGGTGGCCATTTTTAGAGAGATTTATTTCTTTTTATCTTATGTGCAGGGGTATTTGCCTGCATGTGTGTGTGCGACATATGAGTTCTTGGCACTCATCCAGCCCTTATGGGAGCCTCAGAGCTGCTGGAACTTGAGTTACAGATACTCATGAGCTACCATGTGGTGCTGGGAATTCATACTCGGTTTTCTGGAAGAGCAGCCAGAGCTCTTAACCATACAGGCGTCTCCCCAGCTCCAGATGCTCACGTTTTCAAAGACTGATATTCGACTGTGTTTGATCCATGTATTATCTATTAAATAAATCTTATTTGCTGAACTGAGAATAGGCAGCACAATTGTCCGCTAAGACATCCCTGGACACTACTCTAGACTTTTACACACTCATCCTATCCTCACAGTTTCTGACTTCGCCATGAACTGACAAGTCCTAGCACCTTTGCTCTTCACAGTTTTGATTCGTCAGGATGGTTCATGTTCCAAGGACATTCCAACTGGCGCTGAGGAGAGCCAGAGAAGGCTCTGTGGTCAGCAGTGAGTCCCTGCAAAGATGCAGGTGCTTTGGGTAGAAAACAAGTGACTCAACAGCCTCCCTGTCAAGACTCCTCACAGCTGCAGAGGCTGCAGAGCACTGTTGCCCTTGTCCTGGAAAGCACTTCCTCTACTAATCCCCTGAAAGCAAGAACATCTGTGCATTTCTATCCCCACCCTCACCACTGTATTTCTGTAGATTCAAGTAAGTCTTTAAAAGAAACAGAGATGAGCGTCACATGGGGACATCACAGCTGAAGGACCCAAAGCTTAGAGCTCTGCATTACTGCTGCTGGCAGGGACCAGTTACTGAGAGCTATTCCCTGGAGTTCACCAATCATCCTTGTGAATTTCTAGTCCATCATAGGCAATAACGTATTAGCCTCACCAAATGTCCTGTGTAACTTCGATAAGCTCCAGTTTGGCTGTAAATCAGTGTGATGGGGTCAAGGATCTGTCAGCACAGCTGAGATAGACTAAGGTCAGTCCAGCAGGAGGCTCGCAGAAGAATGTGAAGGCTTGCTACAGCCTTGCACATACTGACAAATACTCCTTCAACGACTTTGATAATAGAAAAAGCAAGTCACTTGAAAAGAAACCAGACCAATATTTCTAAGTACACTATGGGGACCAAGCTCCTGCTGAATACTAAGGAAGAAAACAAAACAAAACCGTCAGTGTGTAGGAAAGTTCAAAATGGGAAATTTTACTTAAATGAGCGAAAGGAAAATGCCTACTGGGTTGCTGAATATGTTACAGTAAGTGAATACCAATGCCCTCGAGTGTTACCCATCAATTTAAGCTGCAGTCGGGTGCACCTTTCCTGCCCCGCTGCTGTTTCCCTTTCCCTAAGCCCTGCATCCCTCCAGTCATCCAGGAGTCACCTTCCCCTCTCCTGACTCCCTCTCACTGACCAGCTCCGTTCCTCATCCTGCGGAAGCTCCTCGACCGTGCACACTGCAGATCCTCACTCTCAAAGCTCTGCACCATTTTTTCTGCCACCGTTCTTCAGCTTCATACCAGCTCTTCCTGCTGCTGGCATGGCAACCACTCCCCTCAGTCTCACCTCATGGACACAGTGCTTGACTCCAGCATGGAGTACATGAGTGTCAGCTCCCATCTGCTAAAAGCGCTCTTCAACCCCCACAGTGTGCATCCAAAAGGTCCCGAGTCTTACACATCTGCTCAACTTCTGCTGGACCTCGACATCTAGCTCATTTCGTCACACCTTATTCTTGATCTGCAAGAATTATCTGTGAGACTGCAACTTCAAGGGGATCCCTTTTCTGTCCCTTTCTGGAGGACATTCCCTCTAACCAGAAGTATCTTTTCACTTTTACATGGAAGCAAGACACTAAGTGATTAATATCTTTGAGACTAGACATATTCTCAGATTTATGTCCCAATGCCCTGTAGCTATGAGTTTTATATTTCTGACCATCATATTCCTCAGTCATAAAAATGAAGGCAAATGTCCTACAAAGGACATAAAATAATGTCAATCCCTTTCACCAGTACCAGCATCCTCCCTGCCCTGTATAGACTCTGTAAGAGATAACACTCAAGGAATATCCCTTCACCACATGGCCGACGGAGGAGCAGACCCGTTTCTCCTGTGTTCCCACTCAGAGGACCTGCTCTGCCTCTGACTGTAGCACTGGGCATACTACACCATATTCGTTTGCTTCATTGCTTATACCTTCTGTGATATAATTCATTTCTTAAAAAGAAATCAAAAAGAATCTCTCTCCTAAACGCCTCTTCAAGAGAGCATACATTACATATGAACAACCTAGAGCTACAGTGAAACTCGTCATCACAGAACAAGAAACACAATCAATATCCAGCTATCAGGTTTTTGACGAGTGCATTTAAGTTAGGAATCACAAGTTATGCGTATCCATGTATTTATAAACAGCACATTACTGCTACACCTCTATGAAGAATCACACACACACACACACACACACACACACACACACACGTGTGTGTGTGTGTGTGTGTGTGTGTGTGTGTGTGTGTGTGTGTGTGTATGTGTGTATCTTGGTATACAAACAGATTTATGAATACATAGTATCCTACAGTTTCTATTGCTGGGACCAAACACCATAAACAAAATGCAAGTTGGGGAGAAAAAGAATTTATCTGGCTTACATTTCCACATTGCCATTCATCACCAAAGGAAGTCAAAACAGGAACTCAAACAGGGCAGGAACCTGGAGGCAAAAGCTGATCCAGAGGTCACAGAGGGACACTGCTGACTGCCTAGCCTCCCTTCATATAGAACTCAGAATCACCAGCCCAGGGATGGCACCACCCACAATGGGCTGAGCCTGCCCCCTTGATCATCAATTTAAAACAGCAACAACAGAAACAACAAACAGACAAAAACAAAACTACCTTACAGCTAGATGACATGGAGGCATTTTCTTAACTACAACTCCTTTCTCTCCTATGACTCTTAGCTTGTGTCAAGTTGACACACAAAAGCAGCCAGAATACAGTTACATAAATAGTTGAAATTCAATAGAATTTTTAAAAAATCTAACCAAAAGACTTACTATTTATTCTGAGGAAGAACTTAAAAGTAAAAGTCACACTTAAACCCTCAAACCACATTTTCAGTATTGCAAATAGTATTCTCAGTGGGTTGGCTGACTTGAGGTACAGTATCAAAATGGCACCCAGAATTTGTTCCTCTCTCTTTGGAATACTTTTTCTCTCTCCCAAGTATGGGCATGACAGACGTCCTTATCCTTCTGGGAGCTTCCAGTTCTAAGAGATGTCACTGCCCCTGACGGTGAGCAGCCCCAGGTGAAACAGAAAAAGTGAACCATGGATGCTTGAAAGAAGATTATACAAATAACAAGCCACCAAAGCAAAGCCATCCATGCAGAATGCCAATATGCCCTTGCCAAGACACGGCTGTTTGACCATCCGAAGAGACTTTAGGATTGACAAAATTTTAAGAATTAAAAACAAACAAACAAAACAAAAAAAAAACAAAACAAAAAAAAAAAGTCTGAGATCAACTTGGAGAACTAGTTTCACTCCAGGGAACATACTGGGAAAGGCAGAACCAGAATCTAATTAAAATTTCCTCATAGACTTATTGAATACATAAGTTAGAAGAACAGTAATTGAGTGATACTCCTGTTCTACTCTCAGAAGGTCTTAGCCTCTGCCTGGCAGGCTTCCTTTGGTTGTTCAACCTTTCTCTTGGTTTACTTCCTCAGTAGCATTTGCTGCAGCTTTGTAATTATCTTGTTTAACTTTTATTTGTTTTGATTCCTCAGCTCAGCATCCTTAAGAGCCAGAGACCTTGACTGCCCGCTACTTCAAAACAGTGATAATCTGTGGGTAGCACTAAACCATGTAATCTGCCTGGCTCTGAGTAACCATCCCTCCGTGCAGGGATGGCTTGGCCTCGCTTGTTTGAGAGCTGTGGCTGGAGTCTTTGTATGAGCTCAGTGCCTTCTGATGCAACAGAATTCTCTCTTCTACTCATGTCTGTCAAAAAAAACTGTAACTTGAACATGAACTATGACCCTAGCTGTCTCCCTGTACGAGGCTCCACACCAAGCAAGTGCATTTCTTTCTTTCTCTTCACAATCTTACAGGCATGTGATTCATTTTTGTCATAGATCGTATCTCAGCAGCATGGACACTTAACATTGTTTAGTTTTGCATATCTTGGGTTAAGAACTTTCATCTTTCCCTCGAACAGAGCACTCTCATGACTTCTCTTTAGAGTAGCCAGATTGCATTTTAAGACTTTTATAGCTGGGGATAAACTCCCTCTTTGTCTTCAGTTTTTTTTAGAATGGCCTCATTTACCCAAGATCAACCAATCTGAAAATAGTGCATGGAAAACTATAGAAACCAACAATTAAGTTTTCTATTGTTAGCCATCCTGAGTAATATAACTTTTCAGGTCATATGACTCCATACCTCCTAACCCATAAGTCATTCCTTTGTCCAATATATCCATACTATAAATACAACCTCCCTGTTAGCTGCTTGGCAACCATCTTCAAAATCCTATTGATTGACACCATATTGTAGGCTTATGTTTAAGTAACTCTTTCTTAACTTAATAACATCTCCAAAGGACAAGCGCAGTAGCAGTGGGAATCTGGACATGCCAAAAAGGATCCATAAAGATCTCCTTGTAAGTGAAAAGGTAAAATCTCTCAATGAAGAGGAAGATTAAAACGTATCTTGAGGTTGCTAAGGTCACTGACAAGAATGCAACTTCATCTATGAAACTGGGAAGGGAAAAGAGACAAGCACTAGTTTTGCTTTGGAATGTCACACTATGAATATTATATCCACAGTATGTAATTATGATGGAGAAGGCATTGAATTTATATACGTGCATATACATTTATATAGAGCTATATATGTTAGAGGGTTCAGTACTGAGTGTTCAGGCATCCACTACGTGTACTGAATGTACACCCCTTAGGTGAGTAAACAAAGGATTGAACCTGAGCACTAACACCACAACCGTCTACCTGAAGACAAGATGGCTCCTGAGTGGCTACATACACAGTGCAGATAATGCTAGACAAAGGGATGGTTTTCAACCCAGGTTAAAATGAGACAGCATTGGACTTTTCCACATTACTCAAAACTATCAACCATGGTTGTGCCTAAGACTTCTGTCGACTCTATCAAAGCAGGGAAAACATGAAGAGCGTAGCACATTCCGTACCCTGACTGGCTATCAAGCTGCACTTAAGCTCTGTTCTTCCCGTTGGTTATGGACAGATTCAGATCTCATGAGTCTATTCTGCAATTCACCATTTAACATTTTATGGCTATGTTTAAGCATTGTTAACTAGAACCACAGGAAGCAAAGCTGTGAGAAACACTGTACTCTAAAGTTCCCCTTACTCTGTGCTCTGTCCGACTCAAATGGCTTTACCCACAAGTCCAACACAAACTCCTCAATTCGACTCCATGAAGTAGGGATCACCAAGGGGCCATTTTCACACTCTTCCCATACACATGCCTCCTGGAACAAGGAGTGAAAAAAAACCCATTTACCTGATTTCATAATTTCAAGGAAGAAACATGATTTGTTGAGGCTAAGTCAGTTTTCCATGATACAGAAGAGGAAGAGATGAATGTCTTTGTTGGAAACAGGGACCAGAGGCAAGATAACAAAGGCCAGACAGAAGAGGGCACAGTGCCTCTCAGAACCGGGAAACAGGGTGGGTTATCTAGAACAATATCAATAAAAACAAGGGGCTAAAAGATGGGAGAAGAAAGGGAACATTCCATGCAAAGAAAATGATATTAATAAGTACTAATCTAATGCCCTGCGATGACTAGTAACTTAGTGGGGCTAAAGCAAGGAGCAGTACAGTGGTAGGAAGGTGAAAAGTAGAAATGGGCAAGCAACAGCCAGATGTGATGGTGCCACAAGACCGGCACTAGAGAGAGAAGGGCAGAGGATTGTAAGCTTTACTCCATCCAGGACCAGCTCATCAAAAGAAGAAAGCTGGGCATCGGGGTGCAGAGTTATGCTCCAGCATTCATTACCTGAAAGTAGGAACACAGAGACCACAACAAAACGGTGCCTCAAACATCAACCACCGAGGCTGGGAGTATAGCTCAGTTGGTAGCACACTTGCCTAACATGCAGAAAGGCCTGTGTTCAGTTCCCAGCACCACTTAAACACAATGCGAGGGTGCGTTTCTATAATCCTAGCATGCAGGAAGAAGGAGCAAGGGGATAACTCCTAGCTACATGGAGAGTGTGAGGTCAGCCTGTTACATGAGATGGTAACTTAAATAAAAGAAAAAGAAGGTGGGATGGGAGAAGGCCCTGGTTGGCCAGGACTTTGTTTAAATTCTAAGGGGTATTTTATTCTCATATAAGTAGCAGGGGTCAATTGTCTAGTTTTTCAATTTCCAAGTGAAACTGTCGGATTTAGAGCTGTGGGAAATTACTGTGAGATTCTTTTGGAATGACTTGGAACACACTGGCAAAACAAGAAGTGACTTCGCCATGTCAATAGGAGATTTCACAAGGCAGAAGTATGCATGTTAAAGAAGAAGCACTTTCACTGTGTAGTTCCTGGCAGGATGAACCAACAGGCTTACCCCAAAACAAGTGAGTTTAAAGATGAAGAAAGATCTTTTTACACAATAAATGTGAGACAACCACATGATACCTGAACTGGACACAATCATGAGAAAGCCTAGACGAAGCAAGGTTTTCAGCGCCTGTACTGGTACACCTCACAGAGCCCACGTACTTCCAAAACTTTCTCAGCAGGAAGATTTTCTACCCAAGCTTCCTATTAATAATTCTTGGGACACTGACATTCCTCAGAAAATTACTTAGGATATGCTAAGCAGAAAGTTTCAACTGTGTGAAGATTAGAGTTCTTGGTGACTGTTTACCATATATTTATTTTTGAACAGGCTGCAAGATCATTAAAAAAGTAGATCACAAAACACTGAACTTGAAAGAATACCAAAGTATAAAGCAAAGATGTTTCAACTATGTGTATGGAGTTATGTAAATGGGTCAGGGGTATGAAAAAATTAACAATTAGAAGAGGTTTCTGAATGGGCAGCAAGCAAAATTTAATTCTAAATTCAGCAAGTAATGAATGCAAAGTGTCTCTGGCAGTGATTACTCATGATGCATCGCATGGCTTCACTGCAACCTTCATTCTGAACACACAAAACACACATACACACTGCACAAGCCATTATGCCATGCACCACCAACAAATAGCCAGACACATGTCAAGTTCCGACTCAAGATCACTGTATGCTATAAATATACAATGTGTATTGCACATGGAAAATTTTCATTGTACATAACAGTTATTGCAATATTTTCATTTTACATGCAATATTTTTCTTCTCAAAAACAATGATATAATTATGAAAAACACAGGTATTTCCAACATTATACCTCATATATATTGTATGAAAGTATCAAGCTAGATTATCTTTGGATTGTATTATTTTTAGACAACCAAAAGCACATACATCTAATTAGTATGCAAATTTGCTTTCATATTAATTAAATGGTAACAGAATTATTTCGGCATAAATTAATAACTTATAACCACTTGATATTTGATTTCTACATCTGTTTTATATCCCTAGATACCTGTAGTCATGAATAAAATCCTCCAGCTTAAAAAGGTTGTGAATAGAAGAGTTTAGGAAACCCTGGTATAAAAAATAGCCTTTGCATAGGTCAGTTACTAGAATTCTACAAGATGTGACAAAAATAGAAAACTTCCCCAGGCATTCAATACTGTTAAGGAAATAAGACAGAGACATTCAGTGCTAGAAAAGGTTAATACTGTCCCAAAATCAAGAAGAGGGATATCACTAATGATGAGTGACTGTGATAACAGACACACACACATACAGGCACAGCACACACACACACACATTTACACACACACACACACACACACACACACACACACACACACAGAGGAAGGCTGAAAGCTGTACCCCCTTCTCTGCTTAAATAAACAGAAAAGGGGCCAGGAAACGAGCACTCTTTGTAAAGGAGTAACCACTCCAGACTCCTCCTTCACTGGAGAAAGACAAACCAGCTACTCTTCAAGGGGACAAAGTAAAGGAGGCCTTTGTATGCAGATGGTTGACTCTTGGCATATTCGTTATTAGACTGGAAGTAAGTTGACTCATAGGAAATGTTCAGAGTCTTCTTAGAGAGAGAAAAGGGAGATCTCCAGAGCTGTCCTGGAACTGGAAGCTGGTACCTGTGTGGGGTGTGCAGAAGCAAGATCTGACCCAAGCTTGCTGGTAGGAATGGATTCCAAGGATGCTCTGAACAAAGTCACTGCAAAGACAAGGATTCAGGGTCTCAACATGCTTGAAGGAGAGGTCAAAGTGTTGTGGGCATGGCTGGGCTCCTCGGGTTGAAAGGTGATGGAAGCAAGAGCATTGGGTACCATCCCGAAAACACAGTGCAGCAATCTGCTACCACACTGGTGCAAACCATCCAGATCAATTCCAGAGCGGGCTTTGAAACTACTAGGGCCTTGCAGACCACAGGACCTCTGGAAGCTTTGAATATATTCAGGCAGGTAAGACTTCAAAAGAGAAACGTGACACCACTAGACACTACTAGGGAGAGAGTATAATCCAATTACTGCAAAGAGAGAAAGATTCTGTTTTCACATCAGTTCATCCTGGTCACATATACAGCTTGATCAATGTGTATGTGTGCTCTAGAAAAGAAGACTCTTTCAAGCCACTCACTATGAGGTCCCTAGAGCAGCTGCAAACAGGAGAAGCTTGGGAGCCTTTGGTTAGGCAAAGTTTCTTATGACTGGGAAAGCCAGGCAAAGAGTTGCAGAAAATGATCCAATAAAGGCTCCCAAGTCGCACATGCAAAATGTTAGAGTAGGTACATTGAAAGTTGAGATTTCCACTGTCTATCAGGACTGGAAGTAAAGAATAGGGGAGTGGAGATGATTCAGTCACCCAACTACAAAGCTGGGAAGCCAGCCAGGCATTACATCACAGACTAGGCAGACAAAGGGTCTTGGTCCATTGTGCATATACCCTGAGGTGTACAGGTCAGGATTGAAAGGTAGAAAGGTAAAAACACACAAACTGTAGGAAGTCACCTTAAACAGCACTAACTAAACCTATCCCAAGGCATTATGACACGTATCTCACAACGAAGGGTTGGCTGGAGAGCAGGAGTTTATATTAATAATCTGTATGGGGGTGGGGAGAACCAGTGGCAGTGTCTACCAAACAAATCAAGTAAAAGCCCTTTTTAATGTTACATTAATTCAGTACCCCTTCATTTTCTCAGCACACCCAATGCATTTAAGGTGTTAAAAGCCCTACCCAAAATGTAGATGCTTCAGTCCTTCTTAGAAGGAGGGACAAAATACTAACTGGAAGAAATACAGAGGAAAAGAGTGGAGCAGAGAATGAAGGAAAGGCCATCCAGAGACTGCCTGACTTAAGGAATCCAGCCCATATACAGCCACCAAACCCAGTCACTATTGCTGATGCCAAGAAGTGCTTGCTGACAGGAGCCTGATATAGATGTTTCCTGAGAGGCTCTGCCAGAGCTTTACTGATACAAATGACAATACTTGCCACTAATCATCAGACTGAACATGGGGACCCCAATGGAGGAGTTAGAGAAAGGACTGAAGGAACTGAAAGGGGTGGCAGCCTCATAGGAAGAACAACAGTATCAACCAACCAGTCCCGCCAGAGCTCCCAGGGACTAAACCACCAACCAAAAAGTACTCATGGCGGGGGGGGGGGGAACCAATGGCTCTAGCTGCATATGTCACAGGGGATGGCCTTGTCTGGCATCAATAGGAGGAGAAGCCCTTGGTCCTGTGAAGGCTCATTTCCCCAGTGTAGAGGAGTGCCAGGGAAATGAGGTGGGAGTGGGAGGGTGAGTGATTTGGGGAGCATCCTCATAGAAGCAGGAGGAGGGGAATGGGAGAGGGGGAAAGTAGGAATCTAAATGAAAATACATAAACTGTCCAATTTTAGAAAAAAAAAAAAGAAAGAAAAAAGAAAAGCCCCAACCAACATTTACCCTGAGTTTAGTCTGATGTAGAGACAAATTTAATTCATCTGGAAAGAAAACTTGACGAGCTCAATGCAACAGCTGCCTTCAGGGACAATTGTACTGCAGAGTTCAATATCTAAGTCTCTACACAAAAACATTCAACAAAACCCATTCTTATATGAGCCAAGGACAAGACAGGGTATAAACAATGATTGTGTATTATCATTTCATCAAGCCAAATAAATTTGAGCTAAAATGGCACTGCCATCCTTCTTAGGCCCCACCCATGCCCATAAGCAGCCCTCTGAATGATCTGTATCAACACGAACTGCTAGCTCTAGACTTGATCGGAATCCATTCACTTAGTCACTCTTTGGGCAGTGAGCCAGACATTTGCATCACACAGAAAAAGTATGGTTTGTTCCATTAATAGACGCAGAAAGAATCAGAGGGCGCAGGTGAGGTGAGGTCACACGATACTCTATAGGGTTTGCTGATAGGGTTTGCTGACTTCTGAAATCATTTTTCCCAAGTCAGTGTGTCTACTATTCATGCCCAGGTAAGAGAGGGCTCTGTAATGCCTGTATCCTGTCCTTTTTCAGACATTCTAAATAGAGCAGATGTCAGTCATATGCAACCTGCAGATGCTCTTTGTGGAAACAGAAATGGGAAAGGCTCCTAATGACCATGACCCACTGAAACCCAGAAACCTTGAGACCCTATGAGCCAATGAAGAAGATAAGGTATTTACCACGAAGCTAGCACTGCACTTCTGTTCATCATATATGTATACATATATGTATATTTATAATGTTATAATACATATATAAACACAAAATAGAGAGGTTCTGGGAGTCTGTCTTATCTCTCCCCTTACCAATGATGGATGGAAAGACTGAGCCAGATGTTCTCCATGGTATAAGGATAACAAAAATAAAACATTCTTACATGCTTAAAACCCTTTGATTCATGAAACACATTAAATCCCATTAATTTATGTCACTCTTGATTGAGAAAACTAAAAGAAGTTGGCTCAAAAAAGAAAAAAAAATGTGGAATACATTGGCTGAAGTCTCGGAAAAATCCACAGGCATATGCATTCAGCTCTGGGCACAAGATGATGTTAGGCTCCTCCCAGGCTTTGTTCCCTCTGAACTGGGACCTTTTGGAATGAAATGTGAAAGCCAGATGCCTGTAGCTCCTCCAAGCCTCACAGACCCATAGGCAAATCAGAGGGAACAAAGAAAAAGTGGAAGCAGGAAACATCCTAGACCCCAACACATGGCAAACGCAGGGGTAGCCCTACGAACAACCCATCGGAACTAAATGCAGAAAGGGAAAGGCTGCTTTTCCCAAGGAGATGTGAAAGGATTTCTAAGATAATTCTGGGGGTAGGAAACACTTTTTTTAAAAGTTCATACCTTAAGCAAAGAAACTAAAATGATTCTACTCACGGTTGTTACAAAAAGCCGGAAACGGATTCATTTTCGTAAAGGTATAAAATAATGGATCATTTCTAAATATAAACTTAAAGGCAAAGAGGAGTTATGTGAGTCATCTAAAAGAACAGTGGAGCCTCTCCACAGAACAGGCTGGCTTCTGTCTGAGAAGGGGATGCTGATCCTTCTTCGGCACACAACCCCAACGTACCCTGCCAATCTCAGGGTCTCTGCTGTTTCCCAGAAGAATTTGAGTTACTAAGCTCTGTCCTTTCTTTTGAGCGATGAGACAAACCTGTGATTAGATTCGATTAGAATTCGTGTTGATGTTAATTCAGAGCAAACTGAAGTGACTTCACATTGAATAAAGAACTCAATACCAGGATTGGCAGTAAGAATCATAAGCCATTCTAGGGCACTCAGAACGTGTGCCCTCATCATGCCCTAAGAGAAAGTCAGTCTCACCTGGGTTGATTGACATTTCCCCAGGATATTCTTAATTTCCCACAGCAGACACATTCATGTCAAGCCTCTGATTCAAAATATGTTCCTGAAACTGATACTAAAGAGATTAGGCAGAGGCTAGGGAACTGCACAGCGTCACCAGGGGGAAGCACAGAGGGGACAGCAGTATCCATGCGTACGTGAGAGCCTAGGAAACACTTATCTATCTAGACTTACTTGCTTCTGCAGCCAGTATACTGTGCCTCACACAGCATCCTGAATCTTACCTTCCTCACAGATGAACCTATCCAAGATTGGATCCAAACCCAATAAGTCTCTTGGGCTTATTAATTTTTTTAAAAAGGTTTTGCCTACATGCTCAGCCTCTTCCCTGAGCATCCGGTAAGATCCAAGTCAAGGAAAGCAGAGGAGAGTAAAGAGAGAAAGGCCAGAACGTCTGATCGCAGACTCTGTCAATGTCTGACCCTCAGTGCCTTATTTTACCCATTCGAGGGACAGGGACATTTACAGGCTACCTTCACAATGCTTCTGAGAATCAGGGAATCAGTGGTAACAAGCACTCTGAAAACTCCTAAGTTCTATAAGACATTGCCATGATAATTACATTTCCAGACCTCAAAGCTGCCAAATAAGTGTGAGTTCTGAACTTACTATTGGTAGGAGTTGAAGCACATATGTTAGCACAGGAGACCCAAGCAGCTGCATTTTCAAGTCTCACCCCAGAAGGATAAAGATTCCCCATCACTGCTTAGATGGCAGTCCTGCTTAATATCCCACACTCTATGAAGCCCAGTAGTTCAAGCAGGCAGACTGTTCCCTGATTCACATAGTCTCCTGGAGAGCCACAGTGAAGTCCCCACTGATATGCAGAACTGCAGATTTTTCCCTTCTTCATGGGTGGAGGTGTTTTTTATCAACTCTTTGTCTCATCATCTGTTCTTCCCACAGGCCCAAACTTTTGAATAGCGCAAAGGGTTTTGGAACACAGACTTATTTTGGGCTCCCTTTCTCTTTTAGATCCCCATCCACAAAAAAGCAAGACAACGTTTCTATCTCGTTTTCTCTTTCATCCAATTTACCTGACAAATCCAGAGGCTGATATGGTGGATAACATCATCAAGTCATTTTCTTGTCTTAATCTCCCTTAAGACATCAAATTCTCTCTGGGCTGACGGCTCAGCTTCAGCTGCATGTCTTAGCTCCCACAAGAAAAGCCATGCAAGACAGACACAGTCAGCTTGAGAGCCCATCCCATAGGTGCTGCTCTCCGGAACTGCAGTATACGTCCACTCATCACGAGGCTCCATACCATAGACAAGAAGATAACCATTCCAGGAATTGTAGCTGAAGGCTCAGTTACAATTACCTACCTTACCACCGTAACAGGACACCACAATTGCTGTGCCGATAAGGAGTTACACTATGTCTTACCATCGAGAGAAAGACAGCTATGTGAAGACAGTCCACCATCAGACAGCTTAGCTACCTTCAGCTGCCTGTCTCCTAGGCCATGAAGTTAGGGCACATGGGGCCGGGGTCACTGTTCTTCCCAAACTTAGCATCAGTTCCATTCTGAGCCTGCTGACTAGGTCAAACATCACAGGAACTCTGTCCCTGAAGAATTCTATATACATGCCCACCCCTACCCCTCCTTATAGGACTCCAAGGACAAGCTAAATAGGATTTCACCAAAGTCCAACGTGGGGAAACAATGAGTTTATTTCACTTAACTATAGAACACAGGGGAAGGGTTACTTACAAGAGCAAGAATAAGCCTACAGCAGCAGCAACGTGGAAAGTCTTACCCCAGCATGGACGACGATGTCCCCATGACTGCACAAAACCCCATGTAATTAGGACAGAATTGCATACAACTGGCTGAGACGTGCAGGCATGAACGTCCTATATATCAGGTGAGTATCTAGTAAACCACCTCACCCATCCCTCCTTCTATGAGTTAACATCAACAGTCAACAAGCCAGATCTCAGGTGTCCCAGCTTTAAATAGTCCAAGCTGCTCTGATGAAGTTAATGGCTGTTGCTGTTTATACCGCAGAGGGAGAATGTTACAGCAGGGTCTCACACATGCTAACCAAACACTACCACTGAGATATAGCCAGCCTTGTCCAAATCCTGTTTTTATTCATAGTCCCAGTATTAGAAATTATTATGTTATCTCTGATTTAACATTATATTCAATATTATTATACTAAAACATGTAGAACTGCATGAATTACTTCAGGATGTATAATCAAGAATCGTAGCCACATAGCAGGATTTGGAGATAAACTGCATCCATGTATATACAAAGCACCAAAGAGTATGTGCCCTGTCATAGCCTTGTGACCATGACACTGGGATAGTGGCAAAGGACCAGACAGATCTGAATTCAAACCCTTGCTTCCTCTCATGTTAGATATATGATTTGGAGTACAGAATTCCTCATTAGCATAATGAGAAAAACATTAGTGTCCCCTCATAAGCCTGTTATAAGGATTAAAAATTAATATCTACGTGAAATTATTTAATAAAAGGCTCTGTGAGAGTTCAGTACCTGATGTCACTGACCGTTTTACTTGGAGTGTTTAATAGCTCGAACACAGATCTATTTTTCTTCCAATTTATGTTACACACAGTCTGGAGAGACAGATCATCAACACAGGCACCTGCAGAAGCTGAAGGCTGTAGGGTAACAAGCCCAGGTTCAAGTTCAAGCCACCAACCCAGGCTCCATCCTTCTTCAGTCTCAGCACGATCAAAACGACTTCAGTAACCAGAATAGAATTCATTTGTCCACAGAACTAAAGAGTCCCTTCCTTTACATTCAAGTTGTTCTAATCTCAATTGTTCCTCCAAAGCTTCTTCTATTGTCTGGTCAATCAAACCGGCCACATAATGCCAATGAAACAAACTGAAGCATTTTAAAAATTATTTCTAAAGTTTCCAGTCTTTCTCACCAGATCTTAAATGGGGGAGGGGTGGCTCCTTGATAAGATTTTAAAAGCCAGATTTTGCTTTCATTTTTCATTTCCTTAAATCGTTTTTTATTTTCCATCTCCTCAAAAGAGAATGGGAGAATTATGAAGCCAGGAACATCTCTCCCAGCTTCCAGAACAGCCATGCATCCTGGGCTCCTCCATTTGTACTTCAACTGGACTTTCCTATCTTCCCTGGTCACAGAGAACAGCCATAAACAGGCTTCCCTTTGCCTACTCACAACCTGGCTTTCTGTTCCTTGTGCTACCATATCTTACCCGCCATCACTTGTGACCTCAAGTCACTTAAATGACAGCTTGCCTGAGATAAAAGCTATTCCCACTGTCATCTGCTCTGTTTTCCTCCACCTTAGCAAAAAAAAAAAGCCTGACAGCCACTAGGCTGGGAACTATTCAAAGATCACAGAATGACTCCAGGGCTAAGCCAGATGAAAAGCTATCCATCTTTGCTCTATGTCCGCATCAAATTCCTAATATTTCTGTGACAAGTTTCTGCTAAGCGCTTGGGTTTCATTATATAGCCAGATACTGCATCGTGAAAGGTAAGTAAAATGCCCGTCTCAAACAGATGTCTGAGAAGATGCTAGCAACCAAGTTAGAGAATGAGAATGGGGATAAAGAGGTGGCACAGTGGTTAAGAGCCCTGTTGTTCTTGCAGAGGGTCAGGTTGGATTTCTAACACCCATGTGGTGGCTCACAGCCATATGTGACTGCAGTCTCGGGGGCTCTGAGGGTACCAGGCATATTTATGGTGCACAGATATAAATGCAGACAATACACTCTTACATACAAATAATGAGTCTTGCAACTAAGAATCAAAACCAAAGCCTACCCTATGTCAGACACAGAGCTGCGCCCTACAGTCAGCTTGCTTTGCTTTCTCTTCATACATGCATACTTTCATAAAATAATGTAGTAACCAGACTCAGAGCTGCTCACGGGAAAGGGATTTGGATTCATATCACTTCATTAAAAATGACTGTAGTTTTTTGAAAGTACGGTTTTAATTTTTAATTAATTCATTGATGAGAGAGGGAATGCCAAATTCTCTCGGATGCATGTGAAAGTCAAAAGACATCTTGCGAGAGTCACTTCTCTCCCCCATGTGGCTCCTGGGCATCACATGTGGGTCATTAACCTTGATGGTAAACACCTGTACCATTAAGCAAGCTCACCTGCCCAACAATACATCTGCTTTCACCATTGGTTTAGTATTCACCAAAGTCATAACATAAATATTAAAACTATTTTTATGCAAAAATATCACTGAAATGCAAGCAACGGGACAATCTCCCAGGAGCTCTGGAGCTCCATAAGAGCACGTGTTTTGTATGTGTGAAGCCCTGGCTTTGTCCCAGCACCACCCCATACCCATATTTCATGTCTTTTTCAGATAATTGTTCAAAGTGTTCAGATTAAGAATAGGACAATTTGCCTTCTCAGCTTCCAAAAATGAGCTACCTTGTATATAAATAAAAGGTTTGAGGAAGTGTGTATTGGCCCTTGAACATAAGTGATGGATCCACCCTTGGCGGGGGGTGGGGGGTGGGGGGTGGGAGGAGACCGGGCGAAGAGCCGGAAGGAATACTTGTGCATAAAGGATGCCCCTGCTTTAAGTTCCAAAGTACTTCTGACCTCAGTTCCAAAATCATTGCTGCTGTTTGATTCTGTTCTTTTGAATGGGACTTATTCTTATTTGATAAGCCATTTAGCTGAACCATGCAGAAACATGGACCACTTAAGACACTTCGACTTAGTTAAATACTCTCCAATGAAAATTTAAATGCTAGGCAAGGGCTAGGGATGCAGGTCAAAGGTGAAACACTTTCCTAGCATGTACAAGACACTGGCTCAAATCCCAGAACTATATAACAAATCAATTAAAAAAGCAAATATATCAGTACCTTTCCAAAGTCACGAACATCAAAGAGGTCAAATGCTTCGAAAAGTTCACTTTTCCTCATTCCAAACGTATCGCAGCAGGCGGCCAGAAATGTCCGGATATTCTTCAGACAGAGAAACTGAGGAACAGAAAACAGCAGTATGTCGTGAGTTTTTCTGAGTGTGAACTGTCTTCTGTCCCATATAAGCTACAATAAGAGTGAGAAGGACCATTCTATCTTTCTTGTTCTATTGTTTTCATGTGTACACGAGTCATACAATAATGCACCCCATATACAAAGTGTGCATTCATCACCTTCATCCCCCATCATCCTCTCTTGTCCCCAACACCTTCTGCTTCCCTTCCTCTTCCCAAATACCCACCCCTTCGGTTCTCACATCTTTTTGACATCTCAGTTGTGAATGTCAGAAGCAATATGCAATGGCTAGTGGAATGTCTCCTTATTGCTTCTGATCAGTTCAGCAGTGCTGTGAACCGGCTGTAGCCAGACAGACGCAGCTTGTAGCCTCTTGAAACTTACACTGCAATCTGAGATGACAATTGGTCACAGACAGATACAAACTAAACCCAACAGTTTAGCTTATGTCTTTATATGGCACCTGGAGAAAGGGTCCGGAGAGCAAACAAGCAGAGGCAGGTAGAGCTTAACTAGGGTGCTTAGAAACAAACTCTCTGAGAGGCAGCCAGAGACATAGGATACCCTGACTTAGGAGTGTCTGCAAGAGACATCAGAGCAGAGAGCATGCAAGGGAAAGGTAATCAAAGAGGGGAGGGATCAGAGAAAAAAAAGACCTGATGGATAGCCTTTATTCTAATACAGGAAATAGCAGGTGTTTGGACCAAAAGTGAAACAAAATTCAGTGTCTCACAAGGGTCTTCAGGAGCTGCTGTGCGGCTGGCAGAGTGGAGGACAATGGGGTAAGCTCCAGGCAAGGAAACAGGAAGCTACTGCAATAAGTCCAGATGACAGGTGATCATGGACAAACAAGGAATTATACTCCCATGGTGACATCTGAGGTGCCATCGGTCATCAGGAGGCAATTGGATCTGTAAGCCTATCACCTGGACTTCCAACCTAAGTCCCGGAAGCTCTAGAGCAGTGGTTCTCAAACTTCCTAATGCTTCGACCTTTCCTGGTGAGATGACGACCCCCAACCATAAAACTACATTTATTGCTACTTCATAGCTGTAATGCTGATGCCGTTATTGATCAGAACGGTGGAGATCATCGCTGCCTACAGAAGTTGGCAGTGAAGGTTACAGACTCTTTGACAGTAGTAGGTACTATAGGGTCAGGGACTGGGGCAAAAGATTGTCTGGAGCAAAGATGACCCAGAAAGAAGCACAGCTGCACTGTGAAGTCCCTGAGTGGGCACAGGAGAGGGCTCCTTTGTGAAGTGCAGAGGCTCACCTTGGACAGGTACACGCCCAGCAACAATCAGGAGACAGTCAGGAAGATGCTACTGACAACTTAAACCCCAGATGCTGCAGCTCACTTTTACTATCCGAAAGGCACAGATCTCCCTACACACATATTTTAGAAGGAAATTAATGCTGGGTTTGCTTGTGACAAGTTCTTAAATTGTCACCCACGGTAACTTGGAACTAGCAATGAAGACCAGACTGACCTTAAACTCAAAGTAATCCTTCTGCCTCAGTTTCTCAAGTGGACAGTGATATTAGGGACTAAGTTTCCGCTCTCAGTTTAGTAAATTAACTCTTTTGAAAATATGAACTGCCATGGCATGCATTCTAGACTTTCATGTACTTTTGTCAAAACTTTAAATAGATGTAGCTTATAATATGTCAATCATTCCAAAATAATTTCAGAAATTTAATCTCCTGGTAGCTGGTGTGGCCTGTAATTCCAACTCACATGGGAAATGGTGTGCTGGCTAGTTTTGTGTCAACCTGACACAAGCTGGAGTTATCGCAGAGAAAAGAGCCTCTTTTGAGGAAATGCCTCCATGAGATCCAGCTGTAAGGCATTTTCTCAACTAGTGATCAAGGTGGAGAGCCCAGCCCATTGTGGGTGGTGCCATCCCTGGGCTGGTAGACCTGGGTTCTATAAGAAAGCAGGCTGAGCAAGCCAGGGGAAGCAAGCGAGTAAGTAACATCCCCCCATGGCCTCTGCATCAGCTTCTGCTTCCTGACCTGCTTGGGTTCTAGTCCTAACTTCCTTTGGTGATGAACAGAGATGTGGAAGTGTAAGCTGAATAAACCCTTTTCTCCCTGACTTGCGTCCTGATGTTTTGTGCAGGAATAGAAACCCTGAATAAGACACATGGGAAGGAGTACTAGGAGTTCAAGGTTATCCTCAGCTATGCAGTGAGCTCAGGGTTAGCCTCAGCTACCTGAGACCATCTCAAAACCAGGGAACAGCAACAAAAACAATGCAAAACAACAACAACAAACCCTTACTCTGCAGTGAGTACAATATCAGCACGTGAGTAATTTTTGCTTCTTAGTTTTTATGCGTTTCCAAAGCACTGACGGTCAATATTGCACCTTGTTTTGGTTTTATAATAAACTTGGAGGAAGCTCATCTTGCTTTCTCTGCATCCAGATTCATCATGGACTTAACTTGAGTTTTACCCTTTACAGGAAGCATTCTTGGAGGCGTAAATATTTCAGGAGGGGTTAAAACCGCAGGGGAAGCATCATAAACCCTTTGAAAGGCAAAGAGCAGCCAACCAGGATGCAGCAGCTGCTGTCACTTTAAAGATTCATGAGAC
This sequence comes from Micromys minutus, assembly GCF_963924665.1. NCBI lineage: Eukaryota > Metazoa > Chordata > Mammalia > Rodentia > Muridae > Micromys > Micromys minutus. Next base: position 43,181,701 of record NC_137973.1, on the reverse strand, counting down.
CTTTACTACACAGCGACTCTGCTTGTCCCTCCTCCACACAGAATCACTTATTTACAGATTAAAAGCCTTGCATTCTGCCAAGACAGGCAATAATTACTCTCTGGGGGATTATGCAATTGCTCTCTTGCATTTATTTTTTTTTTAACGTAATTAAGTGAGGAGAGACTCATAGCTCACCAAGGAACAAAGTACAGTTGCAGATGCCACCCTCTGAAGATGTCTCACCAAACCCACATTTTCCCCATGTGTAGGAAAAAAACCACAGCAGGTCTCCACCAAATGCTTTGATCATGAAGTCAGAAAGTCAAGAAACATCATTCAATGTCGAAACAGTTGAAAACAGTCAGGGAGCCTGAAAAACAGGCTTTGCATTTACTGGAGCCAATTTTAACCTTCCTGAACTTTCATGAGTTCAATTCTCTTCCACTCAACAAGTGTTCGCTGGATCCAAGCGAAGTCACTCGGGTGCCGCTGCTGCTTTTCCAGGGGAGTGGCTAGCCTGATCGCCCTGTTTAGTACCAGGTTTTAGCCAAATGGTTTTGAACGCCTGCAATATCACAGATACTGGAAACGCTAAAAGGCTCCACTTTAAGCTTTTCTAGTAACGCTCCCTGGAGATTTTCATAGTGCTTCAGAATTTGGCTGACAGCAGTAGGCTCTGTATGCGCTCTAGACTCCTGGGTGTTCTGTTGTGTGCAAAAACCAGGAGCAGTGCTGAGGAACAGAGGAAGGGGGTGTGGCATCATTATGAGGTCCCAAACACAGCTGAGCCCACCAGACACCCTGCTACCTCGGACACTGACTACGCTTTCATTCTGCCCATTGTTTCCAGTTTAAGAAACCCAACACAAAGGCCGAAAGAATAATATACCCATAATATACCCGCACCATACTTGACTCATTCCACAATCACAACAACACTGTGTTTGCTTTTGTGCGCATGCCCCTTATTACAAAAAAAAAAAAAAAAATTATCTGTGCTGCTTGAAAGGAGGGTGCAGACATTTTTATTCTCTGCTAAGTCATTCACCGTGTGTCTCTTAGAAGTTAGGGTGGTTCCCTATATACCAATAGCATCAGCACACATCAAAAGGCCAGTTCTCATCTTATTTTCAGATTTAATTTAAAGAGAACTAACAATTAATACCCATTAGCTATTCAAATTTCTGGCATTCCAACCTCAGTCTCTTTTTATTTTTATTTTTTATTCACCCAAGCTAAGGTCTTCTCCGGTGGTCTGTACTGCACTTGGCTACATCCTCTGTGTAGTACATTTTATTTTGACACACTTTTAATTAAAATATAATTGTATCACTGATCCCGCTAAAGCAGCCTCTCCAATTGATAGCGTCTTCTCTTTTATTTTATTTTGACCTGTACTAATGCATAAATACAACCTGCTAAGTCATTCTGTGCTGTTTGTGTGCATATGTTTTCAGATCTGACCACTTTGTACTGAGTAACCATGAGGGGGTTCATCCCTGGGAGAGATTAATTCTCTCTCAGGAATCATTAGCTGCCCTGAGTTCTTTGTCTGGGAGAACCCTGGGCTGTCTCCCCCTTCCACGCTAGCATGCCTACTGATATGGCCAGTGCTCACATCTTACTTACACAGTCATTTCTAGAAGAGGCAGCCTCACAGCAAATGTTATACAGTGTAAGAGTTCTCTTTGTTGAGTTTTATGAAGAGTCCATGGCTGTCTTAGAAGACATCCCACATTATTCATTCATCTGAAAACGGCTCCCCATAGAACCGTTACCCTGTTCTACCAGCATCTCTACTGCCTGCGGACTGAAGTCTAATTGGCAGAAGTAACTCCTACTGCAAACCTCACACTTCCTCAGCTGGGAAGGCACTGTGTGCAGTTGTCACACTGCCTGGCTAATGCTGAGGTTCCTCATTTGCTGGCATTCTCTCTATCTTTTTCTTATATTCCTACACAGTCTGAATGTGAAAGTGCATTGTCCTGTGGCTGTCTTATCTGCAGACCATTTCTCACAAGGGCCGTCACTGACCGTCCGTGCTCTTGGTCACTAAGCTTGGGACTGTAAAAGAATGAGTTGGGTTTTTGTTTTTTGGTTTTTGGTTTTTTTTTTGTGTGTGTGTGTGTGTGTGTGTGTGTGTGTTTTTTTTTTTTCATTTCCATCTTCCTTCCTATCTATTAACTGATGCTCTTTTTTTTTAAATCATCCCATCTGTTTTGTAATGTTTTCTGTTGTATATGAACTTATTTTCATGTGATCCTAAATTTGCACCTGGAGGAACCTTCGAATCTGTCCTGTGCCCTTCTGACACATCTGTTTCATTTTGTGGTCTCTCTGTCTTACATTGTCTACTTTACATTTTCCATCCTCTGTTTCTGATATTGGCCACTTCTTTAGACAAGTCTGCTTTTGTCTGTAAGTGGTATTCAGAAACACAAGAGCAGCCAGCAACTTCAGGATTATAGCCAACAGCTACCAGTGAACCAACACCTCTACCTTCTGCAGGAATGACTTAGCTTTTTCTAGCTCATTTAAATAGAACTGGCCTATAAGACCTCAGATAGACCTCAGATATACCTTTTGAAGAATTTTATAATCTTCTTAGATAGCCTAGGAAGCCAGCATGCATCTGAATATTTTCAAAAGAGAAACTAGATCATTGAAGAGGACCCATAGCTAGAAAAGATGTGGCTCACACAATGTCAGCCAGCACAAATTGTCCTGCTGTCTGTGCATTCTTTGGGATTCAATGGCATTTCCTGGTCTTTTGTATTATCTGCTATAGCTGATTGCCTCCAGAGAGATATTTCACAGCACAAAACAGGCCCATCGTTTTATTTCATAACCATCTCTTATTTTTGACCAAAAGTTATGCAACTTTATTAAAGCATCCCAGTTATTCACATGAGATCACTTTAAGTGGTCTTGGAATTTAAATCTTTACAAACTAGAATTAAATAATTTTTTTAAATTTTATTTGTATCTATACAAGATGAATAGCTAAAGATACATGAAACTGAAATAGCCATCTGTTTATTTTGAAAATATTAATGAGATGTCCATTCTATTATGTGTTAAACATTGTAAATTTCCTAAGATCCTTGAGTGGATTCTGATTTATTAGCATATTAAAAAAATTAACTGAAAGTATCAAAACTTGGGTCCAGAAAGTAAATAGAACCCAGACTTTCTCATCTACACCTCACTGCAGTCATTCAGAGCACAGAAAACCACGCTGGAGTTGCACAATAGGGTGGCAAGTCCCATGCCAATGTGCAAAGATTCACTGAGAGTCCTGGAGAATAGAAACAACCATCAGAAATAAATGTCACACTATGCGACCTGAGGAGTAAACGTTAATAAAAGAGAAATCTCTGGTATTAGGATGGGTGTGTGAGAAGGAGAGATAGGTAAGGCGTGGACCACTGTAGGCAGGGAAAGAGAACACTGGACACGAACCGGGAAAAACAGTGAGCAAAAACTGACGGAGAGAGCTTGCGCTTACCCAGCATGCCAAGGAGTTCTCAGCGCTATCCTAGATGTGCTGAGGTTAAGGAGTTTTAGGTAGAAGGGCTGAGCACTAGTTAGCATTGCATTTTCAACGTTTTTGAGCCTTTGCTCTGTTCTAGGTTTCATGAGAAACACTGATACTATTTAGTCCTCACAACAACCCAATCAGGAAAATTTTGTTTTGCTTCTCCATCTACAGAGACTTAAGAAATTTACTCAAATTTACCAAATCACATTTGCCAAAGTGGTGGAGTCTAGATTCTTCTGACTTCAGTACCCACATCCTTAACTACTAAGTTAACTACTGATTTCATGTTGCAGGACATGCAGAAAATAAAAAAAGTGGCTTTCTTTTTATCATGTCCTAAGATGGATACCAAATACAAAACTATTGGAATGATCATGTGTTAGTCTAACAAGAAGTGGTGGTTATTGAGAGGGGAAGGATGGAAGAGTAGGAAAAGAAAGAACTCTAGGTCCTGTGGGAGACGAAGGGGTGGGAAGAAAAGACTTAAGACCATGCCTGTATCTATTGTCACTGAACAGCCAGCCCTAGCATTCACTGAAATGATAACAGCAAATGAGGGTGAGCTATATGAAAGGAGGTGACAACAGGCTGAGCCAGTTAATTCTATTCTTCGTATGTGCAAAGGCCCTGCCCATAATGAGTGAGTCTGACCTTTCCGAAGTCCCCACAGATAAGTGATGTATTTTAACAGCAAAGCCACCTTATACTCTCTTGCTTCCTTCATCTCTCTGCCCCTAAGCAAAGATGTGAATAGATTACTTAATCAAAATGGAGCGAGAGAAATGGCAGAAAGGCATACAACATCTATGCATGACCTTCAAAACTAAAACCTAAAGTTAAAGCACCAGCAAGGCCTATGACATCCTAAAATGGTACATCAGGCCAAAGCAGTCTGGACCTAACCAAGGAGCTAGTGTAAAGATTGCAGCTTTCAGCCAAAATTCCAGCACAGACAGGGACAGAAACTCACAAAGCCCTAACCCTGGCTGGGAGCTCCGGCAGCTGAAGGCTGCTGGGATAGAGTGTCAGTTTTCTCAGGAAAAGTACAACCTACCAGAGATGGTTCTTTCCTTCTATCTGGGCACAGGGGACCAAACTCAAGTTGTCAGGCTAGTTGGGGCAAGCGCTTTTCTATGATGAGCCATCTCTGCCCCTACCCCTCTTTAATTAAATGGAGTCAATCATATACCTCCTGGAAATTAAAAACAAATTGAAAACGGGTTTTCATCTGCCTGAGGACATGTGTGCATTTTCCTTGTGGGTCAGCAGGTAGTAATGGGGTTTCATGGGCATTGTTCTGTGAAGAAAACTCTGCTTGGCAGCATGGTATCTCCAAAGCAGTTCATCTGGACCCTGATATGACAGACATCCTCAAGGACAGTGAGGGAAGAAGGCAGACAGAGGAAAAGGAGGTTTCTTAATGTTAGCCAGGTTAACAAAACACCAGCACGATTCTCCTCCCGGGCTCGGACTCGACTAATTCCTTATGTTTTTTTAATTGCTTGTTCAAAATATACTAATGAACACCATTTAAAGTCATCAACTGGGGATTTTTTGTTTTGCTATTGTTGTTAGTTTGTTTGTGCTTAATCTTTAAAGGTCAGATGCAGAGCACACTTATCACGCACGCGGAAGTCAGAGGACCTTAGAAGCTAGCTCTTGCTTTCCACCCGATTTGCAACAGATTCTCTTGCTGTTCACTATTCTGTCCATCGGATAGCTGGCCACTGGAGGGCTGGGAATCACACACACATGCTACAGTGTCTGTATTTACATGGGTCTTCGAGATCTAAGTTCAGGTCTTCCTGTTTGTGTGGTAAGAGCCATGTCCTTAGTCCATCAAAGTTTTTTTGTTTTATGTTTATTTAGTGACAGTGTGCATGCATGCAAAGCCTGGTTTCACTGGCATGTTTTAGCTCCTAAGTGTAGGGCCAGCTTGCAGATTACACATTCATCTCTACAGCACCTGGCTCACACCCTTTCTGGAAAAGACCTGCTGGATGGTAACATCTATTCGTCCAACGATTGTCCCAAGAATCTAAACACTGTGAGAGCAGAGAATGTGTGTTTCATCTTTATATCCTTGGAGCCCTTCCAACAGCACCTGGCTTTAAGTAAACTTCTGAATGAATGTTGAAGTAGCTTGTTTACAGGGGGAAAAATGACTACAAACCATCCTTAAAATATTACAAATTCTAAAAGCAATACACTGGCCGCCAGAAAACCCAGAGTAAAGTTTTACATTAAACTGTCATCACATCCTTCTAACTAGATGTCAATATAGCACTATATCTTTTTATTAAGTTACTTCAAAACCTTTATGAGAAGCAGGAGAGATGGCTCAGAGGTTAAGAGCACGTGCTGCTCTTCCAGAAAATAAGAGTGCTTCCAGCACCCAAGCTGGGAGGTTCATATCGACCTGCTAACTCCACCTCAAGAAATCTGATCTACAAGTTAAATAAATAAAAAATTTCAAATTATTAGGCTGATAGAATCATAAATTTTTTGTCTGGGTTGTTCTGGAACATGGTTCAGTGCTGGGCTACTAGCTGACAGTCCGCAGCACTCAGGGGGCATATCAGCACTACAGTGGTGGTTAGCAAGGGTAGCAATGAGAAAGGAGCAGTGGCGCTAAGCTGCTAATGTATAACCTGGAAAGAATGAACGCAACCTACACACCACATACACACATACTCACAACACACACTCACAACACACACTCACAACACACACTCACAACACACACTCACAACACACACTCACAACACACACAACACACACTCATAACACATACACTCACAACACACACTCACACCACACACACTCATACCACACAGATACACACACACACACACACACACACACACACACACATACACGCACACGGCTCCTCAGAACAGTTGGATCAGAAATAGAGTCACCTTCTCTGTGTCCCCTTAACTGAACGGGGGCTGGTGGAGTCCCTCCCTAGAACACAGCATTCACCATGAATAACTCATCTCTGTAGCCTGTCACTTTTAAAGACAAGTCTTACAAATCTGCCTTTCACACATAATGCCAACAAATGTTGCTGTGCTTTTCTGTTTTCTGTTGTATTTTTTATTATTCTATTTTTATAAAATATATTTTGATCATATTTGCTCCCATCTCCTCAATTAATGTCTCACAGATACATTTCCACCTCCCAATTCCAAATGAATGAAATATCTAAATGCTAGACAGGAAGCTCTGAAACTCCTAGAAGAAAGAGTAGGAACTATACTTAAGGTTATAGTTTCAAGGGACTTTGAATAAGGCCCCAGTTGCCAAGGGCATAAGACCAATAATCAACAAGTGGGACTCCATAAAATGAACAGCTTTCTGAACTGCAATGGAAATGATTAATCATCTGAAGAGGCATCTTACAGCATGGACACAAATCCTTGCTATATGATGAAGGCTATACATCTCACACTTATACAACCAAGCACCAATCAAACAAACCACCCAACTTAAATAGTGGGCTATGGAACTAAAGAATTCTCAGAAGAAATGCAAGCCTCTAAGAAATATCATTTAATATTGAAATATGCTTAAGAAATATACAAGTTAATCATCCTCACCCTCAGGGAACTGTGACTTAAAGTTCTTTGAGATTTCATCTTTCTCCTGGCGCAGTGGCTAAGATTAAGAAAATATACTTCAGTAGACTCAAATCAGATTTGAGGTCAAGAGGTTCAAGCAGAAACTGAAATGAATATTTCTTTGGGAAATAGTGATGTTGTTAATAATGGTAGTTATAAAATATAGTGATTTTAATACCCTATGTCAGCATCATGTAAAGACCACAATATTCTTTGAGATAAAATTAATTTATATCCTAAATTATCACAACACATAAGAGCATAATTGCTCATTACAGCTTTTAATTGGTTTTCGTTATATTTTTAAAAGTCTGTTTAGTCATTTTATTCTTCTAGATACATGTTAAATGCACCCAATTCCAAAATTTAAATATTGCAAATTCTAAAAGCAATAAATTCTATTGCTAGGCACAAGTCATATTATCTTCACTTCAGAACTCTGGGTGTCTAATCACATGAAGCCAGGACACAGGCATGCCCTCACTGCATTCAGCTAAGACACTAAAGCCACATGTCACAAGCACCGCACTCAGATGGCTGATGGCAGACTCTGTGTGGGTTGATCTCTTTATCTGTAACCCATATACATTTTTATGACAAGCCTTCAATTTTCCAAGTTTATTTTCTGATTGCTCATTTTCATGACATTATAAAGGAGGGATGATAAATCATTAAATTGGAAAGCACTAACAGATCATCTAAGCTCTGACAGTCTGCTATTCTGGTTCCATCTAAAAATGTTGGCAGATACTTTTTTTAATGTTCATAATGTCACTGTCTATGAATTTCTGATTTTGAAGAAAAAAACATTTAAGATTAATGACTGCTTTACACTCTTACAGTGTTCTTAAATAAGATAGGGGTCAATGTGGTTAACCTGATGCTGTAGGATTGTCATCATTGTAAAGCAAGACTCCTGAAGTACAATTAGAAATGAAACACAGCATTTCCCCACCTGAATTAAACTTCAGAAGAGAGAGCAATATATAACTTTTCTCAGAAGTAAACACAATCAGATCAACACAATCCTTAGCTTTAAACCAAGTAACCAACCTTTCACCATAGGACGCTTGAGGGGCCTGCTTTCTGTCTTCCTTACTTTCTTTCTTAAATACATTGTGAATTAAAATATAATCATATCACATCCCTTCTTCCTTTTCTTCCCTCTAAGCCCTCTCTAACCTCCAGACACTGTATCAGCATTATGTAAAGACCACACTAATTATTCTTTGAGATAAAATTAATTTATATCCTAAATTATCACAACACATAAAGCAGTAGGCTTCATTTCATGCACATTAACTCTGGAACAAAATTATTCACATATTCCCTGTCACTGTTTTTTTTGTGCTAAATGTCACCCTGTATCTGCCCACATTTCTAACCTCTAATACTGCCCTTGTGGCCACACGCCTCCAAATTTAGCATCAACATCAAATTTTACATAAGCCAAAAGACAAGATATTTGACATTTTGCAGTTGAGGACTTGGAATGATGAGAAGACCTCCCCAACAGCTTTGACAGTAGTCTGGGTTCTTTGGGGGCTCCAGTGGGGCCACTTTGCTCAACAGTGGGATTAGATGTAACCCACTCTTTGTGCCAGAGGCTTCATTAAGTGCTGAGAGATGTCCAAGAGTATTTGGGGAAGAGGAAAATGTGATCAGAATATCTTGTAATGAAAAAACTATTTTCAATAAAAGAAAAGAGAAAATAGAACATGAGCAAAAAACCAATAAAAATTTAAAATATTTTTTAAATGAAAAAAGAAACTCAAGTAAACGTAGCAAGTGGATAGCTAATATGGATGTGATTCTGTCTGACCCCAGCGACCATTCTGAATCAAAAAACTAAATGACCTTCTTACAGCCACTCCTTTTTCATGGTTATAATTACTAATGTATAAATTATAACTATATTTTATGCTTCATTGTCACCGTTCTATGCATATGTATGTATGTATATGTATAGTATATATGTGTATATACATGTGTATATGTATATATATACATATACACATATTTTTATGTGACCATACATGCTATCTCTTCATCTTCTGTTGTTTTCTACTCTCTTCCTTCTCACTCCTACCTTTCCTTTTCTTCATATAATCTAACTTCTGCCTTTGGAATTTTAAGATTATGCATGTAAGTGCAAACCTATAACACTTCTATTTCTGCTTGCAACTTAACATTTTCCATTTGTTTTTCTTAAGTTGCTACTTTATTCATTTTTTCTGGGGCTAAATAGTATTCCACAGTGTATAGGTACCATGTTTCCATGGTTTACTCACCTGTTAATGGAAATCTAAGCCAACTCCATAATTTGGCTCTTATGATAGAGCATCAATAAACATATATGTGCAAGTAACATTCTGATCTTAATTACTTTGGTGATTATTATTAAAGGAATAGTAGAAATGGATCATGTTCCATTTCTGGTTTTTGAGAACTCTCTGACCTGTTCCCATGGGAGAAGTGCCACATCCTTAACAGCAGAGTCGGGATTTGCACCCACATCTCTGTGTGTTACAGGCTGTTCTCTTCTCCTGTTCATCTCATAAGCAAGGAGTACAGTCGAGTGAACACTACCAAAGGCATAGGATTACAATGATGCAGCATTACCGGAAGGACCATGGCCAGCACTGAGTGAAGAAGGGAACGGGCCACACAAGTCCACGTATTGTCTGGACTAGAGTGGTTCCCACGTTAAACACTGCAGTGTAAATGAGAGTCAGGCACGGTTCACAGTGACACCCATCTTCCCTTTCAGAAACAGGGATGCACTGCAAATGGTAAAAACCACACAGCACATTTCAAATGAAACGAGAATTCTAAATTTATCTTTTACACTCTATAAACCACATCTTCCATTACAGGCCTGGGGAGGCAACGGATGCCTATCATGCTAAAGCAGCAACACTTGACTCAGGAGGTTGTACGAACCAAAAAGCACCTTCAGTTTGGTAGAAAGCAGCGAGCTGAGTGTCTGGATTACAGAGAGTATGTCTGAAGAGGGTAGAAGATAAAGTGTTTGCTCGGGTTGGAGTAAGAAATCAATGTTCAAATTGATTAAAATTCAGTTCACTGGGAAATTTTGACTCTTTGACAACAGAAAACTGAAGGAAACAAACAGTGGAAATTAACTTGGGGTAAAAATACCTACTTGCTCATATTGCCTACTTTTACGTTTATTGCCTGACATGTAGTCTTCTTTCTGGTTTATGCTCCAGGTTTCACCGTCTATATTATAGAAAAATGATGTGCAGGGTTTCTTCCTAGAGTCTGCGTGACAACTTATCCAAGCCACCATGTTGCTGCTACACTAACACTATACTTAACTATTGCCTGTAAGCTACTTGTAACTTGTAAATAAATGCATTGTTTAGTGTGTCTTGTTAGAGTACTTATACATCCGTCTATTTACAAAGCAATCATATGTCTGTCTGTTTACACAGTAGAGTATACTTATTTTATTACTCATTTCTTGTGTCTTTTCTTATATAAGGTAATAATATTAAACCCCGTCAACATTCAGATCACCAGGAGAAAAAGTGGATGAATGGGAGAAAACAGACAAAGGAATCTCTCTCCTGCTCGTTGCCAGTCAGGTACAGGTTTCTTGTCTCACATCTTCCATGTGCATGAGGCTTGAATCTGCCATCGAGATAACCTTCTCTTAGCCTAGATGTCTTCTGTTTCAAACCATTTTAAACATCAGCATTAGTGGTCTCTCAGCTGGTTCCTTTTCCATATGCATTCCAGTACGGGGTCAAGCACTAAGCTAAGTGATGACCATCAGTACTACAAAGAAACATCTAGATCACTGGTTCGCAGTCTTCCTACTGCTGTGCCCCTTTAATACAATTTCTCCTGTTGTGGTGACCTCCAACCATACAGTTATTTCACTGATACTTCTTAACTGTAATTTTGGTACTGTTATGAATCATAATGTAAATATCTGTTTTCTGATGGTCTTAGGCAACTCCCGTGAAAGAATTCATGACCAACAGATTGAGAACTGCTGATCTGGATGGTTCTAGATGAAACAACTAGAAAGGCTCAACCAAAATCAGAAAATACAAACATAAAACTTAGACTGACAGCAAGAATCTTGGTCACATGGCTGAAACTTGAGTTTCACTCTTCAAATTAGATAGACTGGGATAGATAGATAGATATATAGATAGATAGATAGATAGATAGATAGATAGATAGATAGATAGATAGATAGATAGATAGATAGAGATAGATAGTGACAGACAGACAGACAGACAGATGGATATGCAGATAGATCATGTTGCTCCCAGGAGTATCCATTCACAACATCATAAGAAAAATAAATTTCACAAGGAAAGTGTTTAATTTGAGTTTTCAGACCCTATGTATTCTGAGTAGTTATATGAAACTACTCTTAATTAAACACCAAATATAATAATGTTCTTACATTGGCCAACTTTTTAAAATTAGGCTGCTATGGCTGTAATACTAGTTCAATAAAGAATATATCACAGAGGGAAAGCTAAGTTCATTCCCATAAGCCATCTGGAGTACACACGATGTGCTGACTATAGCTGCCACATTTCCATGCCTGCCACTGTCCCCGCTTGATGACACTTACAAATGCCCAAAGCATTTCTCATACATAAACATCTAGGAATAAAACTAATATTTCAGGCAAGTAGAGTCACCACTGCCCAAACACCTAGAAATTAAATACTAATGGAAGCAAATTTTCAGGCAGGCACTGCTCTCAGCAAAACTCTTAGTCAGTGGTAGTCTCACTACAAAGAAAGAACTTGAAAACTACATAAAAATGCAATTCCTCTTCTTAAAGAAGGAAAGGTAGATGGAGGGAAAACTGAAAATTTAAAACAGTAGCAGATTATTGGGTCAAATGTTCTCCTCTACCATCATTTCTTCCTGACTGCAGAAAGTTTCAGAATAACTCTGAGAAACCTCAAGTACCCTAAAATCTCACTAGAGAGGGGTGACACAGATCTCTTAGCACATAAAGCTTCATAATGAGAAGCTTGGAAAAGCTAAAGTGATTCCTAAATATTGGCAAACACAAGAAAGACAGAGGCAGACACAGAAAATCTGATGATGTGACTTGGTATAATTTAACACAATGGATGTTTTCTTACTAATTTCTGAATTTTTGTAGTGATGCATGCCAAATACTACAACATTTAGCCTATAAACTAAGAAATGGAGGTTCAAAGGCATCTGGAGCTTCTTCTGTCTTCTTCAGTTAGGTAGATTTATCATATATATATTATATATCAACTATAATATCAGATTATATATCATATATCACATTGTATATCATATTGTATATTATGTAATATGTAGTATATATATTCTCAAAGCCTTCCCAAAAGCACTTTTAAAGATAGAGTCAAAACTCATACCTGTGTGTCCTAGCTGTCTGAAGTTGTCCTGTCTACTACTATACATCTAAACGTTTTATCTTGCCTGATTTTCTTTTTGACAGGGTTACATGTAATCCAGACTGACTCAAACTTACTGTGCCCCATTTTATTATTGACCTCTTGATTCTCCCAAGTGCTGAGATTAGAGGAAACATCAAAATTTCTTTGTCATATGTCAAATTTGCCTTCTAGTTCATTAGATAACTATGTTAGTCTTCACATAAAAGGTAGTGTCAACTACTTGGTTTTTACCTAACTCCTTCTCTCTCTCCTCCACTGTCCAAGTGCCCCACAAAGCATTAGCTCTCAGAAACCATTAGCTGAGAAAAGAATAACAGAAAGAAAGCAGTTGTCAGCAACTCCATGAAGGGACAGCTAGTTTCTACAATGGCCAGGAGCCCAGTGGAGCATCACCTGGCCCATGCACCAGCCATGTAAACAAGGAGTTTTTCACAAGTCTCCTGATGATTAGTATATGTTCTCATTATTACCATAAAGACGACACTTATAAAGTAAAGCTTCAAGTCTTTGGTGTGTCCAAGAGGCAACAGAAAAGCATTCTGCAGATTATATTTTATTGGACTCAAAGATTCAGATGCTGCTCAACACTAAATGTTTATTGATACTTTAAATATCAATTAAAAGCATATATTTCATAAAATACATAGGTAAAATATTCATATATGAGCACTGTATATTGTATATGCATATAAAAGAGCTAGATGTCAAGGATGACCTGGGAAAAATGTTATCTTTGGAACACGATGCAATCTAGGAATCATGAGCTCACAAATCTGTGGTTGCTCCTATAATACCTGCACAAGATCAAGCCAGAAAACATTCTAACGTTGGGGAGGAGTGCACATGTCCCCATCTCTAGCTGAGAAGCTATAGACAGCTGTTGGCTATTAGGAAAGGGAAAGTTGGTTTTATTTAGGAGTGTGCTTCCTCATAGGGGGATCATGCTGCAGTGGAGAGCCCCACACCTATTTGTATATGGACAGCACAAAATGAACTCAGTGGAAAAAATAGCAATACCTGATGTTAGGAGTGGAGAAGATATATAGGTAAGGATTTGGGGAGGAGTAGGGATTCAATTTTAAAATATGTTTTAAATACTTGAAAAATACTTCATCTCAAAACATATCAACAGGTCTATATTTCAGCCTAAGAAAGGAAAGCATGCAGGCCCTTTGTAAACAGTCCCCAAGAAAGAGATAAAGTAGATGCAGCGCCTTCTCTCAAGGAACCTACTATGCACTAAGGGAATTAAGTCCACAAATATAAGTTCAAGGATATGATGGAGACCATGCCAGTATGTTCATGAATTTAAGAGCATGCAGAATGAAATAGTTGTTCTCCCTGAAGTAGGAGTTTTAAAGTGCTTTCTAGATTACCTGTTTTCCTGTGATACTGTTTTCTATGCATGAATTCTGATGGCATCTTATTTTAGCCAGCACCTAAAAGCTTAGTACCAAAGGTATAGTCATATTAATACATTAATACAAAGAGCCTAAGGCAGGCCAGAACAGCAAACAAAATCAGCCATCCAGTCACCTCATCCACTAACCATCATTTTCCAGAGCCTCCACATTTCTGTGCAAGGTAACAAATAGGAGGGCCAACTAAGTTCAATGGCCTTACATCACACTGCAGGAGAGAGATGGGAAATTATCCCAATACATTTTGATGAATGCCATTACAGTATGTGCTCATGGTTACCAAGGTAACATTACTAAAAGGTGCAAAAATCAGGCAGCCACAACTGAACTCTGTAGAGAGAGTTCCACTGTAGGCCTTTCTAAGTCAATATAATGTACTGAGGTGGAATAAGGTTCTTTGTAGTGTTTCTTCATTATCCCCTTCAGATCTTATGAAATAGAAATTGCTCCCATGTGCTAGGTAAGCTATAGATAGTTGGAGAGGTGAAGTAATTTGCCTAAAGACAGCTAACAACCAGTGAAAATATGATCAAAAGGCATATCAAAAGTCTTACTTGGCTGCTTCGGGTTCTCCCAGATCAGATGTGCAATTAACAGGCTGGCATTTGTCTGCGTCATGACTGGCTTGATCTTGGTTTTCTGAAACTTGGCCCTGGCAAGAATCTCCTTGGGTCTTTTGACTATACTTTCTCTCTAAATAAGCAATAACATAAACTATTTGCAGGACACTTTATGATCAGCCAGCATATAACTAAAATCACTTCTGCTTCCTGTACATTTCTAGAAATTCAAATCTATTACAGAAGAATTGCAAAGTAAAATTGATAGAGATAGTTTGATAATTTGGAACAATTAGACATGAATAAAAATCCCTTTGTGACAAGTTATGACATTAAGGTAATCCACTGGAAACCAGCAGGCTATATGATATGAAAACCCAATACAGTGTAGTTACAAGTACACTATGCAACAGTGCACACCTACCACTCCATATGTATGAGATGCTGTCTGTGCAGTCTTCTGAAATGTCTGCAACAATGAATGACAGGTATCAATGTCCTACCTACATGTTCTCTAATGTTTAACACATAGAGAGGGGAGAGATATTTTTCTTCTGATACAAAATGAAATACTATACCTTACAAAGCCTAGGCTGTGAGCAGAACACACTGTACCATCCCACCAGTGGACTGGTGTCAAGATAAGTCCCTAACCCATGACAGCAGGCTGATGGGAACAATTTCCTTGCCTCTAAACCACAAGCAGAACAATGCTAAAATAAGCAGCACAGTTGACCATGTACTTCCCTTCATCCCCTACAAATGGCCTTCTGAAATAGCTATCTTCATCATGACATGTCATGACATCATAGCCTGAAGCAGGTGTGGGTCCAGCATCAAGTTACAACCTCATAATTGTGACCGTGCAGTCGCTGATGCCTGACCCAGACTCACATCCTACACAGAACTCTTCCTGGCAACGCTGTGATGCAATCAAGCTCCCAGGAAAACAGCCCACAGGTTCTTTCCTGGCTTACATTGTTAATGAATGCTTATCTTTGCCCCATTGTTTTATGTAAATAAGGCTTTCAAACAACACATCCGTCTTACGACAGAAACTCAGTTAATAACTGTGTCACCCTCTTACAAATTTAAATCAAACACTGACAATAAGATGTAATGCTTTGTGAGTAAAGATTATTAGGCTATAAATGTATAAGAAGCCAAACAGCCCTAGGAAAATATAACTGGAAAATTTGGCAACTGGAGCAGAGAAAAGGCATTAGAACAGGCTGGGCACCTGCTGTGTCCCAGACACTAGTTGACAATTTCATAGGAGGCAAGCGATTCTCCACACACACCCCATTACCTACTAGTTATGATCTTTGATCTATGATTCTAAAAATATGCACCATAACACCCTAGTGTACCAACACAATGTCACAGGGACAGTACAGGCTAGTTGGCACTTCCAAAGGCACCACAAGCTTATTCAACATCTGTCAGATAGCACACTGACTGCCAGCAGGAATCACCACACAGTTCCAGGGCAAGTTCACTGCATCCCTTTGAGGAACATATTTTTTTCTCAAGTTGGACATTAGAAACTGTTGTGAAATACAAGTAATTACAGAACACTTGGTGTAGAAAAGCAAATAGGGGTAATACTGTTCTGAACTATTTATGCATTACTGGTTAAATAGAACAGGTGAGGCAGAGAAGTCAATGTTCTAAGAACCACTGAAGTTTGACGATCCCTAGGGGACAGGAGGCAGTGACCCAGGGGTCAAGTAAGAATTTGATCGGCTCTTCTGTGCAGCTCCTAATATGTCTAAAGGGAACTGGTAATTGAATGTACCGTAGCATTTTATGTTCTCCATGTAATATAGATATAATTATCACCATGTATATTTTCCTCATTTTTACATTAACTTTCCTCGTCTTTCATCCCGTGTCATCTGTCTAACTGCCTTTGTAAGCAGTTATTTGCTGTTTATTTCATTGGGATGAATAGCCTTTCCATCTTCTGTAACGGCCCCTTTTCTATCCTCTATTGCCACATAGAGAAACACTGCTAGCAATCCAAAGTAAGAGATGTCCAGCTGAAATTCCTTTATAAGTTAAAACTGCGAGCAGATTGTGGTTATTATTTTCTCTTGCATTCAGTGCACTTTAGAAAAGTCTAAAGTCTCACATAATTAAACCTTCAAGAAAACATTTGTCCCAGAAGCCATGAGTTAGTTGTTAAACGAAACTTTCAGTGTCACTATGAGCTCTTGGCCATGGATGTCCCATTCCCCTCCCCAAACGATACAATTACTGCCATCGTTCTTAGTTCCCCATCAGAACTGGTCATGGTAATACCCTATGGCTGATGACTCCACACTCTTTGGTTGCAAGACATAGACAACTGAGCTGGGAGAGACCCTCTCCTTACAAGCTTCCATGGAGCTACAAGGATATGCAGGATGCTGAGAAAGAAATATCAGCAGTTACCTTCCTACCTTCACCTTGTAGCTTATGGATGTAGAGGATCTACATCCTAGGACACAGTATCTAGTAAGTAACATACTAACACTGGCTAAGTGGACAGCATGTCAAACTGTCATCTATATTTAAGTCTAAACCCACAATGCTGCTTTTAGCCTTAACCTGAGAAGCCTCTTAGCCATAGGTGATAGTTAATTCAGAGAGACTCCTCTTTTGTCAGAGCTGATACTAAGGAATTCTTTCCTGCTCAGCCCTGAATAAGACATCGATACCACTTTCTCCAAAGTTCAGGAAACACCCCAAAAGAGAGATCAGAATGGATGTAAGAACCAGAAAGGAGATGGGGAAATGCTGTGAAAGATGTTCTTATGGTCATGGCACGGCCATTGTATTCATGAACACACAGAGCTGAGGGTATCTATCAACTTTCCATCATGGTGGGCTACTGCTCATGTTGTCCCCCACACCTCCCTGAGTAGCCAACAGCAGTTAATGGTGGCTGGGAAAGAGAGAGTCATTTCCTTCAGTGGTAAGGCCATGATCATGCAAGCAACTGTTATTAAACTCAATGGGTCACAAAACATACAAAACTTGGACCAATAGGCTTCCTGTCATGAGGCTTCACATCTTATGTGACAGTCATAAATCCAAAGACTAGGTCAGAAGCCAGCAAAATTTAAAAATTCGAATGACATAATCGTAAGAAGACAATTTGCTCATGTGCGTTCATAACCATGTTTGCCAAACCAAATTGATAATCTGTGGAATTCCTAGTTGTGGATACCAATGTTACTATGGTGCTGAATGGGTCTCAGTGGCTGACATGGCAGGTTGTTAAGCTTGGCTTTGGTGAGAATGAAAAGGCAGAGATAAGTTCTCATCATTTCTCATTATTATTAGATCTATTCTTCCTCTCATTCATCCCCCTTTGCCAGTGTGAAACAGCTCTAGCTGCTCCTGCAGAGCTTGAGGTAGACCCTTCTCTCCCAGCAGGTGATACACAGGAAGGGGAAAAAACATCAAAGTCAAGACATGGGAATGTGCTATTGAGAGAAAAAGAGGAGCATGAGAGTATTTGGGGATAGAGAACATGTCTGAGCAGTTGGAAGTGCAGCTTTGATTTTTCAGACAAAATACAGCACCTCAAAAGAGAACTGGGGACTACAGGAAATGCCTGCAGGTGTCACAAGGTTAGCCAACCTGGACCAAATGACTTTGAAGTCAGAAATGCTAGGTGACAGGATTGTGCTATTCCCCACACTTTCTAGCCACTCCCCACTGTGCCATCCTCTGGATAGAAGCGCAGTGGAATACAGGTAACAATCAGGGCTCCAAAGCAAAGGCACACATTAGATTGGCTTTCAGCTGTAGAAGGCAGACAGGTGGTCAGTCTCTCTAACAGCAGGTCAGATGATGACACGAGTCTCTCAAGGTGGTGTGACAACTAATACTCCCAAGATACACATTATAGGATCTGAGGCACCACCTCATTAGGTCAGCTACAGGGGACAACATGAGTTCCTTTAAGTTTGCTCAAGAACTCTCAATCTGACTAGCAGAAAGCTCTATCATAGAACTCTCAGCATCTCAAAAGGAGCATGGGCAAAGCTAAGCCCCTGGTACTCAGGAGCAATACCTGTTCTTATATAAGTTGGTTTGGCTCACTGTCCTCCTCAATGGCCTTGGCATCATTACTGACCCCCTGCTTCTAATTACATCCAATGTGACCCTTTGTCTCAAGTGACTCTAGAAATACATCCCTAATCCAAAATCTGAAATGCTCCAACATTCAGAGCATTTTAAGCAAACTTTCTGATTCTGGACTTACAGATTTGGTACGCCATACTGCTAAAGTCTGTGCAACTATTTCAATTCCCTGAAATTATTTCTTACTGGAGATGCTTTCCTGATTGGTCTCTCTATTTTCTCTGTTCCAGATAAACTTTAACAGTACCTGTTCTAGAATTCTCTATACATGCCCTTCCATTTTCTGGCACACCAAAAACAGGCTGACTAAGCTCTGTTGACTTCTCTTTATTCAAGGTCACCAAATGGGCACTAACCACACATCCCCTCTGTACATTACAAGACATCTTCCCTTTATTCAAGATACTGTATTTTCAATTACTTAAAAACTTGAGGTAACATACACTGTTCTAATTGGCTTCTATTGCTTTGATAAATATTATAACTAAAACCAACCGGAGGAGGAAAGATTTATTTGGTTTATATAGCCCAGGCCATAGTCCATCACTGAGGGAAGTCAGGACAGTAACTCAAAACAGGAACTGAATCAGAAGCCAGGGAGAAATGATGCTTAACGGCTCACCTTCCTGCCAGCCCCTACTGCTTGATTGTTCAGCCTGCTTTTTATACAATCCAGGACCACTACCTAGGGATAGCACTCCCCACAGTGGGCTGGGCCTTCCCATATCAATTAAAAATCTGGAATATGTTTCACAGATTAATGTGCAGGCCAGTTTAATAGAGGTTTTTCTCTTTCCCATGACCCTTATTATGTCAGCCAACAACAACAACAACATAACAAAACAAAAAAGCAAACTGACAAAAACTAACGAGCACATATTCTCCTCTCTGAACTTAATTAATATCTGACCTTAGACTACTATACATGTATTATTTTCATTCTAGACACATACCCTGGACACATCTACAACTAGATTCAGACCGTGGAACTAAATGATGTCTCCCCAGTACAAACAAATTCCCTATACACTGTGTACCCACAATTGTTCCCTTGAAGTTGCTGCTAAAGGACTCTCTTGTTAAGTAAAAACCTAGTAACACTTTGTATCAATGAAAGTTTATGTTGACACCCAGATCACAATCCAGAGAAATGGGAAATATTTCAAACAGCATATTGATGGAGCACATCAATATTTCAGTTGGTTCAATTCTACTGATTTCTATGAAATAATTTAATCATTCATGTGTTATTCCAGATACTGTTTTACTGCAATATTGTCAAGTTATAAAATCTTTAACTTTCTCCATCGATTAAAGACATTTCTTTTAAAAGGGGGGTCTCAGTAAGAGTTACCCCCATAGCAGCCTACCCCAACCACATCTCTGACACACACCCATTGTGAATATCTGGTCTCTCTCCTCTGCTCTCTCTATACCCAATACTCCCTCCCACCTTCTCCTTTCTTTTCCATCCAGTTCCCTCCCTCCATCCACCTTCAATATCTATTTTATTTACCCTTCTGAGACTCCTAGCCATGAGGAATATGGATCCTGATGTAGCCAGGCAGGACATCCAGAGTAGGAATGAGAACAGCATCCCACCTACAAAGCCATCAACCCAAAATGTGTCCTGCCTACAAGATATGAATGGACAGAAAGCAGAGGCAGAGGGAATAGCCAACCAATGACTGGCCAAAATTGAGACCCATGACATGGGCAAGAATCAATCCCTGACACTAGTTATGATACTCTCTTAAGTTTGTAGACAAGAGCCTAACATAACTATTCTCTACTTGCAAGTAGGATGTCTATTAAATAAGGTCAAGAGACCTGGGTCCCTGTAGAATGTTGGTCTTATACTGAAGATAACATCTCCTGGCTTGGAAAGTCATACAGGTGGATCTACTGACAACCACCCCCACTACTCTGAGAAAGGCCGGGCAGGAAATTTTCTAGAAACTCCTGTGTATCAAAAAGATAGAAAGTAGTAATTGTGCTCCAAATCTGTAGTGAAGGCAGGCTTCTTATTCATGTGATAGCATCGTGGGGTCTGACCCTCATGGCAGGAACACACAGCAAAAAAGATCCACAACTAAGATTGTTTGTCTGCTTCTTAATGATCCCTAAAGAGAGGAAAGGAGAAGAGAAAGATGAAAATGAAATGGAAGTAGGGAGGGAGGATGGAAGGGCAGGAGGAAAGGAGGGAAGGAAAGAGGGAGGGAGAGCAGGAGGGAGGGAAGAAAGAAAGGATGGAGGGAAGGAGGGAGAGAGGGAGAGAAGAATATACATGAGGAATTTCTTCCTAATTGCAAAATCTGACATCTCTCAAAGTGCCACACTGAAAAACAGAGGCTTCATTCCTAAGCAAGTATGCAGCACAACGGTATGGTAAAGAAGGTTATCAAGAGTGCCCGAGCTTTCAGAAAGGCGTATGTAAAACTGATTAGTCTTTTCTGATTCATCCTATATAGAGGAAGCATTGCCTAAAATACCTGCAATTTCCTTTAGCAACAAATATAATCATTATTTGTGAGGTATCCCACTTTCAAGAGAAAACAGATTTTGCTGAAGTTAAGAAAATAATATTTTAGTTCAAGGATGAAAGACTTAACCTCTGCATGGTGGTTAAGCTTTAAGATTCTTAAATAGCATTAGCGTGTTCTTTCTTCCCTTCTCCAAAATGTCTTTTCCTCTGTAGCTTAAGTCAGAAAATAGCTGGTCACGTGGTGTCAGCACCCTCACCACACACAGGTTCAGGGCAGTATCATTTAATCAAAAAATGAGACCAAATGACCAATGAAGTTCTCAAGGAACCAAAAGAATCCAAAGCTAGAAAGTACTCAGTACTTATTCCTCATAATACACAGTGCCTGTAAAACACCCTTGTGAATTCAGACTTCAACTGAAATTCTCACATAAAAAGAATCATTATCACATCAATGAGAAAGACTCACATAGTTATTCCACCTACTCAAGAGCAAGAGCCTTCTGCCATCCCAGATCAGCTTCCTTGGATCTTGGGTGTAAGACACAGAACATCCCCAACTCAATATGGCAGGTACTAGAATGAACCAAAATTCCATCCTCTGAGGATGCAGCGCAGTGGTAGAGCGCTTATCCAGTATGATCAAGGCCCTGTGTTCAATCGCCAATATCACACAGGAAATTTTTATTCAACGTAATGAATAAATAAAAACATTTTTAAAGAATCTCTATACAAGTATTTAGCATCTTCTGGTAGCTTACCATGGGCCTTCTGTGGATTGCCCAAGTATATATTCACGGTGACTTCATGAAGATGGTTAATGTTCTATCCATTTTTTACTGAAGCTTAGAGAATTTAGCAGCTGTCCCTGGAAGTTTGAAACTGCAGTCTGATTCCACGTGTGGTTTTAGAGTTTTCCTTCTGCTTTAAGTGGCTACCACACTAGAGTTACAGCATGTAATTTCTAACCAGTTAGTGGTCTCCCATTTCATTTTTTTCTGAACCACTATGGCGTGCTTCCTACATCTGTCCCTGAAAGACTCATAGCAGACCACTTAGGCCCCAGGAACAAAATATGTCAGGATAATGAAAATATCAAAGCCCCCCAAAACATTTTTAAATGTAGTGTCACAAAAGGAAAATCTCAGAAAGTTAATAATTTTTACTTAGATGCCACAAATGTCACAGATGTAAGAACAGGGGCTCACTCTATTCAATATTTGTTAAAGTTTAACTTTTGTTAGATTCTTTTTCATCTAAAACAATCCTCCATATATCTATAATTAACCAAAAAATTACAGCCAATTGTAGGTTAAATGGAGTGCTAATAGCCAAATAATTTTGAGATCAAAATTTTGTATAAACTATCTATAACTTGATAACAAAATTACACAGAGTAGAAAGGTGACCACAGTGATTCAAGTGCCTCCCATGAAAAGAGCAAAGGATTCCAAACATGAGAGAGTTCCAAACACAATACAGTCTATCAGTGGCCCAAACACAATACAGTGTAGCTGTGGATCAGACACAATACAGTCCAGCAGTGGCTCAGACACAATACAGTCTATCAGTGGCCCAAACACAATACAGTCTATCAGTGGCCCAAACACAATACAGTGTAGCTGTGGATCAGACACAATACAGTCTAGCAGTGGCTCAGACACAATACAGTCCAGCAATGGCTCAGACACAATACAGTCCAGCAGTGGCTCAGACACAATACAGTTCAGCAATGGCTCAGACACAATACAGTCCAGCAGTGGCTCAGACACAATACAGTCCAGCAATGGCTCAGACACAATACAGTCCAGCAGTGGCTCAGACACAATACAGTCCAGCAGTGGCTCAGACACAATACAGTCTAGCTGTGGCTGGCAACTTTCCTCATGCTATGACCCTTTAATACGGTTCCTTATGTGTGCTGACCCCCAGGCATAAAATCATTTCATTACTTTTTCATTTTACTGCTCTTATGAATCATAATGTAAATACCTGAGATACAATATATCTGACACACAGCCCCAATGGGGTCTTGACCCATCAGTTGAGAAGCACCCCAGATTCTAGTGTTTCCAGAATAGCTTTCTGGTATCCAGTTCCCCGTGCTAAGAAATGTTCGGAAGTAAAAATATGCCTGGGAAGAATCAAAATTCATGTCAAAATGATGACACCGTGCCATCAGCAGCAGGGTTTTTTTACTTTGTAGAATTTTACCTAAGGACATAGGGTAAGTTCACCCACAAGATTTAACCAGGGTTTTCCAAGAACCACTGGTATGTGAGGGAAAGTTAGAAACAATCTGAATTACACATATCAAGCAGTATTAACTCCACAGGGAATTCTGAGGTGTCACTCAGAAAGTTAGCACAAAACATTTTCTCTCTCTCTCTCTCTCTCTCTCTCTCTCTCTCTCTCTCTCTCTCTCTCTCTCTCTCTGACACACACACACTCACACATGCATACACACATACACACACTGTAATGTGTACATACACATATACACACACTCATGCATGTACACACACACATATACACACCTGCACATACTCACACATGCATGCCCACACATATATATACACAAACATACATACACACACACACACATATATCTCAATGTTAATAAATATGTGTCTTATACTAAAGCAGTTGATAAGACCCAATGCCAAATGGCATATTCCTGCAAGCTTTTATTAGACTCTTGAATGGAATGACACAGCAGGTGAAGACAGGACAGGACCCATATTCTCCCCCAATGATAACTAGTAAAGTGAAGACCGTTGAGGTCACCGCTCACACACCGTTTCTAGCTAAAGTCCCTGAGCTCTTTATTGCTGAGGTGGATAGTTAGGTGACAGTTCCTGGGGTTCCCTGAGATAGTTGCAGCGATGGCATGCATCTCCCTCATGCCATTCTCTACTGTCTCTTGTACAGTTTGTCCTTTCCAACGTTAGCTATCCAGAGAGACAATGGTCTCTAGAGCGTGACGGCAAATCATCCTTTTCTTGCTTGTGTTTTCTGACTTTTTAAACCCTGAGAAGTAGTTTAGAGATGGGGAAGTTCAACAGTTAAATCTTAGCCCGTCACCTTATTCTCTCTCTCTAGGTCTCTGGTAAATATAAAGTATGCATGCTTTTCTAACAACATTTCAAATATTGGTTTCGTGTTTTCCACATTAAAAGGGAAAAGATAGTAGAGTCCCAGGAACCTAATACAAGGAGTGAGGGGTGATCACTGATAAGAAAGGAGTCAGAAAAAGTGGTTAAAAATTGAGCATAATCACCAATGTTCCCCAAACCCTGTAATATTCACTATACTACTCTGGTAGTATTCACTATAAAGAAGACCTTCCCTACACACTTCAGCTGCTATACACAAGTACAAAACGGACATTTACATATACCACTCCAGCCATCTTCCATTACCTCATTCCAAATCAGTTAAGGATTGTTTGAACAAGAAAACCCAGAAGAGACGAGCAGCTCTGGAGTCCAATCTAACATTACAACCCACTATATAATCATTATTATTGATAGCACACATTGAACAACTAAGTCCAGGCAATATCATAAGCACAGCACATTGTTAGATTCCTTCTCCAACCCTCACAACTCCATGATAACAGCACACCCACCCTCATCTTTGGAGATGAGGAAACAAGGGTTCGTGGAAACCTAAGATTATAGAACTAGTCAGTGGTGCCATTGGAATTTAAATCCAGACCTCTCTAACTCTAAAGACTGCCAACAGCCTATCTAAACTTTCACACACGTGGTAATGAAAACAAGACAAAGCAAGTAACTCTTCTGGACTGTCAGTTATCAGAATGCTTTGGGAACATAAGTCAGCCCCCTCCCAGATGCTAGAGAAGGCAGCCACTGGCTTCCACTGGGTGGCAGAAGCTTTCTCACAACCCTGCAGAATCCAGCAAACAGATCATATTTAATGCTGCACACTGCTTGCTTTCTCTAAGCCAGTGATTGTCAATCAGTTCATAGTCCCCCCTTTGGGGGACAAGTGATTCATTCACAGGCGTTGGATATCAAATATTTACATTATAATTCATAGCAGTAGTAAAATTACAGTTATGAAGTAGCGATAAAGTAGCTTTATGGTTGGGGGCCACCACATGAGGAACTGTATTAAAGAGTCACAGCATTAGGAAGGTTGCGAACCACTGCTAGTAGAAGCCATTATTCGTGACAGCTGACAGCAAGGGAAAGGTCAGAATCAAAATAAATGAGAGTCACAGTAGTAGTCCTTATTCCAGAAACATGTTAAGTTGGATTCAATACATTGTGGTCAACCACAGTAAATCTCAAAATATGCAATGCTAATACCATAAACCATAAAATGTCATCTCAAGTTTCAAAGACTAAAGCTCGGGCTTTGAAAGGTTACGTGTGAGCCACGTGAAATTCACTTAGGCAGCCCCTCAGCCCAGCTGTGCTACATCATCAGCAAAACCATTCCTCGGAGCTTCCTCTCCTAAGCCTAGCAACAATCCTCTCCTTCCTTCCGCAACAGAGTGGGAATGAGTGAGAATGCAGCTCGGAGGATCAGCTAACATGGAAGCTTTCCCAAGTTTTCCTTTCCTTTTATAGAAATAGTACAAGCTAAGATCTTAAGAGCTAAAGACATCCCATTTCATGCCTAACGCTCTGACGTTTCTCACCCTTGTGCACTGTCCACTGGTGGATCTCTTTGGTAATTACTGTCTGTTCAAGGAGGCTTCTGGGATGAAGGTGGATGATGCTTTGCTCTGTGTGTGAAGCAGCTCGTCATTCAGAGTCGTTTACTGCTCTGATCCTTTAGCAGAATAATAGTAGCAGATTCCCTCGGGGCCCATAAGCTATCTAGCCTCGGGTTCTTGGCCCTTTAACCATGTCATGTATGGGCTCCATGGCATAGCAGCCTCTGTCTTTATCAACACCCTCCTCTCAAGGCTCAGGGGTCTACGAGGAAGAGGAGGCAAAAAGAAACAGTTGACAGCGGCAAGGAAAGAGCATCTCCCTGACACAGCACGACGGATGCACACAGAGGCTCACAGAGAAGGGGACAGCACACACTGGACCTGCACAGGCTCAAGCCAGGCAAAATCCAACATCCGAGCCCTGGGAAGGGAGAGTTAACACAGCCCTCCCTTAACCAAGGAGCTATTTGAAATGGACACCCCCTGACAAAGGGAGACGAGTTTTCTGATCAGCCTCAGAATGTCACTAAGTGAGGGTGTGGTGTGTGTGTGTGTGTGTGTGTGTGTGTGTGTGTGTGTGTGTGTGTGTTATACACGCATGTAAATATGTATCACCACACTTTATGGAGGCACTCTGCCCAGGAGTAGCCAGCCAACACAAAGCAGACTCTATTGATTTGTTTTGGTTTAATATTTTTTGTCTCATTGGTTTTCCTTTTGTCCTTGTTTGTCTATTTTTTCAGTTTGGGTTTTTATTGTTTTTGTATGAGGAGTACCTGTGCATGAACAGGCGCAAAGTTGGCTTGGGGTGCGGGGAGGGGGGTGGTATTGGAGAAGTCAGAGATGAGAAATAATATAATCAAAATGCATTATGTAAAACAATCTTTTAAATAAAAAAATAAGATTTTTGGAAGCTGAAACATGCAGATAAGTATAAATTATGAAAGTTACTAGCAGTATTAAAACAGCTGCATACATATTTGTATGATAGTCTTTTTTTTTTAATTTTGCACATTTAGGTGAACATGTATGAAATGCACTTGCGTGGCTGTGGCTGTGGCTGTGGAGGCCGGAGGTCAACCCCCCACCTTCAATTTTGAGAATGGGTCTCTCTCTCACTGGCTTACAAGTCCCTAATTCAGATATGGCTGCCAACAAGTCCTAAAAATCTCCCTGTCTCAACCTCCTCAGCACTGTGATTTGCTAGCGTGGGCCACCACATCAAGTTTCATTGTTGTTCCTGCATATTTTTATTGTGTGTTCTGGGAATAGAACTCAGGTCCTGTGTTTAAATGGCAAGAATCACCTTACTGACTTAGCTATCTCCCTAGCCTTATATTCTGGGGTGTGTGTGTGTGTGTGTGTGTGTGTGTGTGTGTGTGTGTGTGTGTGCATGAGTGTGCATGTGAAACTAGCAGGGTAGCACATATCAATGATCCTGTCCATTGCTCATGCTGAGGCGTTAGGATAGAAAGTTGAAGAAGGCTGGGCCTTCTTGAGTCACCCTGACTCAAGAAACGAAAAGGAAGTTGAACGTAAGAAAGAGGAAATAACTCAGATAGGAAAACCTAATAAAATTAAATTGCTGAGGCTCCTGCACTTCTATGACCAAAATTAATTCAAAATATATTATAGCAGAGCATGCTGCCTGCTTTGAAAACTGCTTCAGTCATTTTAAATCTCACAAAAATGATTAGAATAAATTAATAAATCAGGTCACTTAAAAATATATCTACTTTTTTATACTTTAACAAACAAACAAAAAAAAAAAAAAAGGTACAGTTGGTGCAGTGAGCCACCACAGAGACGGCTACTGTAGGGAAAACTAAACGGAGATGCTGTTGTTATCCGGGTGGGAAGTAGCTGATAGCGCACTACCCGAGTGAGAATGAAACCACTCCATGAGAAGCCATGGAGAAATTTCAACTGTGCAGCATTGTCAAGTAGGAAATTAAACTCTGTGCAGCTGAGATTAACAACCTTTCTCTATAATCTTATCAGAGGCAACTAAGTAGGCCTTGCAGATTCTTCTGTCTTCAATCACCTTCTCTCAAGACCAATGTAATAAATGTACTGCAAACAGGGTTGGTTTAAATAAAAGATAAAAATGTAGTTGATCTTAGTAACGAGCCACAGAGCCCAGAGCGTCAGTAATATGAAGAAGCTTGACTGGGGCCAAGCAACCTCAGAGTTATAGGGAAATCGTATACAGAGTCAGGAGGGAGACAGTCACCCTGTGAAGAGTGAAAGAAAGCTTTGGGCAACTTTTACAACACATGAAAAAAATACCTGAAATTATTATTTTCTAAAATCATTTTTGACACAGAAATAACCATTCCAAAGACAGACTAATGCTTTTGAAAGCAAGTCTATCTGTTGTGTCTTTACTTTGGGACTAAGCCAAGCTCAGATATCCTCAGACTTCAAACCATTCTAAGGACATAGCACCTAGGGCAAATGGTGATTAAAACTTAGTTATCTATGTCACCGATTTCGTCTTTATGTTTCCATATAGAAGCTATATCGGGAACATATATGCCAGATCTCCTGTGGCTTCCTTACAGCTATAACTGGATTCCATTCCATCAGAAACACGAGCACAGCCTGTCTTTATTGGACCCATTCTGTCTATGGTCTAAATCTATTTTTAATGCTTTTAATTTTTAATCATGTTTAAAACGGCTTGGCAACCAAATGTATAAACCAAAAGCAAAGGAAATGTTTAGGAAGACTTTCACAAGCTAATGTTCCCTGGAGAAACGTGAGAAGGTCACAGATATAAAATCCTGACACAGAATATGCCTCAGCTGAAGCCTGAACAAACAGTTTGATGCTCCTCAAATTTCTGTGTTCAGGGTGTATACAAAATTAAGAGTCTGAAATGAAATCACACTGCTAATCAAAACCAAAATTTGCATGCTCTAATTTATGATCAGATAACTAAAGCAATGCTTTCCCAACCCGAAGAACCCAGTTTATGCCACCAACAGAAAGAAATTCACTCAACCTTAAAAACTCTGCATAAATTTCCAAGGCTATATTGCATTAAATTTCAACAATGCTGGTATATAAGTTCACAAAAGGATCTGCCTTTCTCCAAACAAGGATGTTTGGAAGCCCCAGACTGGCAACATAGCCACTCATCCACCTATACACAGAAGCCCTGAGTGGAAACAGTCGCCACTAAAATCTTTAACTGCCTCATCTAGGATTCTTAGGAGGTTTAGGGCTTTTGGATTGTTTTCACATAATAAATGTAAATGTCTAATTGCTTCTATACTCTGCATAAAAGTGACTGAGGGATGACAGATGAGGGGGGAAAGCCGACTGACTGGCAATGAAACCTCAGCAAGATGAGGCACTTGCAATTCTGCCAGCAGACCCAGACAGAAGCAGAGAGGGATTCAGTGGACATCTGGCACAACTCTCTCTCTCTCTCTCTCTCTCTCTCTCTCTCTCTCTCTCTCACACACACACACACACACACACACACACAGAGAGAGAGAGAGAGAGAGAGAGAGAGAGAGACAGACAGACAGAGAGAGACAGAGAGAGACAGAGAGAGAGAGAACACACACACACACAGAGAGAAAGAGAGGGAGAAAAAGAGAGAGAGAAAACACACACACACACACACACAGAGAGAGAGAGAGAGAGAGAGAGAGAGAGAGAGAGAGAGAGATGCATTATTAGGCCAGCCCATCAGAGTTCACAGCCTGGTAGCTCCTGTGGCTCTAGTCCCTCCTGTAGTAATCAGGTGTTATTAGATCCAGCTCCAGCAATGTGATGAACAGGTAAATCACTGTGTCCTGATGCTATCACCTTGGAAGGAATTAATCTATTCCCCTGACATGAGTGTGAGAAGAGGCTCACGTGCATAAAAATACTCTGCTGCCTGTCACCTACACACAAATGGCAAGTGTCTCTGCTCTAAAAGGACGGACTGCATCTCCTCCAGCTGTTCTTCTCCACAGTACTTTATGGCTTGTGAAGCACAAAGGATTTGAGATAGGACAACCAAACCAAACCTCTATAATTAAAGTTACTTCGGCCCAATGCTCTGCCCTGACTTAGGACACAGGCCAGGGCACAGTGCAAGACACTGATGAGAGAAAGGAAAGGTGGAACGTGGTATTTGCTCTGTCAGAGAGGTGTCTCAGCAGGAACGAAGACGTAGGAAGATGAGCTCACGGGGGCGGGGGGGGGGGGACACTGAGGCACAGACCCACGAATGACTGTGGGCTAAGTGCGTAGGTGAGACATTAAAAAGTAAAGGAAGGGGGTGTTTCCAAGTGTAACTCATAAGGTGTGTGAACAGCACTGCAAAGCAGAGCTCAGCACAGAAGCGGCAGCAGTTCCTGGAGACCCAACTGGGACCATCTTCAATAGTGAGTAGAGAAAGAAACATGAACTCCTCAGACAACAGGGGCTGCGCTCACAGAGGAAAGCTCCTTCAACATCATCCCATAGGCTGAAACGGTGACTCAACAGATCCAATGAACTCAGCAAAATACCACCATGGAAACATTTGACGGTCATGAGATCCTCACAAAGAAACAGAAGCTGAGGCAGAGGAGAAAGGTTACACGGCATGCTGAATCTCAATCAGCAGTCAGCTCATGTCCTAATCTTAAGTGCCCTGGCTATAATGAAACCAAAAAGCCCCCTGGATTAGAACACTGAGTTTCTCATACGCCAAGCTTGGAGTGCCTGTGGCTGACACCAACACATAGTTGAGGGCACAGATATCTCAGATGAACCACTTGTGGGGGATGGAAACTTGCAGGTCCTCTCCAGTGTAAACCAGAGTGGCTTAAATTATATTCATCAGTTTCGTCCTCGATCAAGTAAAACAATCCTTTATAGGTAGGTTTTCTTCCCTTTCCTTCCTTTCCTTTGAGGTTTAAGTATGGAAGAAAGTTCTAGAACCTTTCAGCAGCATATAAATGTTAACCAAGGGAGAATTACACCCACACACCTTTTTCCAGTTGAGCTTCCCAAGGGCAAGAGCTCTGCTCTATTTTCATTGCAAATGCTCAGTCCCTGGCACACACAGGAATGCAGTGAGGCTTTGATATTTAATGAACACCAAATGCAACGCATCACTGACAAGCACCCATTGCATTATGTGTTGTGCATTTCCTCAGCCCTGACATTTGAACTGACCAAAAGAAACCGTAGGAAGGGTTCTTACCTACATGGTCTATGGCCTATGAGAAACTACAACTGTGAGGCAAAAGCATTGCAAAATGGAATCCCAGTGGCACTGAGGAGGGAGCATCTGGCCTGGTCTAGACGGTCAGAAAGACACCAAGCACCAAGTCAAAAGACATCAAGCCACTTCTATAGCTCTCCAGAACAACACACAGTGCTCGTAATTCAGTATTCACTGTTATAAATTAGGTAATTTTTAAAAATTACTTCAAATAACACATTAAAAAGATACTTCACAAAAAAGCTCAAATCATAAATCCAAGCAATAGTAAATGAAGACTAGCTAGCAGAGATAGAAATCAACTTTTACCATAAAAGCCTTAGTTACTATAAGCGAATCTACATAGTTTCATTTTTTTTTTTCTTTACAAAGGATCTAGTAGTTGGAGAACAATGCATATATTTCCCTGGTTCAAAAATATATCCCAACTAATACCTTTTGCTAACTGAAATTTCAAAACTCAAGTCATGCTGGCCAATATTTACTGAGTTCCTCTTCCGTAGAAAACATCAGAAAAGATACATGAGGTGGCAAAAAGCTTTAGCATACCAAGCTGTCAGTAAGTATGTAATCCAAGTGATAAAAAGGAACAGAATAAATGAAATTACATAAAGATGTCACAAGTTGTTCTGTGGTAAATACTTATCAAACCCCACCTTTCAGGAAGACCTCAGTCTTTTCTAACAATGTGGAGGACCTAGAGAGCAAAAAAGTACCAGCAATCACGGGCTGAACCTGCAGTGAACAAAGGAGGGGATGAAATTTGCACACTGAGGAAAGCAACGCTGTGAGAGTATTGGATAAAACCATCCTGCAAAACAAGAACCTAGAGCCATCAGGAAAAACTACGTTAAGGGTATCGAAAAAGTGAGTCAACCGCAAAGTAAAGTGTGAGGCAATGACTGGACGTTGGAGCAAATGAAACAAAAACAAGATGCAGATGTTGATGAGGGTCATGTTATCCAGAGGTGTACCCAGACTTCATGCTGACTGGAGTCATCCGTGTTTCTGCTGAGGAACATGCCCATTGCTGGAGTCCGGCAATAGTGGAGCAGAAAACCTACCAGGAAGCCCAGACATAAGAGAAATGAGAGTTAGGGCTGGGCATCCTCAGCAGAAATGACACAGCATCTCAAGGTTTGTTTGAGCACCAACAAAATGCTCTCAAGGTTTGACGGAAACTGCACCTGCAGCCAGATCGTGTGCTATAGCATTTACCATGCACCAGAGGCCACAGTAAGCACTTTCCCAAATATTTAGGCATGATCTTCAAAACAACTCCATGGGGTGGGGATTGTACAGGTGGAGATTGTAGTCTAACTCCACTTACAAATCTGAACCACTAAGCGATGGGGTTGTGAAGCCACTTGAAGTTTCTAGATATTTCAAAGCTAAGTGACAAGAAGAATGATGACACTGACAATCAACCCTAAGAACATGGTTTTAGATGTGTTGGTTGAAGTTACAAAACAGCCAAGCTCATGGATCCACCCATCAGAAAAGAAAAGTTCAAGGTCCAAGGCAGACTGTGCAGTAAAGGTAGGCTTCATGGGGCCAGGATGTAAATGAACACAGTCATAGTATGTAACACCATTCAACTAGTCAAACAATGTTTCGTAAATGCCTTTCCCATGCCAGGCTCAAGGCTAAACTGAGAAAGTAAATAAGACAGGATGTTTCTGTCCTTGAGTAACTTACAAGTTTGGATACAAGGAAGGGAATTAATGAGACCTAAATACGAACCTGGACAGTATGTATATATATTAGGGAAGCATCAAATGTGTGGGTAGAAAAGACTACACAGGAATTGAGAGAGGCCATGCTGAAAACCAAAACACAACAAAGAAAGATGAAAACACAAGATTTCACAGAGCTTATGAAATAGACTCAATAAATGTGCATGGCAGAAATTTGCTCACTCGCTCACATCTGTTGCAGGGGGCTGGGGAGCCCAGGTTTTGGGGATTAGGGAGCCCCAATCTTTATATGTCTGCACCAACATAGACCAGCCTTTAGTTCTCTCTGAACACAGATGATTCCCAATGAAGCCTAG
The DNA here is from genome assembly GCF_963924665.1 of Micromys minutus. NCBI lineage: Eukaryota > Metazoa > Chordata > Mammalia > Rodentia > Muridae > Micromys > Micromys minutus. The sequence goes on along the minus strand of NC_137973.1, from coordinate 43,148,541 downwards.
GTCATTAGAAATGGAACAATGGTAAATGAAAAGATTGAGGCAGTGGGGGAATGGAAGATGCAGAAGAAACAAAGGCACGCCATACTGCAAAGGTATTTTCTCAGTGCATCTGAATTTTAGGTGATTGGATATTTTGACTAAAAGTGAAGGAAAGAAAGAATAAAGGAAGGGAGGGAGGAAGGGAAGGAGGGAGAAGGGAGAAGGAAAGGTAAGAAAGAAAGGACTTCATGAGAATAAACCTTGAAGACATCTTGCTGGGGTGCACTGTGTGAAGGTTGTCTCTGTATATTCAATCCTCGATTGCTGTGCTGGCTGAGAACTGAGTCCTGGCAGGGTGTTATTCTTATGACACACCACCTGCCTCAGTAAACACGCTCCCTACCTCACCAGTTGATTGTCTTAATAACATCCAATGGCCAACAACTAGACAAGAAAGGGAAGGCAGGTCCTCCAGGCTGAGAGAAGGCCTCTAGGAGAACCAGAAGGGAGGGATTCAACAGCTGCATGGAGGTGGTGGGACTTAACTGAAACCGAGAGAGATAAAGAACTAGCCACGCGGTGGGTCATGGGCTAGGATAACAAGATTAAGTTAGATGAGGGGTAGCCCAAGATAAAAGCCTAGGATTTTAGAAGAATTAATTAAACCACCAGCAGGTCCAGAAAGTCCCACTATACAAAGTAATACGTTGCACATGATTCCATGAGCGTTTCAAAGGCAATGAAACTTTCATTGCAAACACATGAAATGCTTTTAAGGTATGTTTTTAGATACATCTCTACAGTCTTATGTGCCAAATGACAAAACTACCTAGAAGCACACACCAAACAACACACCTATAGGGATGAGCTGGGTAGAGCAGGTAACTCAGGTTCTTCCCCGTCACTGCTTACAACAGTGGTGAGCAAGTTACTGTTTACAGATTTACATTAGGGCTGGAGAGATGGATCAGTGGTTAGAAGCACAAGGGGCTCTTCCAGAGAGCTCAGGTTCAAATACCAGCACCTACATGTCAGCTAACAACCATCAGTAACCTTGGTTCCACAGGATCTAATGACCCCTGCTGACCTCATATGGTGCACAGACATACAAGCAGGTAAATCATGCATATGCATAAAATAAAAATAACTCAACCTTTAAGATATAAAATAAAATTATACTTAATAAAATTAAAAAACTGACCAGAATATACTCAGCAATCTATAAACAAATATTGCACCTCTGACAATGGTGAATGTCCTACTGAGCTGCCTTGGGTATTTACTGAGAGGATTTAACAGAACTGTGATAAGAATCAGATTCTCTGTGGAAGTGTTACATAGCTGCACAGCAATTTAGGCACGTGATCTAATTAAAGAGGAGAATAAAATATATTGATTCTGTAATGACTCTGTCGTGTGAGTCTAAAGAGCCTATTTTAATGAAGTTTCCATGTGGCAAATAAGTTTTGAGCGTTGACCTTTTAGTCTATTCTTAATACAATTTGAAAGCCTTCTATAATTCTGGGTAAATCAAGCATCTTAAAGTGCAAGGAGTCTGCAAATTTACCATTTCTGCGTTGAAGATGAGACATGATGGACAGGAACGGCTAAATAATTTCCCCAGCCCGAAGGACTTAGATCTTGTGCAGATGAATAGATGTTCACAGGGCAGGATCAGGTAAGGAGAGAACAGATACATGGTGTGTCACTTCCTCCAAATACTGTAAACTATTGCAAACATATTTTAATATATTTGCATGTAAACATACAAACAGTAGCATGCTTATGCAGAAATCTACAGAATGCTCATTGCCATACGTGGGTAAAAATAATCTCTTAACATTCAGACCATCACAAAAATCAAGAGTCATGGTTTGGTTTGATCCCCAAATGAGACTTCAAAAATGAGACAAAAAGTTCAAAGAAACGGAATCAACATTGTAGAAACAGAAGTCAGAAACATAAAGCTTTGATATGTAACAAAGAGAAGCCTTTTTTAAAGCCAGGAAGAGGAGGAGAGCGATGCTGACTTTCAAAGGTGAGTGGTGTATAGGATAACTTGAAGTCACTTGAGAAGACTGACTGGAAGGACTCAGCTGTGATCCAGTGATCGGTAATCATCTTTCATGCCTGGTCTTATCTCTGAGGTTCAAAAGCTGCTGAGCTGCCTTTGGTCTCCACTAAGCAGGAAATAGTTACACTTTCTTTCTAGAACACAGTGTGTGAAGACTTCAAGATCCATAGCTCACTGAAACAGAAACACAGCGTAACGCTTTGCTGAACTGTACCTGTGTACAAACTGAGATAGGGCAGGGATATGGCATCGATTAAACCAAGGATCAATTAGTAGTTGAAAAACTAGTAAAAACAGCCCATTGTTATCCCTGGCAGCGTATAAACACAGCCACATATTAGTAAAATGCTGGAGCAAACAACAGGCATCAGACATCTCCAGTGACTAGTTCATAATGAATCTCACAGCACAAAATATCCCAGAACTGCCAACCAGGCTATCACAGGAGTGTGGCAAGCTCGTCCACCAACCAGAAACTTGTCAGAGAGATCATTTTGCTTAGCTCGAGAGCCAGGACTCCAGATCCTCTATTTGCACCTCTACATTATCCACTTCTCCATCAGAAAATTCTGGCCAACTAGTTTTAGTTCCCCAAGCTCCTTCTGTTAATGAAGAAGCCTCCCCCGTACTCCCAGCAGTCACTTTATCTTATCCATATAGTTCATGCAATTCTGAGGCTCAAAATTCTGAGGGTTTTATGCATGTTGAGCAACCAGTGAGTGGCAGCCCTAGCCCTTGTGTGATTTCTTAAAGAAATACTTTTTAAAAATGAAAGGACATAAAAATAAAACCCGATTACAAATATTTCCCTTTCCTTCGGTCAGAGGGATCCCTCCTCTTACTAAGTTTCCCAGTATGAAGTTTATGCCCCTTGCAGTGAGCAGCATCATTTCCCTTCTCATTTGTGTATAAACATGTGATATAATTAACATAAACACACAGTCCAATGTATCTCCTTGTACATATATTCACATATATGTATACATATGCACAAAGAGAGCATGTGTTCTCACCTCTCTTGTATCATGTTTTGGAGAGAAGGGTCAAGGTCCTAATTCATACTTCACTATGCAACATCTAAAGTGGATGGTTTATAAAATAGGCAGATTTGTGAGTAGCATGAAATTCTTATTAACTTTTTAATTAATATTGGATTTTGCACAGACAGCATCATAAAGCATTTTAATTAGATTCTATCTCTGCTACAATCCATAGTCCAGTTATATTATTCCACTCCATAAAAATCCTTCAATGCCTTCTGAATTCCACAAAGCTGGAGTCATATACATGTCCCCTACGGGAACTGCACTCTACGGGGCTTGCAGATCTCCAACAGTCTAGCTTCTTCCATAGCCTCACCTTCCTGTTCTAAGACACTGAGCAAATTCATACATGTGATGGTTTGTATATGCCCAGCCAATGGAGTGGCATATTAGAAGTTGTAGCCCTGTAGGAGTAGGTGTGTCACTGTGGGTGTGAGCTACCCTCATCGTAGCTGCCTAGAAGTCAGTATGTTGCTAGCACCCTTCAGATAAAGACGTAGAACTCTCAGCTCTGCCTGAACCATGACTGCCTGGATGCTGCCATGTTCCCTCCTTGATGATAATGGACGGAACCTCTGAACCTGTAAGCCAGTCCCAGTTAACTGCTGTTCATATAAGAGTTGCCTTGGTCATGGTGTCTGTTCACAGCAGTAAAACCCTAACTAAGACAAGACACATCATCACTCTACTACATCAATGTTCCAACTTCATCACACCCCTTCCTCAAAGACACTCTTCAAGGGTTAAAGATGCTAATGCACTCTGTGACCAAGCACCAAGTCCTAAGTTCAAAGACAGGACCCATGTAAGTCCAGGCAGCATAACACATATTTACTATTCAAGCTCTCCTGTGAAGAGAAAAGAGAAGACAGAACAATGCCTGCACTCTCACAGTCTCGCAGCCCAGGTAACTTACATGCAGCAGTGAACAGGGACCCTGCTTAAAGAAGGCAGTGGTGGGTGCTGATCCTCTGACCCCTGAATGTGCATGCCAGCACGAAGACACACACTTAGGCACTGAGGAAAAGAGTGGGGAGGCAAGGGAGAGAAACAGAGACAGAGAGAAAACACCTCTCAGTCCTTACCCAGAGCCTGCTGAGTATAGGGAGTCTGGAGGGGTAAATATGACAATTTCCTCCTCTAAATTCTAAGAAGGCATTAGTGACAAAAAACTAGAAATACCTACAAGACTGTTTGCCTAAAGGGTAAATCCTAGAGCTGTGCATAAGGCATGACCACGAGCATCATTCTAAAATATGCAGAAACGTTTACACTTCTCAAACCTGGAGCCTATCATCCTTTAGGTGGCAAAGTCTATTTTCAGAAAAACACCCAAGGAAGCACCCTTCACTGAAAATTATGACAGTGACCCCACAGTCCTTAAATGAGTTTTTTTTTAATTTTCCAAATACATAACTTTGATGATAAAATCACCTACTCATTCTGAAAAACTTTGAAACTAAGAAGGAATTGTAATATGGGTTTGGCTTTCAAAATTCACAAAGTCAAAGCATAGAATTAAAATATTAACTGCAGTCCTGTGCTACCACACTAATTAAGGATAACCTTAACCTAGTTAGTTATTTCCTGTCTTCATTTTTCTGGAACAAACCACCCTCCCACATGCCTTACAAACATGACTTACAGAATAAGCGATGGGTTGTTTTGGAAAAGGGTTCAATGTTTATGACATTCATGAATTATCAGTTTAATCTATGTGAGTTCTCAAGTGGATATCAGCTTAATCTATGTGAGTTCTCAAGTAGAAAAGCTTCAGGGAAAGAAGCACTGTTCATGCATCATATGACGTCACTCCAGCCAGTAAATTCATCACCATGCAACCCCACATACTACCTTGGGAACTGCCTGTTTCAACCTCGATCTCAAAATGTATTTACATGTCTAAGGCCAAAATAACCCCCCCACACACACACATCTATGCTAGTTTCCAGTAAACTTACATTGTAGGGAATAATATGTACTGATATCTTAAGTTTTGTTCCCGCAACACATACAATAAGGAGATTTCCCAACCATCAGTACTAACTTAATTTTTAAGACTATTAAAAAAAATGATGACATTTGGGAAATTGCTGGCAATAAGGTGGTTGCTCTACAGGCATAAGAACATAACTTTGGATCCCAGCAGCCATGTGAAACTTGAGCATCATTGCATGTCTAACTTTGGACCCAACAAGGAGAGCAGTGACAGAAGGCTCTCCAGAGCTCATTGACCAGCTAGACTATCAAAATTATGAACTCCAGGTTCAGTGAGAAACCTCATTTCAAAAACCATAGTTGATGAAGAGATATAATATCAATCCAGGTTTCCATATATCCCCACAAATACAAATACATATATACACAAGCAAAAATTATATTGATATTTTAATATTATTTTGATGGCTTTCTTGAATTGTGATTGATATTCAACACGCAACAACATTAAAGAATAAGTCTGCTAAGTTTATTCAGGTTCATCGATCTTGGATACTATCAAACCCAAGGCAGTGAACGTTTCTATCACTTCCAACCATTCACTAACAATTTTCCACACAACCTTGTCTGTCCTCCTTCCATCCTCCCATGTCTCCAGCAGGTACCAATCCCCATTCCTTGTTATTATAGGCACTTGGACTTTCTATAGATTTATGTAGTTCGGTTCTCTTTTCAGGGAGTTGGTTGTTTTGTTTTGGAATTGTTTAACCCAGCTCCCAGCTAGTGACCATTCCCAGAGAGTAGGAAGCCTTACCTGATCATCTCCAGCACTTTCCATAATAGGAATACCTATAGAATTTATATTGAACTCCTTAAATATAGATTTGAACTCCTCATACCCCAAGTTGGCGGTTATACTATGTGAATAGAATTGGTAGCTACATAAACAGAACCGAGAGAACACATGCAACCCCCACTCCAACTATGCACTATGTAAGGGTATAGAAAAGAATACTATGGGTGTATAAATCAGAAATCAGGCCTTTGCCAGACACCAAGCCTCCTGCATCTTTATCTTAGACTTAGCCTCCTAAAACAGGAGATATACATTTACCTAAGCCATCAAGACTATGACATTAGGATAATACAAACAAAAAGATTTCTGCTTGGACTCTACTTTTCACATAAGCCCCTTCAGAACAGTTTCAAGAGCATTAGACTGTGGAACATAAAGAAGTGGGAGTAGCAAGGGTTCAACTTCTATTTTACATTCTATTTTCCCTCCACAGATTCCTATTGGTAAAATTTTAATTTGTCAACAACCAGTGCAATTTTAATGACAAATAGTATATAGTGTATAGAAACTGGAGAGGTGGATCAGCAGGAAGAGCAGTTGGTGCTCTTGCAGAAGACCTGAGTTTAATTCATATATTAAGCAACTGAAAATGAAAACCACATGTTAACTTAAGCTCCAGTGAATTGATGCTCTTCTCCCCGATTCTCTCTTGCTCTCTCGCTCTCTCTCTCTCTCTCTCTCTCTCTCTCTCTCTCTCTCTCTCTCTCTCTCTCTCTCCCTCCCTCCCTCCCTCCCTCCCTCCCTCTCTCTCTCTCTCTCTCTCTCTCTCTCACACACACACACAAACAAATACATACACACACACACACACACACACACACACAGAGAGAGAGAGAGAGAGAGAGAGAGAGAGAGGATGAAAATCAACCCACTGTGGAGCACTGCTACCATAAGTCTTCATGTCTATATAACCAATCAGCTACTTTAAAGTCTGACCACATAAAGAGCTAGAGTGACAGCCAATTTTACCTTCTAGTAAAATAATAAAATACTTTGAGTCCTCAAAACTATGAATGAAATTTGTTGCATCACAAAGGAAATGCTATCTCCTAATTACCATTTATTTTTGTCACCTTTTGAGCATGTAACCACCAAAATTAGCTTCTACATTTGAACTTTTTATTATTTCCTGTAAGTAGAAAGCACACTAAGGAACTCTGTGATGTGCATAGCTACATATCGAACCCCATGGTTTCTACTGACAGCCGATATAAGTAGAACCTTCAAACCTATCTGGAAAGTTTATGCCAGTGCAGGTCTGTCCTATTTCTTTGTAGAATCCTTAGCATGAAAACAGCTGGGATCATAAGTTGCTTGAGAATTCTTACCCTACTAGATATTAAAAAATGCAGAAGAATATAAGAAATTAAGAATAATTGTACAAAATCAGATAGTTAGCCACCCCTTACTCTATATTCAAATGACGTGTGTATGTGCAGTTATCAGAAGATATAAACAGGATATGATATCAAGCATAAAGCCAATCACAGAAAGCAGGGAAGCAGGAAAATTATACACACCCAAAATGAATAAAATATTGTGATAAGAAGTGATGTACAGATGTGCCCAAACCTAACACAGAATGAAAAATAAAAAACAGAGTGCCTTTTATGTGATTCTATCAGTATGTCTAAAGAATAAAAATAAATAAATAAAAACTAACATTTAGTATTGGAAATACAGATAAACTACTCATTTCTCTTTAAAATTTGATCACTAGAAATTTTGAATATAGGGGTTGGGGAGAGGGGTCAATGAGTAAGAATGCTTGCCCCTCAAGCATGAGAACCTGGATTCAAATCGTCAGCACCCATATCAAAAGCTGGCCATGATCATCTGCATGCCCCTAACTGCAGTGCTGGGGGAGAGGGCACAATTACAAGGATCACCAGCTTTACTCCAGGGCTTTGTGGGAGACTTTGGCCAAAAGAATAACGTAGAGGATGATAGAGCAAGGAACCCAACATTCTCATGGGTATAAAACTGAGACACATATACAAACACATATGCACATACACACACGTGCACACAATTCTGAATACCCATGTTCTCAGAATCAATTCACACTGATTGGTTCACTGTCATGTGTGACGACTAATCAGGTATGAGTTCTGCAGCTCATCTACCCATTTCCTGTAACTGCTGTAAAACTGAACTGAAACTTAAACTGACTCTTCTTAAGAAAATGATAAATAAAGCCATCTGTGTATAAATAAAGTAACATTCCCATAACAGCAAGTAAAAATAGTTCCACTTCATCACAGAAAGTCGGCATCCAACTGTGACCAGATCAAAAATGAGGGCACTACCTCTGGGCTCAGGATGCCTTTGTGTGAACAGGGAATATAGGATGGTTTATGACACACACACACACACACACACACACACACACACACACAAAGCAATTCCTTCATCTAATCCAAAAAGTTTAGATTTATTCAAGGAAAGTTTCAGAAGGGTAGCCTACTCTGAACTCTAAGAATGCTATGATATTAACATCCTTCAAAACTAGAAAGAGCACTCTTAGCACAGTGCTCACATTGGTTGAGAACAGGGAAAAATAAGGAAGTATCAAGAAACAAGAGAGTATGGAGACATAAAAGATCATTCTTGGCTACAAAACCAGTTTAAAGCCAGCCTGGGCTACATGTGACCCTGATTCAAATCAAACCAAAAACCATGTATTCTTTTAAATGTACATGAAAATACTGGAAAAAATGTAAGGTTTTTTCCTCTTTCTCATCTTTAAAGCAAGTAACAAACATAGCTTTTCTCAGCTTAAAAACAGAAGTTTTTCACTGCCCAGAAGAAATCCTGAGTTGCGTGGCTGTGCACCAAAATCCTCCAAGCAGAATGAAATTTTCATCTTTCCATGACAGCTCGCACTGAACTGAGCAGACTCTGGCCAGAACCTTCACATGTGCAACGAATTTTTGTCTTTCATCTAAGTTGAATCGTAATAACGATTGCATATGAGTCCCTAATTGTTTCAGGCAAAAACGTGTCCCAGTGACAGCTAGGGAAAATAGACTTCTAGCCAACCAAAGACAGATAGTTCTGTTAAAAAAAAAAAAAAACCTGCAGCCATCTTTCACATCAAAAAAACTCTAAAGAGAAATTTGAAGTGACAAAGATGGGATGAAAACTTAATCACTAAGGTTTTAATCATGTGCTTTTATCTGAAATTCGTTTAAGTATCGCAATCGGAAATGTTCAAATTCTTGTTCTTTGGGGATGCTTGCAAGCCAGTGAGTTCTGATGGAGAGAAAGAGATGCGGAATAGCACATAGTTGGCATCCAAGAAAACGAGGAAGGAGCTAGAGGAAAAGAAAAGCTCAGCTACGGCTCTGAGCAGGATACAGGAGGGCAGACATCCCTCGACACTTAGTTATATAATAGCCTCTCATACACTGGTAATAATCTAAACTCCCTCTGTCGTCTTCCTTCATAATATCTTTCCCTCTCACAGATCAATCTAACTGATGAAGTATGAATCTACTCGGCCAACTTCAGGGTCGCATCAGTCATATGTCCCCATGGGACACGACTGGGATTCTACCTCTGGTTGACATTCCTAAGATCTTCTTCCTTTTCATCAATGACCTTTACAACATTATAATTTCCTATAGTTGTCCAAACCAAAGTAGGTACTCCGAATTATTCATGTGTGTTAAAAATGAACTTGATGGTAAGATGCTATTGCTGTAGTTACCAAATACTTGGGTTATAGAACTTGGAAAAATCAAACTGGTATTTATTCAAAAGCATCATCTCTCCTTCCTGGTTTTGATAATTATGAAAGGTGCTATGCATTCTACTTAGGAGAAAATAATCATCAATATTACCTACCTGTGAACTCCTGTATGCTACAATAGTGTTTGGTCTGATAAGATTCCTCCTCTAGTGCAATGGTGGCACAACACTATAAAAGTCACCAACCACTTCCTCACTGGCTCTAAGGCCAACTCTATGAGATGAAACCCACACCTTGGACTGTTAAAAGGACCAAGAATCTGTGGTTGAATAGGTCATAGGCCTGTTTAGGTATTAGGTATTATAGAGAACCTAATACCACAACTTTGTTTAATGGACATAATAGGGGTCACTTTGGAAAAGAGGGCATAAAGAGTGTAAAAGCCAGAGTTGGTAGATGACTACTTCAGACACAGTGGGACAGCTGACGTTTTAGTTGGCAACCATTGTGGCTACCTACAGAAGGCCTGTACAAGCACAACCCACATCAAACCCCATCATGGAAAGGGAAGGTTGGCACAAAGTCCCACTCTAGCAGAGAATTACTGGTAATTGATAACTGCCCATAGATGGAGAGTCAGTTTTCTTTAATAGTGTAGCCCCTTGTAAGGCAATCAAGCTTCAGTGCAAAGCCATCTACCTATTCAACACTCTAGGTAGCACAGCTTGAACTTAATAAGCTTAAAAAAAAAATAAAATAGAGGACTCAACATTGGGTAGGTAGGGAAAGAGGGTAAACCTGGGAGGAGTTAGGGTATGGGTGAATATGCTTAAAGCATACTATACAAAATTCCCTAGGAATGTAGTTTTAAATTGAGTAGATAAATCTGAACATAATATGAATAATCAACTAATATATTTTTAATCAATTTATTCATTCACTTTACATCCCAGTATCAGTCTCTCTTTTCCCATACCACCTCTCAAATCTCTTCTTCCCTTCTTCCTCTTCTTCTCCCCTGAAAAGGGGGAGCTCCTTCCCCCAGTATAACCCCTGGCACATCAACCACTGCCAGACTCCCAGTGAAGGGATAAGGAGAGCAATGCACCCACAAAATCTTCAACCGAAAATGTGTCCTTCCTATAAGATGTGCAAGAACAACAGCCAATCAAAGACTGGCCCAACTTGAGACCCAACCCATGAGTAAGAACCAATCTCTGAAACTATTAATGATGCTCTGTTATGCTGGCAGACAGGATACTAACATAACTGTTCTCGGAGAGGCTCCACCCAATAGCTGACTGAAATAGATTCAGAGATCCACGTCAAACAAACATTAGGTGGAGCTCTGAGAGTCTTGAAGAAGAGTCGGGGGGAAAAGACTGAGGGACCCAAAGAGGATAATGACTCCACAGGAAGACCAACAAAGTCAACTAATCTGGACCTTTGGAGGTCCCAGAGACTGAACCACCAACCAAAAAGAGTGTATGGGTTGGACGTAGGCATTCTTCACATGTGTAACAGAAGTGCAGCTTGGTCTTCATATAGACCCCCAACAATTGGAGAGGGGGCTGTCTCTGAATTTGTTGCCAGTCTATGAATCTTGTTCACCGACTAATATTTGAATATGACTCACAGCACTTTTAAATATTACAGAGTGAGGAAATGGGAATTTAGCCCAGAAGAAAACTCTGTACTTAAATATAGGTTACTTGTGAATTAAGCCACTATAGGATTATATTGCAACTGAAAAGGCTAATCTGATTCTGTGTCAGAATTTATAAACAAAAGATTCAAATGCTTGTGTGTGTGTGTGTGTGTGTGCAAATACTTGCTCGTCTAGAGAAACCAATATGACAGCAGACACAAGTCACCACCCACCTTTGATTAGCCTGAGTTTGCAACTTGTTTTTAATTGATTCATGCATTTGCTTAATTGAATGTAAGGAAACCAGAGCTGGCTTGAGAGTCATGAATGAGTCAGAGCTCCTATCTTTAAGTACTGTGGCATAGTAGCAAGTTCTTGAACGTGACCTGAATTTCAAGTTGGAGAATTTGTGACACAGAGCCAAAGCTTAGCCAGGGCAATAAGAATAATCTGAGAGTAGAGATCTCTACACTTCCTTCCAAAGGTTGGAGTATAGGAGATCAGGCTTCCTCTCAAACAACAGAAAATATACCCAGGCCACATTCCACTCATTCCCAGACTGAGTTTGTGGTTTTATATAAGTCATTCCATATAAGGAAGCAATAAGGAGCCTCTAACTACTTTCTCAATGCTGTCAATCAGGTTCCAAAAGGTTGTGGGAAATGGCAGGCCCTGAGCAACTACCCCGGTGCCACACCTTCAAACCAGGTGGGTGAGAATGTCTACTAGGGTGGAGAGAATCCATATAAACCACCTTCCTCCCCCAAAACCTCTTCATTCATGTCACTGCCCTGCTTTAACAAAGAGCACACGTGTCACACACACACACACACACACACACACACACACACACACACACACACCCCACAGTCTTTGGAGAAGTGGAAATAGATACCACAGGATACTTGACTATTTATCTAAGACACAGCACCACTAAGATATTGCTTCTTACAGATGAAGCCAGTGTGTGTGACTAAGTGGCCCTCCCAGGATGACTGTGAAACACTCCAGTTCTCCCACAATGAGTGTGGCTAGAGACAGCAGCCATAAGATCAGCACAAAAGGTTTTCTTCAAACTAAACTTCCTTCTCTGCCTGCCAGCTACCAGTATGTCATTTCCTTCATGGGCTCTGCTTTCTTGGGGACAGGGACCATGAGAGTCTTACACTGAACACCAGTGCTGTATTTTCTACCACTTGAGATAACCAGAAAGCATGCCATAAATTTATGTCAAATGCAAAACAAGCATGGACCGCCCATCACCCACAGACAATTATTACTTAGCCTTAGTCATTTGCCTCCCAGGTATTCTGCTCAAAGAATGCATACTCGTCCTGTCTAAATACACTGCATCCAAAAGCCAACAGGCTCATCATAAGGCTCCCAACTGTAAAAGCTGCATAAGATTCTCAGACTCTGGATGAGGCTTATAGTCCCAACCATTAAGTCAATATAATGTATCAACACCCACAGCTATAATTTATCAGTCCCTGTTACATACCTGTATAAGGTATTGACACGATATAGACACAAGGCATAACAAGCCCTCTTTTAAAACAAATAATGTACTACACTCAAAAATGCATAGTACTTAGAATTCAAGATACCTTTCCCAAGGAAATAAGGCCAATGTGCTTAAGTTCTTAGGTTAGCACCTTCCTTCAAAAAGAAGCTGAAGTTAGAAAAATAAAATCTGATACCTTCCTTTCAAACATCTCAAAACCTACTGTCACACGGGGCATGTGTGCAATCTTCTTGATACACACGCATCTGGCAAGGAGCCAGGCTCTCCCCTTCACTGAGGAAGCCAAGGAGAATGAACTAGGACTGTAACCAGACTGGACCCCTCAACCAGAAATGGGTGGGTGGAGGGGAAGGAGGATGAAAATACAGAAAGTGTGTCCAAAAGAAAAGATAGAGAGCGCTGCCGGAAACCTAGCTAGCCAAGCAGAGGAGAAAGAAGCTGCCAAGTAAAACTAGGCAAGACAGACGCAAAGGCTCTCGGGAATCCTGGCTCTGCGAGGGGCTAGCAAAACCGGAAGTTGCTTCAGGAATTCTTGAAGTGGAAATATCAGTTCCCTGCAGTTGCAGGAGGATAGTTAGGGGAGGGGCGCAAACTGGAGCACTGTAGAAGGAAGGGCAATCCCGTCTGTCCTCGAAGGATAACTTGTACCCTGGGGAAGTGACCTGAATATTAAAAAAATTCAAATGAGCCCGTAAAGGAACTGGCTGTCCTTCTCCAGGTTTCTTTTTTAGGATAAGCTCACATTTGTATGCCATTATCTCGGGACACTGAACCCATAACACACTCAAACATTTCCACATCCCTAAGAGCTATGTGGCTTTAATTACCTCCACAGCTGAAGCTACAAGCCATTTAATAAGTATTTATGGAACAACAACCAAAAGAAAAAAATTACAATGAGAAATAGATGGCTTGTCCTTGCTGCAAAATGAGGTTTCCTTAGTATGACTTCAGCAAAACTGTGACCTCCAGTGTGTTAATCAGCTCACTAGGAAAAGAATGAGTGTATGAAAATGGCAAGGGCCACCCTTTGTTGTCTTTAAAGTCCTTTAGACCTAAGCATTGGGTATGCTTCTGCTCTCCATGAGCGCATTCATTTTCTAGACAAGACTCCACCTCCACCTTCTATAATTTGAGGTTATAATGTCCTCCCTCAGAAGACACCACAAAAATGGTCCTCCAGCTTCTAGTAAACAAAGTTCCTCTTTCACTTAGAACCAAATAAGAGAGAGAGGGGGGGGGGGAGGGAGGGAGGGAGGGAGGGAAGGAGGGAGGGAGGGAGGGGGCAGAGGTAGAAAGCAGACCAGACTGTGTCTTTTTTCCGGGGAGAGAACCCCGGGGGTACATGATATCTGCCCACAGAGAAAAGTCACCTCTTTTCTGGACAAGAAAACATAATCTAGGAATGTCACTCTTCTGGAAGACCTTATGAATACAGAAAACCTGAGCATACATAAGCTCATGAATTTTTTTTCTTACCCATTAAGGCCCACGGGCTATTGGTAGCATGGCTGTCTCCAAAAGAAAAGGGATCAGTTTCATAAAAATCCTTTTCACTCTAAGGATGGGAAGGTCATTTCCTGCCTAACCATTGTCCTTTTGGTAGCCTCTCTAGATCACTGGAGGAGAGCTCTGAACAGAACAGCAAACAAATGCAAAGTAAATACAGTCAATTGCAGCTGAAAGCTTCCTAATTGTCCTGGTTTCTGAGAACAGTTTGTTGTGCTTTCAGTGTGAAATGTCCTCCCAGGAGACTTGTGCTTGAGAGTGGTCCCTAGCTGTTGGTGCTGTTTGAGGAGGTGGGACTATGGTCAGTCTAACAGAACTAAGTCACTAAGGGATGACTTGAAGGCAATTTACTTCTGGTTTAAGCCTCAAGCCTTCTGGTTTCTGACCTACCAAGATGTGAAAAGCAGCCATTACATGCCCGTGCCCCTCATGAGCTGACCACCTCTGTTGCCATGACATCTCTACCATGGACTGATATATTCACTTAAACCATGAGCCAAACTCTTGTCTTTCCTCCGTAAAAGCAGTTTTAATCAGTCAATCCTGGGAAGCAAATGCCTTTGACCAGTAGAGAACAGTGTTGGCTAAAAGAAATTCTCTAGGGAAGTTTAGTTGATATAAGGCCTGTCTCAGCAACATGGAGACCTGCGTTCTACACCTCGAGCTCCGAGTTCCATTAAAAACACTGGGAAGAGCATAAGCATCTATAATTCCAGTTCTAAGATCATAAGCCAGAAGGATCCGTGGCACTTCGTAGCCAGCCAGCCTAGCATACTTGGTGAGGTCCAGACCAGCAAGAAACCCCGTCTCAAAGGAGCTGGGTGGCCTTTCTCAGGCCGACACTTAATATTGTCTTCACACACACCCTACACACACAGAGGGTGCTTACTTACAACCCCTCTCTCTCTCTCACACACACACACACACACACACATACACACACACACACACGTGTATACACAAATACACATAGTTTAAGAGAAAAAAAAGTCCTTTTTCAGGTATTTTTCCATTGATAAATTTTAAGAACCAAGTTAAATCTTATAAATTAGAAGTCCAAAATTTATGGGATTGAATTCTAGACTCGGGTGATGGCACCATTACAGATGTCTAAGTCTGAGTTTTCCCTGGAAGTAAAGACTGAAGCCAAATCTTGCACCAGGTGTTTGGCTTGGGGAAACAGTTCTAAGAAAAAGGACTAAGGTACTAGAAAGGCAGTTCTCAACCTTTCTAACACTCCGACCCTTTAGTACAGTTCTTCAGGTTGTGGTGACTCCCAATCATAAGGCTAATCCATTGCTACTTCATATCTGTAATTGTACTATGGTTATGAATTATAACTAACTATGTGACAGGCAAGATATCCAATGTATAATGCAACCCTTGGAGAAGCCCAGACCCACACGGGTTGAGAGCCATTGTAGTAGAGACACAGAAATGGAGAGCCAGGGGAGAGAAACTCAAGGACACATTGCAGTGGTACTGCTGGAACTTAGTGTTCAAGGCCATGCCCCCTCTCAGGAGTCCAGTGAGGTGTGTCGCTGAACTCCTGTCTCCAGGAGGGTAAGAAAGGATTTCACCTGACTATTCCTGCGCACCCCCCCCCCATGGATAAAAGAACCCATCACTCTGACATGACTTTTTAAACTGCCTAGTTGTTCTTGCTTTTCTAGAAGCTCCCAACAAGGAACCAAGCTCAGAGCAGGAAGAAGCACGTGGAAGAAGTGGAGAATGAGAGGCCCCTGATAAGGTGCCTTCAAAAAGTGCCTGTGGAGTTCAGAGGAACCAACAGGGTTCTTCTGGCTGGAACAGGAGAGAGTCAGAGGGGAATTTCAAGTGATTCTCAGGACTGAGCCAGAATGAGTTCTAACAATACTGAAAGCCAAAGGCTTCCTCTCCCTTCTCTTGTCCTGCAGTCACTGGCTGGAGTGGCTGCTGGTGTCCAGGGAGTTGTGGGGCTTCTTGCCCCTGTCATTTGTTTGCTTTCTTTTGTTTCTTTGGTTTTCTCTTTCTTTTCTTTTCTTTTCTTTGTAAACTGTAATTGAGAAAGTAGAATTCTTTCAGAACACTGGACATTAGTCTTAGCTTTTATATCCTCCACTTTTAAAGAACCTAAAGAATGTCAAGGGTGAGCAGTAGTGGTGGGGGCAGCAGCAGCAGTGGTGGAGCTTTAATCCCAGCATGAGAGGCAGAGGCAAGCAGATCACTGAGTTTGTGGCCAGCCTGGTCTAAAGTGAGTTTCAGGACAGCCAAGGTTACACAGAGAAAGAAAAGACAAGACAAGACAAGGCAAGAAGGAGAGAGAAGGAGGAGGGGAAGAAGAGAAAGAGGAGAAAAGGAAAAGAAAAACAAATGAACAGAAAGAAGAGAAGAATGTCAGTGCAAGCAACATCATACTTGCCGATACCAAACTTAAAGAGTCAGCTGGGAAAGATGACAAAGTTCTGAAGACAGGTAAAGGTGGCTGCACAGCACACTGAGTGTGCTCCATGACACTGAAATGTGACTGAGAAATGGCTCAAGTACCCACAAGCACTATGATTATATTATATTTGTGCACAGCAAAAACAAACAAAACTCTACATCGAGTCAACAAGGAGACAGTTACTAAAAAGATTAACTTGGGCTCTAAGCATTTTCGACCTGCTTCATAGCTTCAAGGTCTGTAACCCCACCTTTGCCAGCATGCAACTTCCACAGTTCTCGTGTCCCTGGTGACTTTTAAGCCCATGTTTCTGTCACTTGGGGCGGAACAGGATCTAGAGTCTGCTTCACATCTGTCACCACCACAACCTTTCACAAGCAGGGATTCTGAGTCTCGGGCCACAGCATCTGTTGCAACTGCCTTTTGCTTTGTGATTGCTTTGTGATGCAAACACTGTTTCCTGAGGAAGGGCATCTCTGAGACCTCCCATTTCCGCCAACCCAGCCCCAGCAAATGACAGGACAACACTCGACCTGCAGTGATGTGTAGGAACCCCAAGTCATGAGTGTTTAAAAAGCCATACCTTCGGCATTTTTGTTTTCTGCCAAGGAAGAACATGTTTCCTTGTGTTTAACTCCACTTGGAATTAAACTCATGTTTCTCCACTGATTCTCTATCCACACAGACAGACTCAGAGATGTTCCCTTCCACTTTAGAGATACCTCTGCAAAGGAATCACCAGGCCTTGCTCTTTTTTTTAATTTTATTTTTAGTTCCTGTACTAAATAATTGCTTTTCTACTATCCTAAATTATTCCCCAAGATTGTATAGTCTAATACCCTCCCCCATATGAGGGAGAAGCACAGAGCTATGAGTATGTGTTCATATATAATCATTATTCAGATAAATTTTGTTTGCCTTCACTTCCAACATTAGGAGATCCCAACCAAGAGGTCACTCTGAGAAGACAAGAGCTAGCCAGGCCTAAACTGCCTCAAGACCGTTCTTCCCCCTTTCACCTGTGTTCATAAATGCCAACTGTTCTAGCCTGGGTTTCTCCTTCTATGATGACTGCTCTCCTAATATCACCAAGTCACTGTTGTTTCTCCTTGATTTCCTAAGAAAATGTGACCTTTAAAATCTGGGTGTTGCAATAACATCCTTTTAATGTTGAGTTTACAAAGATCTCACTGACTTGTCTATTTCTTTCAATTTAAGAAGATTCCATATAATTGTGTGTTTGTTTGTTCATTTGTTCAAGACAGAATATCACTATGTAGCCTGGTCATGAACTCCCAGATCTGCCTGTCTCTATTTCCTAAGTACTGGCATTAAAGATATGTGCCACCATACCCAGACACCATTTCTTCCAAACGATCAATAAAATCTAAAGTTCTTCTCTGGGTGAAGCTATAGCTCCATAATCTAACTGACAGACTTACATAATGAAAAACCCACAGCAAATACAACCATGCTTCACAGATAAAGCTACAATTCCAGGCTCTAAAGGCCAGAGCATTTATAATTAGCAAACCTGGCACAAATACCAGTTGTGGTTTACTACGGAGGAACTCCCACTAGAGTTAGAAACATTTCTTTCCTTCACAAGGTTCAGCTTCTTCCGGCCCTCATCTCTGAGATCTGCTCAGACACAAAGATCATTCTTTGGCCTGCTTTTTGTTGGTGAGGTTAACTCTAACACAGGTGGTCTGTCAGATCTTGTAGATAAGCAAGCAAATTACACAAGCTTCATCCCTCCTGGCCTGTCCTTTGTCCCAGAATGAGATTAACTTGATGTGTTAACACTAATTTATCACTTCCTTCCTCTGCCTGTTTTTTTTTTTTTTTTTTTTTTTCATAATTTAAAGAAAGGACCTGGCCCAACACAGCAGCACACCTGACCCAACAATGTCACTTCTGCAGCTCTGGCATGGGACCTACACCAAAATACAGCCAAAATGTCAAATCTGTTCTATTTTTAATGACTAGGAAGGTCCATTCTCTTTCACTACCTCATCTAAAAAGTCAGTTCTAGCAATATCAAAGCCAAAAACAAACAAACAAACAAAACCCAAAAAACCCAAATCTAAGTGCTTCAAACCCCCACAAAACCCACCTCCGGCTAACATCAGCTCATCCAGCACTAACAGAGACTAACACTCATCACAAACAGCTGTGCTTGGCAGAGATGACCATTTGCCTGCAGCCTTGGCTGCCTTCAGCTTCACCATCCCCCAAAGTCGAAATAAATATTTCCTTTTTCCTATTGAGTGAAAAATCTAGTGGGTAATGGCTACAAAATAATAGTCAAAATGTGTTTCCTTGATCAAAAGCTCCTCTTGAGAATGAAGGTTCCCCTTCTCTACCCAGCCCACACCCACCACTACACAAGCAAACAAAAATAAAATCAGTAGGATAGGCTTTGCACTGGAAGATAGAACTGTTCCACTTAGTGGGCCATTTGGATAAGAATAGACAGAAAATCATCATCTCTACAGGCAAATAGGGCTGGAAGCCAAGGCCCCAAAGAAGATACACCCAAGTGTATTCTGATGCTCTAACTGAAGGGCTACATACGAAGATGGGACAGGGGAGGCACCACCTCTTACACAGACATCTCTTAGAGCCCTGGTTCTGAGCTGTGTTGTCTGTGCCTAATGATGTGTTCAGTGAGTGCTGACAAATGGATAAACCAAAAAATGGACTCTCCTCCTGAAAGAACAAAATGCAGTTTTGAGCTTGTAGGGACATTAGCAGTGTAATAGAAGCTAGCTTGTTCTTCTGGGACATGCAAACCCAAAGAGCTGGAGATCTCCAGTGAGAGGAAATGTACCAGTCATAATCTAATCTCTCAGGAATGCTCATCTTCATTTGATTCTAGATTGTTCTCTGGCCAGCCTCTTGGATGCTCAGGTTCTATTATCATAGGTCTCAGATGAAGAGGTTGGCTAAGATGAGCACTGACTAGAAATTAAACTGTGCTTTCTGCGTTTACTCTCTATTCAGACTTGTCTTCACTAACATGAATGATTATAGTTTTGTTGTTGTTGTTGTTTTTAAAAAGATGTAAGATCCTATTCAATTACAAGTGTACTCTCGTACACACTCTTGAAAAATGCATGTACATGGTTTCAGAGCATTCAGAAATCATACTTTTAACAAATTATACCTGAAATTCCTATCCTTGCCTGTGTTTAGTGATAATAATAATAGTCAGTGAATATTCAGCTAAGCACTCCCGAGTAATTACTTGGGACCTATACTAATCTCTATGCTGGTTCACAGGAATCATTGGTCAATAAAAAATGTGACCCTGCTATCATCAGACCAGAATGAAACAGTTATTTGTAAGTTAGGTTTATAAAAGGGGACTATGAAAGCAAGAAACCAAAATAAGATGTTAAGTCCTGGATCCAAGAAAGTGAAAAAGAAGTTACAAATTCTGGGAAGAGGAAAATACCTAGTTTGGCTGCTGCAGAATTTGAAATATCTGTAAGAGCAGAGGGCAGGGGATGAGGTAGCCAAACCAAATCACAGGGACCGGGGACTTCATCCTCGGAGTATCTTCGTGGCACTGCTCCCATAGTTACAAGAGCATGAGTCCACTATGCTGATGTTTGGGGAGGACTTTTTGTATTTTAAGATCACTAATGATTCCTTTGAGGGAAAGAACTGCATTAAAATCTCACATACAGGGGCTGGAGAGACAGCTCAGTGGTTAGAGCATGGCCTGTTATTCCCAGATGACCGGGGTTCAATTCTCCCCACATGGCAGCTCACAACTGTTTATATTCCAGTTCTAGATCTGGCACCTTCACACCAATGTACATACCGTGAAATTGAAATTCAATGGCTTCTTTTTAAAAATCTCACATACAGAGAGAAAAACCACTAGGAGGCCCCCCCCCCCCCCGAGAAGGCCGGGGAGTACAGGAGAAACAATGGAAGATTGTAAAGTCTTAACACTGTGAATACCTAGCTCCCAACAAGCACTTGACAAGTCAACTCTGCAATTGTATCCGACTTCACGGCTGAACCGATAGTTGGCTCAAGTCACTCAGCAAAAATGCTAAAACAGGAGAAAAAAAATCAAAATAACACCAAAGACTCTTTAAACCAAGAGTAGGGCATCTGTTCTTCCGGACTCACTGGGACAGTTCTGTTGCCTTTTGTTTGTCTGTTAACTATCTGGCTGTATATAAACAAAAGCTGTGAAAATGTTAACCTTTGCCCTAGAAATTTCAGCTTGGACAATGAAGCTGAAGAAAAATCACCCCATGCAAGAAGGTCATCTACACAAGCACATGGTGAGTCACAATGACCTCCAGGAGAAAAACCGGAAGTGTCCTGAGGGGCTGGTTCTGAATGCGTGAAGCATAGTAATAAAATGGAGGTTCTATTTTGCCCAACCACATACTACTTCACGGTCATTTCCTATGTGGCTGTGAGAAAAGTATTGAGTGGAGCAATATATGTCCTTCCTGTCTCTCCATCCCCTAGGAGAATGTAGGGTTATGGGCTTCACAGCAGGACACAGGATGACCCACTTACCCAACGCTGTAGCTGGGCAGGTGTCAGGCTGTAGGGAAGTCCCAGGACACCGCTCCGGAGGTGGGGAAGCCCCGTCTGAGGCGCAAGACAGCCGGAGCTGGCTCGGGGTCCCCAGGTCTGCAATCAGGCGAGGTTATTTGGTTCTGGGGCTCTCAGATACCCAGGCCCTGCCAGATGCCGTAGAAGAGTTGAGAATGGAGTGGGGGGCTATGGGCTGGGGGGGAGGGGAAGTTCCGGCTGGCTCCCTGGTGAGAGTTCTTGGCTTTACAGTGGTTGGCTTGAGCTTGGCTTGGTGGCAGCCATGGCTGGGAGCTCAGAGAGGCCTCCTGCAGGAGATTAGGTGGCGGCTCTATAGGCAAAGGCCTTCTCCCTGGCTCCCCACAGCAGATTCCATGAAAAGAGGCAGTTCGTGGTTTTTAGACATTTATTATCATGGAGGAAAGTGGATGAATAAAACCATACCCCACTCTTCAGGGTGAGCCTGAGTCTTAATGCCCTTTGCAGGGAGGAGTGTCTGACAAAGTTCACTGGCTAAGCCTCCGGGCCTTTAGGTACCGCATTAAAATGGAGATCTGAGCCTACATGACCACAAGCCAAGTCTCGACAAGTGGAGGGGCTTGGGGTGTTGCCCTTAGATGACCGATGGCCACAAATCTATGGGTGCCCGGGAACAGGCGAAGTGCCTACTGATCCTGCAGGGTTTCTAGCCTTAGCTCTATCGGGAACCAGACTACCTTTCATGGTCCCACAAGAGAAGAGACACTGACAGTACTAACTGCCCTAGTCCTCAGAGGCAGGATGCCAAGTACAAGAAAACTTACCAATAGAAGGGTCTGAGCCAGTTCCCTGGGGCACATTATTTCCTCCTTAGAATGGTCTCAGGAACGGCTGTCCCTGAGACAAAGCTGGAGAGAGAGGGGGACGTGGAGGTCTAGACCACACTGCTTCTCAGCAGTAAAGCCAAACACTGAGTGGGAGGGTTATGTCTTTTCAGAACTGTAATGGGATGCTTACCCTGGTGATCATGAACTCAGAGTACAGTGAGGCTCAGGGATCGCCCAGCCAGCTTGTAAATGCAGCTGTTTCAGCTCCAGTTTGCCGGTTTCACTGTACAACAGCTGCCACATATAAAATTAACAGCCGATAAATCAACAGATAAAAAACATCAGTTAAAGATTTTAAAACTGCACCTCTCTCTGTACCCAGAGTTCACTCCTATGAACAGGTTGACCAGTCAACAAGTCCCTATGATCTACCTGTCTCTGCCTGCCTGCGCTCCAACTCCAGCCGGAGGTTACATCCTGCCTGGCTGTTATATGGGGATCCAAATTCAAATTATAATGCTTGCACATCAAGCACTTTACCCACTGAACAACTTCTCCAGCCCTAAACAACCCTCTGCAATATCACCTCAAGTAGCACAGGCTGGCCTCAAACTCACTGTGTAGCTATAGGTGACCTTAAAAACCTAATCGCCCCTGCCTCTACTTCTGAGGTGCTGTGATTACAGGATGCTCTACCACACCTTGCATATTTTCTAATATTATAAACATGTCCTTTAAACAATATAAATTGGGCTGCAATGGTGCATGCCTTTAATCCCAACACTCAGGCAGGTGAACCTCTGAGTTTGAGTTCAGCCTGCTCTACAGAGTGAGTTCCAAGACAGCCAGGGCTACACAGAGAAATCCTGTCTCAACAGCAACAACATACTATGTAAGCATGAGTTAAACCTCTCTTGAGGTATAGGCCATTAACTATTCTTAGAAAGGGTAGGGATGATGGCTCAGGAATCTGGGCCTGGGCTTTACCAAATCAAGTGCCTTGATCTATCTCTACACACATCAGAAGCCTGAGGCTACTCAATCTGCAAATCAACTGCTGGACTAGCATTATCTCTAAAGAACTTGCAGCCCCATCTTATCTGTAATCTGGACAATATCTAATGGCTGCAATGGTCCATTAAAACAGCCACCTCTTCCCCAGCGCCACGTGTAGTGTGGAGAAAGGCTGCTGCAGCCTCCACAGTCCAAGATTCCGGGCTCTCAAGTCCACAGTTTACAGCTCTGAGTTCTGCCAGCTCAGCTTTCAGCGGCATCTGTAACCTTCCATCCATAACAGCTTCCCTTCCCTTGAGTAGGCTTGAGGAATGGAATCTGTGTTTGCACAGCTTCTCCATCCACACGCTGACCTGAATACGTTGTATGCAGGACTGCAATTACTTCAGTCCTACTAACACTTGGATCGCATGTCATGATCTCTATTTTATGAACATGAAAACCAAAGATACAGTCAGTTGAGCTGCCCAGGGCTGTAAGCAGCAGAGCTCCGACTCAAAGGCTTACATCACAGGCCAGGTGAGGTCTACAACCTGTTTCCTTGAATACTTACTATAACAGTGAGTTAATCAAAAGTCTTCCGGTTCAAGTCAGAATTTGAGACCTCTAAAGATTGTCATAAATGATGCATAGCTTGATAAACATTTAATAAATACATTTTATTTCTTCCACTATCAAGAGAGAATATTTTATTACTATTTTCTAAATACATTATTTTTTTTTCAACTAAGCTAATTTTGCGTAAACCCCTGAGTAGTGTGGCTTTAGGTAGCAGGTATGAGCAAGAATATCAAAGGGCTTATTGTTAACAAGATAGGTAAAACATTTGCATTGTTTGCAGAAGTTGCTGGGCCATTTATTAAATTTGACAGGGTAAAAAAATTCTTACCATGCTAGACGGGCAAGAATCCTAGTAAAGTGTTTTTATCTTTCTTATTTGTCTTTTCTCTTCGCTGCAGTCATTAAGTGGAACTATGTATTTAAAAAGCTTGAGAATTCAATACCGCGAATCTGAGCTACCACATGAGTAGAATCCAGCTTCTCTATGGGGCTAGCACTGATGTAGCACTGATTACATCATGTTCTCTTAAATCATCGGTGGGAGAACCCACAGCTGTCTGTAGGTGCTTATTCTGAGCTGCAGAGCTGGAGTTCTGCTCTGCCCTGGTGGAGGACAGTTGCTGTATTTTACTGAATCTCTAAGGGAGAAATGCAGAGTGCCCTCAAATTCTCAGCCACCATCAGTAATGGAAACACAAACATTGCTTCTGTGTCTGATTGACTAACACACACTAACTTTCCTTCATCCTATCTGAAGGTCAATTGTCAGAAAAATCCAATAGCTCCTGCTGAACCCTTGGAGTATTGGTAAGTGACAAAATTATTCTTGTGGCACCTCCCTATTAGACATGACATACATGATCAAGAGAAAGTTGACTCCTGACATCACAGCCCCAACCACGAAAACACTGTGAAACTAAACAAATGCTATGGGGTGCTTGAGAGAGGGAGCAGCCAGCACAGGTAACTCTGGAAGCTGGGAAACATGACCAGGAACCTCACAGTTCACTGACTGCACTCATCCGGTCATACCACTAGACTCGGAAGAGCAGAACAGGAAAAACATATCTGGCGTAGCATCCCATTTCTCATAGTCGAACTTACCATGGAACCTGCAACTATCTGAGATTCTGACTTATTAACTGTCCCCTTCAAGACCAAGTGTCAGGAGATGGGGGTGGAGTGCATTCTCAAGGCACTTGCAAAATTCACAACCGCTGCCACTTCCCTATCTGTAGTAACGGTTACCGTGTGGAAAGTAGGATAGGACAGGCTGGGGACAAGTGAAAACTCACAAAAACAAGGTGGTTATGATAATGATAAGCAGGGTCTAGGACAGAGCTGGGGACTCCGGGTATCTGGCATTTAGAAAGCTGGGGTTTGTGGTGGCTGAAAGTTTGCAAGCCGAGCTTTGCATTTGCCCACAGTCTGTAGTTTGAAACCAAGATTCTGTTGAAGACACTGTGATGAAGTAGAGAGAAACAAGCAAAAGTTATGAGGATGCTCGGGGTTCAGAGTGGGGGTTAAAAAGGCCAATTGTGGGTGGACTCGGGCACACTTAGCTAAGTCTGGGACAAGGACATAAGCCAGGGGAGGAGAATGGTGTCAGTAGGTAACAGGAAATAGGAAGTGACAAATCTGAAGGCAAGGGGAGGAAGGGGGTCTTCCCTTTCACCCCCCTACAGTAGGCATCTAGTAAACAGTTCGACTCTATGTATTCCCTTGCCTTCGCAGTTCTCTTGAATATCCTGAGGCCACTGTTTATACACAAATCTAGATGCCTTAATGTCTTCAATGTCAGTGCAAATGGTCAGTGAGGACATTTCATTGTTGGTCAGAATAACCGTCTCTCTTGCATTACTGAGGTCTAAATGTCACTGCGCCCTCCTCTTTTCCTCCTCCACTTTCTTTCTCAGGCCTTCTTCCTCTCTAGTAGCACTCATATATCCATCTTCTCCCTGATCTTGTCCAGCTGCATTCTACACCAGGCTTGGACTATCCCATAATTTACTTCCTTTCTGCATTCTTGTAAAAGCCTGACTCTAAGGTCAAACTTATTCTCTCCCTGTCACCCGAGAACAGAAACTTCATATGATTTATCTCTATGATTTCTGTGCCAGGTGCATATAAAGTACTGGACAAAGTGTATGGAAAGGAACACTCTAAAACACATGCATATAAAAAGAAAATCAGTTTTTTCAACATTAATAACACACACGCAAAAACCCAATCATCAAAGCATTACCCATCCACCAAACAGTTATCTGTCTATCTTAACTGACTCCCTTGTCCCATTTGATGAAGAGGAGGTTGCAGTCAAATACAGGATACAGGAAACTAGGGTCAGGAACTGGATTTTACTTCCCTTGGAGTGTTCAGGATCTTTCACAAAGTCTAATAGTCAACAGACAACTTGATAGTTTAATTAATCAACTCACGCGCACTGGTTACCATGAAGACAGGGCCAAACAGATATCAGGTAACCCCCAAACTACCATCACCATAGACATTTATTTGTAAATATGTGTTCAGTGCAAAGCCATAGAGTGTCCTGTCCTATTTGCAGAGCATGCCTTGCTATTGCCAAACACTTTGTCAGACATTTCCTCATGCAGATCATCAGATAGCCCACAGAGTTTGGCAGCAGAAATGGGAAATTTTTGCTGAATTTGGAAGTAGGACAGTTGGACTCAAATCTTGTCTTCACCACTTCCTGTCAGGATGACCTTGAAAAAAGCCCTTCAACCTGGTGCTTATCTCCATCCCCTTCTCTGCAGCTCAGTGATAAGATCATCTTCTTCCTGCCTAACCGACAAGAGGATGGGGAGAGACACCGAGGACTACCTACTGTGCACTGCGCCTTGGAAATGCACTGTTTAATTCTCACCTCAGTCCTGCAAAACTCCATTCACTACTTCTTGCCCATCACAAGAGGACACAGGGAGTCCAAAGTAAAGTAACTTTCTCAAGGTCATCCATGAGAATTCAGCCACTTCTGCTTAACCCTCTGATCTTCATAAAGCCATAATGTCTTCGAAGTGAGATCACATCTACAGTGCCTGAGACTGTTCTAAGTATACTGGTGAAGGCAAAGAGAAACACTCGCTGACTAAGGTCACGAAGTGTGTCAGAGACAAGGATAGAACTAGAAGCCAGCCTTCCCAATCCCTGACCTTTTGAAGCCCTTTCACTTAACCACGCTGCCCCCAGGACCCAAGAAAAGACAGAGAGAGACGCAGTGCTTACTTATTCAGACCAGCTGTCCCAAGTCTATTTTAAGATGAGCACTTTGAAAATCATGGGAGGCTGGTATCAAGTGGATCATTAAATATTCCATATTAATTGACCCTTTAGAGAATCCCCATGTGAACAGCATATGCTGTTAGCTTCCTATTAAGGAAGCAGCTCGTTGTCCAGTTAATGTCTCTGCTTCTAGTGTTCACTTGTGGCCAGTCACAGACCTAGTCTACTCAAACAGAATGCTTTTGGTTAGGTCTATTTTAGAAAATAAGGGAACTCAAGAAATGGCAGGTTCCCATCGCTTTCAGAGAGTCTACTCAGCTGTAAAGTAGAAGGCTAATATTATCTGCAGTGACCATCAATGACACTGAGTGGACTGGTATCTGAGGCTTACCATAACACAGATAGAGCTGAATATGTCATGAAATTCATAGAGTTATCTTTGAAAGGACTGTAAGCAAAGATTCACCATTTTCAACCTATTAGTGAATTTTTCTTTCCTTTTATGTATGTCTGTTCATTGAGATTCCTTGTGTCAAAATCCAAACACACATTATCAGGAAGTTAGTCTATGGCAGGCTCAGGCCATGTCACAGCATGGCAGGGAGATGAGCAAGAGAAGAAAAAACCCTGCAAAGCAAGGCATGCTTCAATGACCTATGCATACCAGATTACTGCACAAAGCAGCATGTACTCGGCCCCACCACTCACTGAAAGGGGATTCCGGAAAGACCCCTGACTCATAAAGAATGCTGGACCAAATCTTCAAGCAAATAAAGAAGAGCTCTGGAAGCAAGGAAAACAGCACCCAAAACTGCACACTGACATTTAAAAGCACAGCTTGTTCACAAAAACATAAAAGAATCAGGGGTGCCATAGCAGGAGCCTTACACGAGGAAACAGGACCGACCATGGGTGCTTATATACTTTCAAAGGACTCTAGAATTAATCTGAGGCCCACCAGGAACCACCAAAACAGTTGTAAGGACCTTCGGTAACCACTCACCTTTCTCAGTGGTACAGGTCAAAACCAGAGTTGTTCTTCATTATAGTCGATGCTCATCAGCATATCTTTGTGATTTTTGCCTTGAAAGTACACACTGAATCAAATAATAGAAATAGCATGTCCACCAATCACATATCTACCAATGTTTGACATGCTCAAATTCAAAACTGAGAGATCTTTATGCACAAGTACACAGTCCATCATGAGTTACAGCGATAGCATCAGTAATACGCAGCCTTCAAAAAAACTCCAGTGGAAAGATGCTGTGTTAATATTACAAATGGGGTCAGACTTAAGGGACACATAAAGTCCTCTCTGAAACTGCCTGGAGTCCCAGGCTTTGAGGACAAGTCTAGATCATCAGAACAGACACAACTGGGTAGATGGCAGAGCTCACTTGAAGTTTAGGGACCATGCACTACACGTAAGAGAGACTCTGTGGTCTGGTTTTCTTCCATCTCCTCAGCAGCTCAGTGATAGGCAGGAAATAAGTAACAGAGTGCATTTAGCTAGGGTTCTGTTTACCCAAAGAACACGATAAATACGTGGAGCCAGGAAAGTATTCGGAAGCGTTCTGGAAAGTGAGCTGTGTAGGAGGGAAGCAAAGCCAGGAGAGCAGCGAGGAGGTGGTAGCGGCAAAGACTTCAAAAGATCACAGGATTTTAGGTATTAGCAGAATAAGCCAGAAAGAAGGAGGTAGTGACGGAGTGGGAAGCCGGAAACGGAGACACCGGACAGGAACTGGTAAGAAACCAGTTCAACATCCCAAACTGAACTTGATCTCTCCCAACCTCCCAAGCCTTAAACCAGGGCTCAAGCTAGATGCACTCTGTCCACATTCAGAGGTCCCAAGGGCCTGTCCATTGCTGGTCTTCCCTACTTCTCTAGGCTTCTCTCCAGCCTTCTACTCACCCCCTCCTTTCTGGCCTCATCCTCTCCCCACACCCTTGTCCATGCCCAATATTGCCACAGCTATAACACATCTTGACTGCCATTAAGTTTCCTACCATGCCCAGGCTTCACCCAAGAAAGGACTGTCACAACGGAAGCAGATATAAGCTGCCAATGCAAACCCAGAGCCCACAGTGATAAATTAACACCATGCATTAAATGAGATGATCCAGGAAAGAGACTATGACCTGAATATAACTAAGGTTAAATGCGAAAGTGCTAAAGGAATGTTTAGAAAAGAGGAGCTGGAAAAAGGAAAATGGGCAAGAATAAGAGCCTTAGAGAAGTGTTAAGAACACAGAGCATGAAGGGAAGAGGAAAGGTCACTAGGAAGGCAACAGGGCAGGTCTGCCATAGAATTTATGAATAATGATGAAAGTAGGGAAGATCTAAGAATTGATACATTGCATAAATCTCATTTACATGACAAACTCTCTCACTACAAATGTGTGTGTATGTATATGTATGTAAATGAATAAAAAGTACTCTCATAAAAAGTACCACAACATCCATGGGACAGTAGTGTCACAGATAAAGCTCCAGTTTCTATAAAACCCCAACTGAGCCATCAACCAGGCCATGAGAGCAAATGTTTAAAGTATGATATCCATGTTGCAGGAAAGGGCAATGATCAGCGTGGACCTTACAGTTACACAGGCAGATGATCCAAAATAACAACTGAACAGATAAAAAGGTAGTGACTTCTGGGAAAGACGAAATAATGACATTATTCTGAGTGGATTAGAAGTGTAACCAAGACACCATTCTTCTTGGACAATGGGAGCATTGTGTCCCTCTATTCTCTTTAATAACCTATACACACCACCACTTTCTTCGGGAGATAGAAATGCAGGCATGTAATACACACCGAGGTCTGAAGCTACACAATTGCAGGGCAGTTAAATATATGGTTATGTGCAAAGGGAAGAAAATTCTTCCTGTAACTCTAACAGTAACATGAAAATGACACTGGGCATTAGCAGGCTAGAACATTAACCCTGGAGACAATAATCAGTCATTTTTAAACAAATACCACATCATGAATTCTCTGCTTACAGGAGAACAACATGGAAATGTAGAAAAACATGGAAAGCCTAACTCTTCGGTTGTAACGGTATTCAGAAGAAAACCTTTAAGAGCATACTGAATTTATATTATTTATGTTTGCTCACAGGCAAATAGTTTTTCACACATATGCACACACATATACAAGAACGATGTAGTATACAGTTGGCATACCGTTTTATGTTTCCCTTTTTGCTTTTGAGACAAAGTTTTGTATAACTAAGTCTGGCCTTGAACTCCTGATCTTCCTGCCTTCAGTTCCAAATGTTGGAATTATAGGTATAAACCACAGCACCTGCTTTAAATCTGTATAAATCCAAAGGTTTTTTTGTGGATGTAAAAACAAATTTTCTATATACTAAGAATATAACTTCCTTTTTAATCCTTTTCCTCTTCTAGTCACTACCTCAGTTTCCTACTCTCTTAACAAAATTAACCTCAAAGAAACGTTTACACCTAGGATCCTGTCCTCTCCTAATCTCTCTTCTTCATATGGTGTTTGCCTTCCAGAGTATCAAATTTCTCTTTTGTCAAGGTCACCAAAGAACTTTAGACTGTGTAAATCAATATTCTATCCTGGGTCCTCTCTTCCCTTGATCTATCAGCACCATTTGACACATCAGATTATTCCAGCCCTTTATTCTCTTAGAACCCCACTCCATGGGCTACCTCCTGGCCCAAGGTCACCCCTCTCAGATCTCCCCCAGGACACCAACCCCTAATGTTCACTCAGACTCTGTGTCCTCCTTCACCCCCACTCAGTAGATGCTGCCATTCAACCTCATTGTTTCAGATGCTGCCTATACTTTGGGGGCTCCAAAATCTATATCTACAGTTTTCACCTGTATCTACATTTTTCACCTCTCCTGATTACCTGCTAAGTCTCTTCCTTTGGGTGTCTACTGGGTAATGAAGCATGCCAGCTTCTGGTCTTCCTCCCTTTCTTTCTCATACTTCCAAAAACTATTTTTCTCTAGATCTCTCCATCTCTGCGAATGACAGATCTATCATTCCAGAGGCTAAGGCCAGACACGGGGAGTCGCCGTTGATTCCCATCGTCTTATCATACCCTCCCATCTGAGCACTCCAGTGTAGCCAGCTGGTCTCTACCCTTCAATGCATGCAGAACCCACGGATCTGACCGCTCCTGTTCTAATCATGGCTGCCAGGCCTTTTGTCTGAATGGCATCACAGGCCCAAAACAGCAGCCAGAGTGAGCTTGATAAAAAGGTGAGTTAGGTCACATCATGACTTCACTCAGACCTTCTCTCAGGGTGAAAGCCAAAGTTAACATAAGGAGCCCAAAATACCCATTGTCTCCCCCAAATGTTTTCCTTCCCTCTCCATCCTCCCTCTCCTCCAGCTTCCTAGGGCTTCTCCCTAGTCTAGTGTGCCTGGAGCTAATTTCTTCAGGGTCTTCCCATTTATACACCCTCTGCTGAGAATATTCTTTTGGTTTGGTTTGGTTTGGTTTGGTTTGGTTTGGTTTGGTTTGGTTTGGTTTGGTTTGGTTTGGTTTGGTTTGGTTTGGTTTCAGACACCTACATTCCTACATTCCCTGGCTCCCTCCAGCTTTCTGCCTAATTATTGCCTTCTTGGAGAAGGCTCTCTTACATAACCTACCTTCTCTGAAAGGACATTTCTCTCTGTTCTCTTACACAGCTTTAGATGGCCTCGCTGAACATCATATCACACAGTCATCTATTTCTTTATGGTTTATCTCCTCAACACCGTAAGCATCCCTTTAAGGAAAAGACTCTGTGGCATTTGTCTAGTACTTTAGGTCAGAATCCTAGAAAAGGCTCTTTGTAAGAACAAATAACTATTTGTTGTTGGAATTCTTCAAGGATGAACAATGCATCCAGTTTTTTTCCATACTATATATGATGGTCATAAACCCTACTAAATAGAAGAATACTTGAACAATCATTATTTACAGTGTTATTTGTGTTTTAATGCAAACATGACAAAAGGCTGACAAGGGGGAAATAAAATACACCCCATTACTGGAATAAACGCCCGTATTAAAAGAGGCTACTCATTTTATAACACACACACACACACAGCTGAACAGCTGATAGGGTAAGAAATGCACAGCCAGGAACAAGAGCCTTTCCCAAGAAAATTACATGAGACAGAGGTATTTACAGATGCTATCAAAAAGAAACTTGTAGGCCTTTGTGATTTAAATTTTAATTGTATCCTAATAGCCCAAAATTAGGTAATTTTGCTCATAATGAACATTTGCTACATATGTGCTGAGTATTATGGGCATGTTATAGGACGCCATATTTCACAAAAGTGTTTACTAAGTCTCGGTTAATGATTATAATAAAAGCCTATATTGTACAACTGTATACACCTAGTTCTTAACCTCTCCGTAGTAGGGCCAAGAACTAAGAAGAATGTAAAAACAGATGCCTCACTCTCAGGCCTAGCTCTTCAGGACCATGTTTAAGACGAAGTCCTCTTCCCCAAGTTTATCACAAGAGAAATCACTGCGTTTGAAACCAGAAAGCTCAGAGGTGGGCTGACTTAAAAACTCAGAAGAAAAATCTAATGAAGACTCATTTCCCTGCCCTACTTACCTCATTAAAATCTGGTGGTTTATTGACATGAGTGTAATAATTCCTTAAGGGCAAGTATCTTGGTATGTTCACTGTGGTGGCCTCAGAAGGGAATAGAACTCTTAGAGAACCGTGCCTGCTCCATTTTATTAATGATGCTTATAATGATCTCCAGTCATCAAACTGATTACATTATAGATAATGCATGTTAAGAGAAGAATGAGGAGATCGCATTTGACAAGATCCCATCCACTGTTAGCAGGCAAATAAAGGTTTGAATGTCAAAGAATGCCCAGCTATCCAAAAAGAGAGGAAGAAAGGGAGAGAGGGAAGGAGGGAGGAAGGAAGGGAAGGGGAGAGGGAGGGAGGTGGGGAGAAAGGGAGGGAGAGGAAGGGAGAAAGAAGAAAAGGAAAAAAAAGGAAGGAGAGAGAAATTTCATTATTAAGGACACTTTAATGAGTAACTGCTAAAAATTTCAGAAACTAAACTTCGAGGAAAGATGCACAGCACGTGGCATCAAAGCACAAGAACCAATGCTGTTACTGAGACTACTAGTCGGATGGAATTGGAGCTCTAGAACTGACTCCTGTGCACGGCACAACCTTATCCCTAACAGTAGCTGTGATGCTACAGAAGCATCCACTGAACTGTTCCGCAGGATTATCTGTAGCTGCCACCATTGTGGGCCAGTCCGCAGAACTAGCAATCACCCATCATTCAGGTTTGTAAGACGGTCTAAAATATTTGTTCCTTATTGGAGATAAATATTGTACTCACTACTTACAAGTCTGCTTTTGTTCTTGGGGACTGCCCACCAACAGGTTGAAGGCAGACCACCAGGGAACTCCGAATTTGAAGCCAGGATTGACCCTGGTGAAATACCGACAACCAGGGCAGAATGTGAGAGTTCCTGCTTTGAATATAGGATTATGAAGCTGCAGAAGGTCATTTCTTTCTGCAAGGACACAGATCTGATTAAGTGGCTGAGGCTCTGAATCATACAAAACTAATGCTAAAATATGTCACTAAAAGATCTCTTTCCCTTCCTTTTTAAATTGAAAGGTTTCTTTTCTTTTGTGTGTGTGTGTGTGTGTGTGTGTGTGTGTGTGTGTGTGTGTGTGAAAGAGAAAATAGAAGTTCTGAGTTGTGTTGAACATCCCCTGAACAGAAACTTTCCGACAGGCCCCAAAAAAGCAGCATGGGGCTGCACTGTGGCTTTTTGAGCTGGCTCTGAGGAGTCCACTACCTTCCACGCCTTCCAGGACTGGATTTTTAATCATAACCCTCAAAGAGGTAGCTTCAAGCAAGGCTAAGGCCACATGGGAGCCAAGTGCCTCCACCAAGCTACCTGAGCACAAGACCCAGTGAAAGAAAGCAGAATCTCCCGCAAAACTTCTCACTTCCTGCTGCTGGTGAGGGAGGCTGGAGTGGCTCTTCTTCTGTTTCAGACAAGCTAGAAACACAACCTGCCAGTTTGCTGAAGGGCCACAGGCTTAGGGGGGCGGGGAGGGGAACTTCAGGAAGGCTCTCTCTGTGTCCTGCTCTTTTTTTTTTTTCCTCTGCTCTTTTTTTTCCCCCTCTGAGCAGATAACGGTACCAAACGCCCTCCACTTCCTAGAGTCCTCATGTATGGCACAGTTCCTCTTTCCAGAACGTGTGGACCAAATGTAAAGCAAAAAAAAAAAAAAAAAAAAAAAAAAAAAAAAAAAAAGTCAAAGCAATATTGCCCCAACGCTTCATTTCATACCTTCTCATTGTTATTTTAGAGCTGGATCCCTCTTTGTTATTCTCTCTCTCTCTCTCTCTCTCTCTCTCTCTCTCTCTCTCTCTCTCTCTCTCACACACACACACACACACACACACACACACACACACACACACACACACACGGCGCGGCGGCGAAGGGGGGGGCAGAAAGGTGGAACGCGTCCTAAGATAACTTATTTCTTCCTGCCTCCCAGAAACCATTCAGATTCCATACACCATCTCCGGACCCAAGGCTTAGAAGCTAAATCATTCCAAGGCAAGTGAGGGAAAGCCCCCAAGCTGAGACCTGAGAGGCAGGGCAAAGAGGAGCGCACCTAGATGTTTGCATTTACACAAAGAAATTATCCGGATGATTAATGGGAGCCTCTGACGGGCAGCAGGGTCGCGGGGTGGCCTTCCTACCTGGGACATCTGGGGCCTCAGATTGATCTCCTTCAGATTGATGGAGTGTGGTCGCAGGTTGTTGAGCAGTTGGCAGAGCAGGACTCCATCGCGGAGGGTCTGCGCCAGGTCGAACACCTGCGCCGAGTCCCAGGTCACCCGATGGTTGGCGGGCAGCACTTTGCAGTGGATAAGCCACTGAGCGCACTGCTTCCACGGCTCCATGTCCGACGGCTCCCAGACCCGGCCGGGACGGGGCGGGCGGCGACTCCGAAGTGGCTGCCGCGGAGCGTCAGCACCCCGCCGACGCCAGTCGCTCCGGTGGCCCCTTGGTCGTTCCTGCCTTTCAGGAGCGGACGCCGCTGCCGGCCGCTCGGGGCCGCCGCGTGGGACTCGCCTCGGGTCCCCACCCGGATGCGCCGCGGCCCGGCCGCCGCTGCAGCAGCGAGTGCCGCGCGCTCTCGGTGCGCCCCGGCCGGCTCGGCTGAGCACTGGCTTCCGACTCGCGAGCCCGGCGCCCGGCGACTGAGCATGCCCAGCGCGCCTGGCCGGTCTGTGCGGTCCGCGAGTCCCGGGAGGCGCGGGTGCGAGCGTGCCCGCCGCCCAGGCTGGGGGTCGGGGGTTGAGGGCGGGGCAGCTGGGGGAGGAGCGGGCCGAGTTGGGGCGGCGGCCACAAAGGGGATCCCGGCGACCCTGTCCGCCCGTGAACCCTCTGATGCGCGGAGCTTGCACAACCCCCGGGCGTCCAGGGATTAGCCCATCAGCGCGGCTTCCTAGGAAGTGTGGCTGAACACGGAGATTGGAAGCGATGTCCCCCGGACACCCTAAACAATGAATGAGATTTAAATTAAGAGGGTCTCAGAGGAGCCACAGCTTAACTGGGACACCAGGAGCCCGGGGGAGTGAGATATGCACTCCGCGCATCTGGAGAACGCAGCGTGGAAAGTTTGTGATCGGCCCCTGGTCCCGCTTCCTCCAGGTCCATCCTCAGCCCCTTCCTCCAAGTTAGTTTCTTTTCAGGATGTTTTGACACCTTGAAAGTGCGTGACGTGGGGACAGTTGCAGCTTCAGCCTATGTGGAGGGAAAGAGGTGGTTTTTGTCACCTCTCCCGGGCTCAGAACTATTCACTAAAGCAGTCCTGCGCCTTTTGCTGAGCCTCAAAAACCTGCCTGAGAAAAACCAGGCCGGTGACAGAGGCAAGAGCGCGCATGCGTCGGTGCCTAGCCACCAGGTTTGAGCTTCAGCACTGAGAGTCTAGATCAGCATGTTTGGAGAACCCTGGGGAAAATTGGAGAGTGACCCCCCCCCCACACACACACACACACACATCAACTGTCACAAGGAGGCAAGGCACTCCTGTCTGTTTTATTCCCGCAGCTGTACAAAGCCGAAAGGGTACTTAAGCTATTTGTAGCAATGTATTATTACCCTGAACTCTGACAGCTCCCTGTAAATGCCCTCTTCACAAGTTGCTTTTTTTTTTTTAATTGAACTCCAGTTTGGTGGGATTTTATATTTTTTGTGGTTGTTTTTGTTTTATTAGATATTTGTAGCTCAGAATATTCCATTGTGGGTCATATTGATTTTATAAAGAGGATAAAATGTAACTTTTAAAAAGTACATGGTCTGTTGGGACAGAGGTTGGGTTGTTTCATGCATGACTACGGCAACCATGGCCTGCTGTGTACACAACCAGCCTCAAACAATAAATCATCCCGAGGATTTCCTTTCCCCGGCAACTTCCTCTGTGTTCACTGTGGAATCCATCAATAGCACAACGTTTCCTAGCCCATAATAGGTTTGAAAGCTTGA
Source organism: Micromys minutus (assembly GCF_963924665.1). Classification (NCBI taxonomy): domain Eukaryota; kingdom Metazoa; phylum Chordata; class Mammalia; order Rodentia; family Muridae; genus Micromys; species Micromys minutus. The sequence goes on along the minus strand of NC_137973.1, from coordinate 43,112,109 downwards.
AACTATCAGAGGATCCATCCTTAGCAATACTGTATCACCGAAACTGTAAAGTGCATCTCAAGCAAAAGATTGTCAACAGCAACGCTGCAATACAATAGACCATCATAATCATAAATTGTAATAAAATTTATTTAAAACAGATATACTTTTGCTTTCTGGAATTTTCTATGTGATATTTTTGGTTGGCTGTAGACTGCCACTTTACTAAAAACTCATAATGCAAAACCATCAAAAAGAGGCAAGTACTATAAGCTGAGTTACACATTATAGATGTTTACAAACAAAATGCACATGGCTTTCCATTTAAAACATTGTCCTCCATATAGAGAAGTGCTGTGGGGGGAGAAAGATGGTCAAGAAAAAGCAAAGACTTAACTATGCATTTTATTTTAGATAGCAGCAGATCACCCCTGAGTACTATAAATATATTTCCAACATCCAGATTATATGTACCATGATACCAATAAACAAACCTGGATTTAGAATCCAACTTAAGTTGCTTTCTGATAACCTTGGGCAACTTCTATTCTTCCAAGGAGTGGCCCTTGCCTTGTTGAGTTGTCAGAATCAAACAATTGTATGCCTTGGTACTTGGAATGAACACCTAGACAGGAGCACCACTGTGGACCTTGTCAGATTCTGGGGCCCTACTCAGAGGAACAACTCCCCACTTGGTGAGTTTACTGAGTTAGACGGTCCCTCCCTAGAAGAGTACACACGTGTTAACACTCATCTTCAAATTCTCAGAGCGATCCATGGTGCTTCTTGATGCTTATTACGCCAAGAACTCTCGGGTTAGCTGAATGAACAGATGTACAACCCCTAAACCACATTTCGCCCTGATCCCCCTCATGCACGTCCTGACTTCACTCTGCCTCCCCAGGAGTGAAAACATCGGGAGAGAAGTTGCCACTGTGCATTTGTAAAATAATAACACACTGGAAACTCCCCAGCGGGTGTGCCTCCTTTACACCTGCCCAAATGTTTTGGAGTCCTGGGAAAAACACACACACACACACACACACACACACACACACACACACACACACACACACATGGAGAGCTGTTAAAGTCTTTAAAATATAAAGCTGTGCATGTGTGTCTTTTTTTTGGGACTCCAAAACACCCACTGGGGAGATTCCAGTGGATTAATGTTTTACTGCTACACCAGTCTTCTTCATACAAGACACATGGAACACATGAGACAGAACATCATTCCTTCCCTTCTAGGACTCTGCACGAGTCTAGGTGAGCAGACTGTTTTCTGCTTCTTTCCTTTGCTCTTGCCTTCTTACAGCACTATGAAAGCAAGAAGTAGATGGGAGCACCCCGAGCCTCAGAAAAGGTGGCAGATGATGGGTATCATGCTCTGGCCCCCTTTCTGAGCTCAGGATTTCAGGACAATCAGGAAATGCTTACATTAGTTACTTTTCTTGTCACTGTGACAAAGTATCTGATGAGAAGCAATTTTGAAAATGGAAGGGTTTTTATTCTGATGAACAGGTGGAGAAGAGTTGGAGGAGCCGGGAGCCAGTTGGTCACTTTGCGTTCCATAGTTAGGAAGTTGGGTGTGAACAGGTAGTGTGTCTAGTCTATAAAACCATAAGGCCTCCCTCTATTGATTCACTTCCTCCCAAAAGGCTTCATTTCCTAAAAGTATCTACAACCTTCCCAAGCAGTGCCACTAGCTGGGAACCAAATGTTGATACACATGAGCCCATGGGGAGGGCAGGTGGTGTGAATGGATGGACTGATGGTGGAGGGGTGTGTGTGAATGGATGGACTGATGATGGAGGGGTGTGTGTGAATGGATGGACTGATGGTGGAGGGGTGTGTGTGAAGGGATGGCTGATGGGGGACGTGTGTGTGAATGGATGGACTGATGGACTGATAGATGACGGGTAAGTGAAATTTTGAGATGAACAGAAATATAAAGCACAGGAATAAAGCACCTCACAATAATAGAAGGCAGAAACCCTTCTTGCTCTAGCTAAGTGCTACCCACATCTATTCTGGCCACTTACAATGTCTTTTTGCAAAGCTAAAGTAAGAATGTAAAACTAATTGCCTTTATCCATGTAAAACAAGTTTTTAAGTAGGAAACCTTTGAATGTCATCTCCATTTTGAAAAATGTCTTCATGGCTATAACTTCAACTACTAAGATACATCATGATTTTAGTTAGATTCATTCCACATGCCTGGTGTCTAAAAATAGTAATTCCAACAGGTATTCGTGGAGTTTATTGCAATCACAGGCAACTATTGACTGAAAGCTTTATATATACCGTATCATTTGTATTTTTTCTGAAGCTCTCTGCAGTAATAGCATTGTGGGCCTTATTTTTCAGTTGAGAGAGCTGAGGATACGAAAGCTCAGCTATCTTTTCTGCATAAAGGCAGCTGATGAGGAACAGAGCTGGCATCCTGATGCTAAACTCCAAAAGTTTAACCAGAACAATACTTTGACTTCTTGGGGACTTAGGACACAGACCCAACCAGAAGACACTATAAGCAAACTTCCGTAAGTTTGTTTAGGAGGGGGCTATTCACTTGTTTGGCCTATAAGAAAGCCTTCACTGTCTTTGCTGAATTAACAACTATAAAAGAACATGGAGTGTGATGGGGCTGTGGGTTGGTGGTTGAACACGTTCTTCGCACATGAGACCTTCCTTGTGTTTGCCCCAGCACTGGAAAAGCAAACAAAAAGGAGCAGAGAAAAACCTTTGGGATAGAATAACTTAGTTTTGGGTTTTAATGCTGTGAAGAAATACAAATGCTGTGAATTTGCTCTAATGCTTGCATTACGTTATTTGGGTTCCAAAAATTATGTGAGAATCCCAGTTTGTTCTGATTGGTAAACAAAGTTGCCAGCAGCCAGTGGCTGTTCAGATAGACAGAGGCAGGATTGTGGGCAGGAGACAGAGAGAGAGGCAGGAAAATTGCCATGCTGGAGAAGGAATAAGATCCAAGCTTGAGAGCTGCAGAAGAAAGAGCATAGCAACCATGGGAAAGTGGTTTCAGGGCCCCCGCCTCCACTGGGTTTAAAGTAGAGAGACTATAGATTTTAGAAAGTAATAACTCAGGAGTATTGGAAGGGAGACATTAGCAACATAGGAGTTTGGGTGTGGCCCAGCCATTGAGCTGTGTAAGGCATATTAACATAGAAGGCTGCATGTGTGTATGTGTGTGTCATTCATTTAGAAACTCAGAACTCAGAACTGTCACCTCCTCACCAGGGTCATTTGAGCAGCATTAATTGCCTTCATTCCATTATCATCATGGTGGGAAGCATGGTTGTGTGTAGACAGGCATGGTGCAGAAGGAGCAAAGAGTTCTACATCTTTATCCAATAGCAGCAGATTTTTGTGCAGGCAGCCAGAAGGGGGCTGGATCACACTAGCCAGACTTAAGCATATACATGAGACCTAAAGCCCCACCCCTGAAGTGACACACTTCCTCTAACAAGGCTACAACCCCTCCAATAAGGCCATACCTCCTAACAGTGCCACTTCCCATGGGTCAAGCATATTCAAACCACCACACTCTGCAAACATCTTTTTTGAACTGCCATGTAAAATTGCATATTAGAAGTGATGGTGAGTGCCAATGGTCCCAGGCTGGAGAGGATGTGGCAGGAGGATTGCTTAAGTCCAAAGTTTGGGACCAGAGTAGGAATCAAAGCAAGACCTCTTCACCATTAAAAGAAATAATAATAATTGTGGGGGGTTGTGGGTAAGTGACTGTAGCTCAGAAGCAGAGTATTTGCCAAGCATGGATAGGGCTCTGGGTTCTGTTTCAGCACCTCCAATATTGGCTTTGCCACAACCACTCTGGATTTAATCATGGTTTCTTTAGATTCTGTTCGCATTTGTTGTACTGACCTCCCATGGGCCTCCTCCAAACCCAGCTCGACTGCTTCCTCCAACAGTTCTCCCATTCTGCTTTAGCGAGACAATTTTTAAGTGTGTGTGTCCTCACTAATAAAGAGTAGTTTGAAATTTTATTAACATAAGTGAGCTCCTCTTTTTTTCTCCTTTCAAATAGCAGGAAAAGAATAATAAATGTATTTAATGAGGCAATTTGGTATTATTCTTAAAATATTCCAACTTCAACATTTTAAAAAAAAAGTTTTTAAAAAACGTTTTTAAGCATGATATTTATACTTCTTGGTACAACCTTTTTGTTATATTGTGCTGTGTTTGAGGCTGATGTGAGGATTTGAAATGCTGTGCTTTAAAATAGCGGTAGGCACCTCCTTTGATCACCAGAACAATGACAACACAGGAGTAATTCAATACAGATCATCGAGCTTTTCTAGGAACACATGTGAGAAAGCTACAAAGCACTAGGAATGGAAGCAGAAGGCATCTTACAATGTTAGTGGTGCACATTTGTGCATGCACACATACAAATACACACAGTCACACATGTGTGCACATATGCACACATACACAAACACAGGATCACACAAGTACTTATACACGCTCATACATTTCTGCTGAGTGTATGCTCTAATTGCACTCTGTGTATTAGATTACCTGGAAAATCATGCATATTGGGGTGGTTTTTAATGCACATACAAAGTAGAAGAAGAACATTTGCTGAGTGCTCTGAAAGAATGCTGTTCTGGTTCAAAGGGGAAAAAAAACTGTCTTCTGCTTCAAAGGCTGTGTTGTGCTTTGTCTGGGAGTTCTAATCTGTTCTTACAAAAGTCTCCAAAATTTCAGAAACAGCTTGTGCATTTTCTTCCTTCTGACATATCACAGGAACTAAAAGTCAGATCTATGTGAATCAGAGTATAATACCACAGTATAAGAAAGAAAGATAAGTTTGGAGAGGATCATAATTCAATATAATTTTAAGTGATAATAATTCAAATTGTTTTAAGTGGAGAATAAAATAGAATTTATAGATGTAAATAAAATTGTTTTTGTTTGTTTGTGGTTCTGATGTTGAACCTTGGTTTTCACACATACTAATTGTTTCACCACTGATATCTACATCTGTCTCGGACAACCAGTCTATCTATCTATCTATCCATCTATCTATCTATCTATCTATCTATCTATCTATCTATCTATCCATCCATCCATCCATCCATCTATCTATCTATCTATCTATCTACATATATATATAATTACATATATTTTGTATGTATTACATGGAATATTATATATATTGTATATATTATATATAACATACAAAATAGGGAAAAATAACTTTTTAAGCTGAGGGGATTATTTGTTGCAATATCCTCTTCAACCCAAATAAGCCCATTCAATGAAAACACAACTCAGTAACTAGGAACACAAGCTGTATTGAGTCTATATTGGGCAGATTTACACTACACTCTCTATTTTCCTCCTAGGAGATCCCTTATAACTTGCTGTTTTTCCAGGCCTCCTGTTCCCGCTCCTTCCTCCCCAATCCTTCCTGACTCTCTCAATCTGTCAAATCTAATTTGCCTACCTTACTTAAAAAACGTGTCTAGAATCCTTCAAAACACAAAAAACACTTCTCTCTTTTATGCGTAGTTTCTGAGTTAAGACTAAAATTTTATGCCAATTGTCTGTGAAAAATCTACCAGTGCAAAAGGAGATACAGAAAACACTACCAAGTAGGTGCACACAACTGATTTGTGCGGTAGCATTCTGTTTATACACTTAATGCTCATTGGTCATGGCTGCTCAAATGCCAAGTGATTTTGGCTGTTAAACTAGAAACTACTAAGGAGCAAGAACTGGGCAGGAAGTACTGCTACTCAGGCAGAAATCCTTCTGCTTGAGATCAGCTACAGGCCAGTCAATGAAAACTGTCATCTTTTAGACCCTGATATTTCCAAGTCATGTCCCTTTCCCCAAGTGTCTACTTAGTCACCCAAAAGGCCACATAGCAGAAATAACTTCTGTGATGGCCCTGTGTAATGTTACAGTCATGAAATTTGATTATGCTAAAAACATTGATTAATACTCTAAAATGTTGTAGGTGACTCAACTCAAAAACAAGAAGACAAATAATTAAATACAAGCTAAGACCTGAATAGACACTTCCCAAAAGAAGACATACAAACGGTCTATTTTTTAAAATCCCAAGATCACTAATTAAGGACATGCAAATCCTAAGCAGAATATACTAGCATCTTAAACATGGTAATGACTTTGATCAAAAGAGCAAAAGTGGAGAGGCAGGGACACCAGCTGCACTGGTAAACTTGCATGGTGAATGTGACTCCTGGATTCCATGTGAAACAGCTGGACATGTTGGTGCTCACTTCTTTTCTCAGTGTGTGTGTGTGTGTGTGTGTGTGTGTGTGTGTGTGTGTGTGTAAGAGAGAGAGAGATCCCTTGGACTACTTGGTGAGTTCCAATAAAATTGGGAGAGCCTGTCTCAAAAAGACAAAGTAGATGGGACCTGAAGAAGGCTGCCTGAAACTGGCCTCTGGCCTCTACATGTATGCACACACATGCATTCATATGCACATACAGATACAAATATGCATGCCTACATACATACATACACACACACACATCAAAAAAAGAAGTGTGGGTGGTATGTGCATAAAAAGGAAGTCTCCACATTGTTGATGGAAATATAGGCTACTACATCCATTATAGAAAATCCTGTGGTACTTTCTCAGATCACCAAGATTAAAACTACTGGGATGGGAGACCTGTAATCCAGGGCAAATTATCCTTGACACACACACTAGGCACAAAGCACTGATTTTTATCCTCAGAGCCATGAAAAGCAAAAGACATAAATAAATAAACAAATAAATAAATAAATAAATAAATATTGAATAAACAAAATTCTAAAAAGATCAAAACACCTATTATCTTCTTCAGAAATAGCACACCTAGACAAATAAATAAAGAAAATAAAATCATCATGTCTCAAATACACCTACACACGTAGCCAGACTTTTGGCTGCTTTATGGGTTCCTATCTCTACCACTCTTCTCCACCCTTATTTCTTTTAATCCCACAACACTAGGTAAAAGAAAAAGAAAGCTAGAGGGGAAAGGGGGTGTCAATATGGTTAGACTACTTCCTGATGATTAGGGGAATTGAGTTCCTTGGGGCAAGTTTAATCTTAGTCAATAAGGATATCTCCAACCACCAACCAGGAAACAACCAAAAGCAGTAGGAGCAGCAACAGTAGCACCAGCAACACCAGCAGTAACAACACCAGCAACACCAGCAGCAACAACACCAGCAACACCAGCAGCAACACCAGCAGCAACACCAGCAGCAACACCAGCAGCAGCAGCAGCAGCAGCAGCAGCAACACCAGCACCAGCAGCAACACCAGCAGCAGCAGCAGCAGCAACATTAGCAGCATCAGCAACACCAGCAGCAACACCAGCAGCAGCAGCAGCAGCAACATTAGCAGCATCAGCAACACCAGCAGCAACACCAGCAGCAGCAGCAGCAGCAACAACAACACCAGCAGCAGCAGCAGCAGCAACATTAGCAGCATCAGCAACACCAGCAGCAACACCAGCAGCAGCAGCAACACCAGCAGCAACAGCAGCAGCAGCAACACCAGCAGCATCAGCAACACCAGCAGCAACACCAGCAGCAGCACCAACACCAGCAGCAACACCAGCAGCAGCAGCAACACCAGCAGCAGCACCAGAAGCAGCAACACCAGCAGCAGCAGCAGCAGCAACTCCAGCAGCAGCAACACCAGCAGCAGCAGCAACAACACCACCACCAGCAGCAGCAACACCACCAGCAGCAGCAACACCACCAGCAGCAGCAGCACCCCTTCAGGGGGTCTTGCATTTATAAGCCCTTTCAAGAGTCTCCAGAATTCCAAATGTCATACACTTACAAAAACTACTTGAATCTGGCCAAATCATGCCCCTGCCAAATCATGAGGCTGCTCTGGAAAATCTGAAGCATACCATATCCTGCCCCTGGGATTAAAACAAAAACATATTTCCATAGCATGTCTATGTTTTAAAAAATTCTCACAGCACACATATCTATATTCATTGCAACATTATTCATAATAATCTAAATGTTTACCTATGGATGATGGGTAAAAGACATGTAGTATATATGCTCATAATGGAAATATGACTCAGCCTTCAAAAGGAAAGAAACCCTGTCATCTATGACAACAGGGAAGCAAGATATTGTCCTATGTGAAATAATCTCAGCACAGAAAGCCAATACCACTTGAACTCCCTCACATGTAGAATCTGAAAAGAGCTGAGACCCCACAAGTAGAAAGTGGAGTGGTGGGTGCCAGAGGAGAGGCAAGGGTGTAAAGTCAAAAGGGAGAGGATATCTGTTGTCGGGGACACTTGATTAGACAGCTTGAATAATCTCTGAGGCAGTATCACATTGCATGGTGACTACAGCATACCACATACATGACATACCGCATATGTGACAACTGCAGTAGAGTCAGTCCTAAGTGTACTTACAGTTATAAGCATATTAGGTAATAGATATGCTAATTAGCTTGATTTTTCTCATTGCTTAAATATGCATGTATCAATAGATACTTTGTCATATGCCTTTGTGTGTGGTGTGTGTGCATGTTCTTATATGTCTGGGTGCTCTTGCACATGTGTGTGCATGTGTGCAGAAGTTCACGGCTTATTTTAAAAGTCTTCTTCTATAGTACTCTAGTTTAGTCCTTGAGGCAGTCTCACAATTGAACTTAGACTTTGCCAGTACAGCTAGTGTGCCCCTGAATTACAGGAGACACCCCAAATCCACCTGGGATTTGCCTGGCGTATTGAGATTTTCAGCTTCCACAGCAAGCATGTCGTCCACTGAGCAATTGCCCCAGCCAGCACATAAAATCTGTCAACTGTACCTTAATATAGATGGGAAATGGGGAAGGCCCTCGAAATACTGAAATTGTGTACTCATCTGAAAAATCACAATGAGAGCCTCATCCTCCAGACAGTACAAGTCCTCCCCAAGCTCCTCCATGTCTGCCCTCAGGAGCTCACTGTCTCTTGGGGCTGGTGTCCATGAGCCACAAAGGAAGACTGAACAATACTCACAAGCAAGGGCAGTGGTTTCCCAGCCTCTGTTGGTCACTCTTAGAGGAATTGAGTGACAGGCTTGAAGTGAGTGAGATTTTGTTATAGCCAACAATTCACTTCATTTTGGCCCTGAGGAAAAACCTATGTCCTGGTTGCTGTGGTGATCATGTGGGGGTGTGGCCCACTATGTCTATGTTAGCCGCCAGTTCAGTTTTTGTCTCTGTTATTTCTTGCCACTTTGTAGATCTGCCTAACACGGAACTCAGGTTGTACACCAGGTTAACCTCAAACTCCTAGACCGTCGCCTGCCTCTGCCTCCTGAGCACCACGTACAGCTCAACTTACCTTTTAGTAAAAGAAAAACGTGTAAAAAGAGAAAGACAGATGCTTCTGACCCACAGCCAGCACTTCTCTGATGCTAACTATCATCATGAAGATATTTTTCTAATATTTAAATTTGAACATCCTATGACAGACATCAGCTCAATAATGGCTTTCACAATGTCCACTACAATTTCTGTTTAGTGGTTAATAACGCAACTGTTCTTTAATAACACAGATAGCAATTGTTTCAGTAAAGAATTAAAAACTATTCGTTATCTCTAAGAAGCCAGAAAGTTGTGTCAGTGAAGAGAGACTTAATCTCTTTCCAAGTAATTTGTTTTTGAAGTTGGCTTTAAACACTCTCTTTCAACTCCTTTGCATTTGAAGTTGTAGACAGTATCCTGCTGTTGAGTGAAACTACTCCAAAAGAGAGTTGGATTTCAAGATGCTGCCTGTGTGAGATGCTTTCTCTGCCATATTTTCTGGCCCAAAGTTTTCCATAATACTCTCACCCTCTGCAGATAGATTGGATGAAACCCAAACCTTCCTACGGGTCTTTTTAAAATGAGCTAAGCAATGCCAATTTGCCACAGGATCTGAAACCAAATTAGCATCTCATCCCAGGCACACATTGTGGCAAATTAGAGTAGCTGTTTGAGACATGTTATCTGTGGATTCCATTTCTGCATCTGCCACGGAAGCCTTATAGTGCCTGCGATCTGTTTCCCCAAACTTTAGCCTTAACCTGAGCCTGTGATTATGGTCAGTTGTCTGCTAAGCATGACTCATGGTCAGGGTCACTCAGGTGGGCTAGAGGAACTCTCATCATCTACACTAAACACTTGCTAGCCCAGAAAATATAATCAGCCTTCCCGAATGCCTAGTGGTTCACTACCTATCCATGGCTGATCATATTCTATAGGTCAGGTCAAAAAATGTTGCAAAGGACTGGAGAGATGACTCAGTGGTTAAGAGCACTGGCTGCTCTTCCAGAGGTCCTAAGTTCAAATCCCAGCATCCACATGGTGGCTCACAACCATCTGTAACAAGAGCTGATGCCCTCTTCTGGTGTGTCTGAATACCATGTACTTATATATAATAAATAAATAAATCTTTAAAAAATGTTACAGAACATGAAATGTCTTAGTTTAATTTTGATATTAAATATGGTGCTATTATAATTACCTTAAGGAAATCAAAATGTGACAAATTGATGCTTAGTAGAAATCATAGACTGCTTCTCTTGATAGTCCAAAAATCACACCTCATTTACAGAAAGTGCGGTTTGAGGCTCTTCAGAGTGGTTTCCTCATTAGTTCCTGAACTGTAATTTGTATGAGAAACAATGGACCCTTCCAGCTGTATGCACTTAGCTTAGTCACCAGCCTAGTGGTGGTGACTTTTATGGGCATCATAAAAGGCAGTGGTGATGAGCAATTTGTTATCGCTGAGGTTTTAAAATTAAAATCATCACAGCTCGTTCCAAGAAGGGTCAAACCACTGAGCCGAACATGAGAAAGAAAAAACATGCCTCCATTGCTTTTACTAAAATACTTTTGTTTACTCTTTTTTTATCCATCTTTGGGGACTAAATGGCCAATGACCATATATTTGAGTTGTAGCCTTTTGTGTAGTGTCCAGAGCTCTATTATTTAAACAAATATTTTATATCATATCATGAGCCAGAAACTGAACTATGTATTTTCACAATCTCATAACACACATACACACACACACACACACAAACACACACACACACACACACACACACACACATGAAAGAAAATAAAATTTATATGTATAATGGCTAGGTCATATTTCAGAATAGCCTATGAGCAAAATCCAAAAAAAAAATAATGCAGACAGTAAAATGTTAGTGTATTAGGAGGTCAGAGAACACAGAATGCAATAGTTTTAGTGTTTATAGAAAGGATAAAACTTGACTGGATCTCTGACAAAATATTTTTTCTAAGTGAAGAATAAATTGAGCAAAGACCATAATGTCCAAAATGCATAAATCTTTTCTGGAGAACTAGGAAACAAAATGCAGACAGTCTGGCTCAGAGTCATCCACACTGGACTGTCTGGGGAACCAGAGTCATCCATGTTGGACTTTCTGAGGGTCCCAGAGTCATTCATGCTGAACTGTCTGGGCTCCCAGACTGTGGAAGTTCTCAGAAGATGATGGAGATCTTAGAGGTTGCACAAGGAGAACAGGGAGCTCTGGGAATTTTGAAGAGGAGTGAAAGATAAGTGATCTTTTACGGATTGTAACTGTGCATGTGGAAAAGGTCACTTCAGGAGCCAGGGTGGCCGTTCAGAAGTGAGTTCTCTGAGTCAGGTGTTAAATTAAAAAGGATAAATTGTTGAGAGAGGGTCAGCTGAACCTGGGAAGAACGGGGATAGAGGTGTGAAAAGAACTACTCAGATTGCCCTGCCTGGTTATTTGGAAAAACTGAGTTTAGCAAAACAGGTCATACTGAAGCCAGGAGAAGGCAGGGGATAGGGCGAGGCTGGTGTGGCCAGGTTTGAGAATCATTAGCACAAAAACAGTTTTAAGATCAATGTACAAATCATGAGTTGAACTCACTAGAAGGTGATTACTGAGTGTGGGTTACTGCTCTGTTCATTGTATGAGTGTGGGTTACTGTTCTGTTCATGGCAAGAGATGACAGGAAAAGAGGCAGAATAAGAGTGGAGAGTAACCTGAATTTGACAGTGTGTCACCCAAATGAGGTCAGTGCCCACCAAAGGATCAATTTCATGCTGGTCCCTTGGATGTCCTTTATACCCTGGACTTAACCCATTAATGATAGAAACGCCTGCCATACCGTTTCTATAGTGATTTCTTGATAGCAACTAGGGGTCTGACTTTTGGAGCCCAAAAAAGTCTTTATGTTTTGTCTTTAAACACACACACACACACACACACACATCAAAGTAACTAATGTCCCTTTCCTGAAATACTGATTTAGATCTTTAAGAATGGTTCCATGAAGGTGCAAACATGATGGTTCATTATTTCTCCTCCCAGGAAACTAGGATCTTGTGAAACTCCTTGGCTCTAGGTGGCCCCAACTCTGCTTGGAGAGTTTATTTTCTTTGTCTGAGTGTACTCGTTCCTCTCCTAGGATTCTAAGTTGGTATGTGACAAATTAGTTTGTTGTGAGTCGACATTTGTTAACATTCTAGACTTTAATGACAATGGAGGTTCTGCAGTAAGTAAGACAGACAAACATACCTGGAGTTGGCAGACTGCTGACTTTCTCACTGACTGATGAAAGCCAAAGAACATGGAAAGCTCTGTAAGTGTAAGTAAGTGTGGGACTACCCCCGTAAGTGTAAGTAAGTGTGGAATTACCCCCTGTAAGTGTAAGTAAGTGTAGGACTGCCCCCTAAGTGTGGGACTGCCCCCTGTAAGTGTAAGTGTGGGACTGCCCCCTGTAAGTGTAAGTGTAAGACTGCCCCCTGTAAGTGTAAGTAAGTGTGGAATTGCCCCCTGTAAGTATAAGTAAGTGTGGAATTACCCCCTGTAAGTGTAAGTAAGTGTAGGACTGCCCCCTGTAAGTGTAAGTAAGTGTAGGACTGCCCCCTAAGTGTGGGACTACCCCTTGTAAGTGTAAGTGTGGGACTGCCCCCTGTAAGTATAAGTAAGTGTGGGACTGCCCTCTGTAAGTGTAAGTAAGTGTGGAACTGCCCTCTGTAAGTGTAAGTAAGTATGGAACTGCCCCCTGTAAGTGTAAGTGTGGGACTGCCCCCTGTAAGTGTAAGTAAGTGTAGGACTGCCCTCTGTAAGTGTAAGTAAGTGTGGAACTGCCCCCTGTAAGTGTAAGTAAGTGTGGGACTGCCCCCTGTAAGTGTAAGTGTAGGACTGCAAAAAAGAAGCAATTTGGTGTTTGTCTTTAGTACAGCTCAATGTGGTCTATGCAGGCAGGCCTGTCCAGGGGACAAGAACCCTGAGGTGCAGCTGTGGTGAAGGAAGAAGGGTTGCAGCTGGTGTTACTTGAGTTCCCAGAGAGGTGCCTTAGGGAACTGGGGACTGATGTGACCCAACTTCTTTTGCCTGCAGACTGACTGAAGTGTAGAGTACTTTCTGACTCCAAATACTGGTTCTAGGAAATCCATATACTCCTTCTGTTCATCAGACTCCAAACCATGATCTATTGCCCTGTGTTACTTCAAACCTTGGACGCCGGTGCATCTTACTGGAGCCACATCCTTGTCCCAGATGTAGTCTATCCCCTTGTTAAACTCACTCTTCCCAACCCATAATGCCTTACCACACCACATTCCTAACTCTGAGCCCTCAGTGGTTCCTTACTCTCTGTCCTGGTGGATACACTTCATCAAAGAGCAGGATGTTATATAAATAAAGGTCTTCAGAATACCGAGGGTCCTTGAACCCTCCCTGAGACTTACCTGCTGCTCACTTTTACCTGGACGCCTAAGGTTTCTACATCTCCAATCTGCCACTGTCTCTCTTCTCTGGCTGCTCAGTCAGCCCTCATTCTATCTCATTCATGTGTCGGATGGTCCTGTACATTGTTCAGAATTCACACTCCTGTTGTGGAAGGAAGACTTTATTAAGATTTTTTATTAAACTTTAAATGATGGGTAAGCATTAGTAAACTACCCACACTCATACAACTGAACCATTAAATAGCAGAATTAGTATCCAAACTAGGTCTGTCTGATGTCAGAATCCAGGTCAGGGCAGAATGCATGGCGTCGCCCCTGTTTCTCTTGGCAACTGACTTCTGGTGATGGCTGGACAAGAAAATACTGAGCAGTCACCTGTGTCTGTGGCTCGGTGAATAGTGTGACGAGTTGCTGTCCACAAGGCCAGGGGTTCAATTCCATTCCCTACATGTGAAACATAAGCTGTTAAGCCTACTGAGATGGCTCAGGGGAGGAAGGTGCCTTCTCCCAAGTCTGAAAACCTGAGAGCTCCAGGAAATCACACGGTAGAAAGAAACAACTCCCACAAGTCACAAGTCACTAATCACACATGCGCTCACATGCATGTGTGAGTGCACACACACACACACACAAAACACACAAAATAAAATAAATAAATGTTTTTTTTTTTTTTAAATGAGAAAATACTGAGCCATTTGAATGCTCCAGTGACTCTAGGGGAGAATTGAAACTTTTCTTTGACTGACTAACAGTAACTAAGTAGCTAATTAGGAAACTGTTTCTTCCATATATGAGCCATTTCAAGATTTCAAGGGATCATTGACTGTATAAAATTTTTTTTTGCGGGGATGAGGAGGTAGTTTTTTAGACCAAAACTTTTACAAACATTCAGATGAAATCCAAATTGTAGCCAGTTAATTGAGCAATAAATCCAATGACTGAGGATGTCACCAGTTTAAAATACCATGAACTCTATTAAATGTTAGTAGAGATTCATTAGTAAAAATAAATAAATAAATAAATACATTTAAGTATTTTAATCCCTTTAGTAAGAACAATGGGGAAAGCTGATGATTGGCTGTAACCACTGGTAAAAATGTTAGTCAGCCTATAAACCACAAAACTTTCTCAAGAAATCAGAACATAGGCCTGAAAGATAGCACAAGGGTTAAGACCCAGGTTCAGTTCTCAGCATACACACAATGGCTCACAACCCTCCTCACACCAGCTCTAGGGGATTCCACTTCTTCTCCTTAAATTTCTATGCACAGAAAATATTATTTCTACAATGCAAATATATTTTATATGTATAATTTTATGTTATGAGAATATATTCTAAATCTAAATAATAAATGCAAAATAAATTATATGTGTATTTGTATAGAATATATATTAAACAGAGAAACAAGAATTCTATCTCTATGATGCATTGCATATATAGTCTTTGCATTTTTATGTATATACTTTTGCAATAAAATATCATTTTTCTCTCTACTATTTTATCAACTGCTTGAAATCATTTTACTCTTTAATAATTCCATACATTAAGTTTTCATCGTATCACATTCTAACTGCTCATTTAACTCCACCCAGATACATCCTGTATCCACCCAGATATCCCACCTCAGATATGGCCCCTGTTTTCTGCCTTCTTTCTTTTAATTTAATAATTCATGGGCTCCATACTTGTGGATGTGGATTCATCCACTGAAGCATGGTTCACCTTCCAGGAGCAACATCCTTTTAAAAAATGCTGTTGGTAATTCTGTAGCTAGTAGTTGGCCCTCTAGAACACATTCATCCTCCATGCTAGGATGTTGGCTGGCTTCCTCTTATGCAGGCAGACACAGCTGCTGTGCATTGGTGAGCCCTGGGGTAAAAATGGCAGCATTTCATACCTACATGTTTAAAAGTTAAGATTTAAACAAACAGTCTAATACAATATGCCCTGTGCCTTTACCTTGAAATACTTTCATGACTAACAATGCAAATTAGAAACAGGAGGGGTTTCTTGTCAGAATGTGGAAGTTCAGGATGATCCAGTCTGGTCCTGGTCCTGACCCACATCTACTTTGCCCCATTAGTCCAGGCTGTCCCACACCACGGAGGCCTCACTCATGTGCAGACTAACTCAGCTCAGCCTACAAATTCGCACTCAGAAGCAGCTACAGCCATCTCTAAAGCTGAGAATGGACACCCTGTAGTTTATTCATCCTCCAGAAGAGAAGGAGGTGAGGGAGAGACACACAACAGTCTAGTAGACATGTATGGAAGTCTTGTCAGGGCAATGGAAGTATGTGTAGGACCGAGGATCAGACTCCATGTGAGTTTATTCCTTGGGCCTGTGGACTCTCCGCCCCTGTTGGTGTAGGAGTAGGGGTCTCGGAGGAGAGGCCAAGGGAGCTCCCAAGCAGCAGAGTAGCATGGGGACCATTCTGTTTGCATCTGAAGGAAGACCTGAGAGAATCTTCTGCCTTTGTAAAATATGTTAACAAGCTCATCTGAAATGGAAGCCAAGACCCCGAAGAAGCAGAAGCAGGATTTGAGGAGCAGAGATATAAGAGACAGAGCCTGACTGTGCTGAGGACGGAGACTAGAAATGAGGTCAACAGAAAGGTCACATAAGGACCCAGGAAATGCTTGCTGGAAAGAAGCCTTTGAACCAAAGCGGAGCTCTATGATGGAGTCTGAACCTAGGTGACTTAAGGTCTTCTTAGATTAATTTACATAGAATGGACTAAGGAGAAATAAGCTAGACTGTTAGGATGTGAGACTAGACATAACTGCTGCTGACCTCAGGAGGGGACAGGATCCTGTGAATACTCTCTCTCTCTCTCTCTCTCTCTCTCTCTCTCTCTCTCTCTCCTCTCTCTCTCTCTCTCTCTCTCTCTCTCTCTCTCTCTCTCTCCCTCCCTCCCCCCTCTCTCTTTCCCTCTCCCTCTCTCTCTCATACACACACATGAACACACACAGATATATGCATGTGACATCTATAGAAAACCCCGTGTTTCAATAAAGAAACCTGAATGTTTTTTTAATTTGGCAAATACAAATATTCTGTAATTTATGCTATACATTGAATACATTTTTCAATAAGTGCCAAAGTAAACACATTTTAAAAGGTTATATATCAGCCAAAGGTTACACAAGCCAAAATCAGAGATTAAAAACAGGACCCTGAATTCCTTGGCAAGGTAGAAACTCCTTAAACTAACTCTCTCTCCTTTCCTTTTAGGAAACCAAAACTTTTCCAGCCGAAGCTAAGGGTTTCCAATAAGTTTCATAAAATGCTTGTTCAGATTGAGCTCTGAGATAAAGACCATCTGCATTTTTTTGCATAATAAAATATGACTCTGTAGCAATTTGGGGAGGGAACAAAACTCTTTCCTTTTCTAGAGCAGAACAGTAAACCACAAAGGAAAGGTTTGGCTCCGGGACAATAGATTGTTCTCTTATTCAATTGAGCATTGTGTTTTAACTGTAATAAACATGACCTTGAGAATGTGGGACAGGCAGGGTCTGTCTCCATTATAGCTTCATTCTCTAGCCACAGTTCCTAAAAGAGTTAATAAATCCCACTTATTGCCTGCAATTTATTTTTAAACAAGTATAGGAAGCATCAAGCTCTGTATGGACAATCCACCTTTTCAGCTCAAGTACCACTGTAGGAAGCTTTAGGTGCAGACAATTGCCTTGGATCCTTCTTGACTATTAGGAGAGGATATTGGCTATATTTTGCCTATTCACTTTCTCTTGTGATCATTGCAATTTACCCAGCATGAACTAAGTGAAACGGCTCATGTACAGGATGGAACATACCCTCAAAGCATGATTATATTACAAAAACATGTTAAAATAGAGTTAAATTCATATTTCCATAGAGGCACAGAGGCAAGGAAAGACCTAATGTCCAGGGTGGGAACAAAGAGAACAGCCAGGCAGAGGCTCACAGGGAGGGAAGGTGGGTGGAAGAGCGTGAATAAGAACATATTAAAAACTCTGATATCTGTGAGCACACACACACACCCCAGTACATTTCATAGACCGCAACATTGTAGAAGGTGAAAGAAGGGGTTTTAGGAAACTGAGTAGCTGGAAATACTGTTTGGACAGCTTTTATGGGGAGACATTTTTGTCAGCTGCAGGGAAAGAAGGAGGAAGAGGAGGAAGTATTAAATGGTAAATTATATCTCAGTGTACCACAGGCATATGTTGGGCTTGGTAGACACTGTACAGTCTGTGAAGCATCCCAGGGCCCACAAGTAGGCTGTCCTCAAAGCTTATGCCTTGTGGTGAGCCGTTTTGGCACCTCTGGTCAGCTGGTGTTGGAGAAATATTAATATTTCAGGACACCTTGAAGCTGACCTTAGGCAGAAAACTGGTTTTTGTGCTGTGCCCCTTAAGGGCTAGAATTAAGCACATTTGCATCTGAAGTTCAGAGCAAAACACTTAGGACTGTAACCTAGGGAAGTACCTTTGCATTTGAAGCTCCAAGAATGCAGCTACAGACAGGGCAGATTCAGTGGATGTAGGCTCAGCAGTCTCTTTGTCTTTTGAGACCCTCTTTTGTCCCTGATCTTCACACCTGGCCTCCAGAAGGATGCTTACAGGATTTTTGATTGTTAGCTTGCTTGTTCCCTGTCTTAGAACTGATGTAATCTTTCTGCATGCAATTAAAGTGGTATGTTAAGAAGACTAATAAACAAAGGCTTCGCTTCTGCCATGAGGCTTAGGCCTCAAGTTGGGCCGAAGTCATGTTGCAGCTTTAACTAACTTGTCTTTTGTCTTTCAATCCTGGCTCCGGTTCTGGGGGAGCCCAAGTTGGGTGTCCGAGCTGGTCTCGGACAATGCCTGAAGGTGGAAATTCTGCTGTCTCGCTAAGAATACCCACGATGAGTAACACTATCAATTTGATTGATTTAGAATCACCCAAGAGATGCACCTTGGCCTGTCTGTGGCACTACCCCAAGTATCCTGGGAGGAGAGTGGGGGAAGCACCATTTCAGGAACTGAAGCCAAGCAAGCAGCAGCGCTCATCCCTGCTTTAGGGACCACAGTGTCACCAGCAACTGCACACTTCTGTCTCCACGCCTGCCAGACAAATGTGAGCGTACCCTCAAACTGAGTCCAAACGAGCCGTCCTCCTAGCCTTGTTTCTGTCAAATGGCTTTGTCACACCGATGGGAGAAGCAACTAATGCACATCCTGTAGTCGAATTCAGAGTAATTCCACTTCATAATGAAAATTCCACAGCCGCCTCAGAGATAACATGCACAAAACTTTGCTCTCCTTCCCTTCTCAGAGGAAGAAAGTTGGGCAAGCCACACTGGTTTTAAAATTAATAAATAAATTCTTTTTTTTTTTTTTTGTAACCAACATGGGTCAATAGGAGGTCTGTTGAAACAGAGGTGGAGGTTCTTCAAGTCAGGCAGTTGCCGAGAGCAGTTTCTTAGTGACTAAAGCAAACACTGGGGAAGTGCGTGGGCCGTTGTGAAGGGTAGAGAGGCTAAAGCATGGATCCGTGGGTTACCCGGCCTACTGCTCTCCGAGCTAACAAGCTCCATAAGAGCCCTTCTAGGTACAAACCTGGAATACACAGGTTTCCACATGCCCCTGCCCTGCCATGCTCAGAGCCGAATATAGCTGCCCTTCCAACGGCAATACTCAATAGTCATCCGGCCTCATTAAACGTAAGTTAAAACCGTACTCTATTAGCAATCCCAAATGATATGCTGAGATTTACACAGATCAGCAGTCTCTGGATGTAGTTTAATGACCAAGAGAGCATTGGGCAGGATACTAGGTTTAGAGCTTCATAGAGAGATCGCTAAAGGTTTACAGATGACTTCAAAATGCCACGAGGTGATGGCAAAAGAGCTGGCAGGGATTGGATGTGATTGGAAAATTCTACAGGCATGGGCCAACGGACACTGTGTCTAGGCACTAATCCGGGTGTGAGAAACAAGGCTGGGCAGTCATGTGAGTGAGGGCAGTGTCATGGATTAGTTATGTCACCACGACTCAGGGAGGGACGAAATAAGAAGGTGGAGTTCATGGGCTCAGGTGTCTCGGGAGTATTCAGGTCAGTGTCAAGTGTATGATGCGGAGCACGGCAGGGCAAGGAGCCACGACAAGGACGGCTCAGTGGTCTTGCCACAGCCGAACCTGAGGGTGGCTTAGTGACCACTGCAGAAGCCTCCCTGCATTTCAGACCTGGTATTCCTGCTGGCACCTCTCCCACAGAGAAGGGGGGCGGTCCTGAGGTAGCCAGGAGCCTGAGGGGTTGGGCTCTTTCACGCTCCTGCCATTGGCTGGAGAGAGACTGTCTGACTCTTCAGGCTCCTCAGCTTCCCATTCAGAGAGCAGGAGCTCCTAGAGCGTCCCATTCTCCAGTGTCTAGGACAGCTCAGAGGGCCTGGGGTTTAAATCTTACTTCCTTCACCTCAGCTGTGGAGCACAAGCGCCATTTCACAGGGTTGCTGTGAGGATGAATGAGATGGAGCAGATAGTGCGTTTAGCAGAGTCACACACTTGCGAAGTGCTCCACAACTCAACACAGTTAGAGAGCGAGCCGGCTGACATGGTCAGTGATGGGACAGAGAGTAGCTCCAATCCCTCCGTCGGTACTCCCCAGGCCCTAAGCAGTGTATGTTGTTTTTGTTTTAAAGCCTTAGGGCCGGTTGCTGGACTGTGCGCTCCTTGGATCCATCCTGTGGCCCGAGAGGACTCCTACTGCAGGTAGAGGGGTCAGGAAGGTTTTTGGCTCTTGCTTCTAGAACGGGGTGGGGAGCACCTGGCAGCCGAGTGGGGCTGATTCCCACAAATGGTATTTGGGTAAGGTGGAGGAAGTCATAGAGAAGTCTGCTCCCTGCCTCCCGGAAATGGCTCTCTCTCAATCATCCCAGCCGCCATGTCTTTCATCCCTGGCCTACCCCAGATGTGGCAGCCAACTCGTTCTCACAGAGTCCCCTCCCCCACCAGGAACAGGTTGAGACTTTGCTACTTGCTCCAAGCCCTCCCAGGAGCAGACCATGCTCTGCTCGTGAGAAGCCAAGAACCACGGCATAATGGATGAGTGGGAGACGAATTAATACATGTTTTCTCACGCAGCCAAAGAAGTGAGTTTGTCACTTAGGTAGTTTAGGGATTGCAGTAAGAAACAAAGCTTGAGTGTAGAAAAGGCTAGGATTCATTATTCACAAATTAAAGCCAAAAGTTAGCACAGCTAACAATGCTGGACCAGAGAATCCTTCACTTGGACAGAGTTGCATCTAATGAGTCAGAGTCAAGGCAGTGTTGTCTCCCACATCAAACCGAGCAACACTGGACACAGTGGCAATTAACTGGTCTCATTCGAAGCCAGAGGATAACCTCAGGGGGAAATTACAGTTCGTTTGGATAGCTGCGCTCCATTGTTTAAAACATGCGAACCTCTAAATGTGCTTTTCTAGGATGCTCTGATCCAATTGGTTTTGCATCAACCAAAAGCCTCGTTGGAAACTAAGCTGGAAGTTGCCCTGCGATCGCAAAGCCCCGTTGAAAATGTCTAGTGGGAAGTTGGCTGAGTTCACGCCTCCCTCTGTGAAGGTCATGGGAGACATTTGGGTGCTCGTTTCCAGTGACTTTGTACACAAAACCCTTCGGGAACAAAACCCATCTTGGGTGCACAGATAAGAAAACAAGACTACTGTTTTCTAAGAGGTTTCCATCCTCCGTGAGTACTGATCTAACAGGAAGCCCTCAGAGGCTGATATCACAGGGCCAGCTGTTGGAGGGGCTTGGATTCAAATCTCCCTTACGTTTGCAGCCATCACGTGATAGAGTTAGAAGGACATTGTTCACGACAATGAAATTCCCAGATTTATATTACTGTCCTTAGATCCATGGCGTCTGACACAAAACAGGTAAATAAATATTTACTTTTGAACTTCGTCTTTCGTACTCCATCTCAAGCTAGTCAATATAAAGTATTCTACCTTGGTAGTTGTCTTGCCAGGATTCTGACCCTAGGAGTAAAACCGTAGTACAAACAAGAAATTATAAAACACAAAAGTAAACTTGTTAGACTGAGCTAGTAGGAGAAAAATCAAAGTTGTTTAAAATTTTATATTGCTGTTTGGTTGTCAGAGGCTTCCTCGCGGCTTTTAAATATTCTCTGACTCAACGATGGTAAAGTATGAAAGACAGCGCACTGACTTTAAAAGGAGATGTGCTGGTCTCAGAGGCTAGCCAACTGGCAAGTGGAACCGACTGCTGGTCATTTGGGCGTTGATCCTCCCTACTGTACCTTCTCACTTCAGATGGGAACACAGGTATCAGAGCTTCGTGATGCCTCATTCTTGTCTGTCTCTTCATAACTCAGGATGGAGGTTTTATTATCCCTACGTCACAGCTGTCATAACTGGTTTGGAGGGGTAAAGCAATTTGTGTATCACAGAGGCGCTGACCGGCAGCTCTGGGTCCCAACTGGCTTCTCTGGGCTCCTGGACAACTAATGTGTTTCCTAGTAAAAATATTAGCCTCTTGTAAAAGTCCAGAAACCTCCCTGACTAAGAGAGTTAATGGCTTGCACAGTTTGTACTTCGGATTCAAACCAAACCACAGCTGAAAGAGATGAAGCCAGAGCCAAAAGCAATGATTCACCGCCTTCGTTGTGAAAGACACTGGCAATTCCGGGTCAAAGTCTAATGAACGGAAGTGCGCATAGCAATTAGCTGCGCGGGCACCCTGGCTAGCAATCTTGGCAGACCAGCGATGATCGTCATAGTAACTGGACTCCTCTCTGCCCTGTAGAATTCCACGTGGCTGATGCAGGATAGAGCAGCCTATCACGGACTCCTCTTCCTCCCCAAAGCTGAAATTCTGCCCCTTCCTGCAAAAAGTAATGCAGGGAGAGTCAGGTGGGATGACAGATGCAGGGACATCACCTGTCAATCATTTCGACCACTGGGAAATGTCTTACGATGCCAAAACTGGTGAGGAAGTTGAATCAGCCAGTCAAGTGTTTGCCATGTAGCTATGAGGACCTCAGTTCAAGACCATACACCCACAGGAAGTGGAGATGGGCAGGTCCCTGGGGCTTGATGGCCAGCTAGTCTAGCAAAAGCAGCAAGCTCAAAGAGTTCAGTAAAAGACTCTGTGTCAAATTAAAAAAAAAATGGTGGGTGGTGATTAAAGAAGACACTTGACATTCACCTCAGATTTCTATACCCATGTTCACATGCATGCATATATATACACACATACATGCACACACACACACACACACACACACACACACACACACGTATACACACATCTTAAAAGGACCAAGTAAAATCAACTTTGTTCATTTCCTTCTCTCAGTTAATAAGACCCATCATTTATAACCAAGGAGAGTAATATCAAGATCGATATTCAGAACCTCTGAAGAGATCCCATCACTACAGCTCTACCAATGTCCAAAACCTTCAGGCTCCTCTGAAGAATGGGACAGAACGTTATGAACCTAATCAGGAGCCTCCTTGAGTCACCTACTGTAAATGACTGGGAATCCAAGAGGTAGGAGATTTAGGAAAGCAATGTTGACAGATGCCTAAGCTGAGCACTTTGTTTCAGCCACACGACTCGAAGTCCTACTTACCTGTTCTGTAAGAAGCAAACCAGGGCTCAGGGAAGAAGACCAGCTCTGTTTTACAGATGTGGGGCTTCAAAGCCAGGGCTGCCCAGCTCTGAAGCGTTTGTTCTGTTCTCAGAGTTGACATGCACTTACTTTGTTCCATATGCATCTACATTTAGAATCACTGTGACAGTCAGCAATCCATCACTACGGCAAAATACCTGAGGTCATCAATTTTGTAAAGAGGAAAGGTTTGGGGGATGGTGAGGTGGCTCTGTGGTTATGAAGACTTGCTGTTCTTGCAGAGAATGTGGGTTCAATTCCCAGCACCCACATGACAGCTCCAGACCATTTGTACTCCCAGTTCCAAGGAATCTGACACCCCCTCCTGGCCTCCACTGCACCAGGCAGGCACATGACGCACGTGTAAGCATGCATGAAAAATATTCAGACACATAAAATAAAATAAAAAATAAGCCTCCATTTTAAAAACAGGAAAAATCTGAGTTTGTCTCACAGTTTTGGTGGTTTTATTGTTGATTTGGCCTATTGCATTAGGATCTTTGGTAAAGCAGGGACGTATGCAAGAACCACCTCCTGGAAAGAAGGAGGGGGGAAGGAGAGCCAAAGGTTTCAGTATCCCCCCAAGGGTATCCCCCAGTGATCATAAGTACTCACACTAGGTTTCGCTTAAAGAATCCCCCTCAGCCAATGATTGGCAACCAAACCTTTCTCATAGTAGCCTGAGGAGGACACTTACCAAACCCCTAACAGTTGTCAATAATTACATACAAAAGTTGTCATAAATTACAAACAAACAAACAAAAACTCACCAAAAAAAAATCCTGAAGTTTACATCAATGGGAACCTTGAATTCAGTTTCCCCCTCTCATCTCTATACCCTGTCACCCATTATGTTCTTGATGTAGGTCAGATAAGTGAATAGTGACAAAGCATAGGACCTAACAGGTTTATCCTAAACCTATTCCATTATGCTACTGTAAGAGAGGTGGCTGATCCAAGTTGTGAGATTTAAAATTACTGAAGAGAGATTCAGTGACACTCACAATATCCTACTGCCTACTGCAAGAATTCTTGGTGACAAGCTGAATTGTTTTGAACTTTTGAAAATTTGCTTTGTGTGTGAGCTTGCAGTGGCCACATAGAAAATTCCATTACACCATTACACCATTACACCATTACACCATTCCTTGAGTATGTATTAGCCCTCGTAGTTAAGCACGTGTTATAGAAATTCCCATTTCTTTCAGGCTCAAATACATAAAGGTGGTGCTGTGAATGACAAAACAAAGCTTAAAAGCTTGAGTCTCAGCTCTATCATCAATGGTGCAGCTCAGCATCAGCCTGACCATGGAACAACCAGAACAAGATGACCTCTATGGCCCTGTATATGTTCATTTATTCCTCAAGGAAATATGAATACGTGCTGTCTACAGCATACTGATCCAGTGTTTGATGAAACCATAACATTGTCACTAACCAACATGCTATCTGTCCTCTCTTAAACAACATTTATTAAGCACCTGCCATATCAGAGTGATTGCAGAGAAAAACTGTCCTTCCCAGGAAGCCCATGAGAAGACATGAAGTATCCCACAGGTGTGGAAGGAAATCTGGCGTGAGCATCTATGAGCACAATACCAAGTGTCTTGGAAGTATCTGAGCCTCTTTCATTGTTTCAGTGTGGTCGGATCCATAGAGCTCTCCTTAACCACCGCCACCCTGGACATGATATTGGCCTCTGCACTTCAACAGTGCAAAGCATTAACAGATAAATCATTTTACAAACTTCTCTGGACTTGTTCTTTTCTGTCTACTGAAGTGAGCCTTCATCCGTAGAACTTCATGCTCTGTTTTCTGTTTTTCCTCTTGTTGCTTTGAAGATACCAACCAGAACCAGTTGGCCATCTCCCTCTCCCTCCTCTCTCTCTCTCTCTCTCTCTCTCTCTCTCTCTCTCTCTCTCTCTCTCTCTCTCTCTCTCTCTCTGTGTGTGTGTGTGTGTGTGTGGTCATACTAGAACACAATAACATTAGGATTTTTCCGTGTATCTCTTCTCACAATCGGGTGTGGAACACATCATTGTGTGAATTGGAAAACTCATGCTTCTTCTGCACAATGTTACTGCCCACATGTTGATCATTTTATCCCCAGGTAATGTGGATGGAGGATGGGAGTCCATTCCCTACATCTCTAGGGTTACTTTCCCAATCACCACCACTCTTGTAGACAGCATCGCCTTGCTGAACCCTGCTGTCTCTTCTCTGTGAGCTCCTGACCAGCAGAAGTTCTAGACTGGTACCCATACCCAGCATCACTTGGGATCTTGTGGAAATGCAGGCTTTCTAGCCTTACTCTAGGTCCACTGAACCAGAAATTCTGGTGGTGAAGCCCAGAAACCTGCAACTTCACCTTTTGCCTGAATCTTACGTATGCCAAAGCAGAGACCCTCTCTTCAGCAAAGACATGAAGAACTGGTTGTCTGGAGAGCACAAGTAACTGTAGCAGTGGGATTAGAGATTGGAGGTACGGACCACACAGTTGGTAGGTGGTCAGAGGTCCCCTCTCAAACACCACTGCATAATTTTCTGTTTGAGTTAAAACCAACATTTTTATATGATTCTCTTTCTAATTTTATTTCTTAAATTAGGGCTAACTTCTTGAACCCCACTGTGTATGGTCTGGGGTACTGAGATGGATATGGCTCCTTTCACCTTGCTCTATGAGAATGACCGAAGAGGGAGAAGGGAGAGCTATGCAGTTCTCTTCTCACTGTTTACCGAACACTTACCATGAAGTTTCTGTCATCATTAGCCATACTTTGAATGTCCTGACTAAATTTATGGCAACTTGACACAAGCCCGAGTCATCGGAAAGGAGGGAACCTTAACTAAGAAAATGCTTCTGTAAGATTCAACTATAAGGTATTTTCTTTTTCTTTCTTTTTAAAAAATTTATTCACTTTATATCCCACCCACTGGCCCCCTCCAAGTGACTCCCTCCCAAAATCCTTTTCTCATCTTCCCCTCTTAATTAGTGATTGATGGGGAGGGCCCTGCCCATGGATGGTGGAGCCATCTCTGACCTGGTAGTCCTGGGTTCCATAAGAAAGCAGGCTAAGCAATCCATGTGAACAACCCAGTAATTAGCACCCTTCCATGGCCTCTGTATCAGCTCCTGTTTCTAAGTTCCTACCCTGCTTGAGTTCCTACCCTGATTTCATCAATGATGAACAGTACTGTGGAGATGTAAGCCAAATCAGCCCTCTCCTTCCCCCAAGTTGCCTTAGATGTGGTGTTTAATCATAGCACCAACAACCCTAACTAAAACAGTAAGGAACAAGATCACCTTAATGAGACCAACAATCCTGTTTCAAGCTGAGCTTTCTTTATTTCAGCCTTTTATTTCGAAACTTTTCAAATCTACAGTAAAGTAGAAACAAAATCACAATGATTATGACTTTGACCCAGATCTAGCAACTTCTCCCCCAATAAATTGTCATGTGTCCTTTAAGACAACCTATTATGTAAAACTCAACAGACATCGCTGTGACATTCAAGAAGTTTGTCATTCATGACTAAGTATATAGGTCCAAGAGATACCTATCATGTGAGAAGCCTTAGATTCAAATCCCAGTACCACAAACAGAAAAAAATTACTATTGATGCAAAAATATGCTAGTAATTTCCAACTGGCTCAAAACTATTTTGGGTAACTCTTCCTCCATCCTATATCATATTCCAATGTAAATGCCTGCGCTGTGGGCTGTCCTAGTCCTTCAGCTCATTTCCTTCATCTCAGGAACGTCTCAATTGTTGTGTATCTGATTTTTGTGATGCTGTGTTTTCAAGAGTCTGCGTCAGCCACTGAGGACATATCTTACATGTTAGTTGGTCTGGATGTTTCCTCACATTATCAAGAACTTTATTTACAAAATATTGTATGTTACATTTCAAATCATACCAGATACCTAAGTTCATTAGCTTAATGGTGGATGTGCTGATTTTTTTCTCTTGGCTCAAGTAGTGTACAAAAATTATAAGTACTGTAAATATATCATCTCCTCTTTGTAATTTGAAGGCATTTTGCATTGCAGTAATTTGAAGTACTACATTCTCTCCTCTAGCATTATTTGTCCCTGGTGGTTTCAGTATCCTCAGTGACATTCATACGGATACTTTATTATGTTGGTGGCTTTTCCTATCCCATCATTCCTTTTAAACCCACTAGGCTATCTGGTTCTCCCTTCTCCAACTGGCTGTTTCCTTTTCCTCCCAAATAGACACCCCAAGATTCGATGTTATATATTTATTAAAATACCCAGTTTCTGCAAGTGAGAGAAAATGTGTTTGTCTCATTTTTGTGACCCATTCTCCCCGACAAAGTCTTACTTTCTTGCCTTTTATTTCTTCTTTAGACTGTGATTTTGTTCATTTATTCTGAATTAGCATAGAGAGTGATGGGTTTCAAGATAACATTTTCAGATACTCTTTGTTCTTATTGATCCCTCCAGCCTCGTTGGCTCCCATCTTCCTTCCAACAGTTTCCTCTTTTTTCTGTCACAGTATGATATTACCCTGACAAGACCTCTTCTTTGGGTCTTTTTAATAGACTTTTTAAAGCAAGGATTTATTTGTTTTTATTTAATGTGTATGGGTGCTTTACCTAGATGTACATCTGCCTATCACATGCATGTTGGCTGCAGGGAGAGGCCAAAAGAAGGCAGTGGAGCCCTTAAAACTGAAGTTACACATGGTTGTGCACCACCATATAGGTGCTGGAAACAGAACTCAGGGACTATGGGTGCTGGGAACTGAATTCACGCTATCGGCATGAGCCATTTCTCTGAGCTGTCTCTCCAGAGCCATTTTCTTCCTTTGATATAGTTCCAGTCTAGTTTCATTACCTACATCTTCATGCATGTATGTGCACATATACAAAGTAAAATCTGGGATGTGCATGTCAGATAAAAACATATAGCATATATCTCTCTGAATCTGGTTGGTTGTAACAAAGCAATTTCTTATTTCATCTGTTCTGCTGAAAATGTCATTCCTTCATTGTTCTGCTAGCCGAAGTGAAATTCCACTGTGTGTATGTAACCTATTTTATTTACCTATTCCTCTGTTGATAAGCATCTAGGCCAGCTGCATTTTTTGGCTTTGGGAATCATGCAGCTTTGAATGTATGCGCACAAGAGTGATGTAGCTGGGTCATGTAGCTCTATTTTCAGTCGTTTGAAAAATACCCATCCTAATTTCTATAGTATCTACACAAGTGTGTGATGGCACCAGGAACACACACAGAAGTTCATCTTTTTCAGCATCCTTTCCAGCATGTACTGTTGTTTGTTCTGATGATAGACAATCTAACCACAATGAAATGGGGTCTCAAAGCACTTCCATTTGCACTTTTATTGATTTCCGTGATTATACTTGATGTAAAAATGTTGAATTTTTTAAAAAGTCATTGGCCATTGGTATTTATTCCTTTAAGAAATATCTATTCAATTCATGTGCCCGTTTATTGACTGATTGATTTGGTTTTGGGAGGATCTGCTTTTGTTTGTTTTCTTTTGAAGTGTGTGTGTGTGTGTGTGTGTGTGTGTTTGCTATTTTGAATTTTGTACAGATTTTAGACATTAATTCCTATCAGATGTATAGTTGGCAAATCTATCTCCCTTCTAAGATGTCGCAATAGTCTGTTAAATATTTTCTTTGCAGAAGCTCTATAATTTCACTCCCTACTGTTTGGCAATAAATGATTTTACTACCATTTATTTCCTAAGCTATTGGAGTCCTTTTTAAATGTTCTAGCCTTACATCTTGAATTGCTTGCCTTTAATTTCTACCTTGGTACTGTTTGTAGCCTATGCATTTTTAGCTTTGTTCTCTTGATCCTCTCCTAGAGTTTTTAAACGTGTAGTCTCCTCGTTGTTTTTTGTCTTGTTCTTTAATGTCTAAATGCATATTTACTGGTCCTATCTGCCATCTCTAACATACTTCCTTCTCCTTGGTCTAGTCTATTGTTAATGCTTCCCACTATTTTTGCATTTGACAACTGTGTTTGTACATTATAGATATTTTGTCTGTTGCTTTGGGGATCTAACCTTGCTAAACTTCTCTCCTATGCCACTGTCTTTCTTTTATTTATGCTGCCACGTTTCTCAACCAGGTCCCGAGTTGGTTTCCTAACTTTGTTCATCTGCTTGTTTGCACCCTTTTGGGAAATCACTGGCCTTCTCGCCAGTAGACTTTTGAATTGTTTGTATGGCAGTTCGGTCTTTGGGGCAATGGTGTTTGCCTACATGGATGCACGCCTGGCTTGATGGCTGCAGGGGCCAGATGAAGGCATTTTATCCCTGAAACTGGAGTCACACGTGGTGTGAGTCACCATGCGGGTGCTGGGAATCAAACCCGGATTATCTAGAACAACAGCCAGTGCCCCTAACCACTAGGCTATCTCTGTTGCTCTGAAATCATTTTTAATGTTCAAACATTGTTTGATATTCGACCAGTGTGTACCCAGATAACAAACCTCCAGAGCTCATTATCTTAGCAAATGGGATATTACAAAATTTTTGCTTGTACAAGACTAAATTTAATTATTTTTCTTTAGCCATGACGGAGTAACTTTCAATCCATATATCTTCTAGGGAAGTATTTTTATCTCCCTAGATTGAAATTTGCATAACATAGGCTTATAGATCATGGTGTTTATACAAGGCCAGAGTTTCTTCAAGAGGATAACAGAAATGCAGAGCCTTGAGCACACACTGAAGTGTGAGGTGTCTTCCTCAGCACCCTATACACACACACACACACACACACACACACACACACACACACCACAGGCACAAATGTACATGCACACACGTATGCACAAACACATATACTGTCTTGTGTTTCCTTCATAGTGTTGCTGCGGCTAAGAATGAAATCACTAATAGTAATGCCCTGACCTATTCAGCCACCCCGGGTTTCAGTCCTTCTGAAGGGAAGGCCAGCCTGTGACACTGAGTCTGAATATTAATTAAGTGATCCATCCACAGGGCACAAAGGCAGGAAGATTCAGGGGGAGGAGGATGCTGTTTAAAACTTTAGAACAATTCGAGATAGGAATCAATAAAGCATCCGTGCTTGGGATCCCAGATTGGCTTGGAAGAGTCGGTGGCTGCCTGTTTTCCCTGGCTGCTGACAACGTGAGTCAGGGTAGACCACTGCTCACTTTAAACCTGTTGTTTCCCTGTTGCTTGACCACAAGCCAAACAAAGAAAAGGTCCCTGCAGTGAACTTGGCAGTGTCCCTACTCCAGACTGTGCCTTCCAACAAACAGAACAAGGCTTTGAGGCCAGCATCCCCTGTTCTTGTGCCCCAAGCTGGGGGATGACACTGGAGGGAGAGACAAGCTGGCTCTTGACTCTGCTGCCCTTCAGGAAAGAGACAAGGAAGAGTCTGATCGACTGCTCTCATAACTCAGCAGACTGATGGGCCCATTTACAAAATGGCAAAGGTATCAAAGGCAAAACATCAAACATTATGCAAGGGCCTTTTTCCTTCATGCCGCTCTATGGTTAGAAAAAAAAAAGCCTAGTATTTTGTACTTATATTTGAACACAAGAATGTCAATCCTTTGACCTCCATATATTGAGTCCAAAGCAAATCCCAGTGCAAGGTGTTATAACTGTTTTGTAAGCTCACACTTACTTTACTAATAATTCATATTACGTTCTTGATGTGAGCTCTGAAAGGTCAGGGCTCAGTACACAGAGCTCTAGAATTAGTGAATGGCTGATTAACAAATGAACCTGGAGCATAGAGTGAGAGATGGGGTGAGTGAGCAGAGACTGAATGGGTATCAAGGAACCTGGATTTTGGTCCTTCCTAAGATCCTTCCCAGCCTCCCATATAACCACTTGGACAACAACTCCATCAAGAAAGTAAAACTCATGGGGAAACGGATCATTACCTCATGTCTGAGCATATGTGGTTAATCATCAAGAATCCAAGCCAGCTGATAGCATGCAGCCATAAATACTATTCAAGCAATTAGTAGGAACTCAAAAAGAGTTACAAAGTGAGTTATGCTGCATGATAAATAAACTACAAATTTGGATTTTGACTCAGTCACAAGTCATTGAGGTGCATCTTCACCTACACATATTCTGAACACACTTGCTTCCAAACAGGAGTATTTTGAAAATAAAAACAAAGAGCATACTTACCATAGGCTTCTCCTATTGTCTTAAGATAGACACAGATAAACTCGTCAAAATCAGCTGCTACTTGAAGAGTCCAATATTAGAGGAAATAAAGATTTTTAATTAAATACTATTAAATACTGAATCTTCTTGAGCAAACGAATAATTAAAGAAGCCTTCCAAGGCTAATTTCCCCAGCAAGCATGGGAACCTAGAGTTGTTCACACGTGTGGTCTGTTCATTGTGGCTCTGGTTTAGAAAGGTGTACTGCAGACATACTGCTTACCACCTCCAGATACCTAATTTCTTCTACTTTTGTTTTAAGCTTCTTCAAATGGTGCTCTGTTCATACTAGTTAGATCTTAACACACTCTAAAAGTTGAGCTTCGAAAGAGGTTGAGGATCTAAAGATCTCTTCAGGGCACCAACCATGACCACCAATTGATAAAATAGACCTAGAACCTCCCCCACCTTCCATGTGATGTTTCCTTCTGAGCTGCTCAACATGCATCAAAACCAAGAAGACAGTTCAACCTGCATCAAACCTATGCACACACGTGTCCCAAGGGCATACAAATAGCTGGAAGCCTGGGCTAAGGAGTGCTGTTTCCTTGTGCTATCAATATTTGCTGCATTAAGAATGGGATTTTAGCCAAATGCCAAATGTGGTGGCTTACTTCTGTAACCTGAGAGCTCACGGGGTAGAGGTAGGAGGATCTGAAGTTCCAGGACAGCTTGAACTACATAAAAAGACTGTGATTTTTTTTAAATCCTATTTTTAACATATTAAACCAATAAATTTCTCCTCTCTAAGTGCTTCTTCTGCTCTTAACACAAGGTAGAAAAGACCCAGGATGAAATAAACCAGTTGTACAATGTATTGATGTACAGTGTACAGATGTATTTCCTTCTGTTCTTTCGCTCAAGCACTCACCGTGCCTCAAAAGTTGTCTTCGGTGGGAGGCAGAGGCATGGAGGATTTCTGTGATTTCCAGGTCAGCCAGGCTGCCAGAGAACCCAGACTCAAAACATACACATACACACACATACCAAGCAAAAGTGCTTAGAGATATAATATATTTTAAACTTGTAAAAGATACAGATCATCACTTCTACAGACTTGTGTAAGTTTCTCCTCCATCAAAGCTTAGCCCCAAAGCTGGAGTTAGACTAAATATAAACAAGTCCCAGATAGAAGAACCATATCACACACTATGGAAAAATATTGCATGACATGGACTTGTGTTCATTCTTGTTTAAACTGCAAATCAGAATGACGGTTAATGAAAAACGGGAAAAAGGGAAAAATCATTTGGTCACACTATTAAATTCTTTTGGTTTTGAAGTGATATAGTCTCACTGTGTAGTCTTGGCTGGCCTTTGACTTTCAATAGTCATTGCAGACTTATTCTCCTGACATCCATCACAGGAATCAGAGGCTGTTCATTTGAACCGTAATCACCAGCTTCTATCAACTGATATGCTTAGATCCTTTAATAAGTCAGAGAACCCCAGATTTTGTGTGACCTTCTCACTTACAGGTAGAAAACAAATGTTGATTTTAAAAGTTTCTCATCCCAGAGGGAGTTCAGCACTCACAGTGACTTAGATGCAACATGAACCATCCAAGCCAGGAGGCAGATGGAGGATGTGGAAGACATTCCGAAGGTAGACAATATCAGGTCAGCACAAACTGATCATGAGGCACCAGTGGGGTGAGCATGAATGCTTGCAGGCTTATTGACCTCAAGCATCTGTATCAGAGGCAAAGACAGAGCCACAACAGCCCAACCCAGTGCACACCAGCCACCTTCTCTGTCACCATTTACATGAGCCACACAATGTGTTCAAGTGCCATCCAATATCTTACTGATGCGACCTTCAGGAGAATGTAGCTGTGACAACTACCCGAGGGTGAAGGATGAAAATCACTGAAAGAGCAGGTTCAAACTACATTTCAGAACAACCATGAGTTATATGTTAGCTTTTTTTTTCCTTTGGTCTCCTTTTACAATGAGTAGTGAGGCTCACTAGAAAGGCAGATCAGTTCTTGATGAAAGGAAACAAGATTGTCTATTCTGTCGTCTTCTGGTGCTCCATATACTTGTATTGTGCTAGTGTTTGGTCCTCACTGAGTTTGGACAAGCTATGCAGTCCAAAGTGCCCTGGGCTGAGCTGTAGTAAGCACAGGATGGACCTGCTTCACCCAACCACCCTTGCATTCGTGCCGTGGATCTCATGGGGTCCTCTTACTATTTGGACTTAATTTGCTCTCAGTTTGTTTGAGAGCTTGATAAGAAATGAGGATAGATAATACATATGAAGAAAGACGCCTTTCACCACTGTTTCCCTTAGACAGTTAAGGACTGCCCATGGCCTAACCTTGCACATTGGCTGGATGAAGGAACGAACCAGCCTAGACACAGGACATCAACATTGACTTCCAGGCTTTGAATAAAGAAATAATTAGATTGTCTAAGGTAACTATCGAATTCAGATGTGGGACAAGCAGAAAAAGGTCTTCCTGCCATCAAGCCCCAGCCTGGACATGCATGTAGAGGTGAAAGACCTGGACAGCAAGGTGGTACTGTCCTGGGAATACGGTTCCAAGGGCCGTTTCACATTCAACACACCCGGTGACCATCAGATTTGTCTGCACTCCAATTCCACCAGGATGGCTCTCTTCGCTGGAGGCAAACTGTGTGTGCACTTGGACATCCAGGTTGGGGAGCGTGCCAACAACTACCCTGAGATCACTGCTGAGGATAAGTTACCAGAACTCCAGCTCCATATGTCACCTTAAGAGCTTCTTTGAAGCCAAGAAGCTGGTGTAGGGATCTTGCCCTATAACTCTTCCCTTTGACCTCATTTCCCCACCCAGCCCCTCTACCACCTGGATTTTGAGGAGGAAAAAATAAAAACCAATGTGTTATTGGCATAATGGCATCAAACCATTCGGATCAGCTACCTTTGAAACCCCGTTCTCCAAGAAGCAGACCCTGATCTAAGTTTTCAAAACCTGTTGGGAGAAGTTGGCGTTAACCCAAGATGGAGTCATTTCTTTTGCCTCTGGTGATTCTCCTCTGTTTTCGAAGAGATGACCAAAATCGCTTCTGTTTTCTGTCTGCTTGTTCGGTGAGCAGCTGGCATGCCCATGAAGGAGACCCTGCCTCAGTGTTCCTGGCTCAGTCCTGAGTTCTCCCAAGGGCCTCGTGGATGTAAATAAGGGGCAGTTTGGGGCCCTGAAGGATCAAGATGCTTTTTTATATTTTAGAGCTATTTTTGGATAAATTTTATATTCTCCTTCTCTGCCTGTATATTCCCTCCTTTGGATGATTCCTGCCTATAACGATCCAGAAACCCCAGTGCAGACCTTATTCATTCTCCTTAGTCACACGGTTTTAACAACTGCCGTGCAGTGATTTCGGCACTCTGGGGCCAGGAAGCAGATCTTTGTCAGAAGGCCAACAAGAGTTCTCTTGAGTCCCAGAATGAGTCTGACCCCGCAGGATCGCTGTGTCAGGAAAGAGAGTGGCGGAGTGATTCCAAGCCTGCACTCTTTCCTCGGGCTTCACTTAAGCAGTGGTAAATGTTTTGAAGGCTCGTTTTTTGTTGGAGCTCCATATGTAGACTAGACTAGCCTCAGGTCCACTGTGTATGTCCGCCTATCAAATGTTGTGATTAAAGAGGTGTGCACCACCACACCTGACATAAATATTTTCAAAGGGAGCCAGAGTTTAGCTCTCTATGCAGATTTTTCCAATGAAATAAAACAGTTAACTATGTTTGATATAAAATAATAGGTTGTAGGTAGAGGTGAGGTCAAAAAAAATGTGGTAAGGTAGGGGGAAACGAGGTTGCTGCCTAGACTGCTTACCTTTGTAGAGAACCTGGAGTAGACTTTAGCAGGCATTTGTGGTAAGGACTGACCCGGGAATGGATGGGATGATTGCTGAACCATTCTGAAAGGTCACCCTAGTAGATAAGATGTCAGGAAAGAACCAACAACAACAACAACAGCAAAAAGGTGGTTGTTTGGCTCCTGAATCCTAAACAGCTCTGACTGAACTTCACTTGCCCACTTATGCATAAGCCTCATGCAATTAGCTGCCCGTTCTTCATATTTAATTTCATGGGTTAATTATATATTTACTTGGAATATTTATTAAATTTCCTTTTCTGACTTATAAAAAAAGATTGTCTATTCTACAGATACAGGACAGTAAACTCTAATGTTGCTGTATCATCTGTGAGTGGATGATAAGTGGGAACTGATCTAATTTGAGGAGTGCCCAAGAAACCTCATTTTCCCTAAGTTCCCAAGGCAGTAAGAGAGCTTCCTACCCAACCTGGAGCTCCAAACCCTTCAGCAGGTGACAGCAGCAGACACAGAAAGTCCAAGCCAGTGTTGATGGAGATCCTGTGGACTTGGAGGATGGGAAATACATACATACCATTGGTTAATATGAAGTTCAGTCAAGAGACTCATCCTGCATCTCTACTTTCTGATATGGAGGCCACTAGCTACATATGACTTTTGAGCACTTGGAAACTGTCTAGTTTTGTAACAGAAGCAAATTTTAATTTTAATTAATTTAAATAGTCGCTTGCAGCTAGAGGCTGTTTTATAGAATAGTGAAACTTTATATAAATTTGAAGATTCACAGGCCTCCCAGCTATACTTGGGTCTGGGTGACTGAACCATTGCCATCAGGAGAGTTTGGTTAGTGAAATGGGAGCCTGAGGGTGTGATCTTCATTCTTACTAGGGGAGGAAGTGAGGAAGGAACTGTTCAACAACAGGGAGGGCATGTTTCTCCTACACAGTAAACTGGACTAAAAAGTAAAGTAAAAAAAGAAAAGAAAAGAAAAGATACTAGTATGTTTTCAAAGTAACAGTTACAAAGTAAAAGTTACAAAGCATGTAACTCCTGATGTATAGGATTTGGCCATTCAATGCAAACAATCCAAATAAAATAAAATAAAATAAAATAAAATAAAAGCTTTATTGATTGGCAAAGAGAACTGGGAAGACAAATGCTTATAAAGATAACTGCTCTTCACATCATCCTGTAACTCTACTGATTGATGGCCTCTGCTGAATATAAGTATACCACAAAGCATCTGATCCTTGCTCTTCTGCCAAATTCCTGAAAGAAAACATTTAAGTATAGACAGAGAATTATTCTCAGTCATACTCAGCAGAAAAGAGCACCTGAAACTCATTTTCCACTGTCTGGAGAAGTTGGCTGAGCCCAGGGTTATAGATAAGATCATTGGCATGCATTTGACATTGGAATGTAAGGACTCCAAATACAGAAACAGTTAGACGACACTGCCCACAACCTCCATCTATTAAAAGTTGATTGTAATCAACGGAACTGATGACCACAGTTTCACAAGCAAACTGGTTTGTACATTATAGTTCTTACCTTTCCTTACACCCATACCACACTCTTAGTGATCTCTGTTAGTATGATTTAGGCTATTATAATGAACTTGATCATTTGATGTCAAACATAGCAGGTTTTAAAGCCCAGGTGTGAAAAGAAAAACCCTTTTCATGCACACATAGATATATATACTTATTATACAAAGAAACATTAGTGGCCCTATTTATTATTTTTCTCATATGCGGTTGTTCTAAGAAAGTCATGTTGTCCTGAAGGCTCCAGAATAATAATTGCAAAATGTCAAGCTTATTTTTATAGCCGTGGACAAATGTAACTCTCTGACTTAATCAGAGAATGCTGCATCTCCAGTGAATGGTGAAGGCAGGGATGCATGCACAGGGATAACAAGGAATGGATATGCTTAGTCCTAACAGATCATTTAGATCATTCCCTTTAAGGCTCCGGGAACATTGCAGAAGAATGTAAGATCCAGAAAATAGGGAGAAGGACTGAGAAATAGCATCTTCTGGACAAGGTACACCCATCCAATCACAGACTCATAGCAGCAACATATGCTTGCACAGGATCTGCACAAGAACAGGCCTACTAACATGTAGATGTGGATGAAGAAGCCCTACCTTTCTGTGCCAGACTATCTGCTATGATAGATCCAGGGAAGATGTTTGAGAAGTTTTCGGTTGTAAGCCCACTGATAATCCTACCAGGCTCCCACAGATACCAAATCAGGAATAACACACATGGTCCTCGTTAAACAAAATTGGTCATAAAGCAAAAATGAAAGCTATGAATCTAGGAAAAAGACGGGTAGATGAAGAGGTTGGAAAGGGGAAGATGAATGGAGGGAAATCAAATAGGATGATGAGCAGAGTAGTCAAAATATATTACACAGGTATGTAAAATTCCCAACTGAAATTTAAAAATAAATTATTTGTTTATTAAAATATAAAATTGAAACTAAAAAGGAATACAAAATAAAACTTTCTGGATTTTATGACAGATTTAAAGGCAGTTTAAAGAGATCACAAGTAAATATTATGTAAAAATGATACACTAATTTTTTGAAAACTTTAATGAAACTGATAAGTTTCTAAAAAACTTGCAACAAAAATGCTCCAAAAATTATCACCCCAATAATTTACCCAAGAAAAAGTTTACAATTCTTAATCAATAGTGACAAATTAATGAAATAGCTTTAACTATTTATTTTTTAACAGCCTCAAGAGTAGAGCAGTAATTACAATTGCATGTATTAATTATGTTTATCAACTACTAGTATAATATGATTATACTATAGGATATGCATACTTTATGTCTTTTAATTTTGACAACTTTGTGATAGAAATTATTTGTAAAGTTTACAGGAAGAAAATGAGGCTAGTGAGAAATCAAACTATATACTTGGGAAACTTTATATCATGAACAAAGCTAATTTGTTAGCAACTAAATTAAGCAGGAAAATCATTTAAAAACATAAATTGTTATGTACAGACATTCCTGAAATTCTGATTTAAATGAAAAGTTTAAAGTTAGAAAGATTCATGTTCTATTGAATGCTTATCAGACAGCATTATTAAAAAATATTTTAGGGACAAAAATGTAGTTCACAGGTAGAGCACTTGCCTGTCACATAAAAGTTTCAGGGTTTGGTTTTTAGCAACACACACACACACAAACACACACTTGCATACATACCTTCACAAATGCATACACACACACTCCCACAAACACACACACTTTTATACACATTAAAACACATGCACACAAACAAACACACACAAACACATACATACACCAACTCACACATACAAACACACATATAAACAGTCTCATGTATACATTAACACACATACACACACTCACATATACACTCACATAATCACGTACACACACACACACACACACACACACACACACACACACACATATATATGCACAAACACACTCAGACATACAAATACATTCACTCTCTTACATAAACAGACACACTCACACACATTGTAATAAATTGGTATATCTGTAGATGTGGGGAAAGCACTGTAACTTTTTCTTTTAAAACTATCAGAGGAAACACTTACAAATGATATGACCTAAGGGCTGAGACTTGGAGAGAGGAAGTGCTTGGAAGCACAGATATGAAACAAGATTGGTCATGAGCTGACAGTTATAGGATTGGGATTGTAGAACTGTTTCAGTATATCCTCATTTTCCATAATGAAATTACTCTAAAGCTATAAGATTAAGTTGTTCTACTGTCGCACAC
Source organism: Micromys minutus (assembly GCF_963924665.1). Classification (NCBI taxonomy): domain Eukaryota; kingdom Metazoa; phylum Chordata; class Mammalia; order Rodentia; family Muridae; genus Micromys; species Micromys minutus. Next base: position 43,072,864 of record NC_137973.1, on the reverse strand, counting down.
ATAGAGATAGATGAATTGATGAGCTAAAAGAGATAGTACAGAAAAAAGATCTCATTGGGGATATAGCTCAGTGGCAAAATGCTTGCCTGGCATACACAAGGACCTCAATTCTATGAAAAGAAAGAAAATAGAGATGTCTAAATATATTATGTATAATATATTTCCTATGTTAAAATGATATATTAATATACATTTCAGAAAAGTATTAACATGCACTTATTGTAAAAATTGGCTAGCACTTTCATTCAGTAAAAATCGACTTAAGTTTAGCATTATCATTATCAAAAACTATGTACAAGTACAGTAAGTAAGTAGAAATTTTAAATCACTGCATATCTTATATCTGAACAAGGAATATCAAAGCAATAAAAGATAAGTGACAAATTCAAAATGTACCATAAGAGATGTTTGCACTACAGGGTGAGACATACAGCAAACTAGAAATACTAATAAAAATAACCAGGAATAAGCCTACTAATAGAACCCCACCTCATCTCAGTGTGTGTGTTTGCCCTTATGTATATTTACTTGTGTGTGTGTGTGTGTGTGTGTGTGTGTGTGTGTGTGTGTGTGTGTGTGTTTGCATGTATCCATGGGTGGCAATCAGAAGACAACACACAGAAGTCAATCGCCTCTTTCCACTAGGTAGACTGTGGGGCTCAAACCCAGGCTGTCAAGCCTTTACACATGGAGGTATCTCATCAGCCCAGGAAAATATTCTTTAAAAATTTTACACTCAATTAGAACGGAAAACAAAGTATAAAGCTACAGTAGAACATTGGCAAATAATACAATTAAGCAAATAATATGTATGTTTATATAAGTGACAAAAATTTAAGTTTGCTGAATGTACTTTAAATGTATCATTACCTTTTCATTTCTGTTTTTTCTAACTAAAATATTTCAGCTTACATCTAAATTAATATTTTTAAAATTAATCTTGGGACTGGGAAGAAGGTAAAGTATTTGCTGTACAAGTGTGAGAACACACACACACACAGGAAGAAAGAGAGAGCAAGAGAGAGAGAGAGAGAGAGACAGACAGACAGACAGACAGACAGACACAGAGATACAGAGAAACAGAGAGAGAGAAGGGGGAGGACAGAGAAGGAGGGAGGACAGAGAAGGAGGGAGGACAGAGAGAGGGACAGAAAGAAGAGGTCACAGATTTACTCAAGAGGAAATTAATCTTGATTGGAACTTAGCAGGTAGCAGAGCACAATACTGTCCTGCCAGAGGCTCTGGTTTATTATCCAGCACCTCCTACCAAAACAAATCTTCCAAGGTAATAAGGAAGTCAAAAATGTAAATACTAATAGGAATTGTCTCAATATATTTAATTATCAAAACGATAGTAATTCTGATAAGAAATATAATGACAAAGGAAATCACATTTAGTGGCAATGGAAGTGTAAACAATTCATCCAAAAGTAATTTGGCAACACAGTATGAATTAGTTTAAAAACATGTGTGCCCTTTGATTTATTAACTCTAAACCTAAGTTTATCATAGGCAAATAACATGAAATGCCAGCCAAACTTTGTGTATAGAAATAATAAAGACAACTTGTGATAAGAATATATTGGAGGGTTTCCGACTGCACAAAGAGCTGACTGGGTGTCAGAGCACTTGGTACCCAGACTCACTGGGAGAGAGCTGGTCCCCCAGAAGTGCTGACACACCTGAGAGCACAGGAAGGTCAAGCCATTGTCAGAATCTGCAAGACCAGCTAACACCAGAGATATGCATATGGTGAGAGGCAACTCCAAGCAACAAAAACCAAAGCCACTTGGCATCATCAGAAACCAGTTACCCAATCACAGAAATTCCTGGATAACCCAACACACCAGAACAATAAGATTTTGATTTAAAATCACAACTCATGCTGATGTTAGAGGACTTTAAGAAGGGTTAAATAACTCCCTTAAAGAAATACAGGACAACACAAGTAAACAAGTAGAAGCCCGTAAAGAGGAAACGGGAAAATCAACCAAACAGGTGAAGATAGATACAATAAAGAAATCACAAAGAGAGACAACCGGGGAGATAAAAAACCTAAGAAAGAGATCAGAAGTCATAGACTCAAACATCACCAACAGAATACAAGGAATGGAAGAGAGATTGTTAGGGGCAGAAGATACCATAGAAAACATTGACAGAACAGTCTAAGAAAATGCAAAATGCAAACATCTCCTAAACAAAAACATACAGAAAGTCAAGGACACAGTGAGAAGATCTAACCTGAGGCTAATAGGCATAGAAGAGAGTGAAAATTCCCAACTTAAATGGCCAGTAAATAGCTTCAACAAAATTGTTGAAAAAAACTTTGCTAACCTAATGAAAGAGATACTCGTAAACATACAAGAAGCCTACATAATTCCAAATACATTGAGCCAGAAAAGATATTTCTCCCGTCACATAATAGTCAAAACACCAAATGCAAAAAACAAAGAAAAAATATTAACAGCACTAAGTGGGATAGGTCAAGTAACCCATAAAGGTCAAGTAAAGAATAAAGTCCGATTAGAATCACACCAGATATCTCAGCAGAGACTGTGAACACTAGAAGATTCTGGGCAGATGTCATAAAGATCCTAAGAGAACACAAATGCCAGCCCAGGCTACTATATCCAGCAAAAGTCTCAACTAATATAGACAGATAAATCAAGATATTCTATGACAAAACCAAATTAACACAATATCTTCCCACAAATTTAGCCCTACAAAGGATAATAGATTAAAAAAAAAAAAAAAAAAAAAAAAAAAGCTCCAATACAATGAGAGAAACTAGACCCTAGAAAAAGCAAGAAAGGAATCTTCATTCAACTAACCCAAAGAAGACAGCCACACAAACGTAATTCCAAGCCAGCAACAAAAATAACAGGAAACAACAATCATTAGTGCCTAATATCTCTCAACATCAATGAACTCAATTCTCCAAAAAAAAAAAAAAAAAAAAAAAAAGACATAGACTAACAGACTGGATATGTAGAGAGGACCCAACATTTTGCTGCATACAGAAAACATATATCATTGACAAAGACAGACACTACCTTGGAGTAAAAGGCTGGAAAGCAAATTTCCAAGCAAATGATCCCAAGAAACAAGCTGCAGTGGTCATTCTGATATCAAATAAAATCGACTTTCAACCAAAAATTATCAAAAGAAAAATAAGGAAGAACACTTCATACTCATCAAAGGAAAAATACACCAAGATGAAATCTCGATTCTGAATATCTATATTCCAAATACAAGAGCACCTACATCATAAAAGTAACTTTCCTAGAGCTAAAAGCACACATTGCAGCTCACACAATAATAGTGGGAGACTTCAATATCCATTCTCATCAATGAACAGGTCATGGAAGCAGAAACTAAACAGAGACATAGTGAAACTAACAGAATTTATAAACCAAATGGATTTAACAGACATCTATAGAACATTTCATCCTAAAACAAAAGAATATAGCTTTGTCTCAGCACCTCACGGCATCTTCTCCAAAACTGAACATATAATTAGTCACAAAATAGGCCTCAACAGATACTAGAAGATTGAAATAATCTCATGCATCCTATAAAATAACCATGGACAAAGACTGGTCTTCAATAACAACAAAAACAACAAAAACCCCACATATACATGAAAACTAGACAATGTTCTACTCAATGAAAAGTTGGTCAAGGAAGAAATAAATAAAGAATTTAAGACTTTTTAGAATTTAATGAAAATAAAGTCATAACATACCCAAACTTATGGGACACAATGAAAGCAGTGCTAAGAGGAAAACTCACAGCTCTGAGCACCTCCAAAAAGAAACTGGAGAGAGTATACACTAACAGCTGGACAACTTACCTGAAAGCTCTAGAACAAAAAGAAGCAGACACACCCAAGAGGAGCAGATGGCAGGAAATAATCAAACTCAGAGCTGAAATCAACTAAGTACAATCAACAACAACTGTATAAAGAATCACCAAAAGCAGGAGCTGGTTCTTTGATAAAATCAACAAGATAGATAAACCCTTATCCAGACTAACCAGAGGGCACAGAAACAGTATTTAAATAAAAAAAATAAAAGATGAAAAGGGATACATAACAACAGAAACTGAAATTTAAAAAATCATCAGATCCTACTACAAAAGTCTATACCCAACAAAACTGAAAAATCTAGAGGAAATGAACAATTTTCTAGATGGAAACCATGTGGCACAGTTACATCAGGATCAGGTAAACTATCTAAACATCCCTAAAAACCCTAAAGAAATAAAAGTAGTCATCAAAAGTTTCCCAACCAAAAAAAAAAAAGCCCAGGATCAGATGGGTTTAGTGCAGAATTCTATCAGATCTTCATAGAAGACCTAATACTAATACTCTCCAAAACTATTACACAAAATAGAAATAAAAGAAACACTACCCAATTCTTTCTATGAAGCTACAATTATACTTATACCTAAACCACACAAAGACCCAACAAAGAAAACTTCAGACCAATTTTTCTTATGAACATTGATGCAAAAATGCTTAATAAAATTCTCATAAACCGAATCTAAGAACACATCCAAATGATCATCATGATCAAGTAGGCTTCATCCCATGGATGCAGAGATCGATATCGTTCAATATAAGGAATTCCATCAACCTAATCCACTATATAAACAAACTCAAATTAATAAAACACATGGTCATCTCATTAGATGCTGAGAAAGCCTTTGACAAAATTTAATACCCTTAATGTTAAAGGTCTTGAAAAGACCAGGAATCCAAGGCCCATACCTAAGCAGTCAAAACAATATACAGCAAACCAGTATACAACATCAAACTAAATGGTGAGAAACTTGTAGCAATCCCATTAAAATTGGGAACTAGAAAAGGATGTCCACTCTCTCCCTACCTATTCAATATAGTAATCGAAGCACTAACCAAAGCACTTAGGAGGCCAAAGGAATACAAATTGGAAAGGAAGAAATCAAGATACCACTATTTGCAGATGATATGTTAATATACTTAAGTGACCCCAAAAATTCCACCAGAGAACTTTTAAACCTGATAAACAACTTAAGCAAAGTGGCTGGATATAAAATTAACTCAAACAAACTAGTAGCTTTCCTCTACTCAATGGATAAACAGGCTGAGAAAGAAATTAGAGAAATGACACCTTCACAATTGTCACAAATAATATAAAATATCTTGCAAGTAATAAAAGATCTGTATGAGAAGAACTTTAAGTCTCGGAAGAAAGAAAGTGAAGAAGATCTCAGAAGATGGAAAAATCTCCCATGCTCATGGATTGGTGGGATTGATATAGTAAAAATGTCCATCTTGCCTAAGGCAATCTACAAATTCAATGCAACCCCCATCCAAATTCTAACTCAATTCTTCACAGAGTTAGAAAGAGCAATTTGCAAAACATTTGGAATAACAAAAAACCCAGGATAGGGAAAACTATTCTCAACAATAAAAGAACTTCTGGAGGAATCACATCTCTGACCTCAGCTGTATTATAGAGTAATAGTGCTAAAAAACTGTAAAGTATTGGTACAGAGACAGACAGGTAGATCAATGGAATATAATCGAAGACCCAGAAATGAACCCCACACGTCTATGGTCACTTGATCTTTGACAAAGAAGGTAAAAACATCCAGTGGAAAAATAATAGTATTTTCAACATCTGATGCAGGTCCAACTGACAGTCAGCATGTAAAGGAAAGTAAATTGATCCATTCTTATTGTTCTGTGCAAAGCTCAAGTCCAAGTTGATCAAGGACTGCCACATAAAACCAGATAAACTCAAACTAATAGAAGAAAATGTGGGGAAGAGCTTTGAAAACATCGGCACTGATGAAAACTTTCTGAACAGAACTCCAATGGCTTTTGCTCTAAGATCAAGAATAGATAAATGGAATCTCACAAAATTGCAAAGTTTCTGTAAGTCAAAGGACACTGATTGTCATTAGGACAAAACATCAACCAACAGAATGGGATAAGATCTTTGCATGTGATAGAGAGCTAGTATTTTATATATACAAAGACCTCAAGAAGTTAGACTCCAGAGAATCAAATGACCCTATTTTAAAAATGGGGTACAGAGCTAAACAAAGAATTCTCAATGAAGGAATACTGAATGCCCGAGAAGCACCTAAAGAAATGCTCAGCATCTTAGCCATCAGGGAAATGCAAATCAAAACAACCCTGAAATTCCACCTCATACCAGTTAGAATGACTAAGATCAAAAACTCAGATGACAACAGATGCTGGTGAGGATGTGGAGAAAAAGAAACACTCCTCCACTGTTGGTGGGATTGTAAGCTGTTACAACCATTCTGGAAATCAGTCTGGAGGTTCCTCAGAAAATTGGGCATAGTACTACCTGAGGACCCAGATATTCTACTCCTGGGCATATACCCAAAAGATACTCCAACATATAATAAGATCACATGTTACACCATGTTCATAGCAGCCTTATTTATAATATCCAGAAGCTGGAAAAAACCCAGATGTCTTTAAACAGAGTAATGGATACAGAAAAGTTTGGTATATTCATACAGTGGAGTACTACTCAGCTATTAAAATCAATGACTTCATGAAATTTTTAGACAAATGGACAAAACTAGAAAGCATCAGCCTGAGTGAGGTAACACAATCACAAAAAAACCAAAACCAAACAAACAAACAAAAATCCCACATGGTATGCATTCACTGATAAGTGAAGATTAGCCCCAAAGCTTGGATTATCCAGGATAAAATTCACAGACCACATGAAGCTCAAAAAGAGAGAAGACCAATGTGTAGATGCATCAGTCTTTCTTAGAATCGGGAACAAAACTATTCACAGGAGGAAATATGGAGACAAAGTTTGAAGCAGAAACTGAAGCAAAGGTCATCCAGAGACTGCCCACGTGGACATCCATTCCATATACATCCACCAAACCCAGACAATATTGCTGATGCCAAAGTGCATGCTGACAGGAGCCTGATATAGCTGTCTCCTGAGAGGCTATGACAGATCATGACAAATACAGAGGCAGATGCTCACAGCCAACCATTGAACTGAGAACAGGGTCCCCAGTGGAGGAGTTATTAAAAGGATTGAAGGAGCTTAAGGGGTTTGCAACCTCATAAGAACAACAATATCAACAACCAGAGCTCCCATGCTCTAAACCACCATTTAAAGATTACACATGGACAGACCCTTGGCTCCAGCTGAATATGTAGCAGAGGAGGGCCTTGTTGGGCATCACTGGGGATGCCCCAGTGTAGGGAAATGTCACAGTGAGGAGGCAGGAGGTGTTAGGTGGGTAGGGGGCACCACAATAGAAGCAGGGAGATGGAAGATGGTATAGGGGGTTTATGGAGGGAAAACTGGGAAAGGTAATAACATTTGAAATGTAAATAAAATATATCTAATAAAAAAGAATATATTGGAAGTATAACAAATTTCAACTACTGGAAATTGACTAAACAATTTATATTGTCTAGTCATTATTGTATTTTAGCAAATATTTGCTGAGACTAAAATGTTCCCATTATGTCATGTTTATCTGTAGACCTTTCATATTATGATATGCATAAGAAAAGAGCAGAAAGTAAGTATCTAACTATTCATGAAGTAAAAATGAATTAAATCAATGTAAACATCATAGAAACTTTTCAATAAAATATAATTTTCTTATTAATTTAATAAACAATATATAAAATATAAAACTTGTGAGCAAACACAGAGAAAGATGAGAAACAAACTCACTATCCTTAGCTACATACAAATTAAGCATACATCTAAGCATCCTCTGTATCTAGTTGATCAAGAAGAACAAGCCAAGGAGAAGCATCTGTCCATGCTGGGGACAGGTGAGAGTTCTAGAACCCAGGAAGTGAAATGACATCAGACCACTTCTGAAGAGCCACCTGATACTAGACCAAAGGCCACCTGAATTAAGGGCTCCTAATAAATGCTTTCCTGGAAGGGCAGGAGTTTGGGTCTATGTAGAGCTATATCTGTAATTGATTGGAGAATAAAAAAGCCATTACTAGATAAAAAAAACAAAAACCTTGGTATGGAAGCAGTTCTCAGACAGATTTAGAATACAAGCATTAAACGGGACTTTGTAATGGGAAGGGATGGAGAATTATTTATACCTAAGGAATGCAGCAACCTTCCTTGTGCAGCCATGAGATGCTGCACAGCTCCAAGGAGTCAGTCCAGGCACCCACAAGATAAACATGCACTCCACTCTAGACTCACAGGCCTGGCTCCATGAGGTTCCACACTCAAAGCTGTACGCTGGCCCCACTGGGTGTGCAATGGGCTAACCGTAGGGTTGCCAAATGGCTCTCAGTTAACCTACAGAATATTTTATTTATGTATTTATTTTTCTTACTTATTCACTTTAGATTCTGCTCACTGCTGCCCTCCTGGTCACCCTCTTTCATCTTCCTTCCCCTCCCCCTCCCCTTCTCCTCTGAGCAGGTGGCCCCCCCATGGGTATCCCCCTACCCTGGCATTTCAAATCCCTGTGAGGCTAAGCATGTCCTCTCCCACTGAGGCCAGACAAGGCAGCCCAGCTAAAACACATCACATATACAGGCAATAGCTTTTGGGACAGCCCCAGAAATTTTTCTTAATGGCCTTACACTACCCATAGAATCCTGTTGACCATGACAGCCTCATATGCCAGCAGGTGAGAGAAATCGGCTTATTTCTGTTGCCAAATTATCAGAACAGTTTACTCGGGAGTCACCCAGAGAGAATTGAATTTACCAACATTTTGTTCAACCTTTTGAAAGATGGATGGAAGGACAGGAACCATGCTGTAAGTAAGGAACAGCTGCTGCCTGCTTTGTTTATCGCGTGCAGAGACCAGATAGATTTCTCCCGGCGCACTGAGTTGTTTTGCCATGCTAGACTCCCTTAAAATGCATCTTAGGCAGGCTGCACAGGCAGGGAGTGGAGGGGGAGTTGGGTCGGTTGCTCCCTCATGGTAGCCTCTTAAGAAGCCTGTGGTATTGAGCTGTGGGGATCACAGCATACAGATGCTCCCCTTCGGTCCTAGCAGACGGTGAGATGTTAAAAGGACCGTTTATGTCACTTTTTCTCCCCACAATGGAATGGTTTTCCCCCCTAGTCTTCAATGTGCCAGAAGTAACAGGAATTCTTGATGACGCCCTAGGAATTGTGTCATCAGTGTCTTCACAGACAGTGGGGCTACATGTACGCAGAGGATGCGACTGTCTCTCCGTGTCTACCTTCACCACGTAGAAACTTGCTTTTTGGAGGCAAGTGAATGTCTCTAACCTTAGTGGATTAACCTAATGGTTGGCTCAAATGCATGGGATATACGGTTACAGAAAATAGTGAGAGCTACCTGGGAACTGGAGAGGACCATAAGAGCAAAGAGCTCCAAAGCAAAAGTACCCCCTAACAACATACTAAAGGCTCATTGTATAAACAGGCCATGGCAGAAGGGGCCTTCATTAGAAACATAATCTTCTGCCCACATGTATTAAGTAAATGTAGCCGCTCAGCTCTCAATAGTGATTTCAGCTGGGAATTGGAATCAGACCATCTAAAAGCCTTCCAGCCAGGGAATAGCTGTTTTAACTGAATGGCTTGTGTATCTACACCACCTAAAACTGGACCTGCAGTCTTCCCTGAAATGTCAGCAGCCCCTATGAACTGAGCATTCATAAGGAGTCTGAATCATAGTTCCCAATCACAACTGAGGAAAGCGACTCCAGCAAGGTTTCTAACCTGATGTAAAACGCACAGTGCATCTAGTAATAGCCACAGAAGAGAAAAAACTTTTCTTGATAAATGTGTATAGGTAGGTAACTCTATATTTCACAGAAGCGTTGTCATCAAGTTCAAAAGTCTAACCTTTTACTTGCTATTTTTATTAATAAATATACATGTATATGTGCACTGTTCTTTCTAGTGATTTATAACCATAACACACTACAAGACACACACACACACACACACACTGCATAAAAGACTTTCTACTTTCCCAAATTATTGCCAAGTTTTACTCAGCAAGTATTCATTCTCAGACTTGGTACCGTACTAGAGATCAGTGACAAAGTGGCAAACAAAACTGAATCCTGACGCTCTTAAGTCAGCTAAGGTGAGATGTCTGTATTTTCCTGAGTGCACTTAGTACAAACGGTGCAAGTCAAGACATGCAGTGACCAAATGCTAGATTTAGAGAGGGTGGTTAAACTTGGTATGCTTTACAACATTAAGAAATTGTATTCTTTCAGCTTGGAAGTGCACCCTCACCCAGAGTCCCTCTTAGGCGTGTGGGAGCTCATATGGACCTTGAGACAGGTGACATCATTTCTAGGTGGCTGCCCTGCTTTCAGAGCATAGTACCAAGCATATGTTAGGAAGCTAAGGCTGTTTCCGATGTGAGCTTGGGTATCCATGCCAGCACATAGAAAATCTCCATCACAGTCCCAGTGATCTTCTGACACTAAAGACCCACCTCTTGAGAGTACCGATGGTCTTATTATTTATACCCCAGAAGCCAAGATACAAGCAGGGCACATAACTACAATCACAAAACTAGTGATGAACATTTACTTATACCAGGGACGCCTAACCCACCGCAACCTCTGATTGTACAGGCATTCTTTGGTATGGACTAAGTCAAGGAGGCCAAAATTTCCATTCCCACTTTCCCCAAGGTGTTCTTTATGCTGTCTTGATGGTGAACGGCCCAGTATTCCTGGCTAAGATCGAAAAGTGAAAACTGCTCTCCAATCCTCAAGAGTTTTATCGAAAAATAAAATAATCCATATTGATTTTCTAAGGTTATCCTCAGCATGAGTCAAAGAAATGCCCACAAGTGGTACTGTCGAAACTTGAAGTTGATAAAGGAATACAGCCTTGACCATGAATGGAGAGATATGGGTTTCATTATCTGCTCTTCCATTGCCAAGCTGTGTTGGGTAGTTTATTTCTCCATCTCAAAACTGCTTTTGCAGAAAGAGACATTTAAATTAGATTCTCTCTAATATCCTTTCCAGTTCAAAAATTCTGTGATCCAGATATCTACTTTACGAAACATAATTTGTCTCTCATTTCCCTTTCGCCCCTAAGGAGAGACTATTAATGTTCCTTCCTGATAGTGCCCAGGCATTGGAAAGTCCCAGAGTGTGAAGGAACCATTTTCTTTAGCTGCAGCCTGTCAAGTAAATGGTCCAATTGTGAAAAATCCTATTTCAAATCCAGATTGTTCTATGTCCCTCAGGAATGTCCAGAGAGGCTGAAATAACAGGATACGCAGACAGGACTTGGCTTGTACTGACTCAGCTGACTTGTTTTCAGTCTTACCTTACAGTGAGATGAATTTATGCCCACAAACTCCTGCTAGGTTTCTGTCCCTGCATAGTATTCAGTAAATTGCCCTTATAGTCAACACATTACCATAAAATAGGCTTTTATCACACTGTGTTCCCAACTGTTCAGAGCACAGTTAAGGTTGGCTAAGCTAAATTCCGTTGTTCAGTGGGTTAAGTGTATGAAATGTATTTTTCCATTTATGACATTTCACCGTATAATGGATTTACTTGTGTATACCCCACTGGAAATTGAAGAGCATCTCTTTAGAGAGAACTGGGTCCTGTAACTATAGAGGCTGTCTAGAAGCTACACAATCAGTGAACTCTAGTATAATTCATTTAAATTCTCTTGCATGAGAGAGGGAGCTACTATCACCTTTAGTCCAAGACAAATGCACAAGAATTGCTGGGGTCCTGCTATCAGTCTGGGAGCCTGAAAGCTGATGATAACACTAAGTCAAGAGCAGAAGCTTAATGCCTGAGAAATGCCTTTCCTCCATCTTTCTGTTGTTATGGGGATTCTCAGTGCATTGAATGATGCCTGTTCAGATGGGTGTAGGCGGCCTACTTGACCTACTGGTTCAAACGTTCTTATCTCCTGGAAACAGCCTCACAGTCATACCCAGAGTTCATCCTATGGCATGTGCCTCTATTTTTCATCTGCCTAGTCATTTGTGTACAGACCCTCCCTTGTTATCAGTGGCAACAATCCCATAATTACTACAACTTCAGGTGCCATGGTGGTTTTCTGCTCCTCGAAGAGCAGGGCGGGAGGGTCTGGCATTAGCTGCATTCTAAACTTCTCATAGCTACCAATTCAGCGTGTAGGAAGGAGCATGGACATCTCCTGCATCTGTCTACACCTGCTCTTCCTTCTCTCCATGGTTACTTTGTAGCAAGAGTAGAAGAGATGTTGAAAAAGAACTGGCAGACAACAGGAGGTGTGAGGAAGTGGATTTTTCCCTTTTCTAGGGCTGCAACCTTAAGAGTCTCATTTGGAGGCTCCTGTTTGCCTTTACTCTTTCCTAGCGACACTATCATTTAATAGATTCTAGGAGTTGAGGGGCTGATTTTCATCTAATAACTCCATGTGCTGTGGTCTCAGGGTTTTTTCCCTGAAGGATTGTTTGTAACACTTGCTTCCAGGTAAGATGTTGAAAAGTGATGTAGGACTGCTAGGATGTGAGGTCTAGTGGGGAAGTGACTGGGTCATGAGTGCCCTTGGGAAGAGATTAAAGTTGCTCTCTTTATTATGAGAGTGGTGTGTTTGAATATGCTTGACCGAGGGGGGGGGGGAGTAGCACCATTAAGAGGTGTGGCCTTGTTGGAGGAAGTGTGTCATTGTGGCAATAAGCAATAAGACCTCCCTCCTAATCCCATGGGAGCAAGTCTTCTAGCAGCCTTCAGATGAAGCTATAGACCTCTAAGCTCCTCCTGCACCATGCCTGCCTGGATGCTGCCATGATTTCACCTTGATGATAAAGGACTGAACCTCTGAACCTGTAAGCCAGGCCCAGGTAAATGTGGTCCTTTAAAAGAGTTTTCTTGGTCATGGTGTTAGTTCACAGCAGGAAAACCCTAACAAGAATAAGGGGATTATTACAAAGGTATATGCCTGGATCTCCATGCTTACACATTTCCTCTCTCCCATAACCCCTCTCTACGCGCTGTGTTGTGTGATAGACCAGGCAACTCTGGGATGCTGGTGACAACATGACTGGGTTTTCTAACTACTAGAACCATGAGCTAAACAAATCATTTTGCTTCATAAGTTAACTACCTTCAGATATTTCATTATAGCAACATAAAATGGCCCTGAATCCTATTAAACTAAAATATAACATGGGACAATTAAATCTGGCTAGAATTGATTAGCTGTGTTCAAATATAAATATATTTATATTTACCAAATGCGTGCTGAATTGGAAAAAGACAGCCACCATTGGTGAAGCATATTTCCTGACATCTTTACATTTAGATGAAGATCACAGTCTTAAATTAATTTTAGATGTAAAGAGTGGGGGAGGGGCAACCTGGCAATGGTGGTACATGCCTTTAATACTAGCACTAGAGAGGCAGAGGCAGGTAGATCTCTTGCCAGGTCAGCCTGGTTTACAGAGTGAGTTCCAGGAGAGCCAGAAATCATGTTTTCAGAAAACAAACAACAACATAATACAACAAAGGAGGCAGGGAACTAAGGTATAAAAGATACTATTTCTGAGGTCAGAGAAGTCAGTTTTACAAATCACTTCTCCCAAGTCTATTAGCTTCTCCTGGAGGTGGTGCAGCAGACTGCTTCTCCAGCCCAATCTCCTGAGGACACTTCAATTTGTGCTTCAACTACTTAGCATCCTGCACATGCCTCTGACATGTCATGCCAGGTCTGAAAGGCTTGCTCTTCCTCCAGCCTATAAATGCCAACCAAACCTACAGGTCTCTAGAGTTAAGATGCCACTATCTTCTGAAAGCCTGCTATTGGTCAGATCTGATGTGATCACCAGCTCCTTGGCTTGTACTTTACAACACATAGTGATTGCTATTGCATCTTCTTTTTGCATATCTAGCTGCAAACATGACTTTTACATGCTGTAGCATAGCATATAATATATATAATCATATAATGTATAGCATATATATGACACAACATATATAACATATGATACAGCATAATTATATATATTATGTGATAGAGTATATGATTAATAAATAATGTGTTCTCTCTTACATTTAAATGTGTATAGCTGATTGATGATGGAGGGATTTTAGTCTCAGATATCCATGTCTAAGAGAGGGGACTAAGAATTTAAGGAAAAATTAAAAGTATAGTGGCAATAAAAAGTCTATTCTCCTGAGTTACCCAATCTCCACTGATCTCAGAAGAAAGCAGACAACTCTCTGATTTATCTAGCCAAAACCTAATATCTTTACTTCATAAGCTCTTAGAACGGAGAATTGACACCCAAAATAAATAAATGTTTTTGGCTAAAACATTTATTGTAGCAATACCCATCCAGAACTCTGCTGCAAGCAGTTAGGTCATTCCCAGAAGAAAATGGTCCTGGTCCTCCATGTATAAACTTTTGATGGCCAGCCACTATAAACTAACTTAGCTCCATGTATCATTACCCAGAAAAGAAGGAATGGCCAGCAAACTCTGGTAATAAAAAGTTCTCACATGGTCCCTGGAAACAGTCAGTCCCAAGCGATCTAGTCTCCAGCTAGAAGGCTGAGCCCATCTCTCTCACCCACAAATGCTCCAGCTGTCAGCGACGGCCAGTGAGTCACACTGCCCAGAGATAAGAGCCCTGCTAAGGCAAACCCAAGTGCCCTGGAAACGCTTTTCCTGTCTTTCTCACACTGCAAATACTCTGCCTGGCTGTCTCTATCGGGCCTTTTGGCACCTGAAAAGTTTCAAGCATACCCTCGAGGGGCTTCGACAATTTTCAGAGGCTTCTGAATCTTAGGAGAAGAACCTCCTGAGGCTCAGGACTCCGTGCACACTGATGACAGGAGCCTACACCTATAAGCCTGTGTGGGGCCAGGATGACAGATGGTATCGTAACCCACATTATTCTGTAGTAGTGAGAGAGAGAACGTGATACAACATTACGTAGAAAGTGATAAGTATTTTATGTGTTAAGGGGCATAAAGAGACAGGCTGGCTCAGGCTTGCCGCTTGGAGGGCTGGAGAGAACACGGAAGACTGTAAACACAACGGGCCTCCAGATACTCTGAGACGAATGACCCAGAGGACGGAGGCAGCCACAAACATCACACTGTACGATTCGTTTTATTATAAGACATCCGAAATATGCATATGGATGGAGACAGAGAGTACATTGGTGCTCTCCAGAAGCTTCGGAGAAGGAGAACAAGGAGTGATCGCTCGGATGCTGCTGTTTCTTTAAAGGCAGACATAGTCCGAAACCTCACAGTGAGAACTATTTAAAGCAAAACTCAAATTCTTCAGCTTAGGTACTTTAAGCATAGGTCAAGACAGCTGTCCCCAAATCTTCTGAGGTCGTGAGATTTTAAGGAAAATATTTGTGCAATTGTATTATTTTCATACTACTTAATCTTATTCTGAGCACCAAGAAAAAGGGCTGGGCTAGAGAGCTGGGCTCATAGATGAGGCAGTAGTGGCTCTTCAGAGAACATTCCTGGCCATTGGAATTTTCATTTCAGCAATAGAAAGGTCAGGAGAACATCAAGCAGTCCCTGGACTGTATCCAGCAGGACGCATGGCATGTTCTAGAATGATGCACATGGGATCTGGATCACCCTTAGTTTTCATACAGTGCACAGGTGAGTTGGATAGGATGGTACTCAAGACAAAAGCAACCTGCTGGGGACAGAATGACCTAACCCTGCCCCTGGGAAAAGGCAGGCAGGCATGGACCTCCAGGAGTGTCAATGGCTGTCGTGTGTGTAAGGCATGTTTGTATAATAATGCACAGAGTTTAGGGTCCTCTTTAGAAGAAAGTCCTCCCTGTTATCATTAACGACTCCATAAAATTCAGACAGCACATGTCTGGAAAACAAAGGTGTGGCTAATGTTTTAGCAAAATGATAAACCCTGGGACCTTCAGGACAGCTCTTAAGGCTGTGAAAAAGAACTATAAAAACATGAGTTCAAAAATATATAATTTCTCAACTATGTAAAAACGTAAGGATGCAAATAATTATATGAGGGGCTCCATGAACCTAAAGGAACAAAAGTAGCTCTACTGTGAGCCAACTTGTCAGAAAGATACTAAGAAAGGGGAAAAAGAAATTTAAGGAGTGGTGGTTCCCACACAGCTAAGGCTTTTGTTGTTGTTGTTTATACTTATAAAAGCAGACAGATTCCTGAGTTCAGGGTCAGCCTGGAGCAGAGCAAGCTTAGGCCCCTGTGTGGTAGAAATGGTAATTTTAGGACAGGGCTGACCCAGCTAGCTTATCATATGTGCTTAACTGAGGCAGGCAGATCTCTGAATCCTTTTGCAATGTTGAAAGTAGACTTGCTGTCTACTAAGAATTAAGGGGCTGGGGTTTGGGGGATGCTGATTCACAGGATGATCCAAAGGAAATCCAGAGTAAATAACTGGATTGATATGTAACGTAAAAGACTGGACTGATGATCTGCAAGAGATGAGCTATCCAGAGAATTTTTTTAGAATAGCAAGGGAGAACTGCTTGGAGAACTGTCTCGAGTAAGACAGACAGCAGAGAGTTGGAGGAAGAGAGGGAGGGAGGGAAGGAGAGAGGGAAGGAGGGAGGGAGGGAGGGAGAGAGAGAGACAGAGACAGACAGAGACAGAGAGACAGAGAGACAGAGAAAAGCCATGGTGGCGATCCTTTTAGGTCCATACCATCTATAGGAATCCTCCAATTTTTCATGCCTATAAAAATAAAAGGAATAATCATATGATTCCTATACTGGGAAGATTAAATAAAGTAATCATATACTCTTTAGCTTATCACCAACTTGATTGGATTTAGAATCGCCTAAGAGATACTTTTTTGACTATCTGTGAGGACATGGGAACAGGTTTAGTTGAGAGAAAAAGAGCCTTCCCACATGTGGGAGACAGCGCTACTGTACGGGCTGGGGTCTCAGAATGAATTAAAGGGGGAGATGAGAAAAGGCACGAGCCCCAACACTAATCGCTGCCTTCTGACTCTGAATGGAGTGTGAGCTGCTCCCACCACCATGCCTTCACCAACATGGACTGCACCTTCAAACTGGGACACAAGAAACCATCTCTTCCTTAAACTGAGTTTGCCAGCTATTCCATCACAGCCATAGGAAAAGCAGCGCCATGGACAGATACCCCCCAGAATCACCAGGCAGAACACTTGGTACATCTATTTAGAAAATACTCTCTTCTCTATTGTTCAACTATACAATATTATGCAATAGTGAGTGGGGCCAATAGCCTCAACACTTGGCCCCAGTGTGTACTCAAAGGCTCCCCATCTTTTACTGTTAGGATATATTATTAGTGATGGTTGTAGTATGTGCGTGGGGAGGGACCACAGGTGTGTATGTACGAGTTCTTATAGGTATTGTGCAAATGTGAGGGTGCATGGGTGTGCACACCTTTGAGGAGGCCAGAGGTCAGCATAGAATGTCTTCCTCAACTGTTCTCTTGCTTGTTTGTTGAGACAGAGTTTCTTACTGAGCATGAAATTCAGTGACTCATCTAGATTGAGTTACCAGCAAACGCCAGGAAGCCACTAGTGTCTGTCAGCTTAGCTCTTGGATTTCAGTCGCACATCACTGCTTGGCTTTTTGAATGGATGAAGGAAGACAGGCGTGTCTTCACTTTTGTTATTATTATTACATGTTTATTATGCCATCGTTATTGCTTATTTATATGTTGATATGAATGCAGAGATAATAATTTTAAAAATGAAAGAGCAATAAATAAGTTGGGTAATGACTTGAAATAGGTTGTGAGCTGAACAAATATGAGGAAAAGTTTTCCAGGCATATAGGACATGAGTTAAAGACCATCTTGGTCATTCACTTATTTTAGTGGAATCTTTAAAAGTGAACATTTATTTTTCTTTTAATTCTATCCTCAATTTTCAGGGAGTCTTAAGCTATGTCAATATACTATTTTCTAATATGACAAATTCTTTCAGATTATGTATGTGCATGTGTGTATGCATGTGCATGCAGAGGCTAAAAATTAATATAAGGTGTCTTAATTATTATCTTATACATTTAATATTGCATTTTATTGATTCTTTGAAAATTATATAATGCATACAATATATTTTGGTTGAACTCATCCCTGCTCTCTGGGATCCAATCTACCTCTTCCCCACCCATTCCAACATTTGTCCTCTTTTTTTAAATCTCCCATTGAATTCAATTTATGCTGCCCACTTATTTGTGAGTATAGGACCATCCTCTGAAGCATGATCAATTTACCAGAAACCCCACCACTCAATAAAATTGACTCTAACAACTTAAATCCTCCCCCAACAACCATCAGTTGTCAATAGCTCCTCTTGGATGGAGGCTCTTGAGTCTCTCCCAGCTCTTATGCAAGAAAGCAAACATTATGAAGGACCACAGTGAAGATAAACTGTGATTTGGAAGCCTAAGCTGAATAAAGCCTTTTCTCCCCCAAGTTGCTTTTGGTCATGATGCTTTCAATACAGCGATAGTGACCCTAAGGCACCACAGCAGAAGCCAACTGAGCCATGCAGAGATGCACAGCGTGTTTTTAAATACTGCATTGGTTGAAAAAAATATGATATTATGTTTGTCTGGCCTATAGTAGGTACTGGAGGGATATTAATGAGTTTAATAGATTATACAGTTTGTGACATACACATTGAGTTGAATGTCACTTGCAGAATGTGGTCAACACAATACACATTTTTTAAAAAGGATAGACTCTGAGTGCTGTTTCTTGAGGTGTCCCTCAGAATAGCAACACTTGCTTCTGACACTGATAATCATTGTTTTTATAGTTTTCCATCTTGCTCTGCTTGTCAAGAAGTGCACAGTTAACTAATTATTGTATCTTTTGGCTAGTTCAATGTACCTTCTTCCAGTTTCAAAAAGACTAAATATTTACTTCTATCCTAATTACCTTACCATGTTTTAGGCAATTTTAGAAATGAGATATTGTGTGAGAAAATCTTATTTTTCCCCATTTTCCTTATTCTAGAGCAGTTGTTCTAAACTCCTCTGGCAAACCTCTATCTACAAAAAATATTTACATTACAATTCACAAAAGAAGCAAAATTACATTTATGAAGTAGCAACCATAATTATTTAACCATAAAATAATTTTATGGTTAAAGGTCACCACAAGATAAGAAAATGTTTTTGGCCAGGTCTGGGGATGGAAGAGCCCCACTGCAGGGTGGAAGTATTTTAGCAGAAACAGAGGCGGTTTTGTTTATGGGAGACATATCTATGCTCACCTGGAAATCTGTCCTTTCTAACCTCAACTATGGAACATCAGTCAAGGTAAAATTTAAAAAGAAGACTTTAATCCTTTTGGGGAAACACAAAAGTTAACAACACACACACACACACACACACACACACACACACACATACACATACACAGATAGAGAGAACATGCTTGCTAGCACACAATCATTCCAGATCTAGAGGAGACATTGGGATAGAGAAAAAAGAGACTGATCAGACTGGGGAGAAAGAGAAGGATCAAGAGAAAATGTACTAGTCTTTGAAGGGAAAGAAGAAGGAGGAGGAGGGGAGAGGAAGAAAAAGAGAATGGGAAAAAAGAACATTTGGCACTATTAGTTCATTGGAAAATGTTTATTATATGCCTTCTTTGTGTCAGGACCTGATATCATACTAATGAATGAAACTGCTCTTGTGTGTGTGTGCTCTTATGCTGTTTATAATTTGAAAGAGAGAGAAAAAAGGAAGTCTCCCACTCCCAAGGAATTGCAGCATGCGGATGTGAGAGGGCTTTCCTTTCCTGAGCAGATGTGTGCTCAGCAAGAATGAATCATCAGGAATACTCTGACTCAGACACTCCAAGTCAACTATCAGTACGTCAGGAGGAAAAATCAGGCAGCGAGCTCCAGGTGGAAGGCAGAATGAAGGCAGGTGATGGTGAGACTCTGGGGTGACCGTGGGAGAGGCAGAGACTCTCCGGAGACTCTTGGATCTGGACAAGGAAGGATTCACAGCAATCTTACTACGGATGCGGCTGGATTAGAGGGGAAAATACTTAGACCTAGTGATGGAACAGTCTAACTTGCATTGTCAAAAGCCTGCTGTTCTGGTGTGGAAAACAAAGAGCAGAAGACAGACAGGGATGTAGAAAGATGGATGGAGGCTCCTTAATGAGCTTTGATGAAGAAAAGGTTGGTGTGACTGAGCACAGACAGAGTGGTTAGGTTCATGACACAGACCAGGGGAAACCAGCAAAGACTGGTTACTGTTAGCATATGGAGGCTGAGAGAGATACATGAATCAAGAATAAAGCATGGGTTTCAAGCCTAAGCCTCAGGGAGAAGGAAAAGTTCATTTTCTTAGAGAGATAACCCCGAAGAAGGAAGTTAGGGGTGCTGTGTGAAAGAATCCTGAGTTTAGTGTCCATCTGTATCTCTTTCAATGACCCCTTGAAAGACTAGAGTAGATTCCTGAAGAAAGCCAACTGCATAGTTTCATTTCCCAGCCGAGGCCTGAATTTGAGATAAAATATTGAGTGTTATTGGGAAAATTAAAGACATGGGTCAGAGTGGATTTATATTGGTGGTATAGTGTGAAAAGAACCTGGGACCAAATTCTCAAGATCTTCAACTTTGGGTGGTTAGAGAAACGTGGTAAGGAACACTAGAAAGTGGTTGCCAGGAAGGACTGGAGGCCAGAAAAATGACTTCACCTTGAGTATTTAAAAATGGGATAATATGTATGCAGGAATTTAATACATAAATCCATTGAAAAATACAGAATAGAAAGGGAAGAGAGGGAGACAGAGATAGAGAGAGAAGATAAAAAAGAGAAACAGAGACAAGACAGAGAGACACAGAATCTCTTAGATTCTGCAAAAATCTCTTAGAAGTAGTGATTTGTAGGAGAATGCCTTGTGGGAGAGAAATGAAGCTACCCCTCTCTTCTGTCTCTCTGTTTCTCTGTCTTTCTGTCTCTGTCTCTCTTGTCTCCCTGTCTCTTTCTCTGTGTATCTCTGTTTTTTCTCTTTGTCTCTGTCTCATCTGTCTCTGTATCTCTCTGTGATTCTCCTGTATCTTTTCTCTCTGTCTCTGTCTGTCTCTTTCTCTTTGTATCTATCTGACTCTTTCTCTGTGTATCTCTCTGTCTTTGTGTCTCTGTCTTGTCTCTATGTCTCTCTCCTGCCTTCTCTCTCCCCACCCTCTCCCCCCTCCCAAATCTCACACAGATGCCTCTGTTGGTAGACCTACAGAAGAAATGTAGTTTCTCAAGACACAGAAATGCTGGCAGAAGGCAGAAATGCTGGGAAATGTAGTTCTGAAGACTCAGAACCCCTAAGATACAGAGTTCACAGAAGTGTGTGGGACTGGGGTTTCACCAAACAAAAGTCAAGACAACCACAGCTACAATAATACTAAGTGCAGCAGGGCTTGGCAGCTGATGCAGGACCTTTAGCACCCACAAGGGAAGGTGCTTGTGTGTGACTCTAACTCCCCTTGGCTTTCTGATAGCTCAGGAACATCTAGGTTCTTTTTAGTCCAGTCGGTACTGCCTAGAATGCCAGAGCCGATTTCCCTTCTTCTGACAAAGTACCTCGCTGACAACTGACAATTGTCTTTTTCCATTTCCTTTGTATAACAAAAACAATATTTTTGAAGTCATGGAACCTTCAGAGACAGGCTGATTTGAATCTTTCCAACGTCAGCATCTACCATTTGGCCACCTGCTTGATTCATTCCCCTGCCTTTTTGAACAGGGATCGCTCAATCAAGAGTTTGTTTAATGAGCAGACAAAATATTTACCAAGAGAAAAAGAAAGCATGGTCTAATATCATTTTTAACACCGTCTCAATTTCTAGCACAGTAGAGTATTGCCTAAGCTACTGAAACTGAAAGTCATTTAACATTTAGTTCCTCATGAGGATTCTACACATTGTTACAAAACACTAATTCTCTCTCTCTCTCTCTCTCTCTCTCTCTCTCTCTCTCTCTCTCTCTCTCTCTCTCTCTGCTCCCCCCCCTTCTCTTTCTCTCCTCCCACCCCCTCTCTCTGTGCACATGTCTATGTGTATTTCTATAGAGTGTACTTAATGGATATGGCTCAGCAGTTAAAAGTACTTGCTGTTTTTCCAGAGGGTTCCCAGCACCCACATGTCAGCTTCCAACCAACCACTCATAATTCCACATCTAGATGATTCAGTACTCTCCTCTGGCCTCTGTGAACACTGGACACACAGTCAATGCAGGCCAAACCCTTATACACAGAAGATAATCTTTTAAAAATCATATGTAGTTATAACCTATGTGTGTGGGTTTGGTGGAACAGTGAGCTTCTGGAAGAGAAGGATGTCACTTTACCTACCTCCTTACCCCCACACCTCTGTGTCACCTAGAAAATATTGGCCAGATGACTAACCCAGAAAGCTATATCAAAAGTGGAGATTAGAGTTCAACCTGAGACAAGGAAGTTCAGCTGTCAGTGCAGAGTGCCTCTGTTCTGAAGCAAAGCTCACACTTAGAATTGTGGTTAAGCAAAAAAAAAAAAAAAAGAAGAAGAAGAACATGGAAGAGACACCTAGAAGGTCAAAGCAACTTTCCCCTGTTGCTTTCTTCCCTGGAGGGGGGATCCCTATGAGAGACTGTACTTCTGACTATAACTGAATGAGTCCTTCTATCTCCAGATACAGCAGCTACATACAAGGAATTATATTCATCTTTTCATTATAAAATGTAAAGTGTAAACTCTGGAAACAAACCTCTAAGCAAATCATGTGCTCCAAACAAAAAGTTAGCACATTTTAAGCAGCAAACTGTATTATTTCCGTATTTGCTTGTGTTCTCCAGAAGTTCCTCACAGTCCACATAGATACGCCTAGAGCTTTAGATCCTGTCAGTGTGGGGATGTTTCAGTTACCCCAGATAATGTGCTCCTAAATTCATCACAACCCTGTTTTTAGAAGGAAATAGAGAGTCCTGAGTGTCACGCTGTCTTAATGTGCACTTTTAAAAGCCCTTATCACCTTGGTTGAGCCGCCTCATGCGACAGCCAGGCTTTCAGGTCTATAGACTAAACTTGTCAGGGGCAAAAAAGAATACTCAGTAACAACTGTGAGCTTCTTTCTCACAAGAAATAAACGTGAAAGAAACACTCAGATAGCCTTGGTTTTACACAGATGTATGAGCGCATGTGTGCGCGCACGCACGCACACACACACACACACACACACACACACACACATACACACACACACACATTCCCGAGAATCGCTGGATCTATGCTCCTGGTTCATTCATACATGAGTATGCATACACCCTGTAATAGCACTCCATGATGTGTGTGTGTGTGTGTGTGTGTGTGTGTGTGTTTCTGTTGCCATATTGGCATCAAAGCAGCTGTGATTACTCAAGAAGGTAAATAAGGCCTATAAGCATAACCTCATAGAGCAATGATTCTCAACTTGTGGGTCACAACCCCAAATAAGATACTCTGCATCTCAGACACGTGCATTATGATTCATATCATTAGCAAAATTATAGTTATAAAGTAATGATGAAATAATTTTATGGTGGGGGCAGGGTTACTACAACTGGGGGTGCAGGCAGGGGTGAGGGGAAGGTACGATATATAAGGGTGGAAGGTTGATGGGAGTCTCCAATGAGGCAGCTCTCATGGAGTGTCACCCTTCTGAGAGGGAGCTAATCAGTGATGTAGCTGCCAAGAGTCACACGTGTTCTTGTAAGTAACTTTTTATCCAAGCTCTTATGAAAAACCACAGCAAAGTCAATAATTCACCAAGCTGAATGTGGATAGAATCATTTCTTTGGTCTGTAAGTGCTCTATCTGGGGTAAATGCATATTTCTATAACTCTTCCAAGAAAGGGCTAGACAACAAATTGGCATTCACTATCTCAGCACAACAACAGGAATTATGGATGGTCTCTAGCTCTTTAGACCTTACAGAGACAAAGAAATAATAGCATGTGTCTTCACTAACTAGCAGAACAATGGGCGTGTCCGCAAATATCAACAGTGTGGTTACCAGCCTGGGCTGTGTGAGAGGGGTCTGTAGCACAGGTCAAGCAGCGGCCTCTTTTTGCAGGAGTTGTTAGAGAAAAAGCACAAAGACATCCAGAAAAGAAGGAACTTGAGCTGGAGGATAAAGGACAAGCAGAAGTGTCTGAGCAAGCAAAAGATGGGAGGGTGTTCACACCATCCTAGAGCGTGAGTCCAGCCACCAAGTATAGTTCCCGGGTCGGCAGACAAGTTCCCCTCTTTGGTACTTCAGTTCCTGTATCTGAACATGGCATAGACAACAGTGGATTGTGCAGTTTTCTTGGGAGGATTAAATGCAGGAACGTTTGTCAAGTGCTGAGAGGAGTGTAGCATGTAGAAAGAGTTGGATGGTTGCTGCTGCTGCTGCTGCCAGTACTACTGCTATTATTGTTTGCTTATAATCAAAATTATTCACATCTGATAGGTAAAATTTAGTTTTGTGCCTAGGATGGGTTCAAGTCTACCCGTGTGCCTTGCATGACAATTGAAAGCCCCTGTGCTAAAGAAATCAGAGTGCGAACACAGCAACCAGCTAATACACATATTAGCTGGCCTCAGTAATTCAGGTGAGCGATGGTATTGCTCTCTGTATTGCAAGCAGAACACTCAGCCCATGTCAGTGCTTTGGCGGGATTTATCAGGGAACACTGTTTTATTACTACTTACAAGAAGAAAGATCTCAGGTCTGCCATGCATATTTAAGTACTGGTGCCAATCAAGTGAGCATCCTTCCAAAGAACGCTTTTTTTTTTAATGGCTATTTTTTGCCTGGCAATCTTTAAGGAAGGAAGATAGCTTAACACATCAAAGCAGCATCATTCATTCTGTATGCGTTGCCCTGGAGTAATCTTCTCCATGAATGTTTCATGAAACAGACTCCTTGCAATGAGAGTGCGGGCTGAAGGTCAGAAAGGGTGAGTCACAGCTGACGTTGGAAGACTCATCTGAAACCATTGTTGACATGTGCAGATACTGTCTGTAGTGGAGACAAAGGATTCCACGCCCTATACCAGGGGTCTGAGAAAAGAGTTAGCAAGACAACTAACTACAACAAATCCCTGTAGTATCTAAAGCCGGTGCCCCTCTCGGGACTGTATCCCGTTTATTACTCAGCCTCCAGTTTTATTTCCACCTGATTAATTGTCAGATGATTCTCAGTCATAACTTAGATTGCTACATACTTCCTCCCACTAGGATTGTACCAACACCAGAGAATTTTAGTGAAAATCTTACTAGTTATGGGATTTTGTAGCTAAGCTACTGGTCTGTATTTATGAAATAAGAACAGTGGAAGGAAGGTTTCCAAGATGTGAGCTCAAAAGGGACAGCTGTTTGCCCCAGCACCCCCTAGAATGTTAACATGCATTTTGATGGTGAGTCATGGCCCATCAGCTGGCTTTGTGGAGCAGTGAGTCTAGGGCCCTGTGAATACATTACTTTTCCATCAGAGCAGATGATGGTTACAACAAAAGAATAAAAGAGGAAGAGGAAAAGGAAAAGGAGGAAGAAGAAAACACTTTTATTGCAACCCCAATGACTGAATAAATAAACCTTGTTCTGATTTTGTGTTAGTAATAAATTAGAACTCTTCTTCCACATCCTTCATCAAAACATTAACACACTTCTCAAATATGACCCTAGATGATCAGCGTAGACATCATCTGAAGACTCTTGAGATATGCAATTTCCACAGCAGTCACCAGTCAATCAGAAATATGAGATGTTATCTAACATTCTGTGTATTTTATGAACTCCACAGGTAATTCTGGTGCACAGTTAAGCTTCAGAGCTATTGCTCTAACTATGAAGATTTATCTTCAAGGGAGTTACACTGAGTCCCAAAAGACTTATATCAAATACCCATTTTGATGACTTTTCCTGTATAAGTCAACTTACCTATTTACAATTCTCTGGTGGTCCCTCTAAAGAATAAAGTACAAATTCCTTAGCTTGGTCTACAAAGACCTTAAAAGGTGGTCCTTGTTCAGTTTTAACTCCCTACGGCATACACCACACTGCAGACCTACTGTGTGTGTCTAAATCCATTGTATGCACATGCCTAGTATACCCCTCTCCTTATATCACAATATTTCTCAGTTCTCCCATGGTCAATGAGATGCTGTAGCCTCAACATTTCCTTGGCTCTTTGATTACATGTCTCCAAGAGCGCCCATTAAGTTATTTCATAATCCTCCCCTCTCTCTCTAAAGAATGAGATGAAGACTGAGTAAATCATAAATAAAGGCATTATCTGTTCTGTCTTTGTTGTCACCTGCTCCTGCTATACATTTGACATGTTCATTGTAGTTCATGCCACTGTCACTCACAGAGAGAACCCACCCATTTACACATTTCATTCTATACACATGGCAGAAACAACTGTTGTCATGCAAAGAGTTCATATGATCAAATTCTTATCAATGCGATGAAAGTCTCTGTGAGTAGATAGTTAGCAATAGAAAAATCAAGTACTTCTGGCTGGGAAATCATGAGATTTGATTCTGTTACCTGTTTAACATTGAGAAAATGAACTCCTGGTTCTCCAATTCCTAAACTATAGAATGGGATAAAGAGTGGAAGAAAACATCTGCCCTATTTATCTGACCAGTTTTTGTAATACCATGAAACCTCATTTGCCATAAATGACATAATTAAGATTTTATGTCTTCATTTATAGTTTGTCTTGTTATATATTAGATATTATCTGAAATGCTAAGGACCAGTATAGTGTAAAGGTCTCAACTATCACTAAATTTAGGAGACACTGGGATAGAAGGAAGGAAGTGAGAGAGGGAGGGAGGGGAAGAAGGAAAAGAAAGAAGGAGAGAAAAAGAGAGGAAGAGGACAGAAGGGAGGGAGGAAGAGAGGAGGAAGAGGAGGAGGAGGAGGAAAGGAAAGGAAGAAGAAGAAGAAGAAGAAGAAGAAGAAGAAGAAGAAGAAGAAGAAGAAGAAGAAGAAGAAGAAGAAGAAGAAGAAGAAGAAGAAGAAG
The DNA here is from genome assembly GCF_963924665.1 of Micromys minutus. Taxonomy (NCBI): domain Eukaryota; kingdom Metazoa; phylum Chordata; class Mammalia; order Rodentia; family Muridae; genus Micromys; species Micromys minutus. The sequence continues at coordinate 43,045,828 of NC_137973.1, read as the reverse complement.
AAGAAGAAGGAAAAGAAGAAGCATCTATCGAAAATATCAGCAATGTGTTCCAACCCAGGGAAACTTCCTATGGATACGTGCTCTATAGATTAGGTGGGATTTTCGTCCATCTTTGTGTGCCCCCCAACCTCCCACTCTGCTTTCTAAACAACAGGAAAGCAATGAATAGGACTTGTGGTTGTGGTTTTCTTCCTAATGTCCCTTTACATTTTTTAATCCCCATGTTCCATTGCGAGGAAAGTGGCATCCTGCCAACTAGATTTATTACCATCCTCTCAAGAGCATCATGTCAAACAGTTGTACCAGGCTTCAGGTTACTTGTAGCCAGGTTATCAGGCTTCCATTCAACTCTATGCTTTTTGGCAGGGGTAGGGAAATGGGCAGTACTGGGCAGGATCTTTAGCTCTCAGCCAGCTCTGCCAAGTACAGTTGATGCTCAGGACAAGAGCAAAGAAATGTAAAATTGACTGAGATTGTGAATATTCTAGCCAAACTCATCAGCAATTTATAAAACTTAGTTATTTTTTTAAAAATTAAGCTTAGTGGTTTTGGTGGGCTGCTCTGTAGTGTCCTCTGTTTTACAACATTTGAACCTATTTTTGACAGCCCTGTTTAGATGTTATTAATCATGGGATATGATGACTTGTCTTTTTTTCAATTTGAAAATATTTTGAGGAAGGTCAATCTGCCTGAATGTGCATGCCCATTCTCACTTTGTCGGGAACTGCATTATCAGTACAGGCTTTGCTCTATTAATAATTAACATAGCTATGAGCCAGGGCGGTTTGGCTTGTATTAAGGATAATGAGCAAAGAACCTCTAAGCAAAACTGTGAGGAAATAAATAAAGAAAAGAAGAGAGTGGGAGAAGAGGGGAAAATGAGAGAAGGCCATCCCTGAAGCCACTATGAACAGGATGTGTTAAGAAACCAAAGCAATATGTCTAGGAAAGTGCCAAATGCACGGGATAGAGAATAGATAAGGCTACCATATCACAGAATGAGTGAGCTCCAATGACAAGGAATAACTTTCTAAGAGAAATGTCTCATATGAGGTAGAACCCTCAGGGAACTGGATGAGTTGGAATATATGATGGTTCGAATGAGAATGGTCATTCTTTATTTTAAATTATTTTATTAGATATTCTCTGTATTTACATTTCAAATGTTATCTCCTTCCCCACCTCCAGCCCCATCCCTGCTCCCAGCCTTTTTTCCCAGTCTTTTACTCTGAAGTAGTGTCTGTCTTTGTCTCCTTTTGTCTCATTTTCCTGTATGCAGCAAATTGCTGGATCCTGTTCATGCATCCAGTCTGATTGTCTTTTTATTAAAGAATTGAATCCTTTGATGTTAAGAGATATCAAGGAAATAGTGATTGTTGTTTCCTATTATTTTCGTTGTTAGAGGTATAATTATGTTTGTTTGCTTTTCTTTCTTTCTTTTTCTTTTTTTTCGTTTTCTTGCAAGAAGATTATTTTCTTGCTTTTCCCGCAGTACAGTTTTCCTCTTTGTGTTGGAGTTTTCCATCTATTATCCTTTGTAGGGCTGGATTTGTGGTCAGATATTGTGTAAATTTACTTTTGTCCTGAAATATCTTGGTTTCTCTATCTATGGTGATTGAGAGTTTTGCTGGATATAGTAACCTGGGCTGTCATTTGTGTTCTCTTAGGGTCTGTATGTCATCTGTCCGGAATCTTCTAGCTCTCATAGTCTCTGTTGAGAAGTCGTGTGTAATTCTGATCGGCCTGCATTTATATGTTACTTGTCCTTTTTCTCTTACTGCTTTTAGTATTCTTTCTTTGTTTTGAACATTCGGTGTTTTGACTATTATGTGTGGGGAGGCATTTTTTTTTCTGGTCCAATCTATTTGTAGTTTTGAAGGCTTCTTGTATGTTCATAGTTATCTTGTTCTTAAAGTTGGGGAAGGTTTCTTCTATGATTTTGTTGAAGATATTTAGTGGGCCTTTTAGTTGAGAGTTTTCGCTCTCTTCTACACCTATTATTCTTGTTTGGTCTTCTCATTGTGTCCTGGATTTCCTAGATGTTTTTGGTTAGGAGCTTTTTGATTTTTGAATTTTTTCTGACTGATGTGTCAATGTTTTCTCTTATCTTCTGCCTCTGAGACCCTCTTTTCCATCTCTTATAGTTTGTTGGTGATGCTTGCATAAGACTCCTGATTTCTTTCTTAGCTTTTTCTATCTCCAGGGTTGCCTCCTTTTGTCATTTCTTTATTGTTTCTATTTCCGTTTTCAATTCCTTCACCCATTTCGTTGTGTTTTTCTGTAGCTCTTTAAGTGATTTTTGTGTTTCCTCTTTAAGGGCTTCTACTTGTTAACATTTGTTCTCCTGGTTCTCCTGTCATTTTTTAAGGGAATTAGTCATGTACTTCTCAAGAACCTCCATCATCTTTATGAAGTATAATTTAAGTCCATATCTTGTTTCTCTGGAGTGTTGGGATATCTACTACTTGCTGAGGTGGATTCTGGGTTCTGATGTTGCCAGGTTGTCTTGGTTTCCATTGCTTAGGTTCTTGTGCTTGCCTCTTGCCATCTTGTTATCTGTGATGTTAGGTGATCTTGTTGTCTCTGACTGGAGCTTGTCTCTCCTCTAGGTCTGAGGACCCGTGGGCTCAGGAGGGAGATTGTTTCTGGGTGGTCGGCTCTTTGCAGGCAGGCAGTGAGTTCTAATGGTGGTGACCCATCTCTGTCTCTGTGGGCTCAGGTGGGAAAGCGCTTCTGAAGCTCTTCTGGGTGTTCAGCAGTCTGTGGCAAGAATGGTTATTCATAGACTCATATGCTTGAACATTTGATCCCAGTTGGTGAAAATTGTTTGGGAAAAATTAGATGGTTTGGTCTTCTTTGAAAAGATTATCACTAGAGTTGTGCTTTAAGGTTTCAAAAGACTTGCGCAGTTCCCATTATGCCCTGTTTGTCTTCTGTTTGCAGATCAAGATGTGAGTTCTCAGCTTTTCTTTCCAACATGTCTTTGCACAGTCATTATAGACTCTAAACCCCAAAACTATATGCTCAATTAAACACTTTTTAAATAGGATGTCTTGGTCATGGTGGTTTATTACAACAACAGAAAAATAGCTAATACAGAGTATCTATGAGATCAGTTTTGGGATGGAACCAAGAAGTAGGCTTAAAGCCCCCATGAAACTTGTTTGTTTCCTGATAAAAATGGTCAAACTAACTTAGACTTGGCATTGACTATGGAGAAAACAGTCATTTTAGATGAGTCAATTGGCTTATTAAATTATGTCACCTAAAATGAATGTGGAAGAATCCTAAGATTATATTCCTCTATTTACTCCCAGGAAGTATCTCCATCCCAGAATAGGTTTTTCCCTGTGGTTAGGACACTGAAGAGCAAGGAAGCCCCAGAATAATCAAAGGGAAGCAACCTTTGAACTGTCTGATGCCAGCAAAGGCAACCTAAATAAATCCCCAATTGTCATGGGGTGTCTCCCATATTTTAGTAACTTGATATGACTGAGTATATGCCCTGTTCCACTGACTAGAAAGTTTCTATGGCTCTGGACCACTTCTGACTTGGGAGAGGGGTATCAATCTTCTTCCAGTCACTCCCAGCTTCCAGTTCCCTCTTACGCTGAAATGCTTTCTTTCTGACTCAAGATAGATCATCTAACCATGTCCATATTGTGATATCTATTTCTCATAGTATTGATTCAAACATTTAATTTGACCCTTTTTCTTAATATTCACCACCCAATAATCCATCAAAGTAAAACTACTATTGATATGCTTGTGCTAAGGCCTTACAGAGACTGGGGCAATAGCAGGATACATGAAACAAACAGAAACAAAATCCATTGCAATCTCCACTTGGGCCTAACAGTCTCTTGGCCAATTCTCTGTGCTAAACACTGGTTTTCAATTGTATTCTTGACTCTTTTCTCTCTTGTTTCTGTCTTCCACACGTTTTAACATTCTATTTATTTCCACTGAAAAGAAGGCGATAGATCTCATTTGTCACTCCAGGCCATTAGTCCATGATGTCAGGGACTCATTCACGATAAGAAGGAAATAATTACCTTCCTATATGAACACTATATCTTTTTCATCAGCAAGTCTACATTCCCAGTGATGGTTTTATTTAAGTATTGTTTATTTGGTAATTGCTTCAGACAACTAATATAAATGGAGCAAGATGCTCATGTAACAGTTTGAATAATACACTAATTCTAATTCTAATAACTCAGTTTTCAATCTGAGGTCACTAGTAAATGCATCATGGGTGAGTCTTGAAGAGCAATGCTACCATTACTTAGTAATTTGATTTACATTACAATGCTGATGTGCCCGAAAGTCTGCAATTGCTTAGTCTCATATTTCTCTGTTTTACTCTACTGACTGGAGCAGATGGAATTAAGTCATCGTCTTGTCTGATTTAAATATTAATTTGTGTCTATAATTTAGCTGCCATGCAGTATCTTTAAAGAGCAAGGCTAAATCTTTCCTAAATTCCCCTCCCCCTGTTTCACTCAGATGGTAGCTGGCTATAGGGGCATTTTCTCTGTTCATTGACACCAGGAGAGGTACCCTAGAGTACGGTATCGGCTTCCTCCTTTGGTGTCTAGAGCAAACTCCAGGCCACTCTGCTCTTGAGGAATCTACTGAAGCAGATGCCGTTAGCTCAGCCCAGTCTCATCTCCTGCGTGGCTAAGCCCGAGTCCTTGGCTAAACAGACTGCCTTTGTTCCTAGTAGCTGATTATCTCCAAGCAGCCATCATAGCTTCTGTATAGCCCCTGACCTTACAGACTACAGTAGGTTTTGCTGCAAAATTATCTTGTTTCCCCATAACAAACCCAGCACGGGCTCACTGGCCTTGAACTCAGCATGAACCCCTGGCAAGGACAGTGATATTCTAGAAAGTCCCAAGAAGGCACTTAAAAATAAAATTGAAAATTTGATTTGATCACCCACCTCTCCCTCTTAATTAGCTTAAACTCACATATTGTGTCCAAACATCCCCTCCTTAGAGCCCCGAAGAGGTATCGGTAAGGAGGATCAGGAGCCTGAGGAAGGCTACTTCTACACGCAACTTACCAAGTGCCCAGCAAATGGCCACACACATTCCATTCTTTTCTTCATCTCTATCTCTTTTCTTTTCTGGACATAAATGAAAAACTCTCGCTTGCCATATACGTCCCTTGCAGCCACTGAGCCACCCCCCCCCATGCCTCACTTCAGAAGAAAGTGGTGTTGCTTTCTACCGTGAGACACATTTGGGGGCATCCAGGCTGCGCCACATGATACAGAGAGAAACGTGGCCAGAGAAATGTAGCAACCTCTTCCTCCTTTGCACCATGGGCCTCTCTCCAGGAACAATGACAATATAATGTACCCCTGTCTTTCTCTTGACATTATCCTCATACCAAACTAAGGCAAAAGAGATAAAGCCCATGTGTTCAGGAAGACCAAAGAATGTCAATGAGGAGCTCCCTCATAGAGGCAAAGGGGGTGGGGAACGGGATGGGGAGGTTGTGCAGGGGTAACCGGGAAGGGGTATATCATTTGAAATGTGGACAAATAAAATGATATAAATAAAACTAAAGGATTACTAATAAAAATAATGTAAAGAATTTACTTTCATTTCACAGCAATATTTTAAAATATGTTTGTGAGGGGCTGGATCTGCGGCTCAGTTGGTAGAGTGCTTGCATGAAATGCAAAGTCCCTGGTTAAGTAGCCAGCGCCACATAAAAGCCAGCTCTGGTGGTGTGTGCCTGCAATCTCAGCATCTTGTGGGATGGGGGCAAGAGGATCCGAGAATTCAGGTTATGCTTGCATACTTTCTTCATTTTTCATTTGGAAAAACAGTTTTCTGGAAAGAAAGCAAGTCAAAAAATGTTGGAAACTAAACCATAAGTACACTAAAATATGTATAGAGAAAAGATATCAAAACATGTCATGCTATGTGTAGCAGCTGTGACCTTCCCTGCTGTTTCCTGCTTGAAGTGTGTGCTGTGTGCGTTGCTGTTATCATGGAAACTAATGTAATGTCTTTCATTTTAAATAAAGGACTTTAAATAAGGTTTTTTTTTAAGTCCATAAAACGTAGTCATTCAGCCATTAAATACGTCTTGAGCACTTGTCATGTTTCTGTTTGTCTTAGTTAAGGTTACTATTGCTGTAATAAAACACCATGACCAAAGCAACATGGGGAGGAAAGGGTTTTATTGGCTCACAATTTCCTATCACTGTTCATCCTTAAAGGAAGTCAGGACAGAAACTCAGTAGAGCTGGAACCTAGAAGCAGGAGCTGATGCGGAGGTCATGGGAGAGTGCTACTTATAGGCTTCTCCTCATGGCTTGCTCAGCCTGCTTTCTTATAGAACCTAGAACCTCAGCACAGGGATGGCACCACCCACAATAGGATGAGCCCTCCTCCATCATAACTGCGTAAGAAAATACCCTGCAGGCTTGCCTACGGCCCAATCTTACGGAGGTACCTTCTCAACTGAGGTTCCCTCCTCTCAGATGACACTAGCTTGTGTCAAGATGACATAAAAACTGTCCAGCACACTGGTACTCTAAATGTTGTGGATTGTACTGACAAACAGTCCCTTTCCCTAGGGGGTTTTACATTCGGACAGAAAAAGAAAATGGGGTGGCTTCAAATTAAGCCAGTCTGAGCTTAAATAAATTATTAAAATAATTTATTTATAATTTAAGTATCCAGAGATTCCCATCTTGTTGGATGGGCCCAAAGTCAAATTAGAGAGCTGTTGGTGCCCAACAGCCTGTGAGTACCACTTACTGCATCGTTATGAATATCCTGTCATACTGGTAATTGTAGTTCACAGATGTTGCAGCTGGGAGGGACCGTGGGTTCTCCTTGGTATGTGCTTGTATCTGTTTTGATAGTATTTTTTTGATGATTTCTGCATTTATTTTCATCAAGGGTATTAGTCTATAGCAAAGCTCTCACTTTGCTAAACTAACATAATTTCTTGATGCATTCTAATCATTCATTTTTTCTTTGTTTTTATTGTTTTATTTATTTATTAAATTATTTATTTACATTCCAGTGATTGGCCCCTCCAAGTTTCCCCTCCCACAGTCCCTCTTTCTCCTCCTTTCCTCTGAGAGGGTGTACCCCCGAGACCTCCCCCTTCCCTGGGGCCCTCAAGTTCTCAAGGATTAGGGCATCTTCTCCCAATGAGGTTAGACCAGGCAGTCCTGTGCTATGCATGTGCCGGGGCCTCGGACCAGCCCATATTTGCTCCTGGTTTGTAACTCAGTCTCTGGGAGCTCTCTGGGGTGCAGGTTAGTTGAGACTGCTGGTTCTCCTATGGGTTCACCCTCTCCTTCAGCTCCTTCAATCCTTCCACTAATTCAACATAGGGTTCCAAAGGTGTAAGTATCTGCTGTGTCTCAGTTAGCAGCTGGTAGGGCCTCTCCGAGGACAGCCATGCTAGGCTCTTGTCTGTAAGCACATCATAGCATCAGTAATAGTGTCAGGCCTTGGTGCCCCCAACCCCTGCCCCATGAAATGGATCTCAAGTTGGGCTGGTCATTGAACTGCCTTTCCTTCGGTCTCTTCTCCATTTTTGTCCCTGCAGTTCTTGTAGACCAGACAGTTCTGGGTCAGAAATTTTGACTGTGGGTTAATAAACCATTTCCTGCACTTGAGGCTCTGTCTATCTACTGATGGTGGATTTTTTAAGTTGCCTCTCCCCATTGTTAAGCATTTTGGCTAAGGTCACACTCATTGAGTCCTGAAAGTCTCTCATCTCCCCAGTCTCTGGTACTTTCCAGAGGGTTCCTCACCTTCCCCCACCCCCATTTTTTATTTATGCTACTGGCCCTCTGGGCCTCCCTCCAGTTTCCCCCTTCAATACCTGATCTTGTTTCCCTTTCCTCCTTCCCTTCCCCAAACTCCTTCCTCATCTCCTCTCCCACCCAGACCCTCTCTTCTTCTGCCTCCCAAGATTATTTTCTTCCCCCTTCTATCTAATTCTACTCTTATGACACAAGATATGTGTAGTTACTACCCCTCCTTAAAAAAATAAAAAATCAAAAAAATTTTCTTTATAGCAATTGAAGACCATCACAATAGATAGATGATAGATAGATAGATAGATAGATAGATAGATAGATAGATAAATGCAGAGATTAACAGACTGTGGGGAGGCTCACCCCAGTAGGTACAGCTCCTGCATCTGTCTCAGAGAGCATTCTGAAAGGAGTGGAAAGACTTAAAGAGCCAGAGAGCAGGAACTCTGTCATGAAATAGTCTTTCCCAGCAATGGCTGCATAGACAAAACCTGGACAGTGGCAATTTCAATGGACTTAATGTGAAAAGGCAAAAATTCCAGGGGGTCCTTCACCTAGACAAAGAACTACAGGCAACTCTTGACTAAGAAAGGTGGAGAATTAGCTTTTCTCAGGGACGAATGTTCAATTCAGAATGGTGATCCCTGAGATCACATACACACCAACATCAAAAACGGGTTTAGCAAGTTGTCTGTATGTGTGTGAATGTATGTATGTATGTATGTATGTATGTATGCATGCATGCATGCATATGTAAATTACATATAAATATATGTATGAAGCAATAATAATTTTTAAAAAGAAGCTATCAACTTGATACTGGGAGGAGATCTAGGGAGGGTACCCGGAAAGGGCTAGAGGGAGGAGAGGAAGAGGAGAAATGGAATCATTATATTTCCATTACATTAAAATCATATTTTAAATGTTGAGTGTATATAGATGATGCTGTTTTATTCAATTATGAAGGAAAACATCGTATTATTTTCAGGAAAATAGGTTTAACTTGAGATCAGCATATTAAGTAAAATAAACCAGACTCAGGAAGACAAATATCTCATGCTCTTTTATTCATAGACCCTAGATTTTTATAGGATGATATTAATCCATTTATATATACATGCCGTAGAAGCAGAGGTGAAGCTGGAGGAGGGAAAGGGCTGGGGTGTTGGGAGGGAAGAGTGGAGAGGGAAGGATATGGGGTAAACATCTGAAATAAATTGTCTTTATCAAACCCCACACCTAGCTGTGTGAACCATGCAGTCTGGCCCATATTTTCTGACACTTTCCTGCATATTTTGTGCTGCCTTACCTTGTCCCCCATTGCCCTCCTTTCACTTCTATTAGTATTATTATGAAAAGTAGCAACTTTTATGCAATGTTATATTTAGAGGATGTTCAGCATCTAGTCCCCCCAACACAGAAAATTTAGAATCAAATTGTCTTTACATATCTTTTACTCAGAAACTATTTAATAAGCTATAAGAGGGTGTGAGAGAGAGGGTGGAGAGGGAGGGAGGGAGAGAGGGAGGGAGAGAGAGAGAGAGAGAGAGAGAGAGAGAGAGAGAGAGCAGAAAAACTACTTTAAGAGTTTGAAAAATGAAACCTTTGAGTAAGAGTGGCCCCCCTGCAATGTTAATAAGTCTAACTTTCAAAGTGATACCCCCTTTAGCGTGTGATCTCCTTTTTGCCAAGAGATTGTATCCTATTGAAGCCTTCCTCCTTTTGGAGACAACTTGGGCTATCTAGAAAGGTCTATGGAGATCAGAACCTATGTGGAGAGCTATGATTACCAACCACATGTCTTCCTCTCTCTCAGAGCTCTACCAGGTTTTCTAGAAGCTCCTTACAGACAGCAGGTCAGTATGCTGTCTCCAGTCAGGTTCACTTGGATGCATTACTATAATCCTCCTGAGGAAGGGCTGGGGAGGCCTGGGAAGGTCTGCACTTCCCTTTTCTTTGATGCTGCCCTCGAAATGAGCACACATAGATGCTCAACTGTTGTACTCCAAGAGTTGTGTCATATGCCTTCTGAACCCTGACTTCCTTCTTTCTCTCCCTTGCTGTTTTTCATTTGTCTATCTGTCCTTTTGACATAGGGACTCATGTAGCCCAAGGTGGGCCCGCAATCACTAACTAAACCTGACCTAGAACTGATGGTCCCCAGGCCTCTACCTCTGACAGGAGTGCACTACCATTCCCAGTTTCATATCGTGCCGTGGATCCGCCCTAGGGTTTCAAGTGTGCTAGGCAACCACTTCATCCAGTGAGCCCTGCCCCAGATCTGATGTCACTGTTCATCAAGGGGCTCTGCTGTGGACAGTGAAAAAGCTGCAGAGGTGGTAGAACCTGCAAGGGATAAGGATGGCTGAAGGCACTTCCTTGTGAAGGCGCCAGGCACCTCTTGCTTGGCAGGAGGTGATGAATAGGGGGATGCTTCCTCCCTCTTCCTGCATGCTCATGGTCTTTCATGTGTGCCACCAGACTGGCAAACCTGACCCCACCCTCATCTTATCTAATCAGTTTACACAGGGCTTTAAGCTACTGCCCTGAAGCTGTGATAACAGTCTAGGAAAGGACATGACCCTTGCTATAGTAAAACACAAGACAATAGACAGAGCTGTCTACACATAATCCCTGATTTGAAGTTTATGTAATTTACCCCAGGGCCCCACCCACTCTAGGCATGGGCAGCACCCACGCAGCAGGAGGGGATTGCTCACTGAAGGCATCCTGCCAGGCTAAGCCGCTGCTAGGATTGCAGAGGAAGTTTGGTAGACCTTTTGCCGTGGCAACTCATCTTTTGCACTTTCTGGGGTCAGTGAAGATGGGCAGAGCCAAGTTTTTCTGGCTTACAAACAATAACCAATGTTTTCCTGCAGGCAGTAGTTTAGGGTGAGGATCGGCCTCCTGCCTGTTGGAAGAGAGCCCTGTTGTAACCCCCACATTTGAAACACGTTGTTGCTTGAGAAGATAATCACCGCCTGCCCTGCGGCTGTCCACTGCAGCCTCTCATGCATGTGCTTCTCTGGGGCTCTGGCATGTGTCACTCTGCAGCTGCTGCTCAGCGCAGGAGATTCCAGCAGGTGAGGAATGTGTATTATGCAAACCATGGCAACCAGAAACACCAACATCTCCTGTACCCTGAAAGTTGATGGGGTAGCTCTGGCCGCCAAGGGATCGTTCCTGTTATAGAATCGATGTAGGTCCTGATAATGTGCCGATTCACTCACCAAGAGATGGTGTGCGGTAAGGACTACACTGAGGAACAGCCTAGGTTTGGATCCTGGTTCTAAGCCTTGGTAACTGTTTGAAGTCTAACACTTTGATGCCTGTTAGCTTGTCTAGTCAGAGAGCTTCCTTATTTATACAGTACTGTGTTCAACATTTCTAACCCCACAGCAGACCTCTCTCAAGTGGCTGGGAACCTCTTTTCTGAGATGTCCTCAAAACTCTGTGTCCAGCACACAAAAGGACAAGTTGCTATCGTTCCCCAGTCAACCAATCCAGGGGCTCCCCAGTGCTCTCTGCCCTCCTGGGACCCCAGTTTCTCCCTCACTCCGAAGTCCCTGCTCCAGGCATCCATGTGAGCTTTTACTAAAGCAGTGTAGGCCCTTCTCTTACTACCTCACATGGTACCTATCCAGTCTGGTCTCCGTGAACTATGAGGAGTAGTGTTTTCTTAGTCTTAATCCCACACATACCTGTTTGATGGCAAAACATCCTTCAGCAGCTTTCCCAGACTCCCAGCATAAAACCTAATTCCCTGACCCTGCCGGCCTCCTCAGCCACCCCTTCCACTGTCTCCTTTTTGTTCTTTTGAGTCCAGACCCATCAGCTTAAGTTTAGTCATTTAGCACAACTCAAGCCATCCACACTAGAAGACCTGTGTACCATCTGTCTCCTCATCCCTAGTTTTCTTCCTAAGCCAAGTTTGTAATTAGATAGACTTTGATATCTCTATATTCCTGGAGGCTAGAAGATCCAGGAGAGCAATGACTCAGGACAGTAAGCAGCCCGTGGCTAGGGGTTCAGGATTTCTAGACCTTTTTACTGAATTGAAGACAGGCATGTTTAATACTTCTCTCAGCATTACCTCATTTCACCTTGATGCCAGTCTTAGTGTTGTGTGACCTTGTTGTTGTTAAAAGTCATGGGGCACCAATGTTGTTAAAAGATGACGTCTCGGGTTTCAGCACCAATGTTAGGAAAAGGATGACGAGAGTTGGAGGAGGGATATGGCCTGTGAAGGTCTGGGGGTAAGGGAGATGCCTCTGAGAGGCCCATGTTGGAAATCCCTTCCCCCTGAGGGACCAGCCACACAATGGTATAGTACAGAATAGAGTTTAGTCAGATCATGGGAGAGTTAAGCGTGTAGTAGGGGCAGAGAGGGAGGGAGGGAGAAAGAGAGAGAGAGAGAGAGAGAGAGAGAGAGAGAGAGGAATAGAGGAGGAATAGAGGAGTAGAGTAGAGGCTGGCCATGAGCGTGGGGGAGAGAAGGGGGAGGGGAGGGGAAGAGGAGAAGTAAGGTGGAGAGCAAGGGCAAGAGAACAAGAGAACAAGAGAGCAAGAGGCAAGAGAGTGAGGAGGGGGCAAGCAGCTTCTTTTATAGTGTCAGGTCACTGGGGCGGAGCATACCTGGCTACTGCCAGATAATTGAGGGGCGGGGTTTACAGAATCCCAACACTTGTCCCGCTTTCACGAGCATATGCTACGGAGAACAACCATGTATTGAAGATCATAAAGAGGGTGATTGGGGAAATTGAAGGCTAAGAAGCCCAGATAGAATTCAAGCCATGTTTTATGGGCAATTTTGCCAACTCAGATTTTGCTGCTCAGTAGTTCTGAATTGTTCAAAACCCTCTGTCAGGAACACCCACTAGCTGCACCCAGAAACCCAACTGCTCTGAGTCACAGGCCCAGTATGTCTGCCTCTACTAGGGAACTACTGCTCTCCTCTAGAGAGTTCCTCCTGGTCCACACACATTCACCAGCCTGAATGGGGGGAGGGACAAAACTCTTGGCAAATGGAAAACTGGGCCTCTGCCCATAATTACCTGAGGGTCTAACACGTCCGTCCCCGCATCTCCCTGCCCCATCCACACAAACACTACTCAAGCACCACCGCTTCCCCTTGTCCATAAACCAGAAAGCCACTTCAGCTTGTCAAACGGTAAGGAGGAGGGGATCTGCTACTAAAGAGGTTGAGAAAAAAAAATGACACGTGACAAAAGAGGCTGATGAGCCATCCTGGAAGCTGTGCAGAGTTTTTCAGAAACCCACTGTCATCACAATGTACCTGATAAGACATTGTGGGAGGTCAGTCAAGGCAGTACTAGAGTTCTGTGGTCAGAAGCGGAAGAATGTGGGTATACAGGGAGGGGGGTGGATCTCTACTGCCTGCAGGACGGTAGCCCTAGCATAATTCTCTGAAGACAAATTCTGACTTTTGGCCTCCCAAACCATAAAATGATAACTTTGACTTAAGACACTAGGTGTGTGTGTATGTGTGTGTGTGTGTGTGTGTGTGTGTGTGTGTGTGTGTGTGTTTAGCAATTTGCAATACTAGCCACAGGAAACCAGCGTATCAGGCTTATCCCCTCTTCCCACTCCATAATTTTTCCATTACCTGAAGCCAACAGGAAGCCAACTGGCCGAGAAGCAGGACAAGGATCAGGAAGGGATCCAGGCAAATGTGCTCTGCCCACTGGGACCCCTTTATCACGCTGTTGAATCCAGCATGTTCACGTTTACAAAGCCCATTTTTCTCAGTTCTACTTCCAAACCCTTTACAGTGTGCATGCATCTTTCTCCTAAGTGTATCCCAATTTAAGTGAGGGTGGGGGGAAGAGTGACAAATTAAAACCCTTTCCAGTGACAGGAACATGTGGACGGCACTCACTCCTGATTCATTCACACTTCATTGCTTACGCCTTAGAACCAAGAATGGCACCCGGCCAAGAAATACTTGCATGAGATAGTCATGTGATTTTATAGATTTGTTTTATTTTTTCCTATTTTATTATCGTATGAATCAAAACAGGTGCCATTAGCTCATCTTTTGCAGTAATCAAACTGTCTATAAAATGAAAGCGTTTCATCCAGACAAATGCCACCAAGCTATCATGCGTGTGGCTCCCTTCTCTGAGTCACATCCCACCAATGTGACTTGGCAGCTCATCAGATCCCAAGGGCCCTGTGGTTGAAAAAAAGAAATGGGTCATTGCACTGTGACAAAAGAACAGACAATGAAAATACAGCAATTAAAACAAGTTTGAGCCCCAGTGGTCTCAAATGCCAAAGGAAGCTTGTCCTTGAAGTGTGTGGGTGCCAGAGGCAGACGTCACTAGCAGCCGGTCGGGGACACTTTTAAGAATCCAACCTGACA